>NC_058100.1:64767500-65392500 GCF_020171115.1 Neogale vison
TCTTGTTCCCTCCATTGCCAATAAACAGAGCCATGCTCCTCTGATGTAGCGCCCAGACACTACAGAAGTTCCTCCTGTGATCATCACCAACAACGCTACAGCTCTACCCCTCTCCCTGCCCACTGAATCGTAATTTCTGGGGGAAGAGCCTGGAGCTTCCCATTTCTAGAAAGCACTGCAGGTGATTCAAAGTGGGAGAACCATTTTATTACGAAAGGGTCAGCATGCAAGTTTCTGTGCTCTTGGGTTTACTACAAAGCTCAGTACGTGGGTCCTACCCTCCTGGAGCTTTCTGATTGAATGAGGAGAGAAAGCTGAGTACATGGACACGACAGACAGGTAAAATAGGTAAGAAACGAAAGAGCTGGTTGGGGGAGGGGGTGCAGGTGGAGAGAAGCAGGAGGCTGTCTTTGAAGATGTTAGAGGAACTGGAGTTTTCTGGGAGATTTGCAGCATGGATAGGACCAGAAACTTGGGGAAGTGGAGGAGGGGCAGAGGGAGGAGTTGGCAGTCACACAAGGGTACGGGCAGTGAGGGAAGAGAATATACAGAGAATGGGAAGTATGGCGCCTTGGCTTGGCTTATACTAGAGTCATGAAGAAATGTGCAAGATTGGGCTAAAATATAGATAAACATGTCCTTGGCTCTTACCCTCCTTTGAACTCCTTTAACTTTAACCATCTGTATCAGCTCAGCGAGATCACTGAGCACAGATGCTGGTGCAGTTCTTCCGATTTTCATCAATAGATTTCTGAAAGCAGGGTGCCTGGGTGGCCCACTCAGTTAAGTATCTGCCTTCATCTCAGGTCTTGATCCTGGGGTCCTGGGATCTAGCTCCACCTCAGGCTCCCTGATCAGCAGGGAGCCTGCTTCTCCCTCTCCCCCTCCCCGACTCTTGCTCTTGCTCTCTCACAAATAAATAAATAAAATCTTTAAAAAATTTTCTAAAAGCAAGTATTTTTCTCATTATAAAGCATTTTCATTAAAGACTATTTGGAAAATACAAAAAGACAGTAAAATTTAAAACTTATCCCTAAATCTACCAAGTGGAAATAAGCACAGTTAGCATTTTGGTTGATCCTTATATTCTTTCTTCCCCATCTACATTTTGTATATGTTTCCTTGCAAAACTGAAATAAGATGGGGCACCTGGGTGGCTCAGTGGGTTAAAGCCTCTGCCTTTGGCTCAGGTCATGATCCCAGTGTCCTGGGATTCAGCCTTGCATCAAGCTCTCCGCTCAGTGGAGAGCCTGCTTCCCCCCCTCTCTGTGCCGGCTTCTCTGCCTACTTGTGATCTCCATCTGTCAAATAAATAAATAAAATCTTTAAAAAAAAACTGGAATAAGAGGATATAGAATTGTGCATTCTATTTTGTCACTCAGTGTATGACGGGCATAAACCCGCATCAGTGGATATTCCTTGAAAACATCATCATTAATAGCTGTGTAATATTCCAACACACAAGCATTCCAACTTTATTTTACCTAGTATTTCCCAAGGGTGATTCTGTGGGATGTTAATAAGGAATTTATTGATAGATTAAATCAAATTAAAGTAATTTCTTTTCTTCGAAGATTCTGTAAGTCTTCCAGAAGTCACAATGTGGATTTTGACTCTTCAAGAAGGGAATGCAGCAAGCAGTAATTTCCTAATTTATTAGCAACAGACTCTTTTTTTAAAACAAGCATCTCGTGGGGCTTGTTTTCTACCAAAGTCTTGGAAAGACTGGTTTAACCTTTCTCCCATTGTAGAACATTCAGATTGTTCCCAGTTTTTCACTATTACAAATAATGCTTAGAAAATGATCTTTGTACAGAAAATCCAGGCCACAGTTCTCAGTATTTCTTCAGGATAGATTCCTGGAAGTTGAATTGTGGGGTCAATGTGTGTGGCTTTTAAATTTTTTTAATGTAGTACTCGTATTCTTCTCTGCATGAGTATCTCTCTGTTTCTGGCTTTCTGTCTCCCCTGACCCTGGTCTGTGTGTGTTTGTCTCTCTCGACAATGAACCTCCTGAGCTCCGTGATTACGCTCTGTGATTTTTTTTTTTTCTTTTTGCATCTCCCTGTTATATAGCCTGGTGTCCTTTATTTGGAAAAAAAGTCCTCAGGAAGTGTTTGAGGAGAGTGATGACGACAATAAGGAAGGAGAATCATCAGGAGAGAGGGTAGGTTCGGACCAGGGAAAATTGTGTCTTTCAGGAGAAAGTGTCAGTGTAAAATAGTCCTTAAATATAGGTTATTTTAAGTCAACCAGCCTGAGTTCAGTTGTTCCACTCACTCTCTGTGTGACTTTGGCCAAATTACAGTGATAATAGTTCCTAACTGCTAGGTTAGTGGCCAGACCTAAATGAGAAAATATGGGTAAGGCTTAGAGACATGCCTGATCACCCATAAGTGCTGAATAAATATGGCTATTGTTATGATGACGATTAGCTGATGTCTGAAGGCCAAAGGAAAGGGGACCATTTCTTCAAAAAGTTGCAAGTGGTTGAGAGTTGACCAGGATCAGACCCAGGAGCAGCTGATTCAAGCTAAACTTACAGTAGTGGAGGTATCCAGCAGCTGTGTCTAGGGAATGGACAGATTCTACTAGGAATGGCCACATGGTCATAGGGAAAGACTGAAGCCAGCCAAGGCAACCATGGATTGCATTAAAGATAAAAAAAAAAAAGCAAACCTGTGTTGATGTGGTAGAGACTAACATTTTCATGTTAACTTCTCTCCCATTGGAAAACTCTGGTCTGGTCCCATTTCCCATTTTAGAGATAATCAGCCATCTCCCCCTGGCCATACTCTAGCAGCCACTGGCCTGGTGCTTAACTATCAGTTCCCTGTTCACTGCCTAAGTGACAGCAGGCCCTCCAAGCTGGCAGCCCCAGACGAGACCCTACAAGGACAACTCAGATGCCTGGCTTGCTCCCTGGACCCTCGTGTTTATTTCTCTATTCCAAGGAAGGATTCATTTCTGTGTGTTTGCGGCCACTATCACATTCTTCTGGATTTTCTGGGTGCATCCAACCGAGCACCAAAGACTGGACCCTTTGGTCCTATCTCTGAAACCCAAAAGGAGCTGCAGCTCAAAAGGCTGAAGAAGTGAGCCCAGAGCAGTGAGGGCCCATGACTCCCGACTGGGTCCCAGCCCCCCTCCAGAGCCTTGCTCTCACCTCTCCACCCTTCCCCATTACTCTCAGAACTGCTGAGAGTTAACAAGTGTTAACAGCCCTTAGATCTATTTAGAGGGAAGGCCAATTTACTGTGATTAAATGCAAGGTAGCGTTCAATTAGCAGAAGATAAACACAACATATCAACCTGCTAAGATAATTTTTAAATCAAAAGTTAGAGCACACATAGGCTGCTGCAATAATAATTTACTAATTTAATGATGGAGCTTTTTAAGATCTTGCCATTCTCTAAGAGTGTGTATGAAGGACACCCCTAATGTTAATTACAGCTTGCTTCATTAACAACTTAACCAAAAGGCCACAGTTTGTGAAATTATTTGGGAGCCTATGAGGAATGAGAGTTGATGGAAGGAAATTACCATGAAGATCTTTCCCATCAGCTAATGAAGGCTATGATGTATAAATCATTAGCAGGGGCCATATGGTGACAGTCAGGACCAGAGAGGAGCACTTGGAGTGGATGGATAGGACCAGGGCAGATAGATGGCTGTGAAGGATGTGGGAAGCTCACGCCTCTTCCTATCTGAGGCCCCATGGCAGCAAAGACCCGCTCACCACACAGCTGCAGACAGCTGTTGCTTACACCTCTGGGCTCTGCCTGACAGTTCGAGTCCCCTCCAGCAGAGTGCTAAAGCTCTGACAGACAGGCAGTGCTTGGGAACTCAGGGTGAACTCAGCCGCCTACTGCAACGGGAGAGACGATGCTTAGATTCAGCCCAGGTCCTTCTGTCCTTGCTGGCTGATGCCTTTGCAGATGTGTGCGCTGGTCCACAACAGTCCAAACTGACTTGGGAACCTGATAGGCTGGCCAGTAGTCCCTAATGATTGCTACAACTGGGGATCTTTTAAAAAACACTAATTTCTGGCTCGCACCCTCAGACATTGACTCCATATAGGGGATGCTGTGCGCAGAACATTTGTGCCCTCCTATTTTGAAACCCTTATCCCCAATGTGATGGTATTGAATGCGGGACTTTTGGGAGATGATTAGGTCATAAGGTGGAGCCCTCATGATGGAGTGGGATGGGTCCTTGTAAAAAGAGACAGGAGAGAAGCTGCTTGCTCTCTCTGCTTCCTGCCATGCGAGGATATCAGGGCAAGACACCTGCAAAGCAAGAGGAGGGTCATCACCAAATACTGAATCTACTAGCACCTCAATCTGGGACTTTCCAGCCCCAAGAACTGTGAGAAATAAATGTGTGTTGTTAAAACCACCCAGTTTGTGGTCCTTTCGTCGTAGCAGCCCAAACAACCCAAGCTAGGGTATGACCTTAGCATCAAGACTTTTAAACACTCTCCCTGCCTGGGTGATTCTAACATGCAACAAAGTCTGGGAGATCACTAGTCTGTGATCTAAACCCAAGGCCTAAAGTGCATGAAAGGTTCTGAGCCCAGTAGCAAATCCTAGAATCTGGAAAGAGCATATTCCTGGCAGAATTGCTGGTCATTAAGGGGTGGGGTCTTCAGAAGGAATAAGGGTCTTTAGAATTGACACACCTGGATCTGAATCCCAGCACCACTGCTTACTCTGAGTTTTCTGCTTGCAAAATCAAGGTAGTAATGCTTTCCTTAGATTTATGAACAGTAGGGAAATAATAGATGTAGAAAGCATAGCCTGCAATATAGTAAGTGAGAGAATGGCTTATCTAACCAATGAGAATTAACTAACAAAAAAGAAAAAGAGAATCATGGGTCAATCAGTATCTAGGGCTCATTTGAAGTTGCCAAAGGAACTGTGAGCTTTGGTGCTGGCGTCTGAACTAAACCCAGGCTGCTATGGGAGTGACTGCACAGTACTGAGTGTCAGCTAGAAAGCAGGCACTGTTCTAGGCACTGTGAAAACACTCTTAGGTAGTTAACTGCTAGATATTCAGCAAAGATCTTCTGGCAAAAGTGGACTAGAGAATAGTTATCTGTGGGGCGTGGGGGTGGCTCAGTCTGTTGAGTGTCTTGACTCTTGATCTTAGCTCAGATCTTGATTGGGCTCCACAATGGGCATGGAACCTTCTTTTAAAAAAAATGAAAAGAAAAGAAAAGGAAAGGAAAAAGGAGAAAAGAAAAGAAAAGAAAAAGAAATTCCAATAATCCAAAGCACTTGCTGCCCATGGCTCTAAGCCACGGGTGTTGAGAGAACATCTGTTCTTCTCCCACCGGATTAAGATGTGATCAGGTGGAAAGAAGACTGGACTCAGGAAAGACCGAGTTACAAGCCTCAGGTCTGCCAATCCCAAGCTGACCAACCAAGCTTCTTGCTCACCACTCAGAACCTCGGTTTGCTCTATGAGCTATAATACAGCCTCACAGAGTATAAGGCATGAAATAATGTATGTAAAAGTTTAGGTCATGGTGCCAGATTCAAGCAAGAATCCAACAAGCAGGAGCACCTGCGTGGCTCAGTGAAGCCTCTGCCTTCAGCTCAGGTGAGTCCTGGGATTGAGCCCTGCATCGGGCTCCTAGCTCCGTGGGGAGTCTGCTTCTCCCTCTGACCACCCCTCTCATGCTCTCTCACTCTGTCTGTCTGTCTCTCTCTCTTTCAAATAAATAAAAAAAAAAATTCTTAAAACAAAAAAAGAATCCAACAAGCAGTTTGTAGAGTTACACACTATAAATGACAGAGGGAGGACACATGGGATGGAATGTTTACAGGTGGGAGCCTGGGAGCGGGACTCTGATTCTAAGAGGAACAGGAGCTTGCATGCCATGCACTGTCCAACCCCATTTCCCAGCAAACACCAGGTCTAATGAGCTCTTGCAATTGTCCTCATCTCGCTCCCAGACATCGTCATACACCCGCGGGCACTTTGTTCCAAACAAGCCCCTCAGCTGGAGCTGAGTCCCCCAAAAGAGCTGGGCAGCAGGCTGGGCCCCCCGCAGACACCAGGGCCTGCACCTCAATCAGACTCAGTCTGAGAAAAGCCAGGCCCAAAGGCCCACTCAGCACCGATCCTTTCTGCAGAAACAACCACCCCCCAACCAGGAAAATCAATGGATTTTTCTCCCCACCGATATCTAAATAGCTATTTGAATGTGTTCTGTAACAGGAGGAGCTATTGAACAAAAGGTCAGGGCCGATTTGAAGTCTGTCTTTATATCAGCAATTGCTTTTAAGGACGCAATTCTCCAACTCTGTGAGCCCCTGAAGATAAAAAAAATTATATAAATGTACAAATGACTTTATGACTTTGATTATGCAGCTTCTGAGAAACTATCCATATGAACTGTTAAGGAAGACTAAAGATATTGTGATAAAGAAGACTCTTTGAAATTCTGCTTTAAAAAAAAAAATCTATGTCATGAGATATGAATGTAGCCAGAGCCTTGATAAAAGTCGTGTCATCCTTTTGCCATAGAAGCTGCTGAGGCATGAAAGGGACCACGGGCTGGAGATCTTTGCTGCCTTTAAAGTCTGGCTCATTAACATGCATTAGAGTCTTCCTGAAGATGGGTCTGGCCAAAGGTTATCAACGGAAACTTGATTTAATGAGCCCAGAACACAGGGAGAGCAGCCCTGTAAAGCCAACACCGAGAGGAATTTGGGGCAAGGGCATTTCATTTTCTGAAGAGGAGAAACAAAGATAAACTCATTAAAGCAGAAAGGACTATGTTGTTGGTTTTTATCCTCAGAGTACTACTCTCTCAATACAGGGATGCCACTCACTCTCAATTTGGAGGTGAAAACCCCTCCCCGCCCAGAATGGAAGCTGATGATAATAGAAACTTGGGGGAAGAGAAGACCAACAGGGAAGTCTGTCCTGCAGACCAGCCGCAGTGCTGAGATGTGACTGCTAACGTGCACTGGCATCTGGCATGCTCTTCCAGGGCCGAGGTTGTGCTCTTTGCAATTTGGTTAGCAGTAACCATCACGCTTGTATGTCTGCAAGTACAGATTATGGGAATCCAGAGGACAGAGGGAGCTGCTCAAAGCAATGTCGCAGCGCTCCCCCACTATGAGGACAAATTGTTCTCCCGCTAGAATGCTGAGGACACCTTCCTTCCTTCCTTCTTATCTTTTCTTCTTTCCTTCCTTTCTTCCTTCATATTTTATATTTATTTATTTATTGAGATTGAGAGTGAGAGAATGTATGCAAGTGGAGGGAAGGACGGAGAGAGAAGGAGTGAGAGAGAATCTCAAGCAGACTCCATGCTGAGCACCGAGCCCCAGTGCAGGGCTCAATCTCATGGCACTAAGATCATGACCTGAGCTGGAGTCAAGAGTTGGCGGATCAACTGATTGAGCCACCCAGGAGCCCCGAGGACACCTTTCATGCAAGGTTCACAGACTGACATGCCGATAGGACACAGGAACCTAGCGGAAGTCAGTGAAGCCGGCCAGCAGTGAGACAGAGCGCGTGATAGGATTGAGATTGTTGCTCTCAGTGGGGTGGCTGATTTGCAGCTCTGGAGTTGGCTGTCCTACTAGAAGGTGACATGTTACCCAGCTGGATTGTTCGAGGGAATCTGGAAGCAGGAATGTTTCTATAAAGTCTCCTAATTTTAAATATTGGTGACTAGCTTACTGGCGTTTTTTTTTTTTTTTTTTTAATTTTTTAAGATTTTATTTTATTCATTTGAGAGGAAAAGTGGGGAGGAGTACTGGAAGAGGGAGAAAGAACCTGAAGCAGACTCCACACTGAACACAGAGCTTGATGCGGGGCTCAATCTCACAACCACATGATCATGACCTGAGCTGAAACCAGAGGTGGATGCTCAACCACTGTGTCAGCAGACGTCCCTAGCTTATTGTTTTGTTTTGTTTTTTTTTAATTTTAAATTAATTAATTTATTTTCAGAAAAACAGTATTCATTATTTTTTCATCACACCCAGTGCTCCATGCAATCCGTGCCTAGCTTATTGTTTTTTAAACTTTTTGTGAGCCAAGAAAAACACATGTATGGAATGGATATAGCCAAAAGCCTGTCAATTCAGGGTATGTTACTAGACCAGGAGGTGACACTGGATAGTGTGCCCTGATACTAGAAGTCAGAGAGGGAAGTACCTGTTCCAAGGCTGCATGAGCTACGGCATTCACATTTATCTGTGGACTAAATGCCATCCGATTAGAACTCTCGCGAATGGCCATGCATGTTATATATTAAACAACTCCAGGGGGCTCCATTTACAACAGAGATCATATATATGGCACCTCTTGCAGTTGCACAGTACACATCTGCACAACCACACTCCAGCAGCCCGGGTTGTGACACACACCCAGTCCTTCATTCTCCTGGGCTCCTGAGGGGTAGACAGCAAACGCATTCAAGTCCTACTCCTTGAATCACATGGGCCAGAACACCCATTCTTGACCCTCAGATGGACTTTCATCAAAACTGATTAGAAACAGCTCATTGGCATTGTAACCAATACCCAGAAAGAATTGAATTTTCTTCTTTCATCTTGCTGGCTGCAAAGTAGGATGATTCTAAATGTCATTAGTATAGACCCGGCAGATTGTACTTTGGTAGTGACAGCCTGAGTATACACAAGGGCAAGTGTGGAGTTTTTTGTTTTTGTTTTTGTTTTTGTTTTTTAGTGGAAGAATACGTTACATAAATTCTAAGGGTTTTGTTTGTGGTAGATTTATAAAATTGCCATGTAAGACTGATTGTTGGGCTCTATATTCTTTACTAGATTAATATAATAATGAAACACAATTTATGCCTTCACATACACAGACTGTTTAAAGTTATATCTCAAATGACCCAGAAGTTTCAAAGGCAATGACCACACTGGCTGGCCTCCGGAGCAGTAAGTCACCTGCACAACTGACCTCATGGTAAAGGATAGAAAGGGAGTGCCAGAAACTGGCAGAAGGAAACTTTCCTAGCATCTTAAATAAAGAAATAGTTATTTTCCTTGGACGCTCAGTAGGGACAGAAATATGTGGCTGCAGTAAGGATCTTCAAGGAAGAGAAATATACGAATGTGTTAGTGAATGTGATGAGCTGTATTTCAGTGGCTTGGCAAGTATGTAACCAGTAATTCCCATAAATATTTAATAATAAGCCAGATATATAGAGACAAAGGGGGATACAAACACATTTGTTACCCAGTATTAAAAATGCATCATAAACATTTGTTGACTCAAACGATATTTCAATTTACACAATCCCCCAAAGACAGAGTTTCATTCCTGATGACAAACAATGGCGATCCCTAAGGGAGGGGATGAAAAGGGAAATAGCGTGTCTCAGCTGACCCTGCCGCTGCTTGTCTAGGTGGCAGTGCTGGGGCATGACAGATCTCAGACAAATGAAGGTCTTCACTTCACTAATGAAGACCATAATCCCCACCCATCTGCATAGGGGCTCTCCTACCACACAGCCTCCGGAACGTAGGGGCAAATACTTCCGAGACACTCATGTCTTTGGTTAACACTGGGTCAGTCTGCAAATACAAATCGAGTGTTCAAAATAAGAATGGCTAGATCTGACGTGTCCCGTGCTTTACACAGGGGGACAAATGAACTGCCACAAGAAATATCCGATCAGAACAGTGAAGGAGCCTAATAAACATCTTCATGAAAAGTTAAAACGGCTGCCTCATTTGTCTGCAGCATGAGTCAGACATCACTGTGAGGGTTCTTCTACTTCCTTTCCAAATCAAGGACAATTTGCTGGCTTCGGAATAAAGAAAGGGAAAGAGAGGGGCCCTGTCTGGTCAATGATTTATTTATGGAGCCAAGAAAACTCTTCTCCTCCAAAATGATATTTTTCCTGGGTTCTAACCCTTCAATCTTCTTCCAGCCTGAGAATATATGTTTCTCCCGTCCATGTATTTTTCAGTGGTTTTCATTATTACATGACACAGAGTTCACCTCAATCTACATTGCCAAGATCTCAGCGGGGTTGCCCTGGCTCAGAGAATTTTGCCATTCCAAAGTTCAGAATCAATGCTTCTCGCTAGAAGACCTGAATCGCTTCCCTTCCAGGGGAAGGACCTCCCTACCCCAGGAAGAGGCTGTAAGCAGAGTGATGGGAAGCCATGGCATCTGTAGTTGGTAACATCCACAATTTGTACACAAATAGCTTTGAGAGTCAAGCAGAGAGAAGGGTTGATGATCAAGTGACCCAAGAGATAGCCTGTTTCTGGGCAGAGAAAATCATCTTAGCCCATATCCCTGGAGGGGCCCCAGTTGCCTTGGACTTTAGACTGATTACCCACAGGCGCTTGCAGATTTGAAGAATAGGGATATGTAAGAGACTCCAAACAGTAATCCCTGGGTAAGGGTTAGCCTGTATGTCAGAGAGCTCCGTGTGAACTGAGTACCAACGTCTTCATAGAAAAGCAGGCAGTGAGGTGTGCACGAGCTCCCAGGGCTACATAAACATAACAGCATAACAAGATACATCCTAGCCCAAAGTCCAAGGTGCGAAGGGAAACATCAGTTGGATTGAGAAATGTAGCCATCCTCTTGCTTCTCTGGCAACTCGGAGAAATGCACTTCAGGGGATAGTATTTATTTACAGAATCGTTCCTTTAGGTAGGTGTGTAATGGTTCCTTATTCCCTGCTCATACATCTACTTAGAAAACTGGCCATAGACCAGAATGCAATTCAGATATTACCTTCCTAAAGAAGCCTTTCCTTCTTCTATGTATCCTGTACCTACTCATGTGGTCGCACCTGTCACCGAGCTGCCACTCTTGACTGGATGGATATTTCTCCTTGTAGAGTGAGAGTTCTTGAGGGCAAGACCAAGGCTTATTCAGCTCTGCATCTAGTACAGTGTCTGAGGACACATAGCATGGAATCAATAAATTGTTAATTATGTTAATTAGGTTTGTTAAGTGGAATTTTATTTTAATTTCCATTTTTCTCTCCTTGCCCACTATGATAGTATGGGCATTTTTTTTTTTTTAATCTTTGAGAGTATTTTTTCTGGTCCTCTGTCATTCCCCTTTTGGGGAACTTTTATCTATCTCTCCTTTTATTCTTATTTGTCACTCTATCTTCCACCCAACCCCCATCTTCCTGCTCTAGACTTGGCTTTGGGTCAACCAATGATTCCTGTGGGTGTGTCTTAACAATGCATCTCCATAATTTTCTTGAAGAAAGGTTATTTTACAGTTCTTTGACTTTCCTTAGAATTACCAGAGAGATGAGATGGTATGAAACAGTGGAATCTTTCAATGGGGTAGAAGGGAGGAAAAAGGAAAAATGCCATTTATACTCCCAATGGGATAGAGAACTGGATAGGTAATGGGGGATCCTATGGTAATAACCACTTTTGAGCCTCACTGGAAGGTATCTCAGAATTTATAAGACAGCCACACCCACTAGTTAGGGATTCCCTTATTTAGTACAACAGGTAGATACAGGTGGCCAGCTCTGTTTTAGGGAATCAGTCCTGTTTTGTTTTGTTTCCTCTATTCAGTAGGGCTCAACCAAAACTGACACATTTTTCTTTCTTAGAAAATGATGCTCGAAGTCTGGAAGTCAGGAAATGAATAGAATCGTCCAATGGCAGACTCCATTAGTAACATCTCAATGCTCTCTAAACATAGTCCTCCCAGAGATGCCACATTCAGCAATTCTGAGATGTGCCCATAGAGCCTGTGATATTAATCAAATTCATGAAGGGAGGCTGAGGCCAGAATGCTTAAGGCCAATACATCCTAACATGCTCTTCCTCCATTACAGGGAGAAAGCACGCCTCAGTGTAACGTGACATCATCAATCTAAGTAGGCAAGTGGAATAGATTTCCCGATTACCAGGTTAAGCGATGCATCAAACAGGAGCAAGCCTGGTCATTACTAATCATTTAAATTTAGGAAGACTGAGCTCAGTGACATTATCAGGCCCACATTAAAGAGTGACTTCTCCCTGCTATCAGGAATGTATTGGTGTCCCCTCTAGGATTTATTACTCTGGGAAGCTGCGAGATGGGCTGAGGCAGCAACTATCTAGGCACCAGCACCCCATCCATCATCCCCATGACCCCAGTTCTCGTCAGCCTTGAGGGGCCGGGGCCTCTGATCTCTCCCCTTGTTGGGGCCCTTTGGTGGTCAAGACTACAGGCACATTGAAGAGCAAGCATCTAAAAATGAGTTCAATTAGAATACTTTGTTACATTATCATTAAATCTCCAACCCACCTATTTCTCTCTGATACTCTTTTTGGGAAAACACAATGTTTTGTCATATTCCAGACTACAACAACCCTCTGAATCCAAAGATGGCTTTTTCCCAAGATATACATGCTTCGAACCCATCCCCAGAGATTTTATTTCACTGTGCTACAGTGGGCATCAGGTATGTAAATTTAGAATAAAACTCTCAAGTGATTGTGAATCCACACAACTATTAATAATCACTGATTTGCAGGATCCCCTTTGGGAAAAACTGGGGAGTGGAGCTGATAGTTGGGGACTGCTGACCAATAAGATGACTATACAAAGAGTCACAAACTGGACTTGAGAACCAGAGTAAAGACATCCATCAAGAACAAGGTCTTGGGCCGCGGGGGGCGCTTGGGTGGCTCAAATGGTTGGGCATCTGCCTTCGGCTCAGGTCACGATCCCATGGTCCTGGGATCGAGCTCCACATCTGACTCCCTGCTCGGGTGGGGAGTCTGCTTCTTTCTCTCTCCCCATTGTCCCCCCTGCTAGTGCTCTCTCGATCTCTCTGTCAGATAAATAAATAAAATCTTTAAAAAAAAAAAAAAAAGAACAAGGCCTTGGGCATTATCTTCTATACCAGTACTTTTCACACTTTACTGCACATGTGAATCACTTGGGAGACTTGTTGATATTGAATTCTGATCCACTAGGTCTAGACTGGAGCCCGAGAGTCTCTACTTCTTGCAAACTCCCAAGAAATGCCAGTGCTGCTGGCCCACGAAACACAGTTTGAATAGCAAAGATCTATAAGAATGGCTCTCAACCTTGACCTCACATTAGAATCACCTGGGCAGCTTTTAAAAATCCCAATGCCAACCTTACCTCAGACCAATCAAATTAGTATCTCTAGGGGTGTACCCCAGGCATCAGTATTTTTTAAAATCTCCCTGGGTGATTTCTTTGTTCAGCTCAGGTTGAGGATTATTGATCTATACTGATGGACAGCTTTGCTCCTGTAGGTGAATTCAATAATTACTCAGTCTTCTATGTTGGCTATTTTGGTGGACTTTTAGTATAAAAATCCACCTTCATCCCAAACACATGCCAAGTGCTTACAAAGAAGCTGACCCCAACATCTAGCTCCAGGTATAAGTCTGAGCTGTTCAAAGGTTATTTGACTTCCATCACCGGTTGCCAATGGCTGTTGAGGAAGATGTATATCGCCTAATATGAGTCAATGGGATGCCAAGAGAGGTTCCTGAAATTTATCTTACATGTAGATATATACATGAACTAATAAATTTCTTATTGTTTAAGGCAATTTTACTTAGCTGAAGATACCTTCTCATATTGGCACATGGCTTACGTAGAACAAAAGACTGGATAATGCAGTAAAACTCTCCTAATATGTCCTGAAATGGGAACAGGTCTGCCAAATTTGACTAAAACTTATCCCAACTTCCTTAACCTTCCCTCACCTCCATTTCTTCTGCCATCCTCCTCTCTCTGTAGAAAAGGTAGGATAGAAGGCAAAGGGAATGGCTTTAGGATTACATCCTGTGTCCACCCTCTATAAGAAGAATGACCTTGGAAAAGTCCCTGGCTTAATTTGAGCCATGGTTTGCTGATGTTTAGCAGAATAAGAATAATATCTGTGCTACAAGGCTTTTGTGAGCATCAAATGAGATAATGGATGTGCAAGCATCTTGTAAGTGGTAAGTTGCTATAAAAATGTCATCTGTGGTTTTTTTTTTGTGGTTGCTGCTTGCCGTTAGGAAAAATCAGCAGTGATCCTGAAGGTGGAAGTGTATTCGTAGTGCTAGTCATTGTGCATCCAGGCACTGTCTCCTGGAGAATCTAGGCAAAGCTGGGCATACTGCTGATTCTGGCAACGTTCCCATCTGAGAAGGTGTCCCTGAGTTATCTAGAGCATTCAGGGTGTAGGAAGAGACATAAATCCTACTGTTCCTTGCAAGAAGTAGGGGGAGTGGGGTGGAGGGAGAGAAAGGGAGGTTGCAACCTAAATGATTTTTAATTATTTTCTAATTCACTACATCATTAGGAAGACGGGGAAAACTCTGAAGACTTAAGACACAGTGATCTAATGTTATTGATTTTCACATATATTTTATGAGTGATGAAATATGATGAAGCTGGAGAGGAAAGTTTTTCAAATATGATAAGACTAGAGAATCTTCAAGTCTATTTATAAAAAGAAGTCAGGCTGAGGGCTCAGGGTGAGTTTACAAAAGTCGTGTTTCAAGATGCGCCCCCTGTGGGTTAGGCCTGAAAGCTTCCTGACTCCCCAGACCCACTGGGCATGTTTTGACTGCCTCCTTGTCCATTGTAAATTTAAGAATTATTAAGTGTGTGTCTACTAAAATGTAAATTTCTCCCTATCATTCGCCATCACATCCTCAGCTTTTAGCATAGGGCATGGTGCTTAGTAGGCCCTCATGTATTTCAAATGAATGAAACCCAAATATCTAGCACCACACTGGATCCTTCAGGGATCAAGGAATATGACTCTCTTGCTATTTCCATTGGGCTTATAATTGTTTGGAGGCCTATTTGCAAAAATAATTTAACAAGAAACAGACAAGTTCTATTTGCCATATTCTGACAACAACTCCAAGAGGTTCATCTCCTATACTTATTTTACTGATAGAGAATCTAAGGAACACAAGGCTTCAGTTACTAATCCAGAGTCACACAGTCAGTAAGTAGCAGAACCGGGGTTAGAACACAGATCTATCTGACTGCAGAGACCATGCTCTGAACAGAAAGCTACACCACATCTTTCTACTGCTGTGTTATGAAACTAGAGATTTTCTAGGATGAGAATAAGACTCTGCTGCTTTAAGACTTACTTGGAAACAGAGGACAGGCCAGGGAGGGGATAGAAGCCTTTTCTCTTCTTCTTTGGGGGCAAGAAACTATCTGCAATGATCTGGAAGCATTTGAACCACATGACAACCATTGAACTAAGCTTCAAAAGATCACTGGAGTTTACAAGAGTAGGACATGAAGGCTGGAGCCCAGGAGTCACTGATATGGTGATGCAAAGGCGAGATGGATAGTTCCTGAAGAGGACGACTTAAGGAAACCAAGCGATGAATGGGCTACATCGAATGAAAGAAAACTAATTCTGAGTTCACTACATCTACATGGGGGTGGGAGGTGAGGGGTCAGAACCCTTTTTATAAAATTGAGAATTCACAAAAAAACCTCTGCTGTGATTAGAGAGCTAGAACGTATTTCAGACCACAAAGGTAAGAAGAGGTCAATAAATGTTTTTTTTTTAAAATATGAATGACCAGTTGAAAAAGCTATCTTATGAAAATGAATCTATTCATGAAGTACAGGAAAAACGAAGGTGGGAAGAGGTTGAAGTCAATGTCTCAAGAATTCAGCAAACTTTGGCTATGGTCACAATCCATTATGAGTTATTATAACATAAGAAATCTTGAAAATGATGATTGATAAAAACATTTGGAGAGGATATAGAGTAGCATAAAATGTTTCCTTGGAGGCTAGATTACTTAGGAAAGACGGATACCATCAATAAAATAATAGAAAAACACAAATATCCAGTTGGGAGGGAAGTTAATAGCAGTAATGGCCACCATTCATTGAAATATCACTGCGCCAATCACTGTATCAAACACTCTTCAGACTGCACGTAAGTTAGTCTTCATAAATATCCTGTGCTTTAGGCAATTGTCATCCTCTTCTACAATCAAGAAAACCAAGGGTCAGATTAAGTCACTGGCTCAAAGTCACATAGGCACAGTGACAGTGCCAAAATAATGAGTTCAGTTTTAAACACAATGGGCTGGTGACAGAACATCACAAAAGAAACACTGAAATACAATTCGGAAAGTGGGGTCGGAAGTAATCATTGCAGCGATTTCTGTCACCCAAAAGTACCACCAAGAACTGTTCCTTAATAACACCAAAGTGAGGGTGTGAGGCTGGAAACACAAACTAGGGACCATTCCTCATGGCCTGACCAAGAAGAGATGATTTCTTTATGAAATACCCAGGAAAGATCAGGGAGGAGATGGTATGATAGGCTTTTATGAAATCCCATAAATCAAAGACTAGTTGGCCATTAGGATGGCCATTATCCAAAACCCAGAAAGTCAGAAATATGTGGAGAAATGGCAGTCCTTGTGTACAACTGGTGGGAATGCAAACTGGGGCAGCCACTGTGCAAAACAGAATAGCAGTGCCTCAAAAAATTAAGTATAGAGTTACCATATGACCTAGGAAGTCCACTTCTGGGTATGGACCCCAAAGAATTAAAATTGGGGCTTTGAACATATTTGTGTCCATTTAGATGAGATATGTAGAGTAGTCAAATTCACGGAGATGAAAAATAGGCTTCCAGGGACTGGGGAAAGGGAGTTGAAATTATTATTTAATACATACAGAGTTTGAGTTTGGGAAAATGAAAAAGTTCTGGAGATGGATGGCGGTAATGGTTGCACAACAACATCTACTTAGTGCTACTGAACATACATTTAAAATGGTTAAAATAGGAACAGCAAATAACTACTATATTTTAGCATAATGGGAAAAAATTAATGGCTAATATGATAAATTTTATATTATGCACAGTTTATAAAAAAATTTTTTAAGTGGTTGGTCAAATCTAAAGATGGGTGTTGAATATAGGTTCTTCTACTCTGCACTGTGTGTGTCATGAGGAGGTAGGAGAGATCCAAGTCACCCAACTTAAAGGACAGTCCAACTAAGCATCTTAAAGAGGCCAGCATTAGGAAAACAACTTATGGGTATGGGGTTGCTGCTTTTTATGCTATATCCCACCTTATTAAAACAAAGAGACTCTGACTAACAAAATGATTTCAAGAATTTGATACCAAATTCATTAGTTTATTCCCCTAAGAAATGCTGCAGTATAGCACAGTATAGTGTGTATACTGTATACAGTATATTGCAATTAAGGAATCAAATAGCAAAACTAAAAATAAGGACAAATTCTCTCCTGGTGAGAATTCTTCACCCCGGCATTGAGTGTCTCGGGGAGTAAGAAATCTTGTTTTTTGGAAATATTTTGGCACAGGACAGGGTAAAATCCTCTAGGTAAAGACAAAAGCAAGGAATGGCCACCATCACCATCCAGCTTCCTTCCTGCCTTATGGTCCTGTACCCATTAAGCTATGTGGTGTTTCCTGTTAAGTATCTCCTGCAGACTTAGAGATTCCTCAAGTCTTCTTAGCTTGAGCAGAAGGACAAGCTATGCAAACACTTAAATGGGGGCTGAGGAGAAGGGTTGGCATTTAGTGGAGACAATTCTCACACACATTTCTCATCTCAGAGATGTTACAACTCCTGACGGCTTCAATCTTTCATTTTAGAAATTTCTATTGATTGGGTAAGAATCACACACATTTTGTCCACAGCACAGAGATATCAAAGCAAACTTTCCCCCTAGTGCCTTTTCCCCAGGGAATGGAGATGATTGATTTTTATTGGTTCAGCTTCTAGGATACTCACATCTCAATCCAGCCAATTTTCTTTGGAGAGAGCCCACTCCAGTCCACTTAATTGTATTTTCTAACCAAAGAGTTGAGAGAGATTTGTCATCTTTACAGTCCAGAGGAGATGAATCTCCAGACTCCTCTTCCAATTGTGTGAGCTTGTTTCTAAAGTTGGTAATCGAAGAAGGGAGCCAGGCTTAGGGGGAAAATCACATAAAAATAAAAAGCTAAAAATACAGTGACTGAGAGGTTGGAGGAAAACAACAACAACAACTAATCAGGGCAGAAAGGAATCGAAAGTTCTGAGGAGAAACTATTTGCTCCCCACTTTCCTAACTTTTTTTGGACACCAATTACTGTAAGTAGTCTTCTATTTGGATCTGAATAGAGAAGAACCACCTACTGGCTAATAAAATCACCCTCTTCATTCTCTTTCATTCTCTTTTCATTATCCTTCCTGTTTGCCTTTTCTCAGGGCTCACTCTGTATTTCCATGAGGCTCTCACAACCTCACCTCTGCTTTTCTCTGTTTTTAAAATTTTTTTAATTTAAATTCAATTTAGCTAATGTGTAGTGTATTAATAGTTTCAGGGTTAGAATTTAGTGATTCATTGGTTGTTGTAATACCCGTTGTTCATGACCTCCAGTGCCCTCCTCAATGCCCATTTTCCAGTTACTTCATCCCCCCAGCCCCTTCCCCTCCAGCAACCCTCAGTGTGTTTCCTAGAATTTAGGGTCTCTTGGGGTTTTCCTCTCTTAACCTTCAGTTAAGCCCTCACAAGTTCCCAAACACCTCAATTGCTTGCTCTGCACTGTGGAAATGAAGATCCAGAGTAAATTAGAATGCCAGCGTATCTGGAGACTTCAGAAAAATCCATGTCCATGGCGAAGGGAAAGGCCTCCTCCTTTCTCCCAGCAGAAGAAAACGTGCCTAAATTTTTCTGACACTGCCACTTTCCACCCTTCAGTTATGCCTTTTCCCCTATTAAAGTGTAACGCCGTATGTTAATTATACTTAAATGAATACACACACACACACACACACACACACACACACACACACACAGAAAACCAGACCTGGGGGGAAAAAAAAAAAAAGAAAACCAGACCTGATAATTTCTTCACACTGAAATCCTCCAAACCTTTATTCTATATTGTTACACATTTCTATTTTGTGCATTGATTTTTTTTCATCTTCCTTATTATACTTTAATATTCCCAATTAGACGACAATATTCCTATGGGCCCTCTAATACAGTTTCTTTTGCTTCTTCCACAATACCTACCAAACACAATGTTGGGCAAATCTTTGGAAATGTTACAAGATGGTATTGCAAACTGGTAACATTACTTATGTTCTTTTTTATTTTTTTATTTTTTATTTTTTTAAGAAAAGCACACTGGTTGGGGCTCCTGGGTGGCTCAGTGGGTTAAGCATCTGACTCTCGATTTCAGCTCAGGTCATGATCTCAGGGTCCTGGGATCAAGCCTCAAGTCAGGCTCCGTGCTCAGTGGGGAATCTGCTGAAGATTCTCTCTCCCTCTCCCCCTACCTCCTGCCCTGGCCCCTGCTCATACACCGTCTCTCTCTCTCAATAAATAAATTTTAAAAATCTGGAAAGAAAGAAAGAGAGAAAGGGAGGGAGGAAGAAAGGAAGTAAAGAGAGAGAGGAAGGAAGGAAGGAAAGAAGGAAGGAGTAGGTAGGCAGGGAGGAAGGAAGGAAGGAAGGAGGGGAGAGAGGAAGGGAGGGAGGAAGGGACAAAAAAAGGAAAGAAGGAAGGCAGGCAGGCAGGCAAGCGCACTGGAAATCAAACAACCGAAGTAGTACTAGGATGGCAGAAAAATCACAGAGTTCCTCAATTTTGCCCCCAGTGCTGCCATTTCCTTTTTTTGTAACCTTCACTGACAATTTGTAAACCCCTGGAGACAAGTTGTCTTAGTTTACAGTCAATCATCATTTTCGACACATTGTTATTAGTTTATTTTTTACCTCTATTTTTATATTACGCAACTTGATCTAACACAGAATACTGTTTGATGGCTTCAAAAATTACTACTGGTGATTTCCTCCAAGCGTAAGAATTAACCTCTGTCAAAGAAAAAACAATGTAACTGCAGGTCTGAAGGCCGTTCCCAAGCAGGGACACGAAAGACTCGAGCAAGGTGACATTTTTAGTCTAGGGCTGCTGAACATAGCCTCTTTGAAGAAGATACTGGGAGACAACTCTCCAAGGGTGTTTTTACCTTCTTGCATGGTCCAGGCTTTCTAAGCGAAAAGTACTGCAAACTGGCTTAAAAGGATCATTGAACGGTAAACATTCGGACAGAGACGGTGTATTGTTCCAGGGATTTAGAGACCCAGATGAGCTATTTGGCTATTCTCTTAAACCGGTTAAGTGTTGAGGAGACTTTCCTTTCTCCCCCCAGGCAAGATCCATTTCTCTCTGTCTCTCTCTGTCTCTGTCTGTCTCTTTCTCAAGGTTAGGGTGAATATAGGTGTGCCTGATATCCTATATAAGCTCCAACACTCATAATTTTAGGGTTCATCTTCTGTAGTACTAAGGGTTCTGCACCCAATTTCACCATGAAGCGAGCTTCCATACTGTCTCCAAGTGCACAAGTTTCCCCAAATTCGTATATATGTTCACCAAGCTAGAAGTTTACTGAATGAACTCCATTGGGGTTGGGGAGTGGTTATGATGGTTTCATTGTGTAGGCTTGATTGATTAAATCTTTTAGCCATTGGTGATTCATTTCAACCTCCAGCCCTCCTCCTCTCCCTGCCCCAGGGGTTTGGGGTGGGAGATGAAAATTCCAGCCTTCAAATCACAGGGTTGTTTCTCCTGGCAACCAGTCCCCTTCTTTAGGAATTTTCCAAAATGTACCTCATTAACATAACAAGAGACAACATTAAAGCTCTCATCACTTAAGAGATTCCAAGGTTTTTAGGAGCTCTGTGCCAAAAAATAGGATGAAGATCAATTATCATTTCTTATTATAAATCACTATATCACAGGTACAAACTCTCCTTCATGCACAGGTGACATCAGGCTCTTGTAACATCATCCCAGGGATAATTGGGACAGAGGAAAGCAGTGTTAAGATACTCAACAACTTATATATTCTCTAATAAAGATGTATAGTGTTTCTTCTGGGGTGCATGTGTATATACACTGTTAGGGTATATGTGTGTTTATACACACACACTCTCACACGACACACAAATTATAAATATACTCATATACACACCTACATGGCAGGTTCAATTGTTAGCTTGCAAGCAGGGTAATGTCTCAGGTTAACTCTCCCGGTTTGGGACTTAATAGAAGACAATAATCATTATAACATCACTGAGTATTAATCAAATAAAATACATAAACAAGAGCTTAATGGTGTGTAATTAGTTGGGAGCCTTGCGGAAGGATTTGAAAACCTCTGCCCTTAGCCCTACATTCTTTCCTTACAAGTATTTGCCTACTACGTGCAAGGTGGGATCATTGCCTTGGGGCTACAACTGTAAATGCCACTCATTCTCGGTCCTCAGGAGTTTGTCATCTACACGGGAAGATAAGGCTCTCCCATCAAGGAGGATGGAATGGGTGGGGGAAAAAAAACAACAACAAAGCAAAACAGAAAACAAGACCCATCTAAATGCTGACTACAAGAGGCTCCTTTCAAACCTAAAGACACCTGCAGATTGAAAGGGGGAATGGAGATGGAGAAACATTCATCATGCAAATGGCTGTCAAAAGAAAGCCAGGTTGGCAATACTTATATTGGTCCTTAATCCCAATATCTTGAAAACAGAAGAGAAATCATTTCTGTGAAAGAAATATTTTTAGTACCAGGAGGCCACGCATGTCGTTGGTAGGAATGGGCTGACTCAGGAGTTCCCGCAAAGGGAAAAATTTCAGTATCTGTATCTATCATTTAGGCAAAGCCATAGAAGCCATGCTTCCCGAATTTGTATTATTCAATACAAAGCAGGGTGTGATGGCCAGTAAACAGGTGAGCAAATCAAAATTCTGAAATATGTCTAGAAACCTAAATGACAAAAAAAGCTAGCAAAATGAATCCGTATAGTTATAACAGTAATCAGGAGGCTTAACAGCAATACTTACGGAGAAGTGAGAGTTGTAGCAGACTTCCTAAGCTTCATAGCACAAGGTGTAAACCCCCAAATCTCTCTTGATGTTACTGTAAATGTTTTCATGTACCTGGTCACCTTTGAGGCTCACGCACACCCTAAGAGGGCTACATTGGGCAAGTTTCACCATTCCCGTGAATAGAAGCGGGGAGGATGTGATCTCAGAGCCCAAGTGACTTGACTGAGGTGGTGTAGCAATCAAAAAAGTGAGCTCCACCTTTGGTCTTGTTGATTGAAGAATGCCCTCACCATCGAGGAGGCTCGACAGCAATCAGAGTTCTGTGGTCAGTTTCCTAGGCAACATTTTCTGAAGGACGCTGGCAACAAGGTGCCAGCCACCCAGTAAAGACAGTCATGATGATGCAAGGTCTGGGCATCAAGGCATATAAGGAATGCTGGGAGGGCCTTGGCCAGGAACAGAGAAGACCTAAGAAGAACTCCCACCTGCACGTGTCTGAGAAGCTGTCCTGTGAAAAGGAATCAGACTTCCTGCAAACTGGCTGTTCTGTGAGGTGTCATAGCCCAGAACCAACATCACTGGGTCAAAGTTACAGTGAGGAAGAGTTCAGATTACTGCTAAGGAGTATGTTCTGTCATTTAAAGGGGGAAAAGACAGGCTTACAGGAGAGCGAACCCACCACCATAGGGCCAATTACAGCACAGACTGCGACCAGCCACAAATCATAGCTGCTGTAGAAGGAATTCCTGCCTAAAACATTAAAGTCCATGGCTTCTCAGATCACCTCCAGCCCTAAGATCCTATTACTTAAATAAAAATCCACAATCTCAGGAAATTCATGTCCCAACGATAGATCTCCCAAATACGCTCCGACATTAAGGACCATGCTGACACCATGAGTTAGCACCGTATTCATCTGGGTTATAAAAACACCATAAATAGTCATAAGGCTACTCACATTTCATGACTTTTGCTTTTTGCTAGACTTCATACCCCTCCATGAATGAGAAAAAGGATTGTTGAATTATTATCACAGAGAAGAGATGAGTTTAAGGTGATACGGCAAGTTAATAGTGAAATCAGGGCCAGAAATCCAGTCTCCCCTGTGATGGCACAGAGATCTCAGAAACCGTGTGAGTAACAAAATGAGTAATGTGTATACGGACAGCTCTTACTATGGGACATGCTCTGCTTTAAGCACTTTACATCAGCTATCTCATTAGATTATTTACTTCTTTGTCTAATTATGTGTTTTATACATCTATTCATTTATGATTTATATCTATTATCACAAAACTCTGTTGGGTGAGAACTATTACATCCCCATTTTATAGATTAGGGAACGAAGAGGCAGAGAGGTTTAGGGACTGTGTTAGGTAACAGATGTTCTATGGCAGGGCTAGATTTCCAGCTGTGGCAATCTGACTCCAAAACCTGAACGATTCTCAGCCGTGATACTGCGTCTTCCCTCTAGATCCATTTTACTTGTGAGAGAGAAAGGCACCTCCCCGTGTTCGTACATCACTGCGTCTGTGGCCCACGTTGCCAAAGGCACGGAATAATCAAGTTTGGAAGGACTCTCTACCTTAGGAGATGATCTCCCTGCCTCGCTCAGCGCGCCCCAGAAAGGAAGTGCGCCTGGAAAAGCTTCTTCTCCCTGCTTCAACCGAGCAAATTAATTGAGCAAGCTGCAAACCTGAGACCCCGATGTCCTGATAACCAGGCTGGACCCAAGTGTGGCTGAGATTCCTCCGGACGCGATGGGGGAGGGCGCTCGGTGTAAAAGCAGACAGCAGAATCCACATTTGACCCTTCGTGGAGTGTGAGAAAGACAAAGCCGAAATAATGGGTACCACGGCTAACTGTTTATTCCTTTCCAGCACAACAAGCAAATAAACTGCCATGGGTGCCTCAAAACTTCATACAGGGTAATATTCCTTTAATGGAATGCTTTTAGAGAAGAGTCATAAAAATAAATTGAAAAGTGCTTTCTGCTGGCTACAGCTGGCATAAAGCAGCATCTGAGCAAACAGGATAACACAAGGCTTAACTTAGCATCGCCATTTTTATTACTCACCCGCGACAGGTCTTATAATAGTATAAATTCACTTAAAAAACGGACTCTTCCCCCCATCAGTGTCCCTCCTTCCCTCCACCGCCGCACACCCAATAGCCTTCTGTGTTCATTCCGAACAGCATAATTACAGGTCTTTTTATGATTTAGGTTTGAGACCAATTAGCTGATCCTGCAAGCCTTTCAAATACCAGCTTCCCTCTCCTGGCACTCGCTGTTCTGCTGGGATTTATCTGTGTGCTTGTAAAAGGCAAATGTTTTGGTGAGGAGTGGAGAAATCGGGTCTGCTCGCAGACGGGGCTCCCCTCCCCTCTCTTCTCCCTTTCTCAGCTGCCCGTGCATCTTGGGTGCACCTGGTCTCTAAAATTGTCACAGTGCGACATGCACACTGAATATTCATGCTGGCTGCCCACACTGCTTCTGACCCAGCTACCTGGTATCAGAATCCGTGGCTTCTCCATGAAAGGCTGTTCCTCCCATTGGAGCTGCAGACCCAGGGGGGTAGGGGGTCACCACCACGTTGGAACCTGGTAGCCACTGGCCAGAGGGGTGAGTGTTCAGGAGCTCAAAAAGGCACAGACAGGCCCCCCTTCTCCACCATATCTGCCCCTAACATCCCCCATCCTGCGTCCATCACATGGTAAGGCTGCTGCATAAGCCTTGACATTGGATATTTAGCCAAGAGCTCCAGAATCGACCCACAAGCTTGAATCTTAGAAAGACTTCTGCACCAGTAGAGGATTCAGGGGTAAATAAAATAAGATTCCTGCCTTCTCTGGGCTGTCAGTTGATTGTAAGAAGACACAAGTGATTCACAGAAAAAGATAACACAGAATAAGTGTCAGCATGTCGTAAGAGCTGTAGCAGAGCAGGCGGGGAGTTCGGAGGATGATTTTGCCGTGGGGACGTAAGAAATCACGATTTTCAGATTTCTCCTCTGGAGCCAGCGCTTTACAAATAATTGTGTTTAATCCTTATACAACCCTTCAAGATACATATAAGAGACATAAAATGTATACACAGGCAGCCCTTCAAGAGACAGATAAGACGCATATAACATAATTATATATACATTTCAGACAAGGGCATTTTCCAGATGGAGAAATCACGGCTCACAAAATCAGGTAACTTGTCCACGTCACAAGATCCCCAAGCTAGTAAGTGATGAAAATTAGAAATCTGATTTCTGGCCTGACACCAAATCTTTACCACCATAACATTGCAGGGCAGCAGAAATCAAATTCAAGAGCATTTGGCTGTTGATCGAGAGGGCAGTTATAGAGGGAACAGCACGGATATTTGAAAAAGGAAAGGCAGACCAGTTTGGATAGAACAGAGGGACTAGGGAAGACCATAAAACACGAAAACGACTGGCCAGAAATGGATAAAAGAGTGAATCCCAGATGTATGAGTAAACAAACAATTCAGAAATATATTGGGATATTATGCAGCCATTAAAATAACTGTGAAGACCAGGTAGCATTGTGAAAAATGCGAATGCTGTAGTGTTGAGTACAAACTAAATAAAGAAGTAAGATAAAACAGAATACAAACTACTCTCTGATTGCAACTCTGTGAAAATATTTATCGTGTCTTCCCATCAAATTTTTTGTTAAAATTGTTTAAAAGGAAAAAAAAAATAAGTCCATCCCCTGGGCATAAACATGACTATATTTATACTATTCCAGACAGATGGTTTTCTCTCCTCTTCTAACAGATTTCCATGGAGGGAAAGCTAATGCCCTCCCTCTGTGGTTTGAGAGCCTGACGACCCCATTTCCTCAAGTCTAGCCTCCATTTTCCCACTGAGGCAATTTCACCCCACAGTTGGTTTCTGTCTCTTGCGAGCAAACTGCTGGTTTAGCATTTCTAGCGTGCTTTGGGTTCCAGAGATCGAGAAAGCAAGGTTGTCGTTCTCCCCATCCTCTTCTTGCATTCTGCATACCTGCTCTTGATGCTTTTGATGTAACTGAGGGGGTGGCAGGAGGGGAAGTTATCACTGAGGGAAAAACTAACCCTCGTAATTCACCAAACCTGTTCTTTTCCTATCTCGTGCTCCTCCTTCACGCTGCTTTTGCGATGATTCCACTTAATCTCCCAATATCATTCATATCCAGTAATTTTTTAAAAGCTTCTGTACTCCAGAAGCTTCATCTCTTCTCCGCTGTTTGCCAGTGGGAAAGTCACGCACCTGGCCTCTCAGATGTCCTTACCGCTCCCACCCCATCTCCTCCCATCCAGGCTCATCCCAGAGTAACAAGACCCTTGATGAGTTTAAATGAACCACATCCCATTTCCTTTAATGCGTAGATATCCGTAGGCCCCTTTAAGGGAGGGTTTTGTTTGTCCTATCTGCTCCTCTGTGCCCAGAATGGTACGAGCATTGTCCCACCTTGTCACTGCATAGCTTGGCAGAGCAGAAATGTCTGTGTTGAAGATGAAAAGAAGGTTTTGACGGAAGAAAGGATACAAGAGAGGACATGAGTAGATCAGGAGAGAAAGAAAGAGAGAAAGGGAGGGAGGGAGGGAAGGAGGGAGGAAGGAAGGTAGGAAAGAAGGAAGGAGGCCCCTATGTAGAAACAGGGAGGCTATGGCACAAAGTCAGTAATGCAACCCAGGGTTAGTCTCCAAATCTGTGGCGGCCAACTGGAAAGGCAAAGCCAGGAGGGAAATCAAAGCCCGAAAGTAGCTGTAAAATTTTCTAAGAACGGAAAATCAGAAGCCTATATAAGGAGTGGCAGAATTATTTGGCTGTACGGTATTTTGCTGTTGCCCTTGTGGGAGATCTATGATCTTCTCCTTGTCTTATGAGAAGGCACCCTGAACCTGAGATCTGACCTTGACAAAGGAGGAGCTCTGATGTCGTCAGCCCCATCCTACCTTTCCAGGATGCCCCTTCACTTCCTCGGCCCCCACTCACACCTTCTCCTGGGTCAGACAACACTGCTTCACGTTCCCCCAGACTTGATCACTGCCTCTGCCTGGAAGGCAGTGCCCCACCTCCTCCATCTGACAGACTCACAGTCATTCAGAGTCTTTGTCAAATTGTGCTCCATCTCCAAGGCTCCCCTAGCGTTTTGCAGAGGTTTCTGTCAGAGAGAGCTTCTCAGCATGTTCTTATTGCGTATTTACATGTCTCTGTCCCTTACCATACACAGAGGTCCTCAAAGACTGACTGTACTTTTCTCGTTCATCTTTGGGTCCCTTCCACTTACCGCACTGCTCGACACATCATTGGTCCTCGATGTACGTTGCTCACATGAACAAATCAAATATTCTTTATTCTAGTTTCACTCATTTGCTTTCTTCTTCTCTAAGATTTTGCAAATCAAGGGAGGCAATCTCCTAAAACAGAGTATGACACCTAATAGACGTATCTATCACAGTTAACAGCTAGCCAATGGCTCCAGACAGGAAAAGTCATTAGTATGCCCAGATACTGTGTTTCTGTTGAGCCTTTTATTCCCACGGCTACTTGCTGAGGGAAGGACTCTGTCTCTGGGAGCACGAGCAAATATATTTTCTGAGACTCGTTCCGTAGAGTACAGTGCAAGATTGTAAAATTCAACACACACCTGGGAAATTCAGACACGATCTCAATAATAAGAGCTGTAATCAAGGAAGAAACCCTTACTTAAGCAAATAATTTGCCTTGGGAGTAAAGGCTGAACACGATGTTCTTCACACACAGGGGCTTTAGCTGGCATTCTGTGTTCATTCTGAACAGACCTTGCTGAACAAATCACAAACATAAAACATTTACACTATGCCAAGCATCAGTACAAGTGGTCTTCCAATCAGAGAAGCAAGCAGTGGGATGGGAATGAAATGCGTAAGTTCAACAAGGACATGACAGGGGGGTGGGGGCCACGGAGAAAAAGAAAGAGAGACAGAGTGGGGAGAGGGAGAGAACACATTTAAAATGAAAGGGAAGTGTCATCTGAAGGCTAAGTAATTTGAACAAAATTCTCATGTGAGGGTAACCTCGGTGGTAATGAATTCTGTCTCATCTCTGCAATTATGGGGGGGTACTGGCAGACACAGATTTTGTGATGTTACAGACACAGTCCCCAAATCGCAATAGGAGGGGGAAACTTGATGAGGAACAATATACTTGCACCAGATGAACAATAGCCAGACAAACTCGCTATCACAGCAAAATGCATGGTCAGGTGCGGAATCAGATAAAAGGCAAGTAAGGGTGTGAAAGAACGGAACCTCGAGGACCATGAGCAGGTAAACCAGAGCAGAAAAAGACTCACTGGGCAGAGATGACGGGAGGCCACGGCAGGAAGCTGGGAGGGAAGCATAGACATCCAGATAAAAACTGCAGGCAGCGTCCCCAAAGTCAGAGAAAATCACAACAAGAAATAATAGGGTAAAAAGGTGGCAGTGTCAGCTGTGATAAGCAGATAATTTGTTACTCTTTATGGCCCTGGGGCCCCTTCCCAGAGGTGGGCAGAAGTCCAAGTGCCTGGACTTATCAGCCTGCACAATCAAGAAGAGAAGATGTAATGCAAAGAGCAGCAAGAATCAGAGCTGGCCCTGAACGGGACCTTCGGAATTATTCAGAGCGACCTCCTTTTCCACCACAGCACATTTCTTTGGTTTTCCTCTCACATCGCTGGCCATTTCTTCTCAAACCCTTTTCTGATTTCTCTTTCTCTGCCTCTCTTCTAAATGTCGAGTCTGGGATCCTTTCTCTAGCTACACTCATTCCCTAAGTTAGCTCATCTAGTTCCCTGGATTTAGATAGCAAAGTGCAGATGACTTCCACATCTGTATTCTCTAGCCTTGACTTCTCCCAAGTGAGCTCCAAACTTGGACATCCAACCGCGTACCTGTTATTGCCACCTGATCGACTTGCAGGTGTCTCCAGCACAGCATGTCCAGACAGAGTTCTCGATTCTCCTTTTTCCACCAAAACCCATTCCTCTCTGGTCTTTGCCATCTAAATAAATGATACATTCATCTACTGATTTGGTCAACACCAAAACCAAGGGACCACCTTTGATTCTTCTCCCTTTCTCTCTCTCTCTCTCTTTTTCATACACACATGCAGCATGTCCCATCTATTGTCAAGTCATGCTAAACTACTTGTTAGTGACAAAGAGATGTCTCTATTATATGGTACTGCCAGCACCCTGATTCAAATTCAGATTCAATCAGAATTCACCAACAGTGGCCTCCAAGGCGACCCGACCCTTCTCCTCAAAGTTCAATCCTTGCTCAGAAGCCAAAGTGATCTTTTATAAAAACATTTTTTAAGTAGTCAAAATTGGACGAATATTTGTTAAACAATGAATGCCCCCACCCCGCAAAATAATGGATGGGCAGAACTGCCCTGGAGTAATAATCATGAGTGAATGTAGCTTCACTCAAGCAAAATCTTCCAAATGCATAATACCCACTGAGCACCCAGTATTTCCATAAACACTGCCATGGTCTCAAACAAGACCCCATTTTTTCTTAGGGGCTGCTCTGACTGTACATCTGCTTGCTCAATAGAGGGGGAAAAAAAAAAGCAAACCCTCTTTCTATTCCTCTCTCTTCTGGAACATTATTTCTAAATTGCTGTATGACTGTTGCCAAAAATCTGGACATTTAGAAACATGTGGATAGTTAAAAATATTGCTTACCTTTCTTTTGCCGACTGAATGATGCACATAACTACAAAATCTCTTAGCTTAAAAGAGAGCAGAGGCAATTCAGGATTTGGGTGACTGGCTCATTCCCATTAATCCCCCCTCCAAACTGGAGCATATAGGTCAGTGGTTATGTCCACAGTTGCATTAAACCCATTAAGCTGGGGATGAGGATGGGAGAGAGAGTATGTGTTTGCTTGTTTATGATAAGCACTCAGATGGGGGCCCTAAAGTGCCCCGGAGACTCTGGATTCTGAATAATATAATGATGGGCACTTCCCAAAGTGCTAGCACATTCATTATGTCATTATTCAGCCCAATAATGTTGACATCTCGAGTCTCCAGGAGAGGAAACTGAGGCTCAAAGGGTAAAATAGAGTGGTAAACAGCACAGAGCTATGTTGCTTTAGGACAAATCCTGAGTGCATTTTAAAATGAGGAGACTGTGAAAACACCTGGCACCTGTTCCCTGAATGATGTTATGGGGAAGGCATTTCAACAAGAGTACCTGCTACTTATTAGAGACCAAGGGAAGAGCTTTCCTCTCAAAGGCCCCATGGCTGGCTCTCTTGCACATAGGCACTGTGAGCACCAGAAGGGTCCTGGGTCAGTCCATCTCCAGGGTGTCTGTTGCCTGGTATGAGATTTTCTAGGGGATCTGCAGATTGTCTTTTTTTTTTTTTTTAAAGATTTTGTTTATTTGACAGACAGAGATCACAAGTAGACAGAGAGGCAGGCAGAGAGAGAGAGGGAAGCAGGGCCCCCGCTGAGCAGAGAGCCCCATGTGGGACTCGATCCCAGGACCCCGGGATCATGACCTGAGCCGAAGGCAGCGGCTTAACCCACTGAGCCACCCAGGCGCCCCTGCAGATTGTCTTTCTGCCTCCTCACCTCACTGGGCTCTTTCTGTGGGTCTGTCCTTGCTGCAGGGACAACCTCACATTCACACTCCCCGACTCACCCCAGGGAATGACTGCTGATTAGATCGTGGGCTCTTCCCACCCACAATCCAATCTGAGGCCAGAGGCACTGTCAGACGACCCCTCCGTCATCTTCGGCTCTTTCTGCCGTGTGTTACTGTACAGACAGAGGAAAATGACAGTTTTCATCATTTCCTGCTAAATGATTCAGTGCTGGTTCAGCCAGTTTCAACTCCACAGCAATGCATTGAAGAAAAAGGGGGAAAGAAAATGAAGAAGAAGAATAGCAGAGCAAATTCTAGTGTGGGGCTTTTCTTTCCCTTCGCCCAGGAAAAGTCCTTGTACCCTCTCCAAGGGCATCCAGCTGCCCTGGAAAGGAGCCTCCTTGGGTCTGTCTCTTCACCTACCCTACTTATTTCGATTTCTGGGACTCTTCTTGGAAAGAACCCTTTGTTCTTTTTTCCTAATGCCCCAGCAATGGGAACTGCATCCCAGAGTAAGAATTGAAAGACCAGAAATGTAATGATTCCGCCGTGGAATGGAGCCGTGACCTTGGATAAAGCATTTTGCGTCTCCAAATCTCAGGTCCTCTTTATAGAACAAAGATAATCAAACCCTCTTCAAATGTCTGTCAAATGCTTTGCAAGCCATAAAGTAATGGGAGGAAGTAGAATGCATGGGGGTTCCTCTCTTAAAATCCCCGATATACTTTTTTTGTTGAATCTGGCTATGGAAGAGCCTGAGGATAGGGTAACCCAAATGAGGGGTTCTCATGACAGAAAAATACCCAGGAGAGAGTTATGTTTTGCAGATGAATTCAAGGAAGGAAAGCTTGTCTTGGCATCCTGCTGGCTAAGAGAAGAGAGAAGGGCTCATTCTCATTGGCTCTCTAGAGCTTAACCCCCTCGGGAGCACCCCGCAGCTGCTTATTCTCCTCCAGCCACCCCCAAATTCCACCACTTCAATCAGCAAATTCTGCCTCTGAAAGACAACCCACATTCCTTTCATCCCTTCCAGATCACTCTCATCTATGCCAAAATGTGTGCATTCCTTCTCCAGTTTCCCCTACCTACACTTTTAATTTAATAGAACTAATTAAGCAGTACACATAAATTCTCAAGATTCTTCTTGCATACCACAGTTTACTTTGTCCAGACATCGAGCTGAAGTGTTAGCCCACAGAAGAGACTTCTCGTTCTTTCTCAGCATGTCAGACACACTTCTCTTTGCACGGGGTATTCCTCTCTCGTCTCCTCGCCAGCCTCTCCTCCTTCCTATCCCTAACCAACTCCTGTTCACCTTTTAGATCAGTCTTAAAACATCACCTCCTCTAGGCAGCCTGCTCTCACCCTGTCAGGGGACATAGCTGTGACACACTCCATGGCCTCTGCACTTCCTCACAAAAACCAGCACACGTGTACATGTTGTTCACTCTCTGTCTGCCCCACTAACCAAGAAGATCCGTGACAGTGGGGGTCTATGCTTGGGTGTCGACCTCCTTGTCCCCAAAGCACTTGGACCAACACATGATAAGCACTTAATCAAGAAAGGCTGGCTGTATAAATGATGGAGGCAAGGAAGATATGTTGTGCCAATTTGAGATTGACAGGACCTTAGCAATCATCCCTACTGTGTCCCCACCCAAGTCTGGCATCCCTGTGCTATAGTCCTGGAAAAGAGAAAGGCAACTGGCTTCCACATGAATAGGAGCAAATATGGAGAAATCACTTTTTTACAAGACCATTCATTCTCTCCCTCAGCAGTTCTAAATATTAGCAAGTTCTTTCTCATCCAGACTGGCTCCACTCACTGACTGCTCCCTTCCTGCTGCAGGTGAAGTTAGAGATGTGCCTTAATAAGCCTTGAGTTGAGTCTAGCACTCGCGGGATTGGTCCCACTGGGGTCTCTTGATTCCTTTTTGAAGTCATTTGCTTCATCCTGTGGTCTCCTCTTTCCATCCCACTGCCTCGTGTCCTATTTCCATCTTTTTGTCCAGCCCTTTCAGATGGAGGCTTCTTTAAAATTCTCTTTTACTTCAAGGTTCACTGTCTTGGCACCCTGTCTTTCACATCTCCATTGAACCCATCCTCCCCATTTTACACTCAAGACACGAGTACCTGAACCTCTAATGGAATGCAGCACCCTAGATGCCTTCTTCTCGAAGGTGATTTAGGACACTACTTAGATGGAGTGACAGTATTTTTTCTTGTGAAAAGTGGTCCAGGTGTACCTTCTGGGGCCACATGCCTCCTGCATGTGGGGCAAACCCCTTCAATCACCTTTTTCCCTCTACCCTCCTCCAGTGAGACTATCTCTTCTTCGAGTCCTGCTGTGATTTCTCACATGGCATGGTTTCCAAACCTTCCACAGCTTCAACCATCCTTCACAGGCTGATTATTAAAAGGATCTTCCCCCCAAGCACAAACCTCTGTTCCTGACTCCAGCCACATCCACCTGATCCCCAAGAGAAACAGGACTGTGAACCCCACTGGGCAGGTCTCAGGTTTTCATTTATATGTGCGGAACGCTAAGAAGGGTCCCCATCACTATCAGATAATTATTATTTCTCACAGTAGAATATGTTATGTTCAGCAAGGCAGAAGTTGCCCTGGGGAAGGACTAGGATATATACAATCTGCTCTTTATTTAAAAAATGAAAAAGAAAATGGGAAAAAAAATTCCACAACTTCTCCCTTTCTGCACTGTTAAGATAAACATCCTTTCCCCCAGTTACACAGCTCAAGCTGATGGTGAATACTTTTCTCCCTACAGAAATCACTTCTGAAAAGCAGACATTTAACATTTCCAATCTGTCTCTGAAGCCGAGATTAAATTACATTCTGTTTTGAAGGAATCGAAAACACACTTGTTAATATAATAAATGCCTTCCGTTAGTTCTAGAATTTGTCTTTGTTAGGCACATAATTCAAGAATTATCTATTATGGTAAAAAAAATTGAGCCATCTGGGTCTGTGCTAATATCTGTAAGCAATAAGTCTTCGATCTCCTTCATACTTCATTACTGGCGATACATAGAAAGCGATCATTCCAAAATCAGAGCTTGTTTTCTGTTGTAGGACTATTGTTCATCAGGATTTATGAAGCAACAAAAAGGCATTTTCTTGATTTTCATAAGTTAAGCTAACAGTCCGGTGATGACAACCCCATTAAAACTCAGCAAGTTAGATGTTTAAGCGATGGAGTTTTATACCGTATCTATCATTTTTACAAAGTGGCTTTCTTTCCTCCTTCAACTTCTGTAGACTCTTTTATCAATAGAAAGGACAGGAAAAATGCTTATTTACCATATATTTGTTAAGCCATATACATTTGCAATGTATCTTACCTGACAATATGGAAAGGATATAAAGCATTATTAAACTGACCAATTTTGATGATGTAGGAGGAAGGGATGGTAGGCAAATAGTATTCTCTTCATAATGGACTCTGCGGCACTTTCTTTTTCATGCACTTTTCCCAGTGGATGGAGAAGAGGAAAGGGGCAGCTCACTGGTAGTTGGGGTCAGCAGGAGATTTCCCTGTAGAAGTAGTGGTCCTGTTGTCTCTGGGTTATCAGGGACACATTCTATACCTGTGCAGCTATGCTATGCACCTGAGAGTCTCCTTGTCACTTAGGTTCCTGCAAACATGGAGCACCAGCTGAGACTTTCACAATGAATGGGGGAGAAGAATCTCAGACAGGAAAGAAAAAGATACTTCTTGGCATTCAAGTCTTGCCTTTGGGGGGCTCTTGTTTGCAATAAGGGAATCTTGGTAGGTGTTAAGATCATAGTTTATTCTCTCTTTCCTTCCTCGGGGTTGCCCATTGGATTTACCAGCAAAAAAGGGTATTCAGTGCAGAAAGCCTTTCTTTCCTTCTTTCTTTCTTCTTTCTTTTTCTTTCTTTCTTTCTTCTTTCTTTCTTTCTTTCTTTCTTTCTTTCCTTCTTTCTTAGGAAGGGAGCTCTTGTTATCTAAGAGCCAAGGAGCTCTCAGGTCAGTTCCATCTGAAATCAGCTCACCCCTAGCTGGTGGCCATGACCTTGGGAGCAGAAACCAGAGGCCCACATGTGCATGATGCTAGAAAGAAAGGAGCTGAAGAAATTTCATTCTAAGGTGAGGTAAGCTTCTGAAGCTGTGAGTGAACTAGAAACTTGCTCGGAGCCCAAGGTGGACTGAGCTCTGGAGAACCCAACCAAGTCTTGTCTCTAGACATCATCCATTGTCTTGCAACTCTAGAGACATGGTGGGAAAGAAAAAATGAGGACGGACATTTTTTCTACCCACTGTATTCTGCACACTGTCCTAGGCGTGTTTGTATATGTAATCTGTGGTTTTCAAAGATGCCCAATCTGCTATTTTCCCAAAGACATAGCCTTTCATGAACCCAGTGCTACAAATTCCAGCAGCGATGGTGAGACATGAAAAAATGTCCGCCCAGTTGTGCTCAATGATCTTCCCCGTAGGAGGTGACTGATGTGGAGCTGGCAAGAGCACAATCGCTTTGATAGAGGACTGGTTCCTTGAGGCTCCGTTTCTAAGAAACTCAAAGTCTTCCTGCGGGAGTGCCCAAGATTCCAGAAAGCCTGGGCTTTGTTTCTTTCCGCCATCATTGTGGCTGAGGTCAGATGCCATCTACCGTGTGACTAACTCCCTTTCCTGAAATGAAAACCGGCAGAGACAGCTACCAAACACAGTTGTCATGGGCCAATGGGTGGCTGAATTCCCCCATCTACCCAGCTGGGCCTCTTGCTCGCTCAGTCTGGCGGGTTAGTACCATAAACTTAATTCCCATTCGTTCTATTATTACTCTTTATCTAGCTTCCCTTGGGGCCACCCAGTAGAACACTGTAACACAGACTCTATTTTTTTTTTTATGAAACTGCCCTGTAATCAAATAATTTTTAAAATGATAGATTAGATCTTAAAATATATGAGCAGCTTATGTTATCGCCTGCCTGGGAAACTTCACCCCTCCTGTATGGTTCTGACTCTGTTTCTGATTAAAGAAAAAAAAAATTGCTGTTGTGTGCGTTTGGCTTCTGATTTTCCATAATTCTTATTTGTAAGCACTTTTGTGCTGGTACCTCCTTATAATTTACTAAGTGCTTTGCTCTTAAAGAGCACTTAGCAGAAAGAGGTGCAGGGAAATTACATCTGGCAATTATGCCAGTAAATTTAACTCCAGGACCCAGGCAGTATAGGTCATCGCTGGCCTCAGGTTTCCTGTCCCTGTCACCCACAACAGGTTGCCTGTGGGCTGCTCCTGATCATGTTGGAGGAGGGTTGGTATGATTGTCTGCTGTTAAGCTGTCATTTAGGGCTCTGACGGCCCCCAGAATGCATTAGTGAGACTCATTCAAGAGCCAGAACAAAAATAGTACAGCCAAGGCAAAACTCAGGAAGCCTACATTCCAAGAAGTCATGTGGTCTTAGTTTCTTGTGGTGCCAGCTAACTCAGCCCTCAAAAAAGAATGTGGCCAAACATTTTTTTCTCGGCCCTAAAGAATGCGATGATAAACTTGCCTGTGACTTGTGCCTCTCTCTTGCCTAACCACTTCCCATGCTTTCTACATGTAACAATCACATAATATCACCCCAAATGAAGGCACTTTTGAGAGGGAAAGCGGGACGATACTAATAGTCACACAAAGAAAATGGGTGTTCAAGACGATTCCAGGGCAGACGAGGGATGAGTGGACCGTCTCCTGCGCCTCCCACTTCTAGAGTTAACAAGAAATAGGAATATGAAATAAGATCAGAGAAAGAGTGGTTTGAGTCTTAGCTCTGAGTCCAATTCTCTCTGCTGCCTTTTCCAAATAGTTGCTGGTTTCAGCCTTCTTGCTGCCAAGGGGAGAAAACAAGGTTGATATCATGTGGACTTTGGTGAACCATCAAAGCCTGTGGCCTCTGAAGCCAGACTGTCTGGGTTTAAGTCCTAGCTCCCCACGTACTAGCTCAGTGACCTTGGGCAAGTTACTTCATTTTGCTTGTGCTTCTGTTACTCAGTGAGGGAGGAAGAGAAAAGCCAGGAGGGTTACACCAATGGAAATACATCTACCTGGAAACAAGAGGCACGAGGAAAGGAGCTGGCGTCCTAGCTAGGATTACCGTTGATGAAATACCCACTAGCATCTGACCCTTCATAACTTCTACCTGAACGATGGCTCCACCAGGGGTATTCTTTGTCCCCCTCATCATCATCACCATTGTCATTATGTCTGTGTCACAGGTGTGAACATGGAAGCTCCGAGATAGTATATTTCTTGTCCAAAACCATGCAGTTAGCGAGAATTAGAATCTCCAGCAACAGACCTCTGACTTGAAAGTCCACATTGCTTCTAGAATGCAATGTCTCTCAACTGGAGTATGTGTGTATATAACGGGAGTATTTTGCTTAAGTTAAACTTACCTCCCCTCACCACCAGCACACGCTCCCAAGACACATTTAGCCCTAACTCAGATGCTCTTCATGCCAGAGTATTTCTTCCTCCTCAGGACTTCAGTGACTTTGTTGTGTGAACCAGGATAAGTTATTTAATCTCTCCTTGTTCCAGCTTCCTCATCTATAAGGTGGGGTTAATATTCACATCTACCTCATGGGAGTTTGATGAGCATTTAATAAGTGAATACACACCAAGCTCTTCGAATGGTTCCCAGCACATGGTGAGTGCTCAGTGACTACTAGTCAACCCAGTCATGGCCCCAGCTAGCTGGGGGACATCAGAGCACTTGACAGGCAGGAGCCCCTTCATTGGGTTGGGAAGAATGGGGAGAACTTCAGATTCCTCTGCCAAACAAGAACGAGGCAAACAGGACAGATGAAGGATTCTCCATTCCTGCCTCCATAAAAAATCTTCTCAAGGACATGGCTCCCAGGCAGACTTCTCTTGTCCCCTTCACTCACACGGTGGTAAGTATTCTGTCCACATTCCCCATCGCTAACATCCAGATCTGCAATCTCTTCCCTTGCCTCCTGACACCCTTCTACTTCCATATTTTGCCCACAAATTAGCAGAATTAGCTGGCGTGAGTGCCCCATGACCCTGCCGCTCTCTGTTGACTTGGAGAGCATGAGCGAGAGCAGAGCAGCCAAGCCTGCAAGGCACACACATCTGAAGAAAACTTCCTCGTCTGTGAAATGAGGAGGTTGGACTCACCAGGTGATTGCCAAGGCCCTCTGAGCTCCCACATTCTCTGGGTCTGTGGTTCTGATGCACTCCTGGGATCTCAGGGCTGAGCCAGCTGTGTTTCTCATGCATAATGGACTAGAGAGAAACAATGGTGGGAATTAAATCTCGGGTCCCCAGCACTGCAGTTTGTCCTCGCAGCTTAGTGAGGAGCTGAAGGTCGGGCTTTGCCAGGGTCTTAAATATCAATCTCATCCATAAAGCTCATTCAGGCTGCCTGGAGAGCCAAAGTTTCTTATTCAAGAAGAGAGCAAGGTGGGAAGAGGACAGAGGACAATGGAATAGTTTAATGCGGGAAAACAGCTTTGAGAGTCAGATCGCCTTGTTCGGCTTTCCTTTGCAACTTGCACAGTTTGATCTCCTTGCCTTTGGGTTGCAAACTGTAAAAATATTTAACTTGTGAAACGGCACGGTGAATATGGGTTTCTATCCACCAGCTTTTAGGAGGCATTAAATGCATTGGAACACTGTGATAACCAGAGACCCTGGGCTGAAATCATCAAGGACAAATAGGTCCTGGAAATAGGAATGAAGGTCACGGGCTTTGTCTGGTCCAGCCTATGAAGTGCAAATCTGAGAATTAGTGGGGTGGAGTGGGTTTGCGGGTGGGCGAATTCTCTATAAAGCCAAGGAGAGGGGGCGCCTGGGTGGCTCAGTGGGTTAAGCTGCTGCCTTCGGCTCAGGTCATGGTCTCAGGGTCCTGGGATCGAGTCCCGCATCGGGCTCTCTGCTCAGCAGGGAGCCTGCTTCCCTCTCTCTCTCTGCCTGCCTCTCCGACTACTTGTGATTTCTCTCTGTCAAATAAATAAATAAAATCTTTAAAAAAAAAATAAAGCCAAGGAGAGGCTTCCTGGATGTCACATTCATCATGGCCCTGGGCGGAAGGAGAGAGACCGTTCTCCTAGTTTCCAGAGCCCTAATCCAATCCCACTTGCTGTTGGAATTCCACTTACCCTCCAGCAAGGAGTGTCTCTACCATATTACAAAGGCATATTCAATAGTCTGATGAGCCCTTTGCCATGATGCCATGGATTCTCCTGCCAGCTGGTTAGGATTGATTCTATTTCAAATGCCTTTCTGATTCACATCCCATAACTTGGCTCTGCAAACCCACCAGCAAGGTTCACTCGTGATTTCAGGTCAGGGCTCCAGACACACAGGATCACAGCACTGAGAGGCAGAGCAAGAGGCTGCTAAGTCCTGAGACCCACAATCGAACCATCTGGGTTCAAACCCCAATCCTGACACATCTTGACAAGACACTTAATTTTTTGACCCAGGCTCTCCATGTGTAAAATGGGGAAGCAAATATAATTTACCTCAGAAAGTTGTGGAAGGATTAAGTGTGTGTGTGTGTATGTGTGGTGTAAAATCACCTGGATTTTCTATTTTATCATCACCAGCTGTGGGCTAAGTATATTGTGTTAGAAACTGCTGGGGAGACCCTTAGAGCCATTTAAAATCCTCCTTCTCCTCCTAAGAGATTTATTCCTTTAACATCTGAAGTTGAAGTTCAGTCTTTGTTGCTGCCAAAGGGAAAGGTTATCTACCTCACTGTCTTGGTGTGATCAAACCTTGTCTTGGTTTGAGAGGAAGAGGGAAGGAAACAGGAAGTTACCAAGAGCTGTGAAGCAAGGCTTGAGGAGATTGGGCGAGACGTGGAGCAGGAGCCAAAGCAGAGTCGCCGAGACACCTGAGAAGTTTGGTTGACTTCACAGATTGGCTTTTCTGGTCCCGCTGACTGTGCTCCCCTTCTGTCTGTCACCAGAAATTCCCGTATCTCTTCCTGCCGTACTCTCCTTGCACTGTGCCAGCTCCCCGCTGCCTGGTCCCCTCAGAGGCCCCTCAGAGCTGAGGAAAAGAAGCCAGAGGGATGAGACAGGGTTTCCTGTGACTTTGTGGTCCCCAGCCCTAGCACCAAGCCCTGCGGAATATCACTAGATATTCAGACATAAGCCTGGGAACACGTTTTAAAATAGTGCTCAGACTGACACTTGAGCTACCTTCTCACAGCCGTGTTCAGTGCAGAGTCCCTGGGAGGGTGGAAACTGCCAGCCAGAAACTTCCAAGGGAGGGGCCTCCCACCTCCAGGGAAAAGAGGCTGTCTCCTCCCCTCATGCCAAGATTTGATTTCTTCTTCTCTGTAGCTCCGAGGCATTCAGGATTCTGTCAGTGGCCCATTATATTGACTAGGAACTAGTACTTTCTCTGGAAAATTTCAGAGACCCAGGCGGCCAGCCACGGAACCCCATATTTCACCCCCTGTGTCAGAGTCCTCTTCTCTTCTTCCAGTTCTGGTCTCTTCTCTTCACCTGCAGACAAAGCTCCTAACTGTGTAAGGGACTTGAATCTTTATAAGGGGAAGGGTGTTACAAATGTAAAATGTGTTCATGGGGAAGAAAAAAAGGAAGCAAGAATTTGTGAAGCAAAGGAGGCCTGGGTGGCTGAGCCAATTAAGCATCTGCCTTTGGCTCAGGTCCTGATCCCAGGGTCCAGCAGGGAGTTTGCTTCTCCCTTTCACTCTGCCCCTCCAGCACCATGCATGCTCTCTCTCCCCTCCCCCATCTCGCAAACAAACAAACAAACAAATAAATAAATAAAATCTTAAAAAAAAGAAAAAAAGAATTTGTGAAGTAAAAAGCACATCATTCCCATAATGGCTTCACCCAATAAGTCCCCTCCACAGAGGTAATCTTGTTAAGTAGCCTGTGGATATCTTTCCAGAAGATTGCTCTGTACATATAAACATATGAAAATAAATACAGCATTATTTAAAAAATAAATTTCTATGACATTTATTGGTCTGCAACTTGATATGTTGCTTCACGATAGATCATCGTTTCCTGGAGCCACTGTAACAAAATACCAAAAACTGAGAAGCTTAAACAACTGAAACGTATTTTCTTACAGTGCTAGAGACTAGGAGTCCTAAATCAAGGTATTGGCAGGGTCAGGTTCTCTCTGATGCCCCTTTTGGTTTCTGCCGTCTGCCAACAATCCTTGTCATTCCTTGGCTTGTAGACACATATTACTCTGGTTGAATGGATGTCTTCTCCCTGCCCGTCTTAACATCATCCTCCCTCTGTCCCTATCTCAGTATCTAAATTTCCCCTTTTTATAAGGACACCAGTCCTAACGGATGGGGCCCACACTTGATGACCCCATTTTAATTTGATTATCTCTGGAAAGATTCCTTCCAAATAAGGAAACTACTGGGGGTTAGGATTTTAACATATCTTTTGGGGAGAGCACAATTCAACCGTAACAATGAACGTACATCTAAATCTACTTCATTTTCTTAATGGCTACCTGCTATCCCAGAGGTATTTTTGTGTTATAACTTACCATGCCCCAAATGATGGATATAAGTTCATCTTCAATCTTCTGACATAACCAACAGTAGTGTAATAAAGATATTTATAGCCCAAATACTCTTGCACACTTACTTTTGTAATTTTTAAAAAAATTTTTTTAGGCTGGGTTTCTTGAAGTAATCTCTGGGTCAAAGGATAGGTACATCTTAAATTTTGATGGACACTGTAAAATTGTTCTCGCTAAGATTATATCGATTTTATATCCACCAACAGTATATGGCAGTGTCCTTGTCCCTCACACCTTGATTAACACCGGATATCATCAATCCTTTATATTTCTGCCAATCTGATGGGTAAGAAGAAAATTTGTCTTGTTTAATAGGTAGGTCTCTGATCTTTAGTGAAAGTGAACATAGTGTGTTCATAATCCATTTGATTTTTTAATTCAGTGTATTTTTTTATACTTTGTCCATTATTCCATGGAGTTATATATTCAACGAACAAATATTTATAGAACACACACAGGTGACAGAGTGCTGGGTTCTTTCTGTGTTTGTTTGTTTTCTTACTGGTTTATAAATATTTGGAAGGCATTTTTACATTAGGAACACTATTCAGTTGTCTATAATGTAGTTAAATTCTTGGGGTTTTGTTTTTATTTTGTTTATAGTATCTTTTGCTCTATACAAACTATAAAAATTTAATTGACTTACTCCTCTCTATATTTTTTCTTACTTATTGGAAATCTCTGATTAGAGGGCTTTTCTTAGACCAAGAGTATGAAAAGCGTTCTGATTTTTTTTCTATTTGTACTTTTGGTGGGATGTTTTGTATTTAAATTTTTTTTTCCAATTTATTTATTTTCAGAAAAACAGTATTCATTATTTTTTCACCACACTCAGTGCTCCATGCAAGCTGTGCCCTCTATAATACCCACCACCTGGTACCCCAACCTCCCACCCCCCCACCACTTCAAACCCCTCAGATTGTTTTTCAGAGTCCATAGTCTCTCATGGTTCATCTTGTATTTAAATTTTTAATCCACAAAGAGTTTTTATGTGTTTGGTGTAAATTTATCTTTTTTTTTCCCCCAAAATGGTCTGCTGATATTTAAATACCAGTTACCAATGATTCTGCCCTTTCTCTTACTAGCTAGCAATAAGGATATTAGCTAACACTTTATTGTATATTTCTGTTTTAGCTCTGGTTCCCTGAATGAAGAACTTGAGACAAAAGCTGTGTGCACTTAGGAACGTGATCCCATGAAACATCAGTTCCTAATGGGGAATGACTGAGACCTGGCAGGAAAAAAGGTCAATACAATACAGGGGCTTTCAAGTCAGCCATCCCTATGGGTAGCTATTGCCTAATTCCCTTGGACCTTCTCGGAAAGTTTACTACAGTATATTCTGGAACTGTTACTAAATACACTGGAAGTGTAGGGGAGCATTTATCCCCTGATTCCCGTTCCTCATGGGTCAAGGATGGTCCCGTGGACATCTACTCCCCTACAATTCTAGGCTGGGCATGGATGAATGCTGAACCCATTTTTAACTGTGTTGTTCCACTTTTCATTGCAATGTTCCACAGCAGAAAATGAGTTAAGTGGTGGAGGTCAGAGACAAAAGTGTTGTCTGACTGCCTCTGCATGAGGCTGGTCAAAGTTTGCAATTCATGCAACTGGTTGCTGCAGAAAGCTCTTGAACAGTGCTGTCCAGTAACACTTTCTGCAAGGATAGAAAAGGTCTCTGTCTGCACTGCCCAATATGGTAGCCACAAGCTTCATATGACTGTTGACTCTTAAAAAGTGGCTAGTGAAATGGAGAAACTCAATGGCCAATGTTGGGTTTTAATTAATTTAAATTTAAATACATTTAGCCATATGCATCTAGGGCCTACCTCTGGACAGCATGAACTTGGATTAAGAGGTAAATGAAGAGAATTTTGAAATGGCAATTAAGTAGTGCCAATACACCTTCTATGATCTACCAAGTGCCAGAAAACTTAGCGTTTTCTATGATGTACTAAGATTCCTCCGTGTATTATCTTATTTAACCCTTGCAATGACACCATTGTCATAGATATTATTTGTGTTCTATAGACGAAGTGACCAAAGTTTAGAAAATTTACATAACCTTCTTGTGTTTGCATAGCTAATAATTTGTGGGGTCAGCATGCATATCTGGGCAGTACTATTCCAGAGGGTGTACTTTTTAAATTTTTTAAAAAATTTTTATTGTGTTATGTTAGTCACCACACAGCCCATCATTAGTTTTTGATGTAGTGTTCCATGATTCACTGTTTGCGTATAATACCCAGTGCTCCATCCAATACATGCCCTCCTTAATACCCATCACTGGGCCAACCCATCTCCCCACCCCCTCTCCTTTGAAACTCTCAGTTTGTTTCTCGGAGTCCACAGACTCTCATGCTTCATCTGCCCACCGATTTCCTCCCCTTCATTTTTCCTTTCCTTCTCCTGATGTCCTCCATGTTATTCCTTATGCTCCATAAGTAAGTGAACCAAATGATGATTGACTTTCTCTGTTTGACTTATTGCACTCAGCATAATCTCCTCTGGTCCCATCCATGTTGATGCAAAAGTTGGGTATTCATCCTTTTTGATAGAGGCATAATACTCCATTGTGTATATGGACCATATCTTCTTTATCCATTCTTCTGTTAAAGGGTATCTTGGCTCTTTCCACAATTTGGCTCTTATGGACATTGCTGCTATGAACATTGGGATGTATATGATGAGGTCTCCTTTTCACTCAACTCCATATACCTATGGATCTGTATCTGGATTTTGTATTTTTCTGTTCATGCACCAGTACCATATTGTTGAATTTTAGCTGCTCTAGGGTAGGATGTGATTCCTGATTGTTTTTTTATCATGTAGTGTTTTAAAATGTTTGGCCATAACTATTTTCCCCCACGCAAGCCAGAAGTAATTAGAAAGGCAGAGACCAATTAAAATGCTTCAGGCTTCAAATAGTAAGAAAATCAACTTAAAAAAAGGTGTTGTTACTCAATATAATAGAAAGTCCTTAGGTAGACATTTCCAGGTTTAGTTCATACAGCTACTCAGAGACTTAAGGTTCCAGATTCATTTCTTTTTTCCTCCTTTCTAGCATATTGGTATTTGCCCTGTGGTTTGTCTGTCTAGGGTGTGATAGGACTACAGCAATTCCAACATCACATCCTCACACAACCATTCCGGAAAATGTGGATTTGGATAGGCAACTTATAGTGTCTGCTATAATCACAAAGGAGACCAAGATTCAATTCAGAGACAATGTAGATTTAATAGTCAATAATATTGAAAATACTCCAAGTCTGTTTTCTATTTAGATATGATGTCTAAGTTAAAACCAAAATAAGGGGGAGCTTACAGGGTTTGGTTCAGGGAATCGAAATAATTTTCATTCAATTCGTCATTTTTCTATGTGTAGAAAGAAAACATCTCTGAGTAAAATAAATAAATAAATAAATAAATACACTGTAACTCTTTTTTGGAAGAATTCTGTCTTGCCACAATATCTTATTTGAGTGAAGAGAAGCTGACTTTTCGCCCATTCCTGACTTTCGAGCAGCAGCTGTCAGTGGAGATTTCAACAGTAGAATCCTAAAATTTTAGATCTGGGGAAATCTGGAAAATTATGTGGCCTTGATTTTCCCCTGGCAGAAGAAACTCAAACCTGCTCAGAGTGAGTAAGGAGTAGAACCTCAGTTCCTAATGACGACTATGCCCTCTCCCCTCTGAAGGTCCCCAAATGAGCTCTGATTACCTTTTCTGTGAAAGCCCTTGAACAATTTTTGACCCACTTCTAAAACAGGATCTGCTAATAGAATGGTCAGAACCCTAGTATTGCTGTTGTTCAGAGGATCAGGATATTTTCTAAACAATTTAGTTTATGTTTAACTCTTATAGACATTCTGGGAGACTATCGAGGCATTTGATGGACACTGTAAACCTGAAGCTTAAAACCTGAAAAGACAGATGTAAAGTGTGCCATGTATTTTCTAACAACAAAGGTGACATGTACTGATGTCAGAAAACTCAGCAACCTCTTGAAAAAAGGAAAAAAAAGAAACAAAAATCACCCTGTAACATCATGGCTTCTTGTGTTTCCATACTTGTGTAGTGTATTTACACATACATTAGAAAAGGGGAAAATTCTCATATATTTACTTTTTTGCAGCCTCCTTTTTTAAAAATTTAAAGATAAGTCAGGATCATTTTCCAATATCAATAAATGGTATACAGTTTGATTTTTTTAAATGCAAAGTATCATATGATATAAATGAACCACACAGAACCTAACCAATCCTCCATGATTCAATGTGTAGTTTATTAATAATATTTTAAAATTTTAGACATACATCTTCATGCATTTCCAAAGATAGAAATATCCCGTCAAAAGATATACACCTCTTTAAGGTGTATTAACACGTTTTGCCAAACTGCCCTCCAGAAAGCTCTTACCAATTTTCATAGCTCCCAGCCCTGTGAGAGCTTCCCTGGTCCGCCTCCCTTCCGCACTGTCGGTGATCATCCATTGTAATCCCAGCCAAGGACAGCTCGGTAAGAGCCACGCTTACCTTTGTGACTGCATTTTATTTGTCCCCCTCTGTAGCTCCCATGAATTCTTGTCTTGGCCAAGGCTGCATGAGAGGTTTCTGGCCTCACCCTGCTGAGCTGACATTGATTCAGCAAACAGTTTTGCCAAAAGGACAAAGCGAAAGGATGTGCTCACTTGAGAGACCAGCCAGCAGTGGACCATGAAGAGGGTTTGAGGGGGAAACCGCAGCTTCTGGAGAGGCGATCCCTTCTTTAATTGCTTTCACCTTCCTCTCCTGCAGGTGACTACCCCCCTGGCCTTAGATTTCCCTAGATAGGGGCTCATTTGCATTTCCTTTTGCACCTCTGGCTAATGGAAACACAAAGGTGAATCTGGGAGCAAATTTAACTCACTGGCAGGAGAATCTATTCCAGACTGTCCCAGATGAGCTCGGTGCACCAGGCTATTTTACTCACTGCGACATCATTGCAAACAACAGGGTGCTTTCCCTCTTTCCACGCAAGCTTTAATAACCCAACCCAGTCATAATGAATTCGGGGCAGAATTCATGTAAAGGAGTCATGGTGATTAGGTAATTATCAAGTACAGAGAGTATTTAACCTTCTCCGTGACAGAACTGCCTAAGACTACCTGATATCATAGATGCGCTCTGCAAATAATTAATAATTTAAAAATTATCCAATCCCTACTATTAATCAAGAAATAAGGATCCAGGAGCAGTGTCAATCAAACGGAGTTTTTTCTTCCATTTAACATCTGCCAATGCGCTCCTTCTCTGGAGCGTCTTTGAATGCGTCAGCCTCTTTGAGTTTTATTTCCAGGCTAGCCAGATTCCAGCACTTGCAAGTCCCTCCAAATAGCTCAACAAGCTGAGACACATCGCCCTCTAAAATTATCCACCCTGAGTGAAATGCCAGGGAGTAACCTTTGGCCTCTGCCTTTTTTAATTGCAACTCAAGCCATTTTTAAGCCACAGGCTGTGACAGCCCCCTGTTCTGCTCTCCTTCACCCACCCTCCACTCCCCTTCTCTGTCTTGGGCGGTCTGCTCAGAAGAGGATGAGTGTGTGTGTGTGTGTGTGTGTGTGTGCATGCATGTACCCATGTGTGTGTGTTGGGTACTGTATTATGTCCTAATAAAAACATATATATATAGGCATGACTTCTCCCTGAACATTTACTTTAGTTCTATAACAAAGACAGCGATACACAAATAGAGCTTAGCAACCCATACATGCATGAGTGCCTGTGGGTGCCCACAAACATACACACATGCATATACAATATGGAGAATAGAACAATTTGTTGTGCTCAATGACAAAACATATACTATGGGGAGGTTCAGAGTAGAATCACCAGAAAGGACGCAAAGGTTATTTTCTCCAAACCCCCTATAGGGATATATCCTGAGACACTGAAGAAAGAAGTGGCTTTTCCAGGGTCATACAATCCATTGAAAAGAGGAAAATAACTAAAATAGTTTTCTGACTCCTGATCCCAGAACTCTTTTCCCTGTATGTAAAACAGTCCAAGACCAGGGCAGTCAAGGAATAACACAAGGAATATAATTATCAAAAAAAAGGTGCTTTTATGTATGCTGCCTCCTCGTCCCAGAATTCCCATCGAGCTTCCTTCTTTGGCTGGCTGACTTCTTCAAGACATAGATCGGGAGCACTTCCTGTAAGAGACCTTCCGTGATGTGCTCAGCGTTAAGGTAAGATAGATCCCTTCTGTGACCTCCTGGAGTATTCTGTGCTTAATCTTAAACTAGCACTGTTTATATTGCTTAGCCAGCACTGGTTTTCTGATCTTGTATTTCTCCCTACACTCTAAGCTAGGAAGGCTGCATATTATACCTCCTTGACTCCCTAGGCCCTTGTCCAGTACACAGTACTCAATCAGATATCATCAAATTATGCAAAATCCTATGGATTCAGAGCCAGACTGGACAAGGGGGAATATATGCCAAAAAGCTCAAGCCAGATAATCTGTCAACAATCTGGGACAAACAAATAGAGTGAAGGGGAGTCCCCCTGGGAGTGTCTCCTAACAGGCAAGCCCAGCACAACCCAAAGAGTCTTACTCCTTCAAGAAGTAGAAACGTTCATCTGGGGAAATCCGTGTGAGCCAAGGGAGGACAAGAATGGGACCCCACTTGCACCGGAAAGCAGAAAGGGAGCAGGAGGCAGCAAGGGAGCATAGATTCCACTAAGAGACTAGAAAGGACGGAAATCTGGATGCTTACTTGGGATCTACCCCTTGTTTCTATGAAGAGCACTATTTTGGGGCCAGGGGAGAGTCTAACTTCTGCCTGCTCAATCAGTTGGCCATCTCCTGACTCCAGATACAGGCTCCATGAGGCTAGTTTGAGGATGTAGTTGGGGGTGGGGTGGTGGGGCAGAGGGGATCATGAGTGTCTGAAATATACTTAGTCTCCGTTAGAGTACCAGGTTCTCATAAAGCAGATGATTTGAGCCAGCTTTTCCCAGGTGTTCCTCTTTTCCCCATTAGGCTAGACCTGCATCATTAATCCTGCTTCCTCAATGTCCTTTATTCTTTGCCAACGTTTGCTGGGGTCTCTTGGTGCCAGTCCCTGGCTGGGCACTCAGTTATACTGTTCAGTGTTTCCCAAACTTCTGTGATGACAAAAATCATTGAAGTACTTCATTCCATTTTTATTGACAAAATCTTGGGCAACCATTCTATATCTACTGATTTAAGATCTAGGGAAGTAACCCAAGAATATGTTTTTTTTTTTTTTCAAGTACCCCAAGGAATTCGTACCATGAGATAACGTTGGGAAACACTGTTAGAGATAAATAATACCAATACAAAATCATCATAAAATAAAGATAAGGGCCCTTTTCTCCAATAAGTACAGTCAGATGAAAGATCTTCTTCAAAATAATCATTCCTGACCCAAAGGACACTTGCTTTGCTTTCTAAGAAGACACGTGAAAATAACTAGAAGTAGATGTTTTGAACTCCATTGTATTAATTTGGGTGATTTCTGTGCAAGCATTTTTTGTGGGGATTGACTTGGAAATCCTCACGTGAGGACAAGTAACCAAGGAGAGAACCCCAGAGTAGCTAATTATTGGCAGTGTTGGCCCAACTGGGGGATCCTTTGCAGAACCATCATTAGGAATCGAAAATGTAAACTTTCATGTTATATAAAATGTAAAAGTTATAAAGTATAATTTTTATGGGTTCTGGGAAACATTTGCAGACACTTTGGAGAATGAGTAAGAGCAAAACTCAGGCACCCCCAGCAGAAACTTATGATAGATGAGACACTTAGTACAACTAATGGAGGAAAACAAAACAAAAAATCACCCAGCTTGGGCCAGTAATGCAGAACTTGGAACCGCTGGGCAAATAGTTCCCAGAAATTACTGGACAATCAAAATCCTATTTGGCTGCCGCCACGCTGGTTGCCCGGTATAGTATCACTTCTCCCTTCCTTCCATCAACATCTCTGCCTCCTTATCTACTTTTATCTGCACCCTCATCCACCCCACCCCCCCCAGACCAGAGAACTCATTCCCTTTCCATCCACTGGACTTGGCTCCCTTTCAAATACTCTCACCCAACTCCAGGAGCTTTATCAGTCTTGAGACATTAATGCATGTACCCATGGTGGAGACACAATGAAGTTATTTCTACACGTGCCAAGATAATCAGAGCACTTGTTAGTGGGGAAAAATAATCTGCCTGATTGACAGTTGCTAGATACAAAGAGTAAATGATGGACTGTGTTGATCACTTTTCAACTGGTACATTTTGGTCTTAAAAATTATTAAATGTTGGAGATTATATGGTCCCGAGTTTTTGTTCCCAATTTGTTTGTTTGCTTGTTTGTCTTGCCTTGTTTGGCAATGGGATCCATTTATCCAATGAAATATTATGCAGAAGCCTAATAGACATGTATGTAAGTCAAACTATTTTGGGCAAATGAATGGAAGGGATCGGATTCCTGCTGCTGCCTGCACTTGTTCTCCTTCAGTGTCCTCCACATCATCCCGCAGAGCTTAAGGCTCTGAAAAAACCTGTATAGAGCCCTCTCAGCCCCTCAGTTTACAAATGAGGAAACTAAGATCCAGAGATTGAAATCAGTGCTGAGGTCCTGAGCAAATAGGCATACTTATTGGGAGGGAATATATCTGAGAAACAATTATCTAATAGGGCTGAACTCAGGAATTGGAATTCTTGCCAATGGCAGCAGGACAAAGAAGCAAAACTCAAGTCTTTTGAATTCTAATCCATAGCTCTTCCCTCCACTCCAAGAACCCAGCCTTGGTCAATGAACCAGCGTTCTTCCACAGGTTCTCACCATCCGGGGACAGAGGGGTAGGGTGGCAAGAGGAAGAAGCACATGTTTCTGAGGCCAGCCTTCTAGAGCACACTGTATGTATCCCTCACTGCTTTCTCTATAAACACTCTCTCATTTCTTTGAGGTTCTCAGCTGGATTAAGGTAAAAAATGTTGAGCGAACCCCTTGTAAACCAGATAGATAACCCCAAAGAAAAAAATGGGAAGTTGCAGCTTTCATCTCCAGTTCACCATCAATTTTTGTGTTCTCCAGACATGCCTGTCAAGGAGACAAGTGTTCATATAGCTCTGTGCATTCTTTTTTTCATCCTTCTACCTCCCTCTCAATTACTGACCCAGTCCACATCTCTGCATTTATATCCGTCACCATCCCCTTCTCCATCAAATATTCTGAGCTTCTGTCCACACTCTTTGCCCTGCCCTGGAAAGCCTCTCCTTTTATTATCTGCCAATAAGGTATTAATACATTAGTTGCCTCAAAGTGCACTCTTTAATGAAGGCCATGGACATTCATTTAGCTGAATTTGATAGTGACAACACATTGACATTGGTAAGGTTAATGATCCAATGCTTTATTTCATTGAACAAGTTGAACAACACTTAGCACATTGATCCGCAATGTCCTACAATCCGTCTTTGCTATTACTTTAATAGTGCCATGGCATCGATGCCCTTTAAGTAATTGGCACCATGAAAAGATGGACTTGGCCTTGTCATGTTGGATTAGAGCTATGCTGAATTGTGAAAGATTTTTGTCTTTTCTTTATTCTCTCTTCCCTCTCATTTTATGTCCTCCTGATTGAAGAGGCAAGAGGGGGCGCCTAGAGACCAGGAGGGAGTGTCTGGCGCAAAGAGACAGAACTGGGTATGTAGAGATACAATGACCAAGGTCTTCTAAGTCCTCATTTCCTTCCCAGATCATCAGGCCTGTGGGACCTAAGGCAGGCATCTGAACCTCCTTAGATCTCAATATCTTCATCTATAAAAATGAGGATAACTAATGCAATCTACTTGCCCTCACTGCCTCAGAAAAGAGATTCAAAACATAGTGCTCTACCCCTGGGTGCTAGGAGGTGTTGGAAGAAAAAGAAAGTAGTGGGCTGGGATCTCACCTGAGCCCCCTGCCCCTGAGAATAGGCAGATACTTGTTTAGGGATGCCATGTACCAGAGCTTGCCTCCAGGGCAACATCTGAAATAGCCAGAAATAGAGTCAAAGATCTTGGCAAGCTCATGGATTTACTGGGACAGGGCAATGAGGTCCTGACTAAGTAGGCAGAACACACTGACTGAGAAGGAATATGTCCTTGAGACACAGACATACTTGTCCATCAGGACTATTTTTCTCTTTCTTTCTCTATTTCCCTCTCTCTCTCTCTCTCTCTCTCTTTTTTTTTTTTTTTTTTTTTGTACAAGTCTGACCTAAAGTTAGGCCTTAGATGGGTAAAAACTTTGAAAGAGGGATCCTCTTGATGGTAAAATGGGCCCCACCTAGAGGAGCACCCAGAGCTCAGTGGTCTCTGAGAAAAGTTATCCCACTATGGTTTAGCAGGAGAGTGTCTAATGGTAGCTAGATCACTAAGTCCAGTTATCTCTCAAGCCTACAAACTCACTAGATTAAGAATTAAATCTATTCAAAATCTGGCTTCCTTGGGGTAGGCTGAGAATTTGAAAGAGAACACAGAAAATTGAACTCTGAGCTAGTGAGTGAGAACCCCATAACACATGTGGGCTCTGGAGGACAACACATAGACCTTGGCTTTACCATTGTTTGTTGGCTGACTTGATCAATAAGTAAGTTACTAAATAGCCTTGGAATTTCATTCCCCTCCTCTGTAAAAGAGGGAGGAACACTACCTCACAGGGGCATTGTGATATTGATTGGCATAATATTTGGGGCTGGGTTTAGCCTACCCGAGGATAGGAGAGGAATCAGCAACATCAAACATTTGTTTGAAACGAACGGAATGAAGCAGAAGAAAGAGACATGAAGAATGTCTAACATCATTCACTTAACAGACTAGGCACCAAACTTGGAGTTAAGAAAACAAAGACAGACTATACAGTGTTCCCACACCCAAGTTCCCCACAGTCTAACAGAAGAGACAGACTGTGTATTTTGATGTCAACTCTAAAATATTTTGTTCCCAAGAAGGAAAACATTACCAATCCACAGAAAGAGAAAGTGTGGGGGGCCCAGGCTTTCCATTGTCACTCACTGCCCCCCACATTTGTGGTTCTGCCTAGGAGTGGATGGGTGAGTTTAATGCTGGGAGAAATTGTTAGGAACCACATTTGGCTATAGACCTAAGCCATGTTCTCTAGCAAATTTTACCAATAAAGTTTATATTTGTATTTCCATCTGTTTGACAACTGTGCCTTATTTCTCAATTGATTCTGAATTCAATAGGGGACTAAAGAGGGTGTTGTTTATTGGTTTTACAAAATCCAACATGATGCAGGTTCTTGTGTTGCAAAAGCTTGTCCAAAGCATAAAAATAAAGTGCAGAATGGAAGGATCTGTCCTATATGGTGTGTCTGTGTGTGTGTGTGTGTGTGCACGCACAAGTGAACATATGGAGAGGGGGTGAGTGAGGGAACGATTTACAGAAGGAGGGGTGGGCTGCTAACCAGAGGATGATTTGGAAAAGAAAAAGAAGCAATCCAGACAAAAACAACTATGTATTCAGAGGCCTAAATGTGAAAAAGACCATGTAAAAAGTTTCAGAAAAGGCAACATGATGTGCAAATTTTGAGTATGAGTTTAGTGTCATTTTGTTCACATTGTACCAAAGGACCTATATCTCACAGATAGCACTTCTCAGATTCCTTCCTGTCCTAGCCGAAAATGCCCGACCAAACCAAGGAAATACCCACATCAGACCTGGCCCTGTACTCAGTACAGTGACACAGAAGTGAATTTGGGGACATTCTTGTACTCTGGATCTTGAGTCTCATCCCCACCATATCATTATCATGAGTGCAAACTCTGCAACTCTGTTTCCCCACATGGAAAAGGAACAGTATTACATAATCTCTAAGACTTCCTCCTGATGTTCCATGAATTTCTCAACCTTTCACACTGTTTTTTAGAATCAGTTCTTTCTTGACCTTTCCAACTCCCAGTAGAGCTCTCCATTCTCAAGATCTGGATAGATTAATTATCAATATTTCAGCTTTAACTCGCCCAACTCTTGGGAGCATATTGCTATAAAACATCACTTGGCACTTATTTTTATCACTTTATTATCCACATAGGAGGGTATGGTCAATTTTGTAGAGAGGAAACAAATATTGAGCTGAGCCAGTGTTTGGTTTTGAATCAAATACAATTCTTGAAGTTCTTCTCTTTCCCTTAAGAACTCCATTACCCACTAGCCATAGACCCAAAAAAAAAGTTTCATGCCGAGATTGTCTCTCTGCCAAAAACTGGGCACATATGGAAATGTTTATTCCTCAAGGGCAGAGTTTCTCAACTCGGGCACTACTGACATTTTGGGCTTGATGATTCGTTGTTGTGTGGGGCTGTTCTATGAGTTATAGGATGGTTAGCAGCATCACCTGTCACTACCTACGGGATACCCATAGTACTCTCTCCCTGGTAGTGACAACCCAAACTGTCTCCAGATGCTGTCTAATGTCCCCTTGAGTTCACAAATGCTTTTTTTGAGAACCACTATTCTAAGAGGTTGCATTCCCTCTTCCTAAAATGAGAGAATTGATAATAAGTACACATCCTCAGAAAGAAGCTAAGGAATGTACTTCTCTTTGATAGTATTCATTCCTTTATTCATTCAACTAATGGAGTTCTTACTGGAGGTTTGCTACACCTTTTGGTTATTTAAATTCTCATTGCTAGACCCCCTAACTCTACCCAGTTCTAGACCAACAATGCTGACTTTCCCCCACGTAACCTGGTTGTTTCTTACAGCATGGCTGCAATGGTCACTTCTTTTGTTCATTCTGGGGCTCGCTCATTTCCAATTCTGCATGTCCACATCTGCCACTCATCCACAGGAGATCATACTGAAAACACCAAGGACCTGATAGGAAGACCTTGAATTCTAGATCTGGTTCTGTCACTTCCTAGACGTGCAACCTTAGAAAAGTGTGAGCATCTATCTCTGAGTGCCCCACCCTGGTCTGTAAAATGGGAATGAAAATGGTACATTCCTGCCAGCCCACCCATTTGTTTTGAGGGGGTGGTGGAGGAAGTGGTCTAAAAACTATGAAGCATGATACGAGAGAGAGAGAAAGATTATCATTCTCACGATCATTATCTATAAAACAAAAGATCATTAGCATGAACTGCTTATGAAGCAGAGAGAAAGCCAGCTGAGGGACAAAATAATAACCACCTAGACTGAAGGCAGGAGAAAGATTTAGAGGAGAAAGACACACTTTCTTTGCTTATTTGGGGGAAACTAAACTCACTTCCTCCAGGAGCTTGAGCATAAAGATCGGAAGCCCCAGGGTGGATGTGAGAAGGCGCTCTACTGGACCCCAAGAGCAGAGCTGCTAGATGGAACCTGGGCTCAGGCTTCCAAGGGTAGTACTTCCATGGCAAGAGTTAAGCAGGAAGTAAAGCCCATTAGCATATATTATATACTTCCTATGTGCCAGGCACTGTGCAAGGAGTGTTCCTCAGAATGTCTTAAGCACTGAATCTAGAAAGGATGGTAGGAGTCTATATTCCAGGAGCACAAAACTGGTGAGTTTTGGAAACTCTAGAACATGAAACAGGATAGTCCATGAAATCATCTCTATAAATTATGAAGCATGTGTCATGGTTCTGTATTTTATAAGGATGATGACGATGGTGGTGGCTGGGTGGCTCAGTCAGTTAAGTGTCTACCTTAGGCCCAGGTCATGATCTCAGGGTCCTGGGATTGAGCCCCACATCAGGCTCTCTGTCAGTGGGGAGTCTGTTTCTCCCTCCTTCCTGCTGGTGCTCCCTCTCACTATCTCATGTGCAGAATGCTTAGTATGTACCAGGTATTGACTTAGACACTTTAAAGTCCATTCCTTTAGTACAAAACTAAAACCAAATATAAATATGAACACCATCACAAGGAGAGGCCTGCAACCCTCCCTTCTTGCCACCTAACCATTCCAATGGTTCTAAACCTCTGGATTTTCAATAAAAGGGAAAAACAAAGGGCAACTATTCAGGCAGTACCCAAAAACAGCGCTCCCATCTGAGGTGAAAATGACCATATCACATTGCGTAGACAAGCAAGAGGATGAACAATGGTGGTTGGGGCTAAAAGGTGCACCATGTGGCTTCTCTCGCTGGCTGGAACAGAAACGGTGAGCAGTAACCATGGGAAGGGAGACAAGGGCAACCTGTCAGCACACCCGGGGTTAGAAACTCTGAGGGAAGCTGGAGAAAATGTCAGTTTACAAGATACCACAGACATTTCAAGGAATGAATCTTGGCATGATTCTTGGAGTGGGAAGAGAATAATTTAATAATTGTTGTTTGCTTGTGTACAAAGGTTCATGACCTACTAAGAGGGCCATCAGAGTACTGTAAAGAGACATTTTCTTCAGCACTCAAGGAAAACCTTCTATCTCCCAGCAAGAGCAGTGTGGTGCTCCAGTGACATTAACTTTATGCACTGCCCCCTCTCCTCACTAAGGAGACCATTGTACCCAAAGATCTCAATTTTTGTAGACAACTAGTGAACACAAGTCATTCCAAGACCTGGAAGTTGTGATTATTTTATTTTGCCTGAGGTTAAGCCCTTCTTTCTGAAGCAACAAACATTTCATTTTTCCTAAGACAAAGTAGGAAGGAGAGGCAGCCTTTTCTGACATGCTCTCAGGAGGCTGTGGTTTCAATCTGAAAGGAAGGCCCCATTCATTGTGGGCATGACCATCACTGTGATGGCCACCCCTGGTTGACCAGCAGGCTCTGGTCCAAGGAAACATCTTTGGCAGCCACAGATTTTCTTTTCTGCCAAATACCATGGGTCCCACATGTAAAATCACCTAAATGTGTATCTCTATACTCTTAGAGTTCCCCACATCATACAATTCCATTTAATCCTTAGAACAACCTGGGAACATGGGCATTATTATTAGAATCCCAGTTTTACAATGGATTGGATGGGGCTGTGGTTGAACAAAGAACATTCCAGTGACCCGGAAGCAGTAGAGCAGATCTTCACTGCGAATGACTGTCTGAGGTCTTAGACCCCTGAAGACCTTGATTCTCACACTGTGCCACACCACGTTCACTTCTGAGCTATAGATCTGGAAATTTTGCTGGGGGCGCCTTCTGCCTCATCCGCCAACAATGCGATCCCGTCCATGGCAGCAGCTGCATTTGGTGGTGCCGGGACTCCCATAGCTCACATCTCTTACGGAGGCTTTCCTCCTTGCACATCGAGCTGTTAGAATGGAGCCTGTGGATCCCAGTGCGGTTGCTTAGGATCCAAAAAGCACCCAGGAGCCTCAGAAGGGGGACAGTTGGGGCACAAAACTTTCTGATGTTGTCGGATATGGGGTCTGTCCTTTTTTCACCTTCTCTTTTCCTTCTAAATTACTCTTGATTATGCAGCATCTGCTTCCTTCTGAGATGCATATGCTTCTCCCCCTAAATCGGAATGCCTGTTGAGTAGCCCATACAGAGAGATGCATACAAATACACAGCTGAAAGTTGTCTTTAGGAGTCCTCCATAAATCAGATCTACAAGCTCAGCTAGCGCATCTCTGGAAGTGGCAGATAGTGGTACAGGCAAAGATAGAAAATACCAGACCTCCCCAAGTCATCAGATAGCTCAGAAGTTTTCCATCGCTCTAGGCACATGCAACAAGCAAGACAAATAGCAAGGAAACACTTCCCCTTCTCCCATTGGTGGGTTTGTGCAAACTTCTTGGCAGTGGAAGAAAAAGGGAATCTGGACACAAAATTCAATGAGGGAGGTTTAGAAGATGTTCTTGTCTCAGTAACCCCCATGTCAGTTTATCGCAGGTCCCCCATACACCATCCCCACTCTGCCTCTCCATAAATCACTAGTGTTCTCATGTGAGCCCCGAAATGCTCCTCTGCTAGGACTTCCTTTTAGACAAAGCCTCTTTCTTACACATCTTTGTCACATGTCTCACATAGACTTAGCAATGAAAAAATATTGGTAGAATTAATTTGGTATGGTTGGATGATTTGATTTGTGTTAGCGGCCATAAGAAAATTCACAAAATAAAGAAGTAATTATTAAAGTCAGGACACCAAGAAGGTTTAGTGTGAGCAAGAAATGTTATGGACTAAAGAAAACAACTTTTCTTGGAAAGCATAAAGAGAAGTCTTTGCTGACCTCTTTCCTCTAACAAATATCTTTTGGGAGTGGCATGGGCAGCCCTGAAAGCCAGGACTGGGTTCCAACAGGGAATCCTGTCCAGGCCAGGGTGGGACGTTTCTCTTGCCTGTAATTTCAGTGTGTGGAGCCAAGGGGCAATTAGAGAAAACAGACTCTCACTGAGAGCCAGAAACTTTAAATGTATTATCTTTGTTTTTATAGCTTTATTGAGCTATAGTTGACATACAATAAAATGTACATATTTAAAGCACATAATTTGATAAGGTTTGACATATGCATGTACCAATAAAGTTATTACCACAATCAAGATTGTGAACATATCCATTTACCATGCCCCAAAATTTCCTTGTGACCTCACTCCTGCCCCTTTCCAGCACCATCCCCAAGCAACCAGTGACCTGATTCCTGCTGCTATAGATTAGTCTGCATTTCCTACTGAATCCTGCAATTCCTACAGAATCTCGCACCATGTACTCCATAGTTCATTCCATGATATTGTTGGGTAGTATAGAGCACAATTGGTCTATCCATTCACCTGTTAATGAGCATTTGGAATGTTTCCAGTATGGCACTACCACAAATAAAACTGCTTATAAATATTTATGTAATGTACAAGTTTTTGTATGGACATGTGTTTTCATTTCTGTTGGGTAAACACCTAGAAATGGAATAACTCAACCACGTGGTAGATGTATGTTGAGTGTTCAAGAAACTGCCAAGTGTATTTACCCAGTGTTTGTACCATGTTACATTAGCAGCAGCAGTATGAAAGTCCCAGTTCCAACACATCCTTGCCAACACTTAGTCAATCATTTTAATTTTAGTTACTCTAGCAGGTAGTGAGTGGTGTATCATTGTGGTTTTCCTTTCCATTTTCCGAATGACTAATGATGTTGAGTATATTTTTAAATGCTTTTTTCCATCTGTATATCTTCTTTGGTGAGTGGGTATTCAAATATTTTGCCCTTTTTTAAATGGGCTTGTTTTGTCCTTATTATTGAGTTTTTACAAGATCAGCTTTGTTGTGGATTCATTTACATACATTTCAATGAGGTTTGAAAAACTTCTCTGCCCAGTAACCACTGCCAAGATCAAGATGCAGAGCATTCCCATCACCCTAAAAAGTCCCATTTCCTTTTGGAGGGTCCATCCCCTTCCCTCAATGTTTATCTTTTTCGAAATGACAGGTTTATTGAGATATAATTCATGTACCAAACAATGCACCCATTTAACATGTACAAGTCAGTGGTTTTTCGTATAATCCCAGATTTTGAAATATTAGTATAATCAACTTGCAGCATTTTCAACACCTCAAGACCCCAGACCCATTAGCAGTTACTCCCTACCTCCCCTCCTTCTTCCTCTACTCTCCCCACCCTGCTCCCCCGCCAACCACTTATCTACTTTCTGTCTCTACAGATTTGGCTTTTCTGGCTATTTCATATAAATTAAGCCTTGTAATAAATGTCCATTTGTGGCTGGTTTCTTTCACAAAGCTTATTTTCAAGGTCATCCATGTAGTAGTGGGAGTCAGAACTTTATTTTTATTGTCAAATAATTTTCTATTATATGGCTATGCCACATTTTACTTATTCATTTATCAATTGATGGATATTTGGCTTTTTTAAATTTTTTGGCTCTTATATAGAATGCTGTTTTGAATATTTATATACAAGCTTTTGTGTGGACTTTTGTGAAATCACAGAAAATACGTATATTGGTCTCTGCCCCCAGTTCCTAGCATAGAGCTACTGAAACCTTTGTAATTTTCTAAATGATAAAAGTGCTATGAGGAAGTGGTGATGCAACATGGGGGCTTAAGTGGGTAGGAGAAGAATCAATGAAACAAGATGGGATTGGGAGGGAGACAAACCATAAGTGACTCTTAATCTCACAAAACAAACTGAGGGTTGCTGGGGGGAGGGGGGTTGGGAGAAGGGGGGTGGGGTTATGGACATTGGGGAGAGTAGGTGCTTTGGTGAGTGCTGTGAAGTGTGTAAACCTGGCGATTCACAGACCTGTACCCCTGGGGATAAAAATATAAGTTTATAAAAAATAAAAATTTTTTTTAAAAAAAGTGCTAGAAACATCTCTCGTTCTAATATTTGGTCTTTAGCCTTATCACTGACACAGGGCTCCTAAATCCCTTGTAAATTCCTAAGTGCTAAGAGCATGAGGAGCATCTTTTGTTCTAATAAGGAGATTCTGAGTGGGCTCCTGGGTTGGGGCTGGTCACTAGAGAACCCAAGCCATAATTAGAAACATAATTAGAATAGTCCCCATCCCTTCCCAGCCCATTTTCCAGAGTAGGGAGAAGGGCTAGAAATGAAACTAGTAACTGATCATGTCTATGTGAAGAAGCCTCCCTGAAATCCTGGGGTTTGGGATTAGTATGGGATTTGGGGAGTTCCAGATTTGGTGAACACATCCACAAATCAGGAGGGTGACAAACCCCCACTCCATGGAGTCAGAAGCTCCTGTCCTGTCCTGTCCTGTCCTGTATTTAACCAAGAAAAAAATCTGTGCAAGAGGACCTGCGTGGTTTAAAAATGTGTTATTCCAAGGTCAGCTATACTTGTGATTGTCACCTAAAGTGGGGGGCAGTTTTGTGGAACTGAGCTCTCAACCTGTGGGATTTGTAGATAGCGTCAGAATTTAATTAAATAGTAGGACACCCAGCTAGTGGCGTGGAGAATTGCTTGTTGCTGTGGGGAAAACTCCCACACATTTGATGACCAGAAGTGTCAGAAGTCAAGTATTCTGTATAAAAGTAAAAGAGACATAAGAAGGAGAGCTGGGTTTTTCCAATACAATTATGGTGTGTGTGTGTGCGTGTGTGTGTGTGTGTGTGCGCGCACACTCAGATAGAGGAATTGTTAGACCATATGGTAATTCTATGTTCAACCCTTTTTTAGAAATTGACAGACTGTTTTTTAATGGTATGTACCATTTTACATTCCAACCAGCAATGTGTGAGGTTTCTGATGACTCCACATCTTCAAAGACACTTACTATTATCTGTCTCTTTTATTACAACCATGTTAGTGGTTATTAAGTGGCAATTACTATGTTTTCAATTTGCATTTCTCTGGTGGCTGATAATGTTTAGCATCTTTTCATGTGCTTGTTGACCATTTGTATATCTTCTCTGGAGAAATGTCTATCAAAGGCTCTGCCTATTTTAAAACTGAAGTTATTTATTTTTTAATTATTGAGTTGTACGTGTTCTTTATGTATTCTAGATACAAGTCCCTTATTAAATATATAATTTACAAAAATTTCCTTGTGGGTTGCCTTTTCACTTTCATGATGCTATACTTTGAAGAACAAAAATTTTAATCTTGTTGATGTCTTACTATGGAGATTTAACAGTTCTATGCATATTCTAGACATATGCATATATTTTATACATGCATATGAGAAAATATCTTATAAAGATATATCTCATATCTCATAAAGAATATATACAATATATATATTCTTATATATAAGAATATATGTAAGAATTTCTTATATATTTAAGATATATATCTTATATATAAGATAAAAGATAAAAGAATATAGAAGATATAAGAATATAGAATATATATATTCTTATATATATAAGATATATATCTTATATATATAAGATAAAAGATATAAGAATATAAAAGAAGATATAAGAATATAGAATATATATATTCTTATATATAGGATTTATAATCTTATATATGATATTATATCTTATACATATAATATAATAATATATATAAGATATATAATCTTATATATAATAATATATAAGATATATAAGAATATATATAAGAATTCATATATATAAGAATTTCTTATATATAAGATAAAACATATAAGAATATAGAAGAAGATATAAGAATATAGAATATATATATTCTTATATATAACATATATAAGATTATATATCTAAGAATATATATAAGAAATTCTTATATATATAATATTCTTATATATTATATATATATTCTTATATTATATATAATATATATTCTTATATTATATATAGAATATATATATTCTTATATATAAAATATATATTCTTTATGAGATATGAAATATATATACTTCATGAGATAATATGCTTTGCAAATATTTTCTCCTAATGTGATTTGTCTTTTAATCTCTTTTTTTTTTAAGATTTTTATTTATTTATTTGACAGAGATCACAAGTAGACAGAGAGGCAGGCAGAGAGAGAGAGGGAAGCAGGCTCCCTGCTGAGCAGAGAACCCGATGTGGGGCTAGATCCCAGGACCCTGGGATCATGACCTTAGCAAAAGGCAGAGGCTTAAGCCACTGAACTACCCAGGTGCCCCAAGTCTTTTAATCTCTTAACATAATCGTTTGAAAAGCAGAAGTTTTAATTTTCATAAAGGCCAATTGATCAATATATTCTTTTATAACTTATCCTTATGGCATATTATCTCTAAAACTTTTGCCGATTGAAGATTACAAATATTTCATATTACATTTTCTCTTAGAAGTTATATAGTTTGGGTTTTACATTTAAGTCTGTGATCCATTTGAGTTAACTTTTCCATATAATATGCAAGGTATAGATTAATCTTTTTTTCTTTTTTCTTTTTTTTTCCCCTATGGATATTCCATTGTTCAGCATCATTTGTTAACAACTATCCTTTCTCTACCAAACTACTGAATTGCTTTTTTACCTATGTCAAGTACGTTGTCCAGATATGTGTGGGTCTATCTATGGATTCTCTTTTATTTTCCATTGATATATTTGTCTATCTTTAAACTAACATCACAGTGTTTTTTTTTTTTAAAGATTTTATTTATTTATTTGACAGAGAGAAATCACAAGTAGTCGGAGAGGCAGGCAGAGAGAGAGAGAGGGAAGCAGGCTCCCTGCTGAGCAGAGAGCCTGATGCGGGACTCGATCCCAGGACCTTGAGACCATGACCTGAACCGAAGGCAGCGGCTTAACCCACTGAGCCACCCAGGCGCCCCTAACATCACAGTGTTTTGATTACTATAGCTTTACTAGCCTTGAAATCAAGTAGTGTTAGCCTTCCAACTTTGTTCTTTCTTTTTTTTTAAGATTTTATTTATTTATTTGACAGAGAGAGAGATATCAAGAGAGGGAATACAAGCAGAGGGAGTGGGACAGGGAGAAGCAGGGTTCCCATGGAGCTGGGAGCCTGATGTGGGGCTCAATTCCTGGGATCATGACCTGAGCTGAAGGCAGACACTTAACAACTGAGCCACCCAGGCACCCAAACCAACTTTGTTCTTTTTTACAGTTGTTTTTGGCAAGTCTAGATTCTTTGCATATCTAGTGAATTTTAAAATCAGCTTAACAACTTGTATCAAAATAGCCTGCTGGGATTGTACCAAATCTATAAATCAAATTAAGGACATTAACATTTTACCACTGTTGTGTTTTTCCACATGTGATAAAGTATATCTCTTCATTTATTTAGGTCTTTAATTTCTCTCAACAATATTTTATAGTTTTATTGTAGGAGTTTTTCACATCTTTTATCAGATTCGCTACTAAGTATTTCATATTTTTAATATAATTGTAAATGGTACTGTAGTTTAATTTCAATTCCATTTACACATTGTTATTTTATGAAAATATAACTGGTTTTTATATATTGACCTTATAGCCTGCAATCTTGCTAAACTTACTTATTAGTTCTCATAGCTTTTTTATAAATTCCATCAGATTTGCTGTATGAGTGATTCTCAGCTAGGGATGGATTTACCCTTGAGGGTCATACAGCAATGTCTGGAAACATTTTGAGTTTTCATGCATTGGAGTCGGGCATGGGCAGTGAAACTGTCATCTAGTGGATGGAAGCCAAGGTTACTGCCAAACATCTCACAACCCATAGGACAGTCCTACACAACAAAAAATTATTAGATTCAAAAAGACTGGCAGAGATAGAAAAAAAACAAAGTTCTACATAGACAAGTATGTCATCTGCAAGTAAAGTTTGACTTTCTCTTTTCCAATCCTCGTGATTTTTATTTTTATTTTTCTTCACCTAGTTGTGCTAGACAAATTTCCAATGTTAAATAGAAAAGGAGAAAGCATACATGTTTGTCTTGTTATTGATTTTAGAGGAAAAGTATTGAGTCTTTCACTATTAATGATGATGTTAGCTGTAGGTTTTCTGTAGATGGCCTTTATCAGGTTGAAAACATTCCTTTGAATTCCTAGTTGCTGAGAGTTTTACTAAGGACTGGATGTTACATTTTGTCACATTATGTTTTTGCATCTATTGAGATGGTCATGTTGTTTTTCTTAATAGTTAGATAATAGTTTAGTTTATAATAGTTTTTATACAGTTTAGTTTATAATAGTTTAATAGTTTTTCTGAATAGTTTGATAATATGGTGAATTGCACTGATTGATTTTCAAATGTTAAAATGACATAAACCTTTGCTTCCCTAGGATAAATCCCACTTGCTCAAGATATTATTCTCCTTTTTTTATATTTTTATATTGTTGAATTGGATTTGATGAGAGTTTGTTTAGAATTTCTTTATGTATGTTGTTGAAAGAAATTAGTCAATAGTTTTTCCCTTGTGTGTTTGTCTATTGTTGTTGCTTTACCTGTCATGTCTTTTTCTAGTTTTAGTATCCAGGTAATGCTAACCTCAAAAAATGAGTTGAGAAATATTTCCCCCTCTTCAATATCCTAGAGCACTTGATTAGTGTTTTATCTTCCTTAAGTGTTGGGGAGAATTCACCAGTCAGGCCACCTGAGTCTACAGTTTTCTTTGGAGAAAGATGTTTATAAATATAATGTATTTTATGCTGGATGGCTATCCAGAATACCTATTTCTTCTTAATGAATATCAGTAGTTTATTCCAGTCAAGAAATTTGTCAATTTCATCTAAAATGTCAAAATTATAGAAATAAAGTTGTTCACAATGTTTCCCTTATTATTCATTTAATATCTGTAGTGAGGTCAACTCTCATTTCTGATATTGATAGTGTTCTCTCTTTGCTTCCTGAGCATGGGATTGGTTCTTGGAGATTGATAAAACTGAAAAACCTCTAGACAGACTGTTTTCTATTTTGGTGATTTTTGCTTTTGGTGATTTCTGATCTTTATTATTTTGTTTCTTTTGCTTTAGATTTAGTTGTCCTTTCTTTCCAAGTTTTTTAACATGGAAAGTGAGATCATATGATTTTAGTCTGTTCTTTCTTAATATAGATGTTTAGTGCTATAGTTTCTTCTCTAAATACTGCTATAGAGCATCCCACGAATTCTAACATATTATGTATTTCTTTTTATCCAATTCAGAATTCTTCTGATTTTATCTTTGACCAATTTTTGACCAATAATTTTCTTTGACCAATTTTTCAGAAGTACATTATTTAGTTTCTAATCTTGAGGTATTTTCCAGGTATCTTTCTGTTATTGACTCCTCGTTTATCCATTGTGATCACAAACCATATATTCTTAGACTTGAATCCTTCTAAATTTGTTGAGACTTGTTTTCTGGACCATAATATAGTCTATCCTAACAGCCGGCAATAACAACCAAGCCCCCACCCACAGGACAGACATTTAAGGGCAGTCTTCCATTCCTAAGAAAAACTTGACCATGTTCTAACAAAAAAAAAGAATATATATTCTGCTGCTATTGGGTGAGATCGCTCTGTAAAGGTAAATCAGTCCAATGGTTGATAACTTTGTGCAAGTCTACCTTGTCCTTGTTGATTTTCTGAGATCTGTAACTTTGTAGTTTTCATCAAGTTTAGAAAAACAACTGTCAGTTCTGTCTCCAAATAGGTTTTTGACTCCCCTTTCTTTTTCCTCAGGGATTTCCAATCACATGTGTGTTAGGAGGCTTGAGTTATCCCATAGCTTTTTCCATTTTTAAGTTCCTTTTTTCCTTGTGTGTTTCACTTCTGGTTATTTCACTTGCTATGTCTTAATGTTTAAAAATCTGCTCTTCTGTAGTATGTAACCTGCTATTAATCCCATCTGGTGTATTTTTCACATCAAACATTGTAGTTTTTATTTCTAAAAGTTCAAAGTTCACTTTGGATGCTTTGTATACCTTCCATGTTTCTACTTAACTTTTTGAACATATATAGTTGAATTATTGTTTTATTGTCCTTACATAACTCTATCATCTATGCAGTTCTTAATAATTTTTAATTGATTTCTTTTCCTCATTATGGGTCATATATCCCTATTTCTTTGCATTCTTAATAGTCTTGTATTAGATTCCAAGCATTGTGAACTTTATTTCATTGGGTCCTGTATTTTTTTAAATTCCTACAAATATCTTGAGCTTTGTTTCTAGGCAGAACTGAGTTACTTGAAAATAGTTTGATCTTTTTCTGTCTTACCTTTAAGATGTGTTAGGTGAGACCAGGTTTGTGTTCAATCTAAAACTAATAATTTTCCATTACAGGAGCCAAGAGCTCCCTGAGTATGCATCCTATACCTCATTAATTATGAGTTTTTCCAGTCTGGATAGGGGGAACAAGCACTGTTTGCAGCATTGTGTGGTCACCCAACACTACTCTCTATAACACTTTCATTTATTCATTTTTAAGGCTTTGTTTATTTAGAGAGCATAAGCAGGAAGAGGGGCAAAGGGAGAGAGAGAGAAAATCTTAAGCAGTCTCTGTGCTGAGCATAGAGCCACATGTGGGACTCGATCCCATAACCCCAAGATCATGCCCTGACCCAAAATCAAGAGCTGGACACTTAACCAACTGAGCCACCCAGATGCTCCTCTAATACTTTCACATGACTGTTTCTTGGCCAGAGGTATTTTCCTAACACACATATATTAATTAACACTTTGCTGAATACTTAAGAGGGACCCTCTGCAGACCTCTGGGGTTCTCTTTGTGTCATTCTCTTCTCTTCACTTCTCTGTCTCGTAAACAATGGCCACTTTGAACTCTTTGGATTCTTTATCTGTTTTTTCAACTTAGGAAGTTCACTAGGCTCTGCCTGGATTTCCCTGCCTCTGTCACAAACTAGAAACTCCTCAAGGCCATAAGCTGATATAACTGAAGCACTCACCTCATCTGTTTCCCACCTCTCAGGGATCACAGTTCTTTGTTGCTTGAGATCCAGTGCCTCAAAACCAGTGTTTCACATATTTCGTCTGTTTTTCTCCTTTGGTTGCTTCAGACAGGATGGTAAAACCAGTCTATGTTATTCTATTTTGTCCAGAAAAAGAAGTCTTTTAAATGTTTTAAATTTTCTTTTAAATCTCATAACTATTTGATAAGTACTAAATTTGTATTGAAATTGTGCCTACTTTATTGGAAGTTAATTTGAAGGACAGAGAGTTTAAACTTGTTTATGTTTGTATGGTTCCTATGTGAATGATTCAGGATTTATACCTGTGTAGACCTGTGACACCAGGGTCTGTACTCAGAGCCATCATAACGCATATCTCTCTATTCTTGGGACACCATAGTGTCTGTGAATCTGCTACTCCATGACCAACCCAGAATCATCTTTACTTGAAGTCCAATTCTAACCACTCCCGGACATTCCTTTACTTCTTTAATTCTGGCTTATTCAAGCAATGATCAGGGGGTGAAGAAGGGATCTGAATAGTCTTAGATCCCAGCAAGTAAGTGAAGGGTGGAAAAGAAGCCCACGGTAAACGACACCGCTTGGTCACGTGGTCTTCTCTGGCCATCTACAATAGGAAAACAGGCTCCCAACCACAGGATAGCCATTCAAAGACATTCCAGCCCAATAAAAACTCGGTAAAATTAAAAACAAGGCTGGAGAGAAGCTTGGAGTGGGATCAAAATAGAATTATTGTTTTCTAATATGGTTCATAGAACTGTAATTGGGCACAAGATAAAGGCAAGGGCTGTTTTCAGAACAGGTGTTCCATGGATGAGGGGGTGGGTGGAAAGGGAAAATGAAGTGCCAGAATTAGTACTAGGCACCATATCCTCTGCCAGAATAACAAGGAGCATGACTCAGTGCTAAACCACCATAAGATGTGGTGAGATACTTTAAGTCCTTGTTGCAGGACAGGATCTCAGAACTCAGCTAAGAGGAAGAAAGAGAAAGGACCAGCTGTGGAGAAGTAGAAATGAATGTTCTGTGGACTTCCTTGCCCCAGAAACCCTCGTATGGTCACTTTAGGAAGCTCAGTGGAAACATTTGCCTCATTGACTGAGGCCGAGGGAAGTCATAGAGTCAAGGATACACAAGAAAAGTGTTCAGGCATTGGAAGTAGCTCAGTCCATGAGGTTGTGGTGACAAGTTCATACCCACAGGTTTGTGAGCATTTGAGGAGCACTTTTTTGTACACAAGAGACACACAACTGAAGGAGGCCTGCAGGACATATGCTACCGCCAGGGTTTTTCTGATTTGTGACATGGATTTGAAGGCTCAGGGGAGAAGGGATCCTTCAGTTCACAGAGAAGAGGGGCAGGTTCATGAGTAAGGCCAGTTCCCAGGTTAATTCTCCTTCCAGGCAGTGGCAAGGAAGGATGTGTGAGGGGTCATGAGCCCAGAAGTGGTCCCCAGGAAGGATATACCTTGGGGGATGTGGTCTAGGTCTACACATCTTGCATAAGAAAATTAGAAGGTGCCCTTATAAGTTTGGGAGTGTTCGACAAATGATAGTGGCATCTCTCAAGGTCATTTTATGGCTAAATTATTATTGCCCTTCAGCTGTCAGCTCAGCAATCTTCCTTGGAAAGGTCTTCCCTCACCATCTATACTACAAGGCCTTTTGCACTTACTCCCTGTCTCCTCAACTTGCATGCAAGTAATGTTAAGAGCATGGACCCTGAAGCCAAATTGCCTACATTTGAATCCGATTCTGTCACTGATTAAATCATCATGATAATACCTAGGGTTGTTGTATAGATTGACTTAATATTAGGTTGAATCTATGAAATTGCCATGGTGGAGGGGGCTGTCAAGAATGGTCCAATGTGAACAATTTAAAAAATCAGCCAAATACGCATATATAAGGACTTAGAAGAAGGCCACTATGCTTTATGTAAGAGTGTTAGGTATTATAATCTGCAACTATTTTTCTTATTCATTCATTCATTGCTCATATCTTACATCAGAATGTAAATCCCTAGATATTTTGTCACTGTTTCCAGAGCACTGGGTGCAGTCCCTGGCATGTGATCATTGTTCAATAAATAGTTACTGAGCAAATGAATGGCACTTTTGTCCCTACACCTGTAATTAATGACCACAAGACTCTGGGTAGGAGTCATATACCTGTGACCAATAGGAACAGCGTTCTTAACTGATGTGTCTCTATGGAGAAGTAAGGACAAAAATAAGAATTGCAGGGCTCTGGTCTCATACCCTCTTGCTTGCCCTCCCAGCCCCCACCAGCCTGCATCAGGCTTAAAAGAGCTAGTTGTTGTTCCTAGTGGCCTTCATCACAGTCACATGCTACTGGGATAAGGGCAACAATCTTCATTTTCCCAAAAGAAGCAGAATTGCAAAATGAGTAAATAAGAAATATACCCTTGTGTCTGGTGTTTGTTTGACAATCTGGGTTTGTATATTCCATTGCCATAATGATGGGGGTGAGCTAAACTTAGGAGCCAAGTTCCTGTCTGTATCTGGATTGCCTGGGAGCCAGCCTGGTGGGACAATGAGTGAGCAGAACCACAGTGGGTCTAAGAGCCACTTATTAAATACGTGGCCCAGGATCTAGGGACCTACATTTGTTTCACGTAAATGTGGCTTTTGTTCAGGCTAATCTGTGCCAGCAGGTAGCTTGACATTGTAGTAAAGCACCAGCATTTTCCCTGACAGCATCCTCAAAACCTGGCTGCAGAACTTGCCAAAGGTGGGCCCTGTGCTCCTGGCAGAGCTTCCAACCACAAAGCCCACTTCGCCCTCCCCATGCACTGGGTCCCGATCTTTGCTTTGAAGAGTAGAGTTTAAAAAACAAACAAAAAAAAAACCCCAACTCTGCTTATTCTACCCATAGATATTTCTTAGAGGCAAGATATGGGCTGGGTCTGTCCCTTTATGGGAAGGCTTTGTGGTGTCATTAACCTAACATCTGTGCTGAGTCTCGGGGGCCCCAGAACCATGAGTCTCAGCCACAACTCCCAGGCTCAGAAAGGCAGTTAAGGGAAGTCAAACTGTATGCCTGTTAGCCCTTGTAACGGTTCTTTTGAGAATTTTGCTCCTCTCTCCATGGGTATCTAATGTCTCTATGTTTCTCCTACATGTTTTTCTCTTTTTCTGTTGGATTGATAGCTTCTCATACTCTTCCTTCTCTTCTCAGGTCTTTAGAGTCTTCTCCGTTGTCACCATTGTACTTTGACAGATCCAGGAGCCCAACACAACCCAGATTTAATTTTCTGCCACTCGCTTTTGTCTTCCCTACTCCATCTTTTCAGGCCGGCTAAGCATGTATCCTCTTCCAAAACACTCCACATCCTTGTTATATCCTGGTTCTTTTTGCTATCTCACTTGGCTGGAATTTTTTTATCTGATATACTTGTCAATGTCCAACACATCTTCCAAACTTGATCCCAAATGGTCACTTGTCTGACTCTCCTTAATACTTTATCCCCTCCTATACCAGCACTTTACTATTACAGTGTGATTCCTCATGATTTTCGTACTAGAATGACTGCTCCTCCAAAACAGGGGCCATGTTTCATTTCTCTCCATATCCCTTGTTTCAAGTATGGAACTAGCTACTAGTAGGGACTCAATTAATAAAATAGCAGATACTCAATTAAATGAATGAATGAATGAATGAATCTGAGGTCTGCTGAGTGTCAGATGCTTTCCCCTAAAAGATCAGCATTCATAGAATTCTCAAGAAAGTCTTACCTCTTCAAATGTATCATCTTGAAAAAGATGACCTCTTTTATTTATTTATTTATTTTTTTAGATGACCTCTTTTATAGACATTCTTGGGCTTTTATTTTTCACTTTACTGTATCTAATATTAGTCTTGGGTGTAGAACACAAATTGGAAAGAAATATAGAGGGTGTTTCCCGAGTGGACTATCCCCCTCATTACTGACGGCTCTCTACCAGAAATGCCCTTTACTCTTAGCACTTCATCTTTATACATGGCAGTGCTAGACTGCTTCTTTCTTAAGTGGATCTCCTGTTGTCAACAGATGTCAAGTATAAGGAACTTTGCCTTTTAGTTGGATGAAAAGATTTCTGTAGTGGAAGGGAGACAGTTGTTGGCCTTCTAAAGGAGTTAACAACCCACTGCCCTGGATTACTCAGGTCCATGCAGCTCCGACGTTCCAAGCATAATTCTTGTTAGCTCTTACTTACTTTTAAGTCTCTATTAACCATGGAATACCTTGATTATCTCACTGAACCCATTCAGTCTTTAGCGATTTCATTATGTTATTCCAGTATATAGCATTGGCCATGCTCTTGACTCCATTCCAATGGAAATATGAGGTTCTATTATGTGGCTGCTCCTCTCCTGGCATTTTGACACTTAACCCATCCCCACACTCAATATTCACTTCAGATTGCCTAGGGCAGCCCTAATTTACACACATTGTCCCAGTGTAATTATTAATAGCACCCCCTTTCATTTTCCTGAGTGTCACAGTATGGATGATAAATTGTATGGTCACCCTACCCATCTCTGGTTTTTCCTACTTCTGTCTCTGAACTGACAGCTCACTCACTTGTCACACCCACCTTATAATATGCTGAGATAGGACAATTCCTGTCCTGACCTACTTCTGTCTATTCCACAGCATTTGGGCTGCTGGGCAGAGAGTCAGCGAATACCTTAGGATGAAATTCCAGCCTTCTGTCCATGCTCTATAAACATGTCCATACTCAAAACACACACACACACACACACACTCCCAGTTGAAACAACATTAGTGTCCTGTTTTTAACAAAGAGACCTCCATGTAGTAGAAAGGGTGGGAGAAAATTGTCTGGCAGCATTCTAATGATAGATGTCAAACAGTGACATAGAAAAGAGTTACAAAGGACCAAAAAGATAAGGCTAGACAGTGATCAAACCCTTTTTATCCAATGGGATGCCATTTTCCTTTCAAACCCCACACCATAAAGGGAAGTGATATTTTTGCACAGACCCTGGCACAAATAATGCTCACAAGGTCTTCCCAGCAGATGCTCATTACCTAAGCTGACCACCAAAGTGTTCCCACCTAAGTTACACCCCGTGAGCTGCTCACCTCAAGCCAAAAGGGAACATTTGCTTGTTAGCCGTGTTTCATCAGTGTGGCTTCCCATTCTGCCTCCTCTGAAACCAGCAGAAGCCTAGGGGCATTTGATCTGTTAAGCATTTTATGCTGAAAATATCCCTTATTTAAAATGGCTTCATTATATCTCCAGAATGGCCCCAAATAGCACTCCAGGGTTATAAGCTTGCCTGTGAATTCCAACTTGGTTGTGGGTAGCCATTCCCTAAATATTGCTAAAAGTCTAATTCTTCCAAGAAATCTTCCCAAATCAAGTGGGGTCAAAGTGAGGTGACTTTTTTCCTTCTAACAATCACTTGTAACCAATACCGCTTTCACGTCAGCACAGATAAATACAGACATAAAATTCTGATCGCGAATCCAACCAGTGTGAAAGATAAGCTTATGTCCAGCTCAGCACTCTTTTCTGAATGCCAGAGCTTCTCCAACTATGCATCCTGGCTGGGTTACTGGTATGCGAAGTTACTGATCCTCAGCTCCTCAGGTGGCCAGACTGGGACCTAAAGCAGCCAAAACTCATGAGCAATTGTCCTAAGGATTGAACAGCCTCATTGGCTTTCTCCATCATACTCTCCAATATTAATATTTTATATGTGTGCCATGGCATAAAATCATTAGGATGTGTTACCATGGATCAAGGCAGGGCCCTAGGACCAAATGCCCTAGGACCTTGAAATGAATTAAAAAGAAATATTTATCATTAATGTGATAATTAACAAGTCAAAAATAATAATAACAGATAGAAAAATGGGTTAATAATGTAAAAATATGTCAGATCTAAACAAAGCAATGAATACATTGGGTAGTAAGACTGCAAGAAAGTCATATGCTGTCCATTTTGTCACTGAATCTCATCATGTTCCACTTTCATTACTGGTCAGACTTGCACCACATTGCCTTCTGAGCTCACATTCCCCCCATGCTGATGCCACCCAAGGGATACAACAAGGGAAGGCAACTTGATGTAGAGAGAGTACTAGCCTGAAAATTAACTTGTCTTTGATGACAGTTGGGAGGCCATGGACAAGTCATAACTCCTCCAGGCCTCAGCCTTCCTATCCTTTCAAATAAGAGATTGATTTAGTCCTTTTAGTACCAAAATTCTATGACTGTTTGAACATTTGTGAACATCACTGTAACTGGAAATAAAAAGAAATGTTAAGTATATCAGATTTTTAAAACAAACAAACACCATCATTCCATTTAGTTCTACTTCACTAATCCAACCTAGAGTAGAGACATAATACAACAGCAGGAAAGACTTCTAGGGTTCACCCATGACCAATTCACCCCTCCTTCTAAGCACACAAGAGCATTATCCTTCCTCAACTGCTTGCAGATAGCAGACCATGTGACAGGTTTTGGACAAGAGACTATGATTGGAAAGAATATGCTTCAAAGAACCTCATTGCCAGTGGGAGACATTCCAGAAGATTCTTCTTCTGCCAGAACCATTGACAAGCCTGTGTGTTCTAGATGGTGCCACAACAAACTTGTGCCCCATCAGACTGGGTCCCTGAGTAGCCACATAATGTAGACTTTTTCCTTAACTTTCATGAGAAATACACTTTGGCTTGGAGATATTTGGGAGTTGCTCATTTCTGCAGCATAACATAACCTATGCTGACTAACACATTAACCCCACCCAACCAGTCAGCTATACCCATTTTCTGTTGTTCATTTTGTGCCTGTCTGGTTGTTTTAGAGAACAAGCCCCTGGGTGAAGTAGAAGAAGAAAAAGAAGATGGGTCACATCCTTGTATTTTTTATTTGTTTGGGCAATGTTGTATTGTACAGGGACTGTAGAGTGAAATTGAGGCTACTGCTCACAATATGAGTTGATGATTCTGATAAAAATAGAAAACTCACTATCTGAGCAAGGATAACCAGAAGGAAAACTATAAAAGAGGAGGAAGAATGCAATCATATTTTTTATTATTGCAAAACACTCATCTTTGGTCCCCATCACCCAGTGTCATACTTTTGACCCTTTCCTTAGTGAAGACCTGGAGTGGTCCAGATACATTTGTCTTTTGCTTCCCTGCACTTCCATTATGATGTGGAATTCTAATGCCAGAGCCCCCATCAGCACCTCTGCTCAGTGGTTCGAAGTGGGTTGAATTGTAGCCGGCGGCAGGGGGTGATAAATGTAGCGTGAGCTGCCTTTCCCCCAGCAAACTGCAAATTGCCTGAGCAGTACAGCCCACAAAAGGTTCCCGTGGAGTGAATTTATCTTGCATTGTCGAGTGGAGAGGGAAAGAGGAGACACCAGGCATTCTATTTTTGCAAAGTCACATTCGATCTTGTTCAACGCGCAGGCCACACATCTTTTAAAGGGGGCTCCAATGGAAAAGAATACCAACCCAGGAATGTAGAACAGATAAAGGGATTTATTTTTAACACTGTTGGAGTTCACAACCGTGTGAGCATTTCAATTTCAAGTCACTCGCTCCTGAATAATAATAATGTGTTCTGCTAGAGCACATGTTATGTCACCCAGTAATTCAGGATGGAGAAGACCATGCCACGGACCAGAGGACACAACCAACAAAAGGCAAGCTCTTCTTTCCGTCGTATCACCTCTTCATTCAGAAGAGGAGACCTATGTTCCTATCAGCAGCTCAAGTTCTTCTTGATCCTTGCTTCTGAGTTGGCATGCCTAAGTAAATTATTTCCTTCTAGACAAAATTCCATTAATATCATGGATCTGTCAAAACAGCTGCCATTTTGGAATCTTCCCAAGTGTTGAAAAGTAATAAGAACCTTGGTATCTGACTAGTTTCATTACACAGGCTTTAGAATGAGGTCTTCAGGGCAGGTCTTTCAGATATAGATCTTTCCCTGTCTCTTGGAATAAGAGATAACATAACAGCTTTTCTTGAGAATGAAAAAGTTGTCACAGGACTTCATAATATTATTCTAGGCACTGGTCAGAAGATATTCTATTATATGACTCAATTGCCTTTTTTTTTTTAAGTATTTCTGGGCAGGGTGGGGGTGGTTATTTAATTTACCTTGTTATCCAGAAATCATCCTCTTCTTTAAAGTGTTGGACAAATCCTCTCCCATTTTTCCAGACCCACCTACTACATAATTACTTCCCTGACAACTCCAGCCCACAGAGCTTTCTTTTCTGCCAAAGACTGAGTACTTATGGCCTGAACCACTGTCTTGACCCTCATTATAAACACTTGCAATCCCCCTTGCATCCTTCACAGCATATGTAATAGGTGATAAAACCTAAACTTTCTCAGCTGGGGCAGCAGTTAATATAGTGGTGATTGATAGCTGGGGCTCTGGAATCACACAAAATCAGGCTTAATACCAGGCCCTTTAATTATTAGCTGGGGCAAGTTAGTGATCGTCTTCATATTTCACTTCCCTCATTGCAAAGTGGAAATAATGATCATAATATTGACATCATAGGGTCTTTGAGAGGATTAAGTAAGATAATGATTTAAAGGGCTTAGCATGATGTTCAAAATATGTGTTATCTCTAGTAAGTATTAGTAGATATTATTGTTCTTAATTATGATTTATGGACACTACCTTTGTTAGGTGATGACCTTCTACCAACAGCTCTTTTAACTGGAGTCTTCTGAGTCATAGCAGGGACTCCACTCAAGATTTTATTGTTCTAAGGTTGTTGGATTTATGGAAAATAAAGACAAAATTTTCCTGTTACCATATTCTGGTACATTTGGTTAGAAGAATGTCCCTGGGAAATGTGAGCAAAATGGAAACATAAGGAAATCTTCCAAGACAGAGGAGTCGGACAAATTCCTGACCAGAGCAGAAATTATGAAGTGTTCTCCATCAGGAAAGGACTCCTAAATTCAAGTTGTTGCCTGATTGAATTGGAAAAGCCATCCCATAGAATATAAGGCTCACTTCCACAGGTAACTTGGCATATGCTAAGAGCTGAGACAACTCACTGGCCCAGCAAGCTGCTCACAGGTAGAGGTCTTCAGGAGAATCCTGTGGCAGGCTCTGGGCACATGGGTTTCCTCTCTTGGTGAAACAGACTGACTTTCTCACAAGTCACTGTGACATTTGAGGCTAAGATAGGGAAAAATCCACACTCCGAGGTGCTTGGTTATTACCTATAACTATTTTTAAAGGTGTGTCCAAATATCAATGGATGCCAATTATTTTATCCCAAATACTACAGCCTGCAAGGGAGACTTTTTATACACCATGGGTTTGGAAGTCTGTACAGTTTTAGGAGAGAACCTCTTTATCACCTCTTTATCAATTATCCCAAATCAGCTAAAACCTCACTTCCAAACACCAGTTGGTCTAGCAGGGGTCTCTTCACTCTTGAAAACAATGGATCTCCTTAAACCTGACCCTTTCAAACCATGGAACCTAACTTCCCATCCCAGCAGACCACATCCTGCCATCTACTTTATTATCATTTGCTCTCATCTGCAGGGCCCCGCCTCCAGGGAGTTTGTCTCTTGAGCCATGTGGTCATTTTTATTTAAAGATTCCCAAAGCAATAAACATGAACTTGAAAATTTTTACAAAAAAAGAATGCTGAACAACCGTAAGAATATACTGCCCTTTGGGTATGCCGGAAACCACACAGAGGCTATAAACTATTTGCAACCTTTCAGAAATAATACATCAACAACCTTTACAATTAACAAGGTTAAAAATTAAGAAATGAAAAATAGTCCAGTTGAGTTACAAAGTGAGACTGTTTCATTATTTTGATGGTGTTTGAATTCACCAATTTCTAACTCCATGGATTGTTTCAGTAAATTGAATTCCTTTTGTTTTTAAGTTATGAATCATGCTTTCTATACATATCAGAAAGTTCCATTTGTCAATTTGCTTGTGGGCTAGCCCATTTATAATAGTCCTTGCCCTGCACAATAATATCTTGTGTGGCTCGTCCAGGCCTTCCGTTTTGTTTCTGGCAGTGGAAATGGAGTAACAGGGAGTCAGACTCTCACCTCTCTGATTCTTTCCCCATTGTGACCAATCGATGGTGAGGCCACAGACTTGTCCCTGAGGCACAGATTGAGCATAAATGGGATATAATTAGACCAGAACCAAATCTACAACTTTAATGACAGTAATATTCTTTTTTTTTTTACTAAGATTTTATTTATTTATTGGAGAGAGAGAGAGACAAAGACAGAGAGAAAGGGAGTCAGGGGAAGGGCAGACAGAGAGTGAGAGGGAGAATCTCAAGCAGATTCTGCTGAGGGGGGAGCCCAACACGTGGCTCAATCCCACAACCCTGAGATCATGACCCGAGCCAAAATCAAGAGTCTGACACTCAACTAACTGAGCCACTCAGATGCCCAACAGTGATTTTCTGTAAGCAGTGAGGCTAACTATTGGTGGAGAGTGAACAAGACCAGACTGAGGCAGAGCACGATCGCATGGTAGGGGTGCTTATGAGATACATCGGTGCGTAACAAGAACTGTTATTTGTCAGTGATTCTCTTCCAAGGGCAGAATCTTCCTGCACAGTTCACAGTATGTAAGCTAGTTTAAATATTAGACATATGGAGGACTTGGCTTTGGTTTGTGAAGATGAACACAGGCCACGAAACACTGGAAACCGTTATTCACTGTACAATAGGCAAGTCACAAAAAGGGAAAGGAAAATCAGAACAGCTAATAAGTATACGAAGTGATGTTCTACTCCCCTAATCATGAAAAAAATGCAAATTAAAACCAAAACATTGTAACTTTATGCCTTGTATATTGTAAATATTTGAAAATCAACTAAAGTAGTAACACCTCTTATGTGCCAGGCCCTACTCTGAGCAAAACTCATTTAACCTTCATAATACTTTTATGAAGAAGATGCTAGTTAAAGTCATTCTGTTTTCAAGGGAGGAAACTGAGGGAAATAGATGTTGAGTATGTTAACCAAAGTGTACATAACAAGAAAGTGACAGGGCCAAGACTGAATATTGGCAAGGAAACCACTGGCAAGGATGTGGGGAAATGGGCATTGATGTACTTGCTAATGGGAAATCAAACTGGGACATCCTTTCTAGAGTGCAATCTGGAAACCCGGATGTCGTGGAGTTAGATGTGCTTCACCTGATACCCAGCAATCCTACTCATGGATCTAATGTCATGCGAAATTCCACATGGGACCATATCGAGATACAGACATAAATATTCACTGCAGCTCTGTTTATGCAGTGTTCCTGCTAGGAACATGGATAAATAAAATGTAGTGTATTTCATATAGGTCTATGAAAGAATGCTACATATGGGTTAGAAATAAGGAACAGGAAAGATTTAAAAAGATGATCTTATAAATAAAAAAATAAAAATAAATAAAATATATATAAAATATGTAATTTATTTTTATTTATAATATATAAAAATATATTTATTTATATATTTTATATGTATATTTATTATTTATTTATATATTTATTATCATATATTTATATATTGTGTATTTATTTATATATTTATTTTTATATATTTATGATATATAAATATATATATTTATTAAAATATATTTATTTTATATATAAAATATATTTATTTATATATAAATAAAATATATAAAACATAAATATATATTTTATTTATAAATATAAATATTATATATAAATATAAATATAAATTATTTATTTTATTTATAAAATATATTTTGTATATTTTATTTATTTATTTATAATATTATTTTATATATATAAAATATATAAATTTTTAAATTAAAATAAATAAATAAAAAGATGATCTTAAGTAAAGGAAAGTAAGATTAAAGGCAAAAAATTATTTCTGTAATTTTTAAACTATTATTTTATTTTTAGAGAGGGGATGGAGGGAAGGAGGAGGGGGAGAGGCAGAGGAAGAGAGAGAATCTTAAGGAGGTTTCATGTCCAGCGTGGGTCCCAATGTGGGGCTCAATCTTAGGACCCCAAGATCATGACCTGAGCCAAAATCATGACTTAGACACTTACCAACTGAGCCCCTCAGGTGCCCCTTTAATTTTTTTATATATACAAACGATACAGTTTTTTAAAGTAAGCAAATGAAAGTTGGGTCATAATAGGAAGCAAAATTATGACCTCCAAGAAGATGACACTCACTAATCCCCAGAACTGTGAATACGTGATCTTATATGGCAAAGAGGACTTTATAGATGGAAGTATATTTTCTAAACATGTGACCTGAAAGTAGGGAGATTATCCTGTACCTTTGGGGTGGGGGGTAGAGGCGGGATCAACTTCCCCTGCAAAGCAGAGAGGAGAGAAGAAGAGGAAGTTGGAGAGATTCTAATAAGAGAAATGCTAAGCACAGGAAGATTGAACACATTGTTGCTAGCTTTAAGATGGAGAGGGTTATGAGCCAGGAAATGGAGTGGCTTCTAGATGCAAAGAATGACACTCACCAACAGCCAACAAAGAATGTCTATGCAACCAACAACTTGAATGAGCTAAGAAGGAGATTCCCCCCACCCTGAGCCCCCTGATGAAAACTGAGGCCAGCACACACCTGGATTTCAACCTTGTAGAACCCTTAACAGAGAGACCCCAGCCAAGGTGGCTGGAATTCTGACCTACAGAAACCATTAGAGAAAAAGTTTGTGTCATTTAATGCTTCTATATTTGGGGTCATTTGTTAAGGCAACAATAGAAAACCAATAGAGCCAGCAAGGTTATGTATGATGCACACAAGAATCAGTGCCTACAGAAGGAGGGCTAAAAACGTGAACAGTGGAAACAGAGCAGTCAAAAATTATGGAATAGGATATCAGGGGGTAATATTAATATTGTGTCATGAATTGAGGAGGCCGATGAGCTCAGGTATGTGAATCTGAGGCCAAAGAATATTATGCAATAATATAATATAATATAAAATAATATAATATAATATATATTAATAATACAATATTGGGACGCCTGGGTGGCGCAGTTGGTTGGACGACTGCCTTCAGCTCAGGGCGTGATCCTGGAGTCCCGGGATCGAGTCCCACATCAGGCTCCCAGCTCCATGGGGAGTCTGCTTCGCTCTCTGACCTTCTCCTCGCTCACGCTCTCTCTCACTGTCTCTCTCTCAAATAAATAAAAAATAAATAAATAAATAAATAAAAATTAAAAAAAAAAATACAATATTACCTCACATTGTCAGCCTTACTTCTGTAGAAATGGTCTCTCCCAACGGTGTTGGTGGGAAAGCAGCTTAGTAGGCTGGCCTGAGGTCCCTCATGAACATCTTTCCATTTTCCTTTCTTCTCCGTTTTCATTGTGGTTCCTTCTCTCTGCTCTTTGATATTTTGAAACAGCCTGGCCCATTAATTCTATAGTAGATTTCAGTCCTCTTTCTAATATTACCACCAACCACACATTGTCCCAGAAGTTCCTTTCTTGGTCTTCCAAACAAGTACCATATCTCTCTTCACAAATAAAGGTGGGCAATTTGAGTGAAGTTTGAGTAATTCGCAGTCAAGGCCTCTGTATGTCATGGCTTAAAAAATTTAATCCTCCGAAGCTTCTGGCCAGATATCAATTACTGTTTCTTTTTTTTTTTGAAGATTTTATTTATTTATCTTTTTAAAGATTTTGTTATTTGACAGAGAGAGATCACAAGTATACAGAGAGGCAGAGAGAGAGGAGGAAGCAGGCTCCCTGCTGAGCAGAGAGCCCAATGTGGGACTAGATCCCAGGACCCTGAGATCATGACCTGAGCTGAAGGCAACGGCTTAACCCACTGAGCCACCCAGGTGCCCCGAAGATTTTATTTATTCACTTGAGAGAGAGAGAGAGAGAGTGAGAGAGAGCATGAGACAGGAGAAGGTCAGAGAGAGAAGCAGACTCCCTGCGGAGCTGGGAGCCAGATTCGGGACTCGATCCCTGGACTCTGGGATCATGACCCAAGCTGAAGGCAGTTGCTTAACCAACTGAGCCACCAAGGCACCCTCAATTACTATTTCTTAAGTGAGAGAAGGGCCTAATGTTTCCACTGAGCAATGGCCAAGTGAATGCGACAGACATACCCAGACTCACTGTGGCGGTCCACAATCCCAAGGGCAAGAAAAAATCGATGTCAGGTTTCCAGAATCCCCAGGAGTAATCTCTGGCCTTGTCACTCATGAGGTGACTTCTCCCTGTCAAATCGAGGAAGATCCTATGAGCTCTGAGCCCTCAGTTGATCTGTGCCTCAATCCCAGATGGAGAAACAACCCAGAGCACCCGTCTAATCGCATTTGTGACAGCAATTATCCAGGAATCAGACACCAAGTCATTACCAGTGAATGAATTATTACTAGAAACAGTTAGTGTCCAATAATGAAGTTAATGGGAGGTAATATGACAGTCATTAGACTGACATGGCTCTTTTCATTGTTGAAGAAAGAGGAACAGCTATCAAAGGCTGGCAATAGGCAGGAAGGATTAATCCACGTCAGACAATGTTTATGACATAGCTCCTGGTGTCTGTTCCTCTGGTCTCAGGAATGGGCGGAACTGTGGTTAGGGTTTGCGGCTGATCAGAAGAGAGCCCCTGTGCCTCCATAATGCTGAGAGTCTTGCAGTTCCCACCCTACACAAGGCTGTGTTTTTGCAAAAGCTCTACCCTCTGCCTATACCTTTTCTTTCATCTGTAAAATTCCTATGCTTCCTTCCATCCTTAACACAGATACTACTTACAGAGAAAATTTTCTACTAATCCTCCAGGAGGATTTAGGCTCCCCCCACCTAGAAAGTTCCACAATGCCTTACTTAGGCATCTGTTGTTCCTTTCCAACACTGCAACCTTCTGATGTGTTGACCATGTCTATGTTCCGTGTTTCACTGAGATGCCTGTTCCTCATTGCCAGCACCTAGGAAAGTACCTCCAGGTTCCCTACAAGCAACTGATGAGAGAGAAAAGGGAGGGAGATGGAGGCATAGAAACATGGGGGGAAGGGAGGAAGAGAAAGAAGAAGAGAAGAAGGGAAGGAAAGCAAAAGAAGAAGGAAGAGAAGAGGGAACCAGACTTTCTAATGCAGACTCCGCAAGTTCCAACTGACAACACATCATTTAATCCACCTGATCCCAAATCTCTTCACATGCCACATGAGGGGGGTCATCCTCAATGCTCTGACTTTATGGGCTGAGGAGCAGAGAAATGAGATGAAGTCGGTCTAGAATAGCACTTTGGGCTAAGATGAAAGAATTTATAAATACAAAGGATTTTTATCTCCACATGGTACTGAATAGATACCACACCTTTTTGACATCATATAAAAATATCCTATGGTGTGATTGCACACCTCCGTGTGTGTACCTGTGTATATTCACTGATGGGGTTGAGAATGCATGAATCTCACTTGACCCAGCAGGAAGAGCCAGAGCTGTATGAGTGGCCAACGATACTCCTGCCCTGGAGGTCGCAAAAGACAACTTAAATAACTGCCATCCACACCAACACCACTTATCAGCGTGACTTTATTTGTAGCAACAGGTATGACTCTGGGCAATGGCACCCTCCTCTCAGGTGGCTGTGGGACCTGTGACCCCAGCTCTGACTATGCTGCCTGCTTGGGCCGTTGAATAGGGAATTGGAGTTGGTCTGAAACAACTCATTTGTAATGACTAGAGCACTAATTATAAGTAATTTGGAAAATGTCTTGGTGACTATGCATGCACTGAGTGGAACCTATTAAACTGCTATAGCCAGCCACTTAGGAGGCCAGGCAGCTGCTTCACAGAGGGCTCAGGTGGGAAGGGAGCTGGGAGCTGTCCACCCAGCACCCGACAGTCCGACATCAGCCGGAAATGTCCGCGCCCCACGGCTGCCTTGGGCTGAGCTGGTGATGTTCAGCAGAGGGAATGAACCATGGAATGGGATGTGGGAGAAGAAGAAATCCCCCATTATTTTTGCGAAATTAAACACACTTCTAAAAGTACTAAGGCTATTACTAGCTATTATCTGACATTAATATACAGGAGCTGATAATGGAAAGGGGTTGCTGATCTCTTAGACTAAATCCGCATATACTTAAGCGAGACACTTTGATAAAAAGAAGGAAAGGCAATTAACAAATCAGGTCAAATGCAGATGTACCCCGTCTAACCTACGATGGAATTTTTCAGCCTGGCTTGTGAGCCACTAAGTTTCCTAGTGGGGAAAGCAGGTATACGGCAGATAACTCTTTCACCAATGCTGTTACCAGTGTGACCACCTTAACTAATGTCACCTCTGACATCTCCAAATCACCCAACTTCTGGGAAGTTAGATTTCAATTTAATTCCTATTTCCTTTTCATTTTATGGCATATTTTTGGTGCCAGTGAATTTGCATCGTGTTTTGACATCTTCTAGTTTCCACTATATTTTATTCCCACATTTCATATGTCTTTGATTTTCCTTCCTGGATGTTTTCCAATATTTGTTTCCTGTAGCAGGGGTCACCAAACATTTTCCTAAAAGGGCTAGTTAGTAAATATATTAGGCTTTACGGATGATACATTTTCTGTCACAGCTATCCAACCCTGCTATTGTAGCTCAGAAAAAAACCACAGACAATAATTCAGCAAAATAAGCATGGCTGTGTTCCAATTAACCTTTATAAAAACAGGCAGCACAGATTTGGCTTGGAGGCAAGAGTGCAACCTCGGTCCTATAGGAACTGAATAAGAGAGAAGAGTCTCCTGATGATGAAGCCTGTCCAACCTCTATGGACCTCTGCATGCAGGAACACGTTCCCTGCCCCCTTGGGATCTCCTGCAGAGGTGTCTGCATGAGCTACTGTGGCCCGAACCCTCATGCTAACACTGGCCCAGAGCTGTTCTGTTAACATGGAAGTCAGACCAAATCCCTCTTCAGCTTAGAACCCCCCGGGGGCTCCTCATCTCACTTAGCATAAAGCATAAAGACTCAATATCATCTGCACACCCCTACCCACTACCCCTGATCTCTTTGCTTTCCACTGGCCTCACTGGCCTCCTCATACCTTTGTACCCATAGTCCCCTCTGCCTGCCACGTTCTTTCTCCAAAAGCTACAGGTCCTTCTGACTCACCTTCTTCAGGTCTTTACTTGAGAGCTACCTTCTGGGAGTGCCTGCCTGGGTGGCCCAGTCAGCTAAACCTCTGACTGTCGGTTTTGGCTCAGGTTATGATCTCAGGGTTATGAGATCAAGCCCCACATTGGGCTCTATGCTCAGCAAGGAGTCTGCTTGGGATTCTCTCTCTGCCTCTGCCCTGCCACACACACATGCTCGTGCGTTCTCTCTCTCTCTCTCTTTCAAATAAGTAAATCTTAAAAAAAAATAAAATAAAATAAAAAAATAAAAACAAAAAAAACAAGCTGTCTTTGCAGTGAGGTCTTCCCTGTCCATCCCTTCCCCTTTGTGTTTTCCCCCAGCACTTACCACTGCTTCACATCATGTACATAGACCCTCACTTACTTGGCATTCTAGAATAGATACATTCTCTGACTCTGTATCCCTCCACTGTGCAGGTATATAGGCTTCTCAAGGGCAGTTCGCTTTGTTTACTGCAGTATCCCCATTACCTAGAACAGTGCTCAGAAGATAATAAATATTTGTTAAATGAAGGCATCCTGGCCCATAATCCTGAGAGGATCCTCATTAAACAGATGCATTCTAAATTAAATGAGGCTTCTCTTTTGTCTGAATATACATTCCTTTACTCTCCAGCCTCCGCATCTGCCTGCCTGGGAGAGATTAGAAATTGTTATAGAATGAATATAAAGGAAAAAAACAGAGGCAATAGTTAATTCTAGGAGTCAAAATCTAGATTGTTGACGCTCAGCAAAAACCAGCAAGCCAGGCTATTGTCCTGCGACAGGATTACTCAAATCTCTTCATCTCCTTCTTTAACACTCGGACACCTGGTCTCAATCAGCTCCCGGACTCAGTCTTCGGTGTTTTTCTAAGTGCGAAGGCCTGTTCTGTGAGGAAGGGGCTAAGGCAGAGGGAGAAGGAAGAAAAGCCCACCCTTGAGTGATCCTAGGGAAGATGGGAAGGATTGGGCACAGAGAACAGCACAGACTTACCGCTCCCCCAATCTGGACCTGGTACAGAGAAGAAGGTATACTAGGTAAGAGGACAGAAGCACTAATGGGAGGAGGCATCCATCCATCCTTTTGTTCTTCTGGAACTCTGGAAAGAATCTTGGCTAACAGGGAGCCTCCTACCAACCTAGGCTTTCGCCAGAGATCATTCCTGGTGTGTGGTCAGGCACGGGGCAGCTATGAATTTAGGTCGACTGCACCACTCATCATTCCCAAGTTGAGATTCACTGGGTTCCCCATGATAATACAGGAAGACCCTACAAGAGTGGCTGGCTGTGAACCTTCTGGCCAGCCAGCTGACTGGAGACATAGTGTGGGTCTCAGTAGTAAGGGCCAGCGGGAGCCAAGGCAAGATCAACGCAGCAGGGAGCTCCACTGGAGGTGTTGGCTGAGCCAAAACAAAAGACACTGAATTACATCAGGCACCACTTCAGCAAAAGAAGTAGACGAGGTACCCAGTGCCTAGGTGGGAGAGGGGAGCTGGCAGCCAGCATTAGCAGGAGGAACTAGCCACAGGGCAGGGGAGAAACTCCTCACGGCAGCAGACTCTGTCTAGGTCCTGCTGGTTTTGTGTCCTCTATTGTGCACACAGGAAAACTACATTTCTCAGCTCCCCATTCAGTTCAGCGGAGACCTTGTGACCAGGTTCTGATAAATGGAACATGAGCACTATTAATGTTCACCCATGCACAATCCCTTTATGCACTCTCTTCCCAGAAAAGCACTAAGGTCATGTATTGGAGAGAAAGGGATGTTTTAAAGGAAAAACAAAACAAAACAAAGAAACAAAAGGAGTCTGAATCAAAGTCACCACTTGGTGAAAGCTGCCATTCCCACATCAAATGTTACATGAAGGGGAGATAAACCTTGTTTGTGTTAAGCCACAAAGATTTTTTTCTTTTTTTGAGGCGGGTTGTTTGTTATAGAAACTGGCATTATTTGTCCTAATATATCTGCCAATACCAACCCACACAACCCACCTCCTTATGCCCAAATTCCAAAGAAAGAGAAGTGCTCCATGACTCTCAGACTTCTTTTTTACCTAGAGTGAAATTAACACATTACCTGAAGGCATTTAACTTAAAATGGGACTAAGGTTATATAAGACTGGACATGGAGTTAATTTATTTTCGCACTAAGTGGAAGTGCAGACGAAAGAACAAGTTAATTACAGACGAAAGTAAAATTTCATATTTTATTCTTTTGCACCTCTGCACGAAGTTGGGAGCTAAATTTGTGATCCCATTATGCACAATTTGGGAGAAAGGTTTGAATAGTAATTCTAAGATTCTAATTCTAGCTTCGGAGATCCTACTAGGGAAAGGCAGTCTCGGGTCCAGGGAAGTATAGAAATGAGCGGTGCGTGCAGGGGTGATTCACAAAGCGTGGCTTCTGCTCAGCTCTGGATGAATTTGTGATCTTGAGAAAGTCATTTAATGAATTTGAGCCTCGCTTTCCTCACTTTAAATGGAGAAGATGCTTCCTCTGCTGCAAGGGGTGGGCACCGCTCAGTAGAGAAATCACTTAGCTGGGGGCCTGGCAGAGCACACCTGCGTGATGATTAGCAACTGAAACAATCATAAACTTCAGAGAAGACAGAGAATTCCAGATGTGTGGAGTTGAAAGGACACTTTTGTGTTTTAGGTCCTGCCTCCTGAAAGGATGCCATATTTCTCAACGCTTATGAAAAAGTTCCTGGGGTGACTGGGTGGCTCAGTCAGTTAAGTGTCTGCCTTCAGCTTGGGTCATGATTTTAAGATCCTGGGGTTGAGCCCTGCATCGGACTCCCTGTTCAGCGGGGAACATGCTTCTCCCTCTCCCTTTGCTCTGCTCTTCCACTCCTCTCTCTTTTAAATAAATAAAATCTTAAAAAAAAAAAAAAAAGAAAGAAAGAAAGAAGGAAAAAATTTCTCTCCTCTCTAATCTGTGCCTATCCGTCTGCCTCTTCTCTCTCTGTGTCTCTGTCTCTCTCTTACGTACACATACACACACTTACTCCCCATGTAACAATTTTACTTGTATTCAAATGTGCTACTAAAAATTTCTGCAAAGATAATCAGCTCCTAACTTGGAAACTTACAGACTTGCAATTCAACATCATAACCTCACCTCTTTCCAAGTAGTCATCTGGGAATCTGGGATAAGTTGCAACACCCCATCTTCAATAATAAACAGGTCTACTTTCCCCTAAGTGGAATGTGACCCCACCTGACCCCTAAAGGGACGGATATCACTAAAGATGCATATGCAGAGACTGGATGACCACCCAAGTAAGGTGTGGGGAGGGAGGGAAAATCGTACATTTTTTTTTTCCTGACTGTCTTTGATGTGCCCAGCTGTGAGGAATAAGCTTGTGCTTCCTGCCAACACCACACCATTAATTACTGAAATAGAGAACCCACTCTGGAAATCTGTAGGAGCTCACTGCCCATATGAATGATATCAGCAGCGCCTCAGGTAGAATGTGCTGCTAGGGACCCCATGGGCACTGGGCTGCAGCCTTCTCTCTGTCCCCACTCTAGGGAGACCAGATGAGTTCTCTCCTCTCTGCTCCTTGGCTTTTCATGTCATTTCTCGTGCCCCAGGGAAGCTCAAACCCTACCTCAACAGACCAGAAACACTGCACCTTGGTTTAGCTCTTTCCTAGGGAGAAGCCCATCTGTATATCCTCACCATGAATTTGAATCCGTCTCCTGGGGAACAATGCAGTTATCAAGGAGGTCTCCCATGTCCCTGTGGCCTCGGAGTTTACCCCAGTCTAGATCCATCTAAAGTTCTGTTTCTTCTACCTCCTGACCTGCGGTCTTGGCACATGACCCTTTCCTGACAAGAGCCAGACCTGTGTCCACGACTGCAAGGCCAAGGATGGAAACTGTTGCTGAGCCCCTGGACACAAAGACATTGTGCTACACACTTTCATCAGTGTAGTGTGTACAGTGTAGTGTGTACACACTTTCTAATATAAAAAATTACTTTGATATATTGATATTTTGACTATTTGCTGTTTGAAGAATACTAACAAGGAGTTACTACGAATTCAATGAAGTCTTTTTAAGATTTTATTTTATTTATTTGACAGAGAGAGAGAGAGATCACGAATAGGCAGAAAGGCAAACAGAGAGAGAGAGAGAGGGAAGCAGGCTCCCCGCTGAGCAGAAAGCCCAATGCGGGGCTCCATCCTAGGACCCTGAAATCATGACCTGAGCCAAAGGCAAAGGCTTAACCCACTGAGCCACCCAGGAACCCCTCAATGAAGTCTTTAAATGACTTTTTATTTTATTAACCCCAACAGCACATACACACGCACACATATCAACAATCCACACAAAACACACACACACACACACACACACACACATACTTGAAAATAAGTTCTATGAGTAAGAGTAAAATATATTTTTGCTCTTTCTTAAGGCAATGCTTAGCCTACGGCATCTAGAATCATCTCTGGCTCTCTCCGGGACCATACCTCACAGGTGGATTCTTGACCACTCAGGTGGGATGAATGGTGAGGGCCTCCACTGGTTGTTTCCTACCGCCTCACACTTGGCATCTGACATTTTTCGCTGCATATACCCAGGTTGGGCACAATCCCTTCTCACTAATTAACTCTACTCCTCTCTCCATACACTTCTCTCTGTCCTCCAGAACCCATGTAAGCCACAGTGGCATCCATGCAGAGATAGCCTTTATTCTACTCTAATATATGGAAAATAAAGAACTTTTCATTTATAGATGTTGGTATTTTCATTCCGATTTTAAAGGAATTCTATACTTCCCAAGTGACTACGGCTCCCAGAATATCCTGACAGCGGACTTGACACCGCTGCGTCTGCGGTTTTCATGACAGCACAACAGCATTTATTGGCTGCTATTTTTGCCTGGCATTTGACACACTTTGTATCATCTCCCTGGATCCTTACCATAACTCTGTGAGGAGATTCCAGAGAGGAAACTCAGCCTGAGAGAGATCTACAACTACCCAGCCGAAGTCCTAGCACTCCTGAGTGGCTTCCAACTCAGTTCTACTACCAAAACCTTTGCGGGGAACCATTGTTCTTGACTACCTATTTTTTTCCTTAGGGTAGTCCTCAAGAGAAGGGAATTTTGACCACTGCTAAATTGTTTTGAGTTTTTGCCATTTATACCCATTTTTAAAAAAAGATTTATTTATCTGAGAAAAAGAGAGCAGGGTAAGGGGCAGAGGAAGAGGGAGAAGCAGACTCTCCACTGAGCAGAGAGCCCAATGCAGGGCTTGATCCCAGGACCCTGAGATCACCACCTGAGTCAAAGGCAGATGCTTAACTCTCTGAGCTACCCAGGTGCCCCTGTACCAATTCTTAATACAGAAGCCTCCGTGAGGTCAACTATTAAGATTCTGCCACTGATTAAAATTTGTAGGAAACAGATCCGGGTTCCAACTGGACCATTCAGGAAGTCCATATGTTTCACTGTCTGTTGACCTCAATAACTTCAGTGAGGTGTGTACAGTGATTCAAGTCAGATTCTAGAGCCAGATGTCCTGGAATAAAGTCCTGACATTATCTCCAGGAAACTGAGAAGACCTGGTCAAGTTACCTAAACTTTTCATAACTCAGTCTCTTCATCTTAATGAGAAGAATAATAGTACCTCCATTACATTTTTTAACATACATAAGTGCTTAGTACATTGCCTGACACATGATAGGAACTCTATAAGTCTTAGCTATAATTTCTAGATACCAACAAATGCTTTGCATTGAATATAGGTCAGTTTTCCACCTTGAAACAAAAAGAGAGCCAATAAAAATAGAAAAGGGACCAAGGAGAGCAAACATCCAGTGGCTACAATCTATCTGATGAGGACAGTATAGTCTATAAACACTAAGTGGGGTGTCTTTTCCTCAGTGGCCTGTGAAACCAGGTGCATGTCAGGCATTCATTGTGCCCATGGCCGCATGAGGCAATGCTGGAATGAGGGTGAAACCCAGTTAATTCAACTCTAAAGGCTCACTACTACTGCAATAACATGCTACAGATCTGCAATTTTAACCAAACTCAGTGACATTTGGGCAGGGGCTGGAGAGAAAAATCACATGGAGAAAAACATGGCTCTTTGCCATTTAAAAATACCAAAATGAGTACATTACCCTTAGCATTTACATTGAACTTAAACCGTCCCTTTACACCGGATAATGTGGAGCCTGCATTACAAATGAGGGCTTAGAAAATGCTGTAGTTGCAGTTGGCTGTGAAGTGGGCATGAATGATCTCGATCTCAACTAACGTAGAGTCTCACACATCACCGTTCAGTTCATTGTGGATTTAATGTTTGGGATGATGGATGTGGGGAGGCTGATCCCAGATGGAGAAGAAATTGTGAGGGAAGACACTGAGGGAGTAAAGAAGGGAGGTGGGGAAGATTGGATGGTAGCGACAATAAAGTTATCAGTTAGAATTTCTGAAATTGTGTTAGAAACTGGTGGAAAAGCAGAAGTAGGGAAGAGATTTGGCTCCATTTCAGACTAGAGACACCAACACTCAGAAAGGTCAAGTGATTCGCTGAATATTTCAATAAATTAGCACATCCAAGAACAAGAACAGCAGGTCCCTCACATCCGGGGCTCTGGGACCGCCCTCCTTTCTCTACAAGCATCATCCTGCGCATGCAGGGAGTCAGGGTCTCCTTCCCGGAAGAGGTGGGCCCACCAGCTCTGCACAGAATCAGAACGCCGCCATCTTTGTTCCCTGGGGCTGTGGTAACTGAGCATCACAGACCGCGTGGCTTAACATCACATAAATATATTCCCTCAGAGTGCTTGGCTCTAATGAGGAAAGCACTCCAGCTTCCGGTGGCACCAGCTTCCGGTGGCTCCCGGCACTCCTTGGCTTGTGGCCTCATCGCTCTGGTCTCTGCCTCCATCTTCCCAGGGGCACCTGCTCTGGGGTCTGCGAGCTCTTCTTAGAATTTTACCCGCCGTTGAATTTAGAAGCCACCCGAAAGCCAAGATGAGTTCCGCTTGAGATCCTTTAGCCAACATATCTACAAAATTTTATTTGCAAATAAGCCAACATTCTAAGGTTCCAAGTGCACCTGGGTATTTGGGGGACACCAAACCCCTCTAGCAGCCATGAGAACAAACACCAAGAACCAAATGCCGGGTTGGGAAGGGCCATTTCAGCAGAGCCGCCCTGGTACCACTCTCTTGGTGCCGGGTATCAATAGTAACAACCCCCAGGTCCGCACTCTGGGGCCCCAGAGGACCCTTGTCCCCACCCCTCAGTTTTGTCATCTTGGCCCCTTGGTACCCATCGGGCGGCTGCACCCCAAAGGTCACCATTTTGAAAGGAGAATAAAATTTCTTTTGAACACACGTTTCATTGAGCAGGAGTCTGAGGAGATAGCCCATGCCTCCCTCTTCCCAGAGGGCTGTCCTGCATTTGTGGTAAAACACTCAGAGGAAACTGCTGACGAGGGAACCATGCCCTCCTGCTAAAGGCACTGCCTAGAAAACATGACACGCAGAGATAAGGAGCAGAGGACTGAGAGGAGCAAACCTCTGGGGCTCCATACTTGGTCTCACATCACCCTGAACAACACAGACAGAAACGCCAAGAAAATGGGTCTTTCCTACTGGTGGCTGAGTGATGGCGTTGACGCAGAAACAGGTGGGTGACAGCCTGAGGACAGATTCCTCCAGAGACATGCCTGGCTCAGAAGAGTTTCGATTCTTCGATCAATACCACACACTTAAGCATTTAGTTTTTCTCCAATTGTTTAAAGCAAGAGGCTTTAAACTGAGCCTGTGCCTAGACTTCTGGGAGAGTAAAAATCTTGAAAATGAACCTCACACTAGCTGCTGGGTCTCTCCACCCAGCCGCTAGCAGGGAGGATAGGGTCTACCCTGATACTCAATACTGAAAGGAGTCTCTCACCCCCAAAAGATGAAGGACCTTTGGGTTTCCCTTCTCCTTGTGAATTTCAAATTCATTGAGGAAGCTTTTTTTCTGTACTTCCCAGATATAATGCTGGAGCTTAGGGAGGAGGTGTGGAATAAAATCTTTGTCTGTTGATTGACTTAGATTTAAGACCAGACAGTCAGAGACCTTAAGTCCCCTCCCCTGCTTTACCACAGATCTTTTGGGAGAGGGCCCTGATGTAAATTGTTGAGGTCAGAATGGAAAAGTTAAGATATTTGCTCCTAACAGTACCTGACATTCTATAAAACAGAACTGTTCACGGAGCAGACAATTGACATTACTGGTCTGGCTGGTCAGCATTTAATGAAACCCTTGGAGGCAGATGCGGAGGAGGCTGGGTCTGTCAGTCTGTTTGCTGTGGAATTATACTACTTGACCTCTAGATAACAAGATTTGCTAAAATACTACTTAATTCCATGGGTTGTTTCCGTGGTCTGAGGGAAAAAGTGTCCTGACTTGGTAAGCGCAGGTAGACAGAAGGCAAACCCTGCGGAGGCCATGGTCCTTTGACTTGTGTTTCTATGGTCCATGCATTAAAACCAGTTTTTACATTTTTAAAGGATTCTAAAAATAAAAGAATATCCCTCCCATCCAACAAAAAAGAAGAATATGCCCCAGAAGAGAATCACATATTTACCATCTAGGCCTTTAGAGAAGAAGTTTGCCAACCCTTGGCCTATGTTATAATAAATGAAACTTTGGCTCCCCAACCAGTTTCAAAAAATTGAGATAATATAGAGTAGGGGGAGGTGACAGGTGAATCACAGTGGATGGGACTGAGTCTGAGTCCTGACTCCACCCCCTACTAGCTAGTGACCCTGGGACTCAGACTTGTGATCTGCTGAATGGGGATAATCAGGACATCTCATTGGTGCACTTTTGTCAGGATAACACTACAATTGCCCTTTTAAGGCACTTAACAGACCAGCACAAAAGAGAGTGAGGACTCAGTAAATCTCAATAGGATTTAAAATGCCTTCCATAAAAACAGTTTTAGGGGGCGCCTGGGTGGCTCAGTGGGTTAAGCCACTGCCTTCGGCTCAGGTCATGATCTCAGAGTCCTGGGATCGAGTCCCGCATCGGGCTCTCTGCTCAGCAGGGAGCCTGCTTCCCCCTCTCTCTCTGCCTGCCTCTCTGCCTACTTGTGATTTCTCTCTGTCAAATAAATAAATAAAATCTTTAAAAAAAAAAATAAAAATAAATAAATAAATAAATAAAAAACAGTTTTAGGCAAGGAGAGAAATCTGAATGGATACACCCTCAACAGTAAACACTGTTCCACTTTCAAATGCTTTCACACTACAAGTGTCCTAAATCTTAGAGTAACCTTAAACTACTTCTAAGGGCCCATCTCTCAACCTGGAAGCTAATACAAATCCAAAGTTCCTTGATGAGTTAACTGACCTCAGACAGAATTGTTAACAACACAAAAGTCACCATCTCCTACTGTAACACAGAAAAATTATGCCTTCATTCATTCACTCAACAAACACTTGACAAACAGCTGTCCCGTGCCAAGTACTGCATGAGGCACTGGCACCAGAGAAAGGGAGAGGAAGACACGCTGCCCCTCATGAGTGTGACTAGTTGAGACTGAAAAACAAATGCAAGACATCACGTGCTACAGAGGCTAAAATGAGGGAGGAAATGGGCCTTTAGATTGAGGAGAAACTCACCAGGAGGAGCAAGCAGCATGTGCAAAGGTCCAGGAGCATAACAGAATCCAGCATGTGCTGAAAACTTCAGAGAGCTGGACTGAAGTGAGGGGAATGTGGTGAAGGAAAGTAGAGGCAAGGGCCTAAGAGGCCATGTAAGCTACACTGAGGCATTGGGCCCTCAGTCCATAGCAATTTTCATGCCAGGCGAGAACCTAAGAAACACCAGCATTTAAGGTATAGACGAAGGAAGCGAACATGAAAGACAGACGTGAAATTGCAGCTGAGAAGGACCAAGCTGCCATTGCTTCTGCCTTTTGTTCATTTTGCCATTTCTTGGTCTGTTTGCTTTTTAATCAGTGGAGACACAGAATTTTCATCAGCTTCGGAAACTGTAGCAGAAAAGAGGAACATTTTGGAACAGTGGAAGTGGAAGGAGCCAACCAGCAGAACGGGGTTTCCAGAATGATGATGGGGTAGGGTAAGAGCACAGGCAGTGCCCTAACTCTGGCAAATAGGCTCTCTCACCCCCTGCCCTGGCCTGTCACCCCCTCTCATCTCCCCCTACAGTGTGTCCACTAAAACAGTATTTTCAGAAGTCAATACTCTATTTCTTACAGTTTGTGATTAATAATCTCGGGTCTGGAGGTGCCTGGGTGGCTCAGTCAGTTAGGCATCTGCCTTTGGCTCAGATCATGATCTCAGGGTCCTGGGATCAAGACCCACACCGGGATCCCTGCTCACTGGGTAGTCTGCTTCTCCATCTCCCTCTGCCCCTCACCCTGCTTGTGCTGTCTCTTCTCTCTCTCAAATAAATTTAAAAATGATAATAATCCAGGCTCTGGAACCACAATTCTTAGAGCCAAGTGTTGTCTTCACCATTCACTAACTAAGAGACTCGAAGTCATTACCTCTGCTCTGTGCTTTGGAAGGCAGCTATGCTCACCACTATACCACCAACGCTGCTCTGTGCTTTGGTTTACTAATCCCCTAAGTGGGGATAACGATAGGCCCTTTCCCAAAGGATTATTGAGAAAATCAAATAAGCTAACATTTATAAAGTACATTGAATAGTCCCAAGTGTTCTATAGGCACTAAATGAATTGAGATTATATTCTTTTTTTTTTTTTACTGTATTTCTCCATGGTAGTATTTATCACAATTTTAATTCAATAAATAATTTGTATAATTATTTATTTAACTCCTGACAACCTCTAATTGAATATAAGATCCCTGAGGGCCTAGAACAATCTTTCTCCTTCCTCATTATATTCTGAGGGAGTGGAAGTAGCTAAGCCATCAAGGAATATTTGTGGAGCCAATTGAATTGATTTGATCAAGAATACTGAGGGGGGTTAGAAAGAGTTGTAGATAAGATGCATCCCGAGGAAGTAAGGTTTGAAGGGGGCTCAGTGACTTTGGAGAACAGTTCAATATGAACAAAAGGAGAAAAACGAGTTCAAATAAGATATTTTATCAGCGATTGACAAGTATTTGACATTTAGTGCCCCATTCGGAAGAGAAAGAAGAAAGGTTATTTGTGCTAATGATCTGATGGTGAGGGAGGTTGTTAAGACAAGTTCTTATTACCATGTCCATCTGGGGTGGGAAGAGGCATTGTCTCTAAAGTCAGCAGGAAGAATCTGTACTTCCACTCCGCCCGCAGTGTCTGTAAACATGGAGAGTATCTCAATGCTTTCAGTTCTGAAATGGAGAAGAACATGCCTTCTTGCTAAGTCGTGATGAACAAATGAAATATGTAAATAGTTCAAGAGGCACATAGTAAGTGTTCAGTAAGTGGTGGCCGCTCTTACCATAACCATGATTATTCATGCAGAGCAGTTGTGTTCCTGAGTTACTGTATGCAAATCAGTGGTACTTGAAATGGGCTCTCGTGTTTACTCCATGAAAGAATCTTATGTTGAAGTCTTTTGTAAAACATAAAATCAGCCTGTGAAGTGGTGACCCCTCCCCTCTTTATTTAATCTGTAGAGTACTTTTATGAATGCTGGAGAAGGATGATGCAGGATAATGGGGCTACAATGCTGACACCTGTGGGCAAATTTGTACACCTGTCACCCAGGTCCAGGTCCCTCTTGGGGCAGTGACCAGAAGGGTCCTGTTGCTCAGCCTGGAAACTGGAGCAAAGGAGAGATTCCTGTAAGACAGCAGGCTGGTTTTCTCTCAGGTTTGACCAGGAAGGTGTGACAGCATTTAAAGGAGGTCTTGAGTAGTGCGTTGTGAGACATGGATTTCAATCTTAACTTCACCACTTACTAGCTCACATGGCCATGAGCTAGGTCATTAATCTGTTTGAGACTTTGTTTCTTCACCTGTAAAGTGGGCTTCAGAATACCCATAACATAAGATTTTGGGAACCAGGAAATTAAACAATGCATGTGAAGTATTTTATAGGCACATATTATCAGTTAATAAAAGGCAGATGCTTCATTCTCATTTTCAACAAACAACCCCCTACCCCATGCAGGTACAGACTAAGATGAAATGTGTCAGGATCCTAGGCAAAGGGCCATCTAAGGTTTGCAAGGCCTTGAAGTGTTGGAGGGTAGGACACATGCCCCTTCCAGCAGGATGTGCTGGCATTGGGAACCCATTACAGAAGGGGACCAGGATATTTAAAATATGTCTTCTATTTCTCTCACTTCTTTCCCACTCTTGATCTCTTCTAGGGTTTAGTGAAGGCTTGCCAAAGGTCTGTCCTGTCCCTATGGGAGCAGGGGCCCCAGAAAGGCATTTGGGCCCAAATCAGGCTAAAGAAGAAAGTCAGCACATGCCAAACATGTGGGCCAATATCCTGAGCATCCCCTCGCACTTGACCTATGGCCCCTCCCTCGTGAAGATTCCCCTTCAAGAGCTAATCATTAGGGGTTGAGGTTTGAACCCATAAGGGGGCCAGATCTCTCCAGTTGGCTTCTGAGTCAATCTGCCTCATAGAGATGGTTTACCTAAAACACACCTGACTCTGCCAAGGGCTGTTTGTCTCATCACTGACTCACCAGATGAAAAAAAGGGAGGCGGGGGCATTATCTACAGAAGGCAGAGCAGGTGATAAAGTCTCCCCAAAGCCCTCTCAACTCCTCCCCTCCCTCTCAGGTTCCGCTGCTAATCTTCAGAATGCAGCCTGATGGGCAGCCCCTGCGCCCCTGGGAGATGGGGCTCTCGAGGCGCTCATCAGCCAGTCCCTTCCTGAGGCTACCTCTCCAAAGGCCATTGGCCAGAGCTGTCTCTCAGTCGCTGGAATACAGCCCAGCCAGGGCCTCAGGCAACACATTCCTGCTCCAGCCCCAGCTTCCCCTGCTCTGCTCCCCAGGTTTAATTTCATGTTCATCAGAAGTATAGAGAAGGACATTTTCAGCAGATCAAAGGGACACAGTGAGCATGAAAGGGACACAGTCACAGAGCAGGAGCAGGTGATGTGATCCCCACACAGAAAGACTAGCTGCTTTCAGGGATGCTCTGGGGGCTGGGAAAGAGTGTGGCCTGAAGCCATCTTTGGGAAATACAGGAGTCTGCACACAGACTCAGGGCAGTATGAAGCTTGGGACAGTGTCACTCTGAGAGACTTGCTTCTGCAGAAAAGAGCCAATTCTGGGAGCACTGAGTTCAGCAGCCCCACAGCCCCCCATCCACTCGTCCTTCTTACCCCTGCCGCCATGCAACATGCTTCCCAGAATGAAGAAAGGTTGAAAGCACTATCCATTATCTGTGTATGGCAGGGGTATACAGTATAGTGGAAAAAATAAGACTATTAAAATCATTGAATAATATTAACTTGCTTTATTCAGGAATGCAACCATCCAGAACCCAGACATAAGCAAAGAAGAACTCTGAACTATAATAGGTGTCAAAAAAAAAAAAAAAAAAAACCAAATCCCTGCCCAAAACAAAAGAGTATTCTGGGCCACTGGCAATTATCTATATCTTGATCTAAGAGGCAGTTGCCTGGATATTTACTTTGTAAAAATTCAAGAGACTATGCACTTATGATTTGTGCAATGACTCTGTTATATCTCAATTAAAAAAAAAATGGAAAACTTCCTGCCCCAGAATTTCAAAATTTTATTTATAGGAAAACTCCCTATGCCTTCCCTCAAACCTGCTTATTTTTGTTTCAGATAAAATTCAACCAAAGCAAATTACATAATTTCTTGGCCTTCATAAAATGGAAGTGATTGGATGCGGCGGGGTGGGGGAGCCAGTGGTTTATTCTACCAGTCTCAGGTACACAGATGATGCAAAACTGTGACATTATAAAAAGAAATAGAGAAAATAGGAAGGAAAAAACAAGAACATAAAAATCATACCCCAAAAAACATGAAATAAACTCATATCAGTCTCCTTAAAATAGAAACAAAAGTTTCCATAAAACTCCAAAGTCATAAGAGAGCATTAAAATCCAGCTTCCCTCCCTGGTTGTGTGACCTTGGGCAAGTCATTTAACCTCTCTGGTCCTAGAGTCCTCACTTATGAAATGGAATCAACGTTAGTGCCTATCTTGCCAGGTTGTTTTGAAGACTGAATGATAATGTTCAAATGTAGTGACATGCAGTTACAGATTAGCTTCTAGTATTATTTTCTATATTTGGGCACATTCTACTAGTGGAGTCATTTCAACCAACTACCCAAAATATAGTGGTAGAATCTTTGTGAGGCGTCAAGAAGAAAACATGCCCCTTGCCATCAAGTGGCTTTCAATCAAATGGCAGGAACAGCTCAAATTCAAGTCAGAATGTGACAAATATTTTGAGATGGATACTCCATAGAAAGATAAAAATACATATATATTGCTTACTCTATACCAAGTAGTGTAGTAAGTTTTTTCTATATATTAATATATTTAACCCTGTAACAGCCTAATGAGAAAGAAACCATTGTCAACCCTATATTTAGCAGATGAGAAAACTAAAGTGCAGAAAAATAAAATATTTTGCCCAGAGTCTTTAAGTGTCAGGGTCCTCAAATCTGGTCAGTCTGGCTTAAGCATTCATTCTGTTAGTCATTTGTCTCATCTGAGCTGAGAAAAAAAAAGTGTAAAACATGCTTCATAGTTCATTTAAAATAAAGAAAATAGTATCTGAGTTAAGGCCTAAAGGAATCAAAAACACAATGGCCACGGTCGCCAAACTGTGGAAAGAGCCAAGATGCCCTTCAACAGATGAATGGACAAGGAAGATGTGGTCCATATACACTATAGAGTATTATGCCTCCATCAGAAAGGACGAATACCCAACTTTTGTAACAACATGGACCGGACTGGAAGAGATTATGCTGAGTGAAATAAGTCAAGCAGAGAGAGTCAATTATCATATGGTTTCACTTATTTGTGGAGCATAACAAATAGCATGAAGGACAAGGGGAGATGGAGAGGAGAAGGGAGTTGAGGGAAATTGGAAGGGGAGGTGAATCATGAGAGACTATGGACTCGGGAAAACAATCTGAGGGTTTTGAAGGGGCAGTGGGTGGGAGGTTGGGGGTACCAGGTGGTGGGTATTAGAGAGGGCACGGATTGCATGGAGCACTGGGTGTGGTGCAAAAACAATGAATACTGTTATGCTGAAAAGAATAAATAAATTTTAAAAAGAAAGAAAAACCACTATTTTTTCCTTATTCATAATAAAATTGTATTGAGGTATAATTTACATATAATAAAATGTACCCATTTTAAGTGTATAGTTCAGTGAGTTGTAACAAATGTCTATCCTTATGTAACTAGCATCCCCAAAATGATACAGAATAATCCCTTGTCCCAGAAAGTTCCTCTGTGTCCCTTTGAAGTTAGTACCAGTTTCTTCCAGACCCATGCAACCACACATGTTTCTCTCATTATATATTATTTATGACTGTTTTAGAATTTTATATAAGTGGAATCATACCGTATGTGTCTTTTATATCTGGTTCCTTTCACTCAACATAATATCTTAAGATTCACCCACATTATGATAAAGATCTATAGTTCATTCCTTTTGAGTGCCTAGTAGAATCACATTTTAAAAAATATATTACAGTTGGTTTACCAGTTATCATCTTATGGACATGGAGTTTTTTCTGGTTTGGGGCTAATATATGTAAAATTGCTATGAACATTCAAGTACAAGTTTTTGTAAGAACATAGGGGTTTTTTTTTTTGTTTTTTTTTTTTAAATATTTTATCCATTTATTTGCCAGAAAGCGAGAGCACAAACAGAGGAAATGACAGCAGAGAGAGAGAGAAAGAAGCAGGCTCCCTCTGAGCAGAAAGCCTGATATGGGACTCGATCCCAGGACCCTGAGACCATGACCTGAGCTGAAAGCAGAAGCTTAACCCTCTGAGCCACCCAGGCGCCCCAAGAACATAGGTTTTCATTTATTTTGAATAAAATATCTCATAGGGAAATTATTGGGTCATATATTAAGTGTATATTTAACTTAATGAAAAATTCTCAAACTCTTCTCCAAAGTTATGATGTAATTTTACATTTCCACTAGAAAATGTCTTAAGAGTTCAAGTTATTCCCCAGGCTCGCTAACACTTGGGGTTGTCAGTTTTTATTTTAGCTACTCTATTCAGGATACAGTGTATCAGTGTATTGTGTTTCAGTTTTAATGATGTTGAGCATGTTTTTACATACTTATTGGCCATTTGTATATATTCTTTTGTGAATGAGATTTTTTAGCCACTTTTTAATTGAGATTTGTAGTTTCTTATTATTGAATCGTACGGGTTTTCTGGATGCAAAGAAGTTCTTTGCCAAATACATGTAGTATGAATACTTTCTCTCAGTTTCTGGCTTCTAACAAACAAATAAATAAATCTAAATTGTACCTTGAAAGAGGCAGAAGATAGACAAATGGACAAAGGTGACAATAAAGATAAAAATAAACAAACCAACAATTTTAAGTACAAGAAAGTTTCAAAGTCAAAGATGTATAGAGAGTAAGGTAGAAAGGCAAGTTGGAGCCAAGTCAGGGAAGATGATATTCATAGAAATTAGAATTTTTTTTTTTATGCACTGGGAAGCCATAGAGATTTTCCAATAGGCAATAATGCAATTAGAGCTCTGCTTGAGGAAAAAGAAAGAGATAAAATAGTTGTATTATCAATCAACACATCTTAAAACCCATGGAGGTTAGCGATGAAAAAGGAAATTTAGATGATAGGGATTCAGGTTCTCAAATAAGTGACCAATAGACATGGCTCAGAAGCTAAGAATAGAAGCTGCTTTTAAGACTTATGGGAATCAGGATTTGAACTTGTATTTATGCAGTCTCCAGGACCTCTGGTAGCCATGCCTGCCCCATAGAAGCTGAAATGTTTTATTTTCTGTAGAGAATGGACTCGGAGATGTGAAATGAGGGGTCATCTGCCATCTGCAAGGAGAAGACTGTTGAGACCAAAGGAATAGAATCATTTTGTTAAAGAACGAAGAAAACAAAAGAAGAAATTCAGTGACATTTAAGGAGTAGGAGGAGGAACAAGAGTAGGTTAAAGAAACTGAGAAAAAAATGGTGCAAAAAGGAGGAAGAAAACTGAAGGATACAGTGTTGTGAACGCCTAGGAAAGTTTCAAAGAGTGGGATGTCAGTGTTGTCAAATGCTTCAGAGAGGTTGAGAATTTGGAACCATCAAGAAAAGTGTGCATTATGTTCAACATATTCTATGTTCAACATACGCTAAAAAGAGAAGTGTGCATATACTTTTTAAATTTTCTTTTTATATACTATATATTTTTGTAACATTTTCAAGTTCAAGTAGTAAGTTTGAGTTAACTTGGAAAATCATTTATGTAAGGAAAAACATAGAATTCCCTGGTGGCAAATGAGACAGTGGAGTGTTTTTCAAAACTCTCTCTCTCTCTTTTATTTTTTTCAACTAGATAACCTTTTCTTCAAATCAAACCTTACTCAGAAGCCCAATTTCTAAAACAGATAAAAAGCTATTCTTATTAAAGGTAATGGAATGGGAGCAGAGCTCCCACTACCCTCTGAGCCCTCCAAAATTGATCAGTAGATGATAGAAAGATAGATTGATAGATGGATAGATAAGAGAGAAAGAGAGAACTTTTACCCAAACTCCCAATACGATGGAGTCTCCATGAGAACGGGGACTTACCATTGTCTGGCTCCCTACTGTCTTATTAGAGCCTAAAATGGTGTCTGGTGCCTGTTAGCAACTAAACAAGCACCAGTGAATAAATGAACCTGAATCTCTCAATGGTGGTAGAATCAAGCAAAAAGAAAACTGACATTTACTGATAGTCTACTGTGTACAGAAATATAGGTTATTTGCAATTGCTCCACTGTAAGTAATACCAACCCTATAAATGCATATTATTATTTATTATTACATAATAAATACATATTATTATCTATATTGCATACATGAGGACACATCAGTTTGAAGATTTGCTCAAAAGACACCTTAGTTTCAGACCCAAAATGTAATCTGGAAGCCCATAATATCAATGTGCATGACATTTCTTTCCTGCCATGACATCATGTCACTCCTCCCCTCATAGTGCTGGATCACAGCTCCTGACAGTCACTCCCTAACAACTTATCTGAGTTGTGACTCCCCAGGGTAAGTTCATTCTACCAGTGACAGTGGGCACATCCTAGAAAGGGTAGAGAACCGTAAAGCAATGGTAACAACTCAGCTCTTCTTGCCGATGGTGTTGGTGTTTGGGATGAGAAGACAGGTGCGGTAAATCAATACAGAGTAAACTTTGTTCTTTCTTTCTTTTTCCTTTTTTTTCTGATTATTTATTTGATAGAGAGAGAGAGCAGAGCAGAGCCACTGGGTGGAGCAGAGGGAAAGGGAGAGGGAAAAACAGACTCCCCACTGAGCAAGGAGCCCAATGTGGGATTCAATCCCAGGACTCCAAGGTCATGACCTGAGCCAAAGGCAAACACTTAACCGACAGAGCCACCGTGCCCCCGAGTAAACTCCGTTCTGGGAAAGGCTTCGTACCCCCACCTCGCACAGGGACCAGTGGGGAGATGCTCTGAGCTTTGTGGGCCAACTCAGCACGCATGCTTTTACCGCAAGACGTCTGCTGCATCTTAACTGCTGGGTGAGAAAAAAAAACACTCTGAAACCCAGAGACTTAAAAGAACAATCTCCTGTTTATGTCATGGTTCTGTGGGTGGGTAAATTGGGCTGAGATCTGTTCAGTGGTTCTGCTTCCCTGAGCCACCCCAAGCCAGGTTTGGCCAATGTTAGAGAAACTGGTACATGAGTTTGCGATGAACTGCTAGGCTGGTCTATTCGTTTGCCTTAAACTACGAAGTCTGGGTGCCTTAAACAAGAGAAAGGTATTTTCTCACAATTCTGGAGGCTTACAGTCACTCTCAAGATGTCAGCAACATTGATTTATTTTTATTATTATTATTATTTTTTCCTGAAGATCCCCCTCCTTGGCTTGTAGATGGCCATCTTCTCCCTCAGTCTTTACATGGTTTTCCTTCTGGGCACACACGTCCATGTCCAAAGATCCTCTTCAACTAAGGACACCAGTCATTGGATTCAGGCCCAATCTAATGACTTCAGTGTAATTTAGTAACCTCTTTAGAGTCTTATCTCCAGATCTAGCCACATGCTGAGATTGAGGGTCAGGACTCCAACATACACATTTCCAGGGAAACACAATCCATCTCATAACAGTTAGCAGTCATTAAAAGGTCTAAGAAGTTGCAGCTGGCATGGCTCTTCTCTGCTCCATGTGGTCTCTGAACTTCCAGAAAGTGAGCCTGGGTTTGTCCACATGACAGCGGTTACAAGCACCCGAAGGGAGAAGGAAGAAGAATGCCAGGCTTTTCCTGGCTTGACCTCAAAACCACACCATGTCACTTCTGCCACATCTGAGTGGCTCAGGCACATCACACTACCAGCCCCGATTGAAGGGATAGACAAATGGGCCACTTCTGCAAATTGTGACAGCCATTCTCCTTCCTTCCCTCTCCCTGAGCCCAGGAAACCCCCCATAGTACAGCTTTCACTCTTAGGCAGAGACCCTGGAAAAACAAGGACTCTGTGCAATTTGTCCTCCATCCCCATCCTCATACCAACCTTCTTTCCAGCCTCCCCACCCTCTCCAACGTGCAGGCACCCCCTGTCTTCCCTTCATCTATCAGAAGAGGATCCCATGCAATCGTACACCCTGAGGGTAAATGAGTATGAAGGTGACACCCTTCTGGGGACAGATGCGTTTTAGTAACAACCTGGGTCTGACGTGAAGGCGTGGAGCACAGGGGCAGAACTTCTGGGGACACGGGGGAGTGGGAGAAACTTCCTTTGTCCCATGAAAGTTGCTTCTCCATGTGCAGCAAGAAAAGTCTTTTGCGTGTTGCCCTGCTAGTTCCTTTCCGCCTGCTGAGCCCATAGCCCCACATCTGGCAGCAGCTCAGTGAGCGTGCCAGGACTGAGTGAGAGTGAAGGGCCTACCATCTTTTCCGTGAGTGCAGCGTGATGACGGAGGAACGTCAGTCGGAGCTGGGAAATCAGGGAATATGGCTGCCAGTCTAGTCTCAGCTACCATCTGAGGGCTAGACCCTCCGTCAACGATTTTTAGCTTATCCGAATCTCCGTTGTGTTGTCATTTGCAACATGGCAGATTTGGTGAGGCAGTCTCCAGGACTGATTTCATTTCCGGTTTCCTATACATCCTGATGAAGTCTTCATTATGTCCCATCCTCTCTCTCCGCAGCCAACCAGCCCATCCCGGAGTTTACCCAGCACTTGGAGGCCCATGTCCGGCTGGCACCGAGTCTGCGGCTCTGACCTCCACAAGCAGTCCCACTAGGACCAGCTGGGAATGGGTGACAAACTATCCCCCATGGTCTAGATTCTTCTAAGTGGCCCTGGGGAGACAATAAAACCATTAAGTCAGGGAAAACTTGTTGGATTTCTACCCACCAAGCAAGCCCAATCACTGGAGCCCCTGAGCCTCCTTCTGGCCCCTTACTTCCCCAACAACCATGCCCTGTGTGTATTGCTGTGTATACACTGAAATGCAAGCTATTATATACACTGTCTGTCTATACACCATACATCTGTCTGCCCGGTGTAGACACAGCCCGTTTCCAACTTCAAACACCAGTCTGTATATACAATGTGGGTGGGTTGAGTTTGGATCTGACCAGCACAAGGCCATGCACCCCCATATATTTAATGGCCCCATCTTGACAATCTATTATAACAAATGTGAAAAAAATAAACAGGGACAGGACTTTTTTTTTTTTTTTTCCAAACTCAACATCAAAAGTTACTGAGCAATCTTGCTGTGCAATAGCCAGAGGTAGTGTGAACAAAGGAGAAGCTCTAAACTCTACTTACTGAGTGGAAAGTAGTTCATATGTTTTATCATCACTGAGGACCTGTCATGCTCGGTTAGCTGAGTGGACATGGATTGCCTCAAACTGCATTTGCTACACATTTGTTTTCCAAACACACTATACCTCCTTAGGAAGGTGAATCCCAAGAGGGAAAATGTTTGGAGGTTGATTTGGGGCTTACCAAGTCACTCCCCTTTAAAGTCTCCAAAAGAAAAGACAGGAGCTACATGGAGAGCAGGATTGCCTATCGGAGGAAACCTAAGCTTTAGTTAAGCTTCTATTAGTCACTAGCTGAAAGGGAATGCTTCTTTTTTTTTTTTTTTAGGCAAAGAATTTATTTCTGTTCACAAATAAATCTGTTTCTCCAGTCACCTCAAGGCTCCAGAATTCAGTCTTTCCAATTTCAGGGATTTCACTGACTGCCTCCACAAAGATATCGTGTGGCATGGCATTCCAGTGGGTTCTCCCAAGGCCTTTGAGCAGTTCAGCATTGCAAGGTCATTGCTCAGTATATTTTTAGCAGGACAATAAAGAACATATGTACAGCAACATTGGAGACAAGATGAAAAAGTAAATTTAAAAAAAAAAAAAATACCAGCACCTTTAAGCTTCTCCACAACAGTAAAGGGGGTTACGAATAGTTACAAAATAAAATACATACCTGCAGCTTCCTGGCTCTGGAAGTTGAAGAGACTCGGCCCAGCGACAGCTCAAGTATAATATGAAACAGAGTACCATGGAGTGTTTACAGGATCTGGATGGTAACAGACCACACGGGAGCTTTAGGAATTTCAAGAAAGTCAAGAACTTTTGTGCAGGGCAGTCAGGGAGGGGGTGTAGGCAGACTCCTAAAATGGCCCCCAACATTTCCATCCCCTGGTGTGCACGCCCTGTACAATCCTGCTCCTTGAGTGTGAGTGGGCCTGACCTAATCAGGTGAGCCCTTTCAAAAAGGATTAAGAGACTGGAGACAGAAGTCAGAGAGATCCCAAGCTGCAGCAGATGCTCATCTGTTTGCCTTGAAGAAGCAAACTCCTATGCTAGGAGGAAAATGGCAGGAAAATGGAAGACAGCCTTTAGTAGTTGAAGAGGCAGCTGGCCAATGGCCAGCAAGAAAGTAGGGAGCTCCCTCCTCCAGTTGCAAAGAACTAAAGTATGCCAACAACCTCGTGAGCTAGAGGATGGCAAGCTACAGAAAGGAACGAGACCTGGATGACACCTTGATTTCAGTCTTGTGAGACCCCAAAAAGTGAGCCCATCTAAGCTGGGTCTGGACTCCAGGCCCGCAGGGACTGGGTTTAGTTTTAAGCCCCTATATTTGCGGTAATTTCTAACACAGCCACAGAAAGCCAACTCAAAAGGCTTCTTCTGAGAGCAGATTTAACAAGCAGAGCTCAGAAGAAGAGGCTGACAGCTTGCAGAAGTTCAAAGGAGACAGGAACCCGCCATGCTGTGGAGAAAGGAAGAGGCGGATAGTATAAGCAAAGGTCCTGCCCAAAGCAAGCCTTAAAAAAGGAGACCTTTCCCTTCTTTGTCATTTTGGTGCATGCAATATGTCTACTCAGTGAGCGGGTCCCTAGTCATTAAGCCCATTGCACACGAGAAAACTGAGCTCTCTAGATGTTCATCCCTTAGGCATTGGCATGTGATTAACCAGGGACAGAGTTAGCTTTCTGAAATGGAAAATCTGGTGGAAATATATGAAGTGCTTTTCATTCCTATAACCTGGAAGATAAGATCGAAATTCCTTAACCAGTGTAAAAGGCCCTTTGTTTACTTCTTGTCATTCAACCCCCCTGCTACACTCTAGCCAAGCCACGCGCCCCCCCAACACACACACACACACACACACACACACACATACACACATACAGGCACACACCCCTCTGCCCAGCATTCCTGCTCTGGGCAGATGGTTTCCGCCATAGGGACCACCTTCCTGTACCCTCATCCGCCGCCACCCAGCTTCCCATCCCAAGCTCGATCAAGTATGGATCTCCTATCCCTCTTTTCAGATTCTGGTCAAAAGCAATTTCTCCTCTACAGCTCTCCTCTGCACCCCCACTTAAGACCCCAGTTACAAACTTTCCTTGGGGATCCTGTAGCACAACAAACACACCTCCGTTAGGACTTCAGAATGATAAAGCACTCATGTCAATAAGAGTTCACATTTGTTGAGTCCATAGCCAAAGCCATGTACTATGCCTTTGACATGCATTATCACGTTGTATTTTTATCACTTTTTTTATATGTGTTTACATGCTTCTGTACTAAATGGTGACTCTTTCAAAGGCAAGGATGATGGCTTTTTCATTTTTGTATCCCCCAGAGCTTTTCAAAGTGCAGAAGGCACTCAAAATATATTTAATAAATGAGTTAAGAGAATCAGAAGTAGGGCTAGAGTTCAGGTGTCTGGATCACAGTGCAGAGTTATTTTCTGCCATCCCATCGTGATAAAATGAATGTGCAAGGGCTTTGTGAAATTACAAAACACTGTGAATGGAAGGTAGAGGATGCCAAACCAGCTCCTCCTTTCTGTGCCCCTCTCTTCACTCCTGTCTGTCTCTTGCTGCCAAAATAATTTTAGATTATGTGAAAGCTTAACGGCGATGTCTGTCTACTTCATCCCGCCCAGACACCCAAAAATATAAAGAAGTGTGCGTATGTGTTCACGACAGCGGGAAGCATCATGAAGGCTGGTGCCAGGAGAAGCGGGGTATCTGGCAAATGGGGCATACCCGTCTGGACACATTCATGGAGGACCCAGAATCCCTTGAGAACCCAGGAAGTCCATACAGTGGAAGGGAGCAAGTGCCAAGTGGGGCCCCCAGAAGACAGGCGTGTGTTCTCCTGGTCCTTAGAATTCTGTGTTGAACTTCAAGCATTGCTCGGGTAAACAGGGTAAATCGATGTGACTCTTAAATGAGCTGTACCGAACTCATTATCATCTGAGTAACTAGAATTCTCCTTATTCAAACCCTGCTGTTCAGAGAGAGGTAACAATCATTCTGTGTAGTACTAACCTAGCCTTTGTCTCTAGCTCTTGTGTTTAGGCAAAAGTTGAATATTAAATCAGCTACCAGCCAGCACTGTGCTCTGTTCTGTTGACCCTAGGGCTCAGCCAGAAAAATCAGACAAAGAAATTTTTCCTCTCAATTTAATATAGCAGTCTCTATCAGGGCTTCATGTATCTTATCTTTTTTCCCCCCAAATAGCAAGGTATACAATTCTTTTCTTGTTTTGCAATTGCCTGTGACTCTCAAACCTCTCTCCTTCTCAATCTCCCCCTGCCAACTGCCACCCACCCCACAGAGCACAGACTGTCCCTAATGTGGGCTGCGTGAGCAAATATTTGATGGAGTGAGAATAAAGGAAAAACATATTAGCGTCCAGCTTGCATAGTTGGCTCTGGGCTTAGGAAGAGCAAATTGAGGCCAATTAAAAGTATAACCCTTAGGAATAGCTAGCAAGACCCTTCTTTATTTTCTATGGAGGAGAAAACATTCTTACAGCTTTTTACCTGAGGAGCAGAGGGAAATAGCCTATTGTTTTCTATTATGTTTGAGGGTAATTCTTGCCTCCACCCAGTTCAATTCAAGAGACCTTATGTAAAGCAAAACGGAGGCAGAAGAGACACAGATGAGAAAGAAACAGTTGGTACCCTCCAGAAACTGACAATCTAGTAGCAGACTGTGATTGATAAGTAAAGAAACAAACAAATGAGTACTGTAAGCAAAGCAAAACCAGGATAAATGATACCTTAGAGAGGGAGGCAAAGGGATGTGCTATGGGGAAAATGACATTTACTGGGACAGCCCTCTGATGCTCCTCAACTTCCCTTTTTCTGGAACAAGAGGCAACCAAAGGCTATTCCAATTCAAATTTCTGAATAATAAAAAATGCTGTATTTTCCACTATAAAACAACAGTTACATGCCTAAAAAGTAGCACATTATCAAAAACTGAATTACAAAAACAATTATTCTAATAGAGAAAAAAGGGTTGGGGTTGGAAACTTTTTGATATGAAAAAGCAGTTATTTTCCCCCCAGGAACATCAGCACTGAGAATGTTTTTACTAGATCTAAGTGTATTTTGTTATTTTAGGCAATATATTAGCTCATCCAAGCTGATAATCAGAAACCTAAACATTCCTGGGCAAATATGAGCAGTGCATAAAACAAGACCAAAATCTGTATGTTTTGAGACTATCCAAATCAATTACAGCCCCATTTGCAGGGGAGGGGGTTGAAAACTGTCTTACTCTGCTAATTTCTGGTTTCAGCTCTGTTCAGTGTCCCTCCCAGAGAGAAAGAATGAGGTCCAATGGCACTGTTGAACTCTACAGTGACCATGGGACTTACTTTGACCAGCAAAGTGTGAGCAGAAAGGACAGGTGTCACTTCCAAGCAGGGGCTTTCAGAGACCCACTGTCTCTTTTTCTCCCTGGCAGCACCACCAGAGCTACCCTGGCCAGGTAATGCTTTTTTCAGAGTTCTGGAGTAAAGATGCCCACAGGTCAGAGCCCCTAGTCAACCCAAGATGTGGGCACATAGCATAGAGGGAGAAAGAAACCTTTGTTCTTATAAGCCAGTAAGATTCAGGGCCCATTTGTTACTACAAATTAACCTACTTTATTCTGACTGATACACAAGTACCAAAAAATAAGCATGAATTGAGCAGATAGCATAAAATAATTCAACTAAAACAACTACCTAGAAGCCCAGTGGCTTTTCCCAATTGTGATATTTTTTAAATATTCTATTTATTTTATTTGACAGAGATTACAAGTAGGCAGAGAGGCAGGCAGAGAGAGAGAGGAGGAAGCAGGCTCCCTGCTGAGCAGAGAGCCCGATGTGGGGCTTGATCCCAGGACCCTGGGATCATGACCTGAGCCGAAGGCAGAGGCTTTAACCCACTGAGCCACCCAGGCGCCCCCAATTGTGATCCTTATTAGCAATGACAGTCTAGATAATGTCACCATTCTTTGAAGACCCTCTGCAGACACTTTCATACATTATCTTATTTGATTCCTTCAACAGTGGTAATGAGGTAGTTTTCCATCTCCGTTGGATAGATAAGAAAAGTGAAAAACAAGGAGGTTAAGTGATTTATCAAATGCCACTCATCTCTTAAGTGCCAAAAGTGGGAGTTCTTCTGTTTGATTCAAATTTTGTCATCCTATGCCCCTTCCACAGGGCCAGTTAAGGAAGAAAGTAATCGGCCACACAAAGGGACCTCTGAACACAACTTCGAAGTCATAAGAGCTGGGGTCCTGCTAATGTAATCTGAGCTAAGTTTCTTAGCCCCCCTGAGACAGTTTTCTCCTCTGTAAAATGGAGGTGACGCCCTGTCCAGGGTTGTTAGGGGAGTAAATATACATGCAGGTATGAGCTCATTTGCCGACACTTATCGGCTCGCAGTGAATGACTCTCAGTGTGATCAGTGGCAGTCCCGATACAGACTGAAGAGTGGCAGATGTACTCTTCCCATGTACCTAGATAAATCAGTCCCCTCCTGCATCCTTCTGAGGCCAGGACACAGCAGGGAACTAAGTCGAATGAGATGTGAAGCTGGGTCAGAGGGCAGGTTGACCCTCAACCCTAGCGAGAGGGCCATGGCCAATGCAGGCACCACAGACCCGGTTCCTCCCTCCATGGAATAGGCCAAGCCGGAATGGCAAGGGACAGCCATCAGCAAGCCCCCTAACAGATGGCCCCATGAAATGTAGGAACAGGTTGGGTGCCGATGGCCAGAAAAAGAGAGCTTAGAGGAGCAAGGCCTGGCTAGGGATGAAGGCAGAGAGAGAAAGAGAAAGAGAGCTGCAAACAAGAGCCAGTCTGTGACTTGTCCTGGCCCCTGACTAGCAAGGAGCGGGTGGAAGCAGCTGATGGCATTAATGACAGGAGCTAATGATGTGAAAACACTTAAGCAAGGGGCCTTCAAGGAGCTGTTGTTGCTGCTGAAAAGCCTCGCCACCGAACAAAGCAATTAGTCCGTCACCCTGCCACCCAGCCCCTCCTCTGCCCGCCTCCGTTTTCCCACCTTTCCAGACCTCAGACCATTCATCCCTTTGTCTCCCCAGCCCTGACGGCAGCCGCCCAGACGGGGCACACAGAAATGCACCAGCTGGAGCCCAGCCTATCACGGCTGTCTCCCAAAGCAGCAGTGCCCAAGGTGGGGCTGTGCAGGGGGGTGGCCTGCGAGGCACCTTTCCGTCTCCCCACTTTGCCCTGAGTTGTTGATGAAAAAGTGACCTGCATTTATATACTTCAGCCTATGGCCCTGGCCTTTTCCCATAACACAAAGAAGAGACCTACTGGTTTTTTGCAGCTGGGGGCAGGGGGTAAACTCAAAAATAATTTTGAGTTTGGGCACTCCTCTACCCAAAAAGAAAGAGTACTAGGCTGGAAGAGGGGGGGTACCTGTGTTCTTGCTTATGCTTCCACTCATCTTTTAAGACTTATTTTAAGTCTTCCCATTCTAGAATCCTTCCTCTGTCCATGAACTCTCCTCTTTCGGTACACGCCCATTACCACAGGTGTTGCCATCTGATGCTCCATGATAATGGCCCCTTCCTGTCTGCCTTCTTCTCAGGACTCTGAGCTCACAGAGGACCTCTTTTGAGCCTCAGCACCCAGCATTATGGGTCCTATGCAGCATCTAGTTCAAGTTTATGCAACTTCCAAATCTATAAGTAGGGATGTAATATATGCCCTAGTTCATGTTCCTGTTTGATATTTTAGGATCAAGTATGACAGCGAAACTCGAGATTGTTTGGAAGTGCACAATGACAAATGAGTTACAGATGTTAGGCATTGTGTATCTCGGCTTTCCTCATTCACTCCCACAACATGTTTTGGGCACATATTACGTGCTAGCTACTAGGCTGGTACAAAGGGAGCCCCTCTTTGAAGCCCCTCCCTTCCCACCCACTAATCTCACTGTCTCAACCCCTCATAACCCTGTACTTAGCCTCTGGCACACACCAGTGAACCCACTCTTGATGGGTTCTGCCTCCCTTTGCTGGGGTCCAAACCCCAAACTTACTAATAAACATCCATAAAAAGATCAACAATCATATTTTGAGTGCCAGCTACAAGTAGGACATGGAACCAGGCATGGGAAGGAGAAATAAATACACAGGGTAAAGTACGGAGTCTCCCCCAAAAGAAGATAGAACATAATATAAACAGAAAATGGAAATGGAAAATGGGAAAAGTTAGGAAGATATACACTACAAAAATGGGGTCGCAATTCAGAGAAGGGAGAGTATTCATGAACTGACCCATTAGAAAAGTCTTAAGGAAAGAGGTGATATTTTAATCTGGTCATGAAGAATTGAAAGGCTGTGGGAGGCAGACATTATACAAGGGAAGCTATTTGCAGAAAATTGGAGCTCTCGGTTTCCTTAGAGGGACAATCTTCAACCTCTTCATCATACAGATGAGAAAATAAAGTCAAAGAGAGATTTGATAACCTGTCCAAGATCAGTAAGCTAGTCACTGGCAGGCCAGCGATGCAAACCCGGCAGCCCACATTTTGGCCAGAGAAATGACATGACCAGAATTGGCTTTAAGCAAAAGACAAAGAAGCAAAAGAGACAGAGGGCAAGAAAAAAAGAGAATGAAAGAAGAGGGCAAGAGAAAAAAGAGGGAAAATGAAAACATCTCAAAGGAGAGACCGTTTAGGAAGCTACTAGAAGTCCAGAAGCAAACTAACAAAAACCTGGTGAAAGGTTGTAGCTGTGGGAGTGGGAAGAAATGGATAATTCTGGAAAGGTGCAATGTTAGTCTATCTGGGCAGGTCCACAAGGAACTATAGACCAAGTGTATTGTAAACAACATAAATTTATTTCTCACCATTCTGGAAGCTGGACAACCAAGGTCAGGGTGCCAGCAAGGTTAGGCTCTGGTGAGAACCTAGATAGATCCTGGTTCATAGACAGCCATTTTCTAGCTGTGCCCTCAAACAGCCTCTGGGGGTTCCTCTGAAGGGCACTAATTCCATTCAAGAGTGCTTCACCCTCTTGCCCTGAACAGCTGTCAAAGGCCTATGGTCCTAATACCATCACTTTGGGGGAAATTCGATTTCGACATATGAATTTTAGGAGTGGGGGACATGAACATTCAGTCAGTCCATGACAGATAGATTCAAAGTCTGATTACTGATGTAGTGAGATGAAGTGGGGGGTAGAATTCCAAGATATCAAGCTTGGGAAACAATTGAAAAGATCCTTGAAACACCTGCATTTCCCCCAAGAATACCATCCCACTCCCCAGTACTGCCACGATTGTGAGCAGAGCTCTGTGAAGAGCTCAAACCCACCCAAATGCTATTTTTTCCTGCCTTGTGAGAAGAAAATGCTGTCAAGTAGGAGGTGGAGAATGATTTTTCTCACTACAGGGCTTCTCTGTCATGGCAGTAATGTTATCAAGTTAGTAAATAATTGATCTCAAATGAACACCTAGGTTTTGGAGTTATACAATCCATCCTACCTCACCCAAAGGCACATCGCCCAGGGTTCCATCATCCTGACTGCTCGCAGGGGCTCCGGGGGGCTGGGGTGGGGGCGGGTGTAAATTCCTCTCAATCTTGTCTCCAATCGGAAGATACCAGCTTTGTTGAGACTTAGCCACGTTCAAATCTAGGATGTGCCCAAACACGACAGAGGCATTGTTTTCTCTCCCTCGGCCCTCCGTATGTTAAAAACATCTATTAAAATGTGTCTGGGATGGAAGACACCCAACACGCTGTCATTAATTTAAGGAAATAAAATTACACCATATGAAGGGTTATCATACGGAAGATGGTGACCAGCTGTTCTCCATCTCCTCTGGGCAAGAATAAGAGAAAGTGGGAGGGAGTTCAATTTGAAATTGAATTGGAGTGGGGACTTGACAGAAGGGTGGAAGCATAGCCAATGAGGGCTACAAGACAGACAAACAGCTGAGTTGGGGTAAATGGGGAGATGGGGGTGGGGTGTAGCAGGGAGGGGCTCAAGGCAAAATAAGGTTTTATTTCTTTTCTCCCCTTGGGCATCTAATGGCCTTTGAGTTTCTCATTTTTTCACCTCTTTCTGGAAAAATACTGCTTTTTAAAATTTTCGCTAAGGTTAGAAACAATTGAGGCATTTGTAGATCAAGGACTTCTAGTAAATGAATAAAGCAGGAGATAGACTGTGAGAGACACCTTCCACTCAGTAGTTCGTGGTACGCAGCCTTGTGTAGCATCCAGTCCAGCCCTGACTCGAAAATTCAGAACCTGCCTGGATGTGGAAAATGGGCAGGGTAAATTTGAAGTTTCTCCTAATTTAAGGAAGCTCTAATTCCAACCTGGCCCAAGGCTAAATTACGAGTGATCTGTTTTATTCATCAGTCACCCACAGATCCCATGCCTTCTCTAGGACAGTGTCCCTATCCTTTTTTAGTCATCCAGAGTGACAGTCCTCATCAAAAAGTGTTTTTAACAACAACAAATTATATCAGTCACTTACGACTACTATGAATTGAAATCACTTGCTGTCTCTTTTCCAGTCCTGCTTGTATGTAAGTTTCCATTCCTTTCCAGGAGTCTAGCTGGCAGGCAAGGAACAGCTAGGGGAGCAGGAGGAAATTAATCCACAAAGGCAGGATGGGGCCATAGCTTGCATTGTCTTGAATCCCACCAGGATAAGGAGCTTCTATTCTACTCAGATGACATGAGGTGACTTGAAGTTTTTGAGAAGGAAAAAAGTCAAGCATCACATAAGCCACGAGATCCCACCTGGCTCTAGGTCCCATTATAATGCATTAGCTAATTTTTCAATTGTTAAAATAATTTCAGAGTTTTACTTTCATCATTGGGTTTTGCTTCCTGATTGGCCAACATGTGCTCAGGAATGACCACAGATCGGCCTACTTCATGATCACCCTGTTTTTCCATCCTTTTGTTCTTCAAGTGCTTGAGATCCCCATTTCAGTCTAGAACAGAAATAGTTCTCATTGAAATGAACAGAAGGAGAAACGCTTTTGAGTAATAATCCTTGGCATTCTGAGTGCCATTTTTCTAGCATTGGAGGAACACTTCAGTTGAAAACCTGGCATTGCCCCCAAGTTGAGTTCTGTTGATAATCAGTAAAAGAAACAGGAGCATGGTGAAGAAAGAGGGTGGAGGGTAAATTAGCTCCATAGAGAGGCATGAAAGCTTGGAGTGTGTTTTTAGGTTCCCTCAAAAGAAGAAGCCAGGTGCCTCTGTTTTCCCTGGCAATTCTGCAGCAAGCATGAACCCAGTCTCCAAGTCAGCAGGGACCTTGAAAACAGTTAAGGTCACAGAGTCAGTTTGGTCCTCTCCAAATCAAAGCTGTATTCATTTTGTTCGTAAGTGTTGTAAAGTTGTTGGTAATGATTTGCTCTCCTGCTGACAATCTATGCCAAAGTTTCAGCCTCTCTGGAAATGGCTATGATCTAAACTCTTTCAAGGGGAAAGAAAGAAAAAGAAAAGAAAAAAAACAAAACAACAACAACAACAAAAAAAGAAAAATGAAAGAAAACACACACAACCCCCACATATCTCCAGCTCTTTTAATGGACAAGTTGACAGAGTCCTTAACGAGTGTCTCTCTGGGTCCCCACCATAATTATAGGCTGGGAAGGAGGGTTGTGTTCTGTGTGATTAGAGACTGTTTGTGTTTCTGTCCATTTGGGAACAAAGAGGTGGAGGCATTTTCAAGAACTTGAGGCCAAACACTTTTTGTGAGGGAATTTTACTCAATCGCTTGTTAAATAATTTCAAAGATGGTCATCTCATCATTAAAACGTTCTTCTAAAAATTTATCACAGACTTGTTGAGAGCTGGTTTTGACTGGTGGCACATTGGAAATGATACACTTGATTTAGCATCACCCTCTCCTAAAACCACACCAACCACGGGCCCTTCCCCATCCATGTCCCAAGAACTGAGTCAACCTCTCACCTTCCCCCACCCAGATGGTGATGAAGATACACAGTAGCCAACTCCTTAGCAGTTCCCTTTCCCTCTTTTGTCACAAGACTCCATCAGCCTGGAGAGGTGGGGGAAAAAGTCTTGGGGAAGGGAAAAGAGAGAGAAAGGGTCTGATCACCAGCAGCCTTTTCAGAAAGCACTAGAATTGGGGTACAGTTTTCTTTACTGAAAGAAATCTCTTTATAGCCTGATACTGGTAATATGGCTAACCAGTAGAGAATGGGAAATATGAGAAAGAAACCTATTTAAGATACCCTTAAATCTCAAGGCATTTGAGCCAAGAACTTGGCAGGGAAATACATTTCCACCCTTTACTGACATCCGATATTAAACCATCAATGCCCCAAGCACTATCAAAATTTCCATCAAGCACCCGCTTTTCCTCTTCTACAGCTAACCAAAATCCCCCCCAATCTCCAAAATGCAGCTCAGAGCCCCCTTCCCCCATGCCGCTCTCCTTAACCGCCACATCCCACCCTTGTTTCCCCTGATTTTCACTTCTGGTCACTACCACAAAGACGCTTCTCATTAATCAACACCCCTCTGGAGAGCAGAGCCAGAACTAGAGAGACTCTGCCGAGACCCACGCAGATGTCTCCGCAGCACAGCTGTCCCGTGTGGCAGGAGAAGGTGGTGCGGAGAGATGGGGTGGATCACCTCCTCGAACATCTGCCGCAGAGACATCTCTCCTCCACCTAAGGACACACAGGCGTGCTTCTCACAGGGGGAAGGGAGCTGAAACCGTCACTTGGGGAAGGCAAGGAAGGTGTTAAGTGGGAAGGAGGCAGAGGAATGGAAAAGGGGCCCTTGGGCCTGCAGAGGGGTCTGCTTCCTTCTAAGTCCCTTGAGGCTGATACATCAAAGGGAGAAAAGAGGAGATGGAGTCCGTTGTGGGGGTTTGGGAAAGATGCTATCATGAAAGGTGCTCCTGAATCGAATTAATATGGCATTTTCTGTGGTTGGCAATGAGTATGGAGAGTCTGTGTGTGTAGAGAAAAGGCATTTGTGGAATGTATGTTCCCCCTAAGTATGGAAATATGATCACAGCACCACAGATACCCAAGACAGGTCAGATAGGAAAGGCACGAAAGGGCCTTTATTTTGTAGCTCTGGGGAAAGATTGTATATTTCCATTCTGGTATCTTTACATACCTCTTCCATTATTCCCTCCTCACACCACACAGACACACACACACATACACACACCCCTATTTTGTTCATTCTTCCCTAATAACAAGGTATGTTTTTGCGCTCTCTCTCTCTCTCTCCAAATGGTCCCCATTCCCAGCCTGTAATGCTCATACTCTTTTCTAGATTATTTAAAATCTATCAGGCAATGCTGTCACCTCCATTAAACCTTCCCTGATGGTTTGCTTTGACAAAACGAGCATTGTTCTCCTCTCAGAAATCCCACTGCATTAAAAGTCTGCTCTCCGTTCCCTAGTACATGCACGCTCTGTGTGTATGTGTGCATGTGTGGGGCTGTGTATGGAACCAAAGTTTCTTGAGATCTAGCAGGGGAACCCCTTAAACATAGAGAAGATCTCATTAACAGCTAGTTGACCAGTTGGATATTGGACCAAACCCAGGTGGCCTTGTTTGACTATGACTGCTATCAAACAGTAGCAATTTGGAAGGTATTATGTTGCCATTCACCCTCGTCAATGATGCAGAGGATTTGGGAAATCCCAGAAGAGCTTTGGGAGTACTCTTCCCTTTTCGTGATATCCAGCCTTGACTCTACCATCTTTTTACCCAGGGCCCTAGGAACTGTCATCACCCCTGCCTCAGGTAGGGCATTAAGCAACATTCCCATCAGTATGAAACCAAACACAAAGTCTTGGAGTCATAGGATCCCCAGCAATCCCACCTGGACAATGTATTCATTCCACTGCCATGGAAGTTAATCAAACATCCTCTCCCCATCCCCAAGTTTTTATCTTTTCCATAAAAATAGGAAGTTAAATTATTTCCAACGTTTTGGCAAAAATTACTTCAGCTCTTCTTTCTGCATATTTGATTGATTCTTTCCAAAGCAAATGGAACTGACCATCTAATGGGTAACACGGGAGTAAGGAACTTGGGCTTGCTTGACTTAGCACCTTCTGGGTTTCTGAAACTGTGCACAGAAAGAGCACACTTGCTTCTGCTCCTGTTTCCCAGTTGTGTGGGGGGGGGGCGTGTCTGATGAACTTATAACCATGGACCTGGAGGCTCATGATTCTCTGCTTCTACTTTTAGGCATTAGCAGACTATTGAGAATGATTTTAGGTAAGTCTGACCATAGATACAAACCATAGCTTGTCAACTCCAGTATCACAAGCAAAAGCTTATATTTTGACCCATATGTTTTCTTCCACTTTTTACTTCTCATTTGATTCAAAACACAGTGAGAGCTTAAGGGATGAGAGCAATCATCACCCTGAAAACCCCAACAATTCATGCACTGATTGAGAAACGTGAGGTTAAGTCCAGACCTTGATTTGGAAATCAGAGTACCACACACATAGGCTGATGCTTCCTATGCAGCGGCGACAGAAACTTCAAGTTTCCAAGTTTCAGTTTAGTATGGGTCACATGGCATTTGACTTTTGTAGGACAGAGAAGCTTTTTGTGACTGTGTCCATGGGCAAGGGGCTATTTTTCATTAATGGTGTCAGGCTATGTTTTAAATGCCCAGTCCTATTTTAACAGATGCTGAAATTTTCATGCACAAGCTGAATGAGTCTTAAAAGGAGGCCCAGGCTACTCAGACCTCTGCCAACATTTTCTCACCTGAGATTGTACTTAGAAGACCAAAAGGGGCACCCCACGTTGCAAGGCTGTTTGTTCTACGATGTTCTTCTTCCTCTTACTTTGCAGAGGAATCATGATGATGATGATTTATATTAATTCTACTTCTTTATTATCTTAATTTTCTGGTTTTGAATTTCTAAGCCTGTATTGATTAAATTTGCCATTTAGGTCTACTGGAATGTAACCGGGGACAAATGGACATCACCTAGAGATTGGAAATTAAAGTGGCCCTTTTGACATTGACTCTGGATGCAACAGCAGGTCGTGACATCACATAGTCTTCTAATGGGAAGAGGTGACACAGACGTGTACCCATATGTATGACAATGCCTCTAGTAATAGCTCCCATTCATTAAGCGTTCACCTTCTGATCTCTTTTCAGTGTTTTATATGTATTTTCTGGCAGCAACTCTACGAAGCGATTGCTGTCCTTATGCCCATTTCATCAGTGAGGACACTCAAGAATAGAAAGGTTTAAGTAGCTTTCTTAAGAACATAATAAAACTAAAATGGCGAAGCCAAGATTCACACTCAGTCAGACTCCAGAGCCTACACACTTCACTACTAAGCTTTAAAGATAGTTATTTATTTAGGCAGAAATGTGCCTGGAACTAAATGTGTGAGAAGAGAAAGCAAGGAGTGGAATGTACTAGACAATTCTGCAGCGATTCTTACCCACTCCCCCATCTGACCATAGCTGACTGAACCATCAGAGGACACTTGACACAAAAATAATGAATCCATAGGCTGATGAACATCTTATGACTACTACCTAAAAGACAAATTAGTTAATGAAATTTTCTCCAAGGATTTAAGCTAAGATACATAGAGATACTTGCCAATACTAAAGTTGGTTTGGCACTGGAAGACTATGTAATTTTAGGTACCCGGGAAGCCATTTGAGACCATATGGAAAAATAAGTAAGTAGAAAAATCTGGCTGGTGGAAAGGAGAACAGAATAGAAATTTAGAGAGAATCTGAGATAAACATGCAATATCGAAGAGAAAAAATCATTCTTCTTCTTCTTTTTTTTGGCTCTCTTGAGTGTGTCTGTTCTTTTCCCTTATAACTTCAGCAGTCCAACAACACAGTAGTACTATTGGCTTTCTGTTGTAGTTACCTGGGGACTAAACACAATGTCTGGATCACAGTAGATGCTCAATAAATGTTGAGAAATGTTAAGAAATATGGATCCTGAATAAACACAAAATTCTGAGACCCTGTGCTGAATCACCAGGTGATTTTCTCAGCATACCTATTGCTCTCAAACATACAGCAGAATATTTTTCAGAATACTTGATTGGGTACAAGGTCTTGAACTTCCTACCCTCAAGTTTGGATCTCCTAGGCACTGTAAATCTGGGAGGAAAAATAAGAGTTGTGTGTTTCCTTCACAATCCAAAGAGACTCTGATATCATCTACCACCCCATTCCAAGTAGATTTGCTACTTAAAATGAAAGATGCCCAACTAAATTTGAATTTTGGAAAAACAACAAGTGATTATTTATTATGTGTGTCCCCAAACTGCATTGTACATACATTTACTAAAAACAAATTCATTGTTTATCTGACATTCAAATTTAACTCAACATCTTGTATTTTTATTTGCTGAATCTGGCAATCACCAAAGGCCAAACAACCAGGCCTATCCAAGAGGTCAAGTTCTTGGTGTTGTCTTCTCATGGCATCTCACCTCACATAAAATATGGTGGATTCCCCTCTGCCCTTATGCCATTCACCCAACAAGTGCAAAACAACAAACGTGTATGTATACACACACACACACACACACACACACACACACCCCGTTCAAAAGGAAGCCCTAATACTTTTCGATGCTTAAGAGATAGAAGTTAATAGATTCAAAGCATTGTTAAATTCATTTAAAAAAAAAATCCTGGTGGACATGGCAATACATTGACCTTATCCTTCACTTTCGGTAGGGAGGAGCTTAGTATCACCAATATAACTTTCCTGCTCCCAAAGGATACTCAAGGTCACTTTGCTTGACTTTCCTTAACATGTGAAAGTGTTTCAGCGAATGTATCCTTAACCTGTTACAATGAGCAATTCTTCAAATTATGAGCAAGAGCTACTATGACTCATCCTTCTTCAGTGACATCATAGAATTCCTCCAATAGGAAGACACCTACCCCTGCTACCGAAGCATGCTTTCTTTGGGAAAAGCAATATAGAGAAAAGGAGGTAGGGAATATGGTCTGGAGACTTCTTGCCACAGTGTTTCCCCAGCAACAAACATCACACCCCTCCTGCCATACAACCCATGTCTAGGGGTGTTCAGTCATCACCCCTCCCCCAGGGTTACAGTTAGAGGATGAGAGATGGTCTCTCCTAGTCACTCTCATGATCCCAGGTGGTGTCTGTGCCAGATTCAATTTTTCATCATTTCTCTAAGACATTACCAAACTTCCCTCCTTTGCCTCACTTAGTCCCCTCAGTGACCACCTGGTGTGGTGAGAAAAGTAGGCCCAGAGGAGGTTCAGTCAAGGGACTTATCCAATCACAATGAGACGCTGGCAGAATTAGAACCAGTAGACCTGAGACTCCGTATCTGACCTTGCCCTTCCCAGCCCAGAGCTTCTCCCCATCCCCCTGCACCTGACTCAGGTAAGAATTAGTGGCCGTGTGATGATAAGGGTTGCTGACAGATGTCATATCCTCTCTCCGTATAGAGCTGGGGCAGGGACTGGCCCCACTTGACAGCCGGGAATGCAGAGAAAATTAAAAATACATTTCCTAAACAAGTGAGAAAAGCACAGTGGGTCAAAGGAGGGCTGGGATTGGAAGATGCCCGGCCCCCAAAATAGACTGATATGTCTGAGCCAAGGGCAAGAGGTGCTGCTTGCCAGTTATCCAGGGCACACCCTCTAGCTGCAGAGGGCACGGGCACTCTTAAACCATTGCACTAGATGTTAAATGAAGCAATTAAAGATGAAGGGGACATTTTAATTACCAGGTTTGGCTGGGTCCAAAGGGGCCCAAGATTCAAGCAAATGTGAAGATTCAATTATGCGGAACGGGAGCAAGTCACCTGGCATTGTGGGGCTGGTTACCCAGAAGCCCGGGTGGAGGAAAAGGGATTCCGAAGAATAAAACAAAGGAGAAAAGAGAAGCCACGTGACAAAAATTCATAAGACAGCAGGAAAAGGCAAGAGATCCATAACATCCTGAAGTGTAGGATCAACCTGCCTCTCGAGGGAAAACAGGAAAATTAGTCCCATTAGCAATTTTAGAAATTCCCTCCTCTCTTTGCTCTAATGGATATGCGATTTTTTATTTTTTCAGCTTCGAATAGCTCATGAACTTTTCACCTTTTCATCTTTCCCAAGCCAGAATTTCTGCTTGCCTCCATCAAGAGCACCCCAAAGACAGATGTCACAGCAATTCTGGAGCTAGTCTGTACTTTCTGGAAACTTCTAAACAAAGTTCACACGGAGAACACCCTGGGAGTAAGGAGAAAGGGTGAGTGGTGTTGGGGGTGCCACAGACCACTTTTTCATTGTTTGAAAGTAATCACTGAAACTCCAATTTGTGCAAAATTACAGTATTCTTCCTTCTACTTCCTCTCCTTCTAGTCTGTTTTAATATAAACTAGAATCAAAAAAGCAAACTCAAATACCTTCTACATCTGTGAGAAATGTGTCCAGAGAAACCTCACAATTTCCCGAATTTAGGCTACCATGATTTAGGTTCCATAAAATGCATCATATCTACGAGCAGATCAGTTTTCAAGTAGACACAGAATCACCCAAGCTCACCCCCTGGTCAAGACATTTATTACCATCCATTAGCCTTGCAGCATGTTGGAGTCACATGAGCTAATTTGTTAGCTCCAGACTTGAAACTAGAACCTAAAAATCTGGGCTTCTAGTCCTAACACTTCCCCCAGGTGATGCTACAGGCTGTCTTTGGGGTTTTGCTTAATTTCTAAAAATAAATGCATGGTCCAATTAACCCTGGATGGATTCTTCATAGGGTTCCATTGTTGCAACTCCGAGGCTGACACATTTAGGTGTCACAGAACCTCTTTGCACAACCCTAACAGCATCTAGAAATAATAATAAACTAGAAGATTAGATAGATAACAATAGATAGATAGTTAGATAATCTAGAAGATTAGAGTTCTCAATTTGTCATTTTCCCATCTCCTTATTTCCACAGGGGCCAGCTAAGATCATTGTCCGGTATCAGGAGGATATCTGCTCACTCGCTGGCAGAGCTCCCTTGGGTAGGGCTCACCTCCCTGCCCCCCCCGGAAAAGGCTCTCTCTTTTCAGGCTGGAAGTCGGAGGCACCGTGGGGAACGAGCTGACAGTTTAACAGAAGAGGAGACAATTGTTGCTTCAGAAGAGCCAGCCAGCCCCTGAAAACGAGGCCTGCCCGCTAATGAGTGGAACCACCCCTCTCCTACACATGGTGGGAAGGACCCAGGGCTTTCAGCAAGGACGCATGGTCTTCAGTTCCCGGAGGCAAGACCTGTTAGGCAAAGTCAGTGCCCCACCAGCAGGATCTGAGGAAGGTCTTCCATAAGTCAGCAGGTCTGCTCAGGAAGTTAGATATCAATATCATCTCAGCAAATGCATCTCAGCTATAACTAAAGGGATGGGAATTGGCACCGGGCACATCCCTAAAACTCCCCCAGGAGAACTATGGCTCAGCCTTCACATTCACATAATGACACACAGATCAGTTTTCAAGTAGACACACAATGACACACAAACAAAAGCACCAAGTTTGCACCACTGGCCTTCATAGTCCCTCCCGTGCCTCCTTCCCGCCTTTCCCACATTTGCTGCCTTCAAATTAATTTGTGCAAAGTAGTCCTTCCACACACACCCCATCCCCGAAATAGCTAGGAAAGCTCAGGTTCTGTTTTGACTGATGGGGAAACTGAGGCAGAAAGTGCCATTGAGCAAGGGGCCCGGGGACTGGTGAATTCTAGTTCTCACATCTCCACCCAGAAGAATGGACATTCCTTTTCCCTTTCTCCCTGTAATTAAATCAGACTGTCACCACTTCAGTAAAAACAACATTTGTTTAGGGAGGAAAGGGGGGACGCTCTGTGTGGTGCTGCCTTCCCTTTGAGCAGCCCTGACAGAAACAGCACCGAGCCCTGTGTGCCTGCCGGCTCCCCTTTGTAGTAGGCTCCATTCATCATTGCCTTTTGGGGCGGCTAAGCGGAGGGCTGGAAAGAGAAACAAAAAATGACACAAGCTTCCAAAAAGCTTGGTTTGTTTTCTTTTTTTTTTTGGTTTGTTTTCTTTCTTTTTTTTTTTTTTTTTGTCTTTCTTTTCTTTTCCTTTTCATTTGAAAGTCCAAAATGTAAAGTGCAGGGCTCAATCAGAGGGCTAATGCTTTCCATTTCAAAGGTCCTTTAATCTGAGCAGACAATTCGCAAACATCTCTTCTCTTGGCGTCCCCTTTCCCAGCCCATTAATAATAAACTACCGCTACCAACAGTAGGTGGGATGGTGTGTGCAAATCCACTCGTTCATCCTCCCTGCTCTGTATTCACACCTGCTACACTCCTGATCTGAAATGCACACTACAGGTCTACCCCGTTTTAAGAAAGCCCTTAGGAGAAAGGCAAATTGCCCCCATTTCAAAAGGTTTTGGAAAAAGGAGAGAGAGAGAAAGACAAAGCTGCTAAAGGCAGTGCACACTGGAGTTGCGAAGCCTGGGTCCAACTCATTCATCCATTAATGCATGAACGTGTGTCTGCTTTCCTCTAACCGAGCACGTACTGTGTCCCAGGCCCTTTGCTAAGGATCGAGGTTAAAAGGTGAATAAAACACAGATCTCCCTCAAGCATTCTCAGCCTGGTTGAGCCAGTGATCAGCTATATGTCCTTGAGTTAGTTGCTCAAGCCATGTGGGTCTAAGATCTCCCTTTTGAAGAAGAAAAATAATAGCTGGCTTCCCTCTAGCTTGCAGAGCGAGAAGGTAGTAAACCTGTGCATTTAAGTGTGTCTTTACAGATCATTAACTACTATGGGGAATGGAGGGTCATAGGAATAATAGAATTTTTGAGCTAGAAGGAACCAAAGAAATCAACTATTCTAACCTTTTCATATAAGAAGGGAGCCTGAGAACTAAAATATTAGGAGCCTCTGTCTGTTGAAAATATATCCAAAGTGAAAACAAAACACTTTTGAAATAATAATGTAAGACAGAGGGTTAGTTAGGGGATTTATACCAATTCTTTTCGGAGGGGGCAGCTCTCAGGAATAGCAATCAGGAAAACTGGGATCTAGTCTTGGATATTTCATGAACCAGCTAAGTCCATGGATGAGTGATTCAATGTCTTTTGAGTCCCAGTTCTGTCAAATGTGAGAGGAGGATTACAAATGATTTTTAAAAATGGTAAAATGAAAGACGATGGCCTTGAAGTCCTACAGATCAGGGTTTGATTTCTGCCTCCGCCACATTTTAGCCATGTGAGCTTGGGTAGGTTACCTAAAAGTGAACCTCAGCTTCCACCTCCATAAAGTGGACATAACTCCACCTCCCTAACGGGGTTGTTGGGATTAAATATGGTGAAACCTATAAAGCACTTTGAACATGGTGAGTACTTTTAATGAATGTTAATTCCCTCCTTTCCTAGATAACCTCTTCTAGCATTAAATTCTATGACTATGAAATGTCTCCTAAAATGTGACCTCATATAAGTACATTGGCTTTACTACTTCCTCACTCTACAAGGTAGGGAGGAGCCAGACACTTTTCTTCTAATAGAAAATGGAATGGGAATCTGAAAGTGTGACAGCTCACTCAAGGTCACAAAAGGTTAGCCACAGAAATGGGAGTTGAACCTGGAATTTCTACTAGTAGCTTGGAGGCATGTCTCCAAATATCCATCTGTCGCTAAAAGAGGGAGTCTGCTTACTTCCCATCAGCCACCTTGGAATGAACTCAGTTGGTTCAAAGGAACAAGAAAAAGGAGAGAAAATTGTGTTGTGCTGATGGTGCCACTGGTACTTCCTTTAATCTTTTCCACAACCCTGGGGTTGTGGAAAATCCTACCCCTGGGGTAGGAAGTATCCCCATTTTATTGATGACGATACAGAGGAACAAAGAGGTAATAGAATTTCCCAAGGTGCCCAAGACTGGTGCATGATGAAGCCAGAATTCATCCAGATACAAAACAAGTGTTCTTAAAGTCATATCACCGTCCTTGTGTTGTCATCATTGTCCATGCATTCAAGGTAAATCTCAGCAGAGATCTTTGTATCATTCAATCTCTAAGGTCGTGCTAAGAATCTTTTCTTCTACTCCGTCTTATTCATGATCTTTGCTATGAAGCCACAAAAAGTATTACCCAACCTGAAATTTACTTATACCTTTCCCCTACACGATTGCCTGGAACCAAAGAGAAAGGTCAAAGGGATTTGGAGTTTCTGGGGACAATAATCAACACCTCTGACCATCCCTGGATAAATACACCTGGTGATTTCAGAGGCATCGAAGAAGGGACTTAGGAGACCCAGGACACGGGAACATGTGGCATGCTTTAAGGTTAAAGCCAGCAGCTGATGATAAATGAAAAAAGACTTTTCATACAGAATGAATGTAAATGAGAAAAGAAGCCCCTGGTTAAGGAAGTTATTCTAGCAAGTGGCTATATAAATGTCTTTATATTGTTATTTCCAATATTAGTTTGTTGTTCCTCCATGAAAGCTGATTTATTTGAAATGTTATTACTAGAAACACCCTAATCTTTTGGTAATAATTCATATACTGGAAGATTACAGTTTTGGAAGGCAGCCCAGCGCTGTCTGGAATCCTATTTATGGATTAAAGGATTTGAACAGCATTGCAAGCAAGATCTCTAAAGAGTAGGATAATGTAAACCTGGTTCCATATAAAATGCTTTACCCCAGCTATAGTAACCCCATTAAAGTCAGATTGTTAGAGGACACTGGGTATGAGGACTTTCATTACACTAAACCAGGATATCACTGACCCTGAAGAGCAGGGATTTTCAAGCCCAATTGCCCCTTGTTTTGACAGACTATGCTTAACTTTGCATTTCCCCTTTCTCCTAGGACACACCAACCTCGCATGACAGGTCTGGCCTCCTTGAAAGGCTATGTTCAGGTGGAGGAAGAAAAAAAGTCATTTGTCAAAAAAAAAAAAAAAAGTCATTTGTCACAGCAAAGGCAGTCATGAAGTTAATGTGGTTTATCCATAGACCTGGGATAATGTGTACCAAGTGTTTTTTGTTCTTGGAAATCTTCATGTTAAAATCAATCCCACTCTACCAAAAGAACTCTTTCAGTAAGTATACAGGTCTTGATGCTAGAAGAACCCGAAGAAGATTAACTAAACCTGACAAGAGCAGACAAGAATCATCATGGACCATCATGAGAGCACAGCAAACCCAGATGAACAACCAAAACAAAGGAGGCCTGGCGTGCTCTCTTCCCCTGGAGGGCCCTTGGGGAGTCTGATACTCCAACAAGTGGTGGGGAGGCCCTGGGAGCTGGCTCCACTCTTTACTGTCTGTGTTGCCATGAGCTGATCATTTAACCTCTTTGAACCTTAGCCTCTTGATTCTTAAAGAGGTAACATCTACTTGCAAGGCTGTTGGGAGAATTTTATGAGGTCATAGACGACAAGTGCCCAGCACACAGAGGGTGTTGAAGGAATGGCAGCGGTACCCCTAACTGTGTCAAACAATGTGCGCAATCCAGAAAGATGGTCACCAGAGTCTGAATCAACAACTCTGAGTTCTGTACTCCACTTCCTACAAGGTGCCAAACCAGAAATGCTGTTAGAACTGGCCGGGGCTCAACAGAAGGAGAGAGAGAGGGAGGGAAGGCAGAGAGAGCAAGGCTAGAGCAATGTCACATTCCCCTTCAGCAAAGACACTGCCTATTAACATAGAGTCATCAAGCATCTCGTGAACATCATCTGCCACATAAATAATGGATAATAATTCTAATTATACCACCATCTAAAACTTGACTTAGGAAGTCTTTATTTTTTTTACTCCAACTTATTTCAGTCACCTCAACCAAATCCTATTTTATTTTATGACTTCTAGGTTCTGCTCAAGGATTCCAATCTTTGTTCTGACTTTAGACACAGTACAGGAAGGAAAATTTCTCTTCAGGCCCACCATGAAAAAGGGAAGCATCTGAGGGTTGTTGGAGGTTCTAGAGAATCACAGAGCAATATTTATAGAAAGGTAGTCTTTGGACTACCTGTGTTAGGGTCACTGGGGGAAGGGAACCCTTCCTTAAAGTGGAGGTTTCTGGGTTCTACCCCAGCTCCATTAAGTCAGAATATCTGAGAATGGGCCATAGGAATTTACGTTTTTAACAAGTTCTGGGGAAGAGCTTTATGTACAGAAAACCTTGAGAATGGGGAATTCCCTAGGGATTCCTAGAGAAGAGCCAGTGGGTGTCCGTGTCCTTCAGGGCTTCTAGGGAGCATGGTGATAAAGAACATTTGTATTGTGTTTTAGTGTTTACAAACACAAACATGATCTCATGCTAAAGAGTGTACATGCAAAAAAACAAATATATCCATAATGCAAATTATGGATATTGATAAGCAATACAGTACACCTCATCGACCCAACACCATCAGAGAAAAGTCTGTTCTACATAAATGAATTTGCTAGAAAAACTGGGATTTAACTCTTTGAATGCCTAGTGTTTGAAACAATTAGTAATATCAGCGTTTTTTGGAACGAATTATACAGACCCTTGTCTTAATAAACCAAGGATACCAAAGGTAATTGAACATTATATTGACTCAAGGTCACATTAGGAGCATCTGCTTTTACAGGAAGCCTAGAAGCAGGGATGTGCGGTTCACTGATGAATAGTGATGTGCTCTGGTCTCCACTTGCGTGAAATATTCTTTGTCCTGACATTTGACAGCCCAACCTTGAAGCATTTTGCTTGCCATTTATGGTTTTTCTGACTTCCCTATGAATTGGCTATCAAATGTCACTTCCTGTGAATAGGACACAAAGCACCCCCTCTTTCACTCTTTCTGATACACCACCTGTATTCTAAGGTAGGAGAAAATAGACAAAGCCTTATACTTGTAAGTATAACAAGAAGAAATCAACTCTGAGTTTTCATGAATAGATGATCCACAGAATAATATTCATTAGGTTGAATGTGAGTTATATGGACTCTATTTCCTCTGCTCAGAGGCCTCTCTACTTATTTCTAGTAACAGCCGTGCAGCAGTGTTCAGGGAGTTGAGGGGTTCTGTATCCAACCTCTTCCTAAGTGATGTGAACAGCTGCATTGCTCTGAGGTTCTCGGGCCCGAGTGCCTGCTCACCAGGATGATCACGTCCAAGGAACTGGGGTAACCTGTGTATTTACTGTCAGTGCATGGAAGGAAGGGAAATGGGCAAATAGGATCACTTAGAAAAAGAAGATTTAATATTTTCAGGTAAATTAGTAAGAATTCTCTCCATTACTATCAGAACAAGGGGATTAGCTCACAAAATCCACAAGCTTCTCTCTATACAAAGCTCTTGACTCTGGTTCTGTGTGTGTTGACAATGCTCTCTCCAAGAGCAGATGGTCTGTCTGCATACAGCAGGAAGCATATCTGCATTCAAGGCTTCCTATCTTAGAGCCCAAAGGAAAGAGGTGCTTCTACTTTCCCACTTTAATACAGCAGGAAAGTTCTCTGAATAAACCAAATTGGGTCATATTTCACCCTTTGTGCCAACTGTTTGTGAAATGACAAATGGTCAGGCCTAGATCAATGTGCCCATTTCCATGGTCAGGGGTACGTGATGCTGACTGGCAGCCCATCACAATCAGAAGGTTGGTGTGAGGCAGGAGCAGCTCCCCAAACACAGGGAGGATTGATGTTTGTGGAAGAAAAAGGGAAAGATGTTACAGAAATCAAGCAAGAGATGTCTGCTGCGGTGAAGCTATGGCAGTGGTCTCCCTAAGGAGTGCCATGGAAAAGCAGGCAGGATGAAAAATCATGGCCCTCTGCCCACAGGGGTTAGATCAGGGAGAGCTAGAGCTGCAGAAGTGTCAGCGTCCATAATGTTGAACCCCTTCTCTCTATGGAATTCCCAGAAGGAAATTCTAGCAAAGAGAAATTTTTTATTTCAGTGACTCTGCATCAGCCAGGGAAACCAGATTATGCTGTGGTAACCAGTAACCTGTAAATCTCAGCAGATTTCCATATCAAGCTTTATTTCTCAATACTAGTATGTATCCAATACAGTTTGCCAAGGGGATTCTGCTCATCAGTGTCCCCACTCTGAGACACAACAGCCACCATCTGAGAGTGGTGAATCACATCTCCACTCTAGGAGCTTCTGTCTAAAGTGACCCTTCCACTTCTGTTAGCCAAGTAAGTGAAATCCTGCCATGAGTCTGGGAAATATTAATGGATAACACTAATGATGACCAACGACTGTAGATTCCCCAGCCTAAGAAGGAAGGGGAACAGAGAGAGGAAAGAATAATTCCCTACCAGACTCCACCTAGTAGATGTAGCCCTTTGGGTTCCCCACAGCTCCTCTACCTTCTATGTGCACCATTGCTCCCTGTGCAGGATACAAACAAAGGATTCTAATGTTGTGATGGTAAGGAGAGGAGGAGCAGAATGTACCAACTTTCTGTTGGAATACTTAGAGAATGCAAGAGAGAACGGGGCTATCTGGGCCATGACATGAGCTATAGATGATATAAGTAATCGTGTGTGTGTGTGTGTGTGTGTGTGTGTGTGTGGTGATAAGAGTAGAAAAATCAGGGAGGGGAGCTGGGGAAGGGCTCTAAATCTCTCAAGAGTTACCTGGGAGAGACTGCAGAGGTGATATCTACTCAATAAATGACCCCCTGCTAAGCCCAGTTAAGTACCACATGTAGCACTAGGGAAAAACATCCCAAACTAAGAGAAAAATAAGAAAGGGGGAAAGGAAGGGAGGAAGAGAGGGGAAGGAAAGGGAAGGAAGGAGGAAGAAAGAAAGGGGAAGGAAAGAGATGGAGGGAGGGAGGGAGGGAAGGAAGGAAGGATTGAAGAAAGAGAAAAAGAAAAAGAAAGAGAACGAGAAAAAGAAAGGAGAGAGAGTGGGAGGTAGGAAGGAGGAAGGATGAAAGAAAGAGAGATGGTGGGAAGGTAGAAGGGGGGAGGAAGGAAGGGAGAGAGGATGGAAGGAGGAAGGGAAAGAAGGAGGGAAGAAAATAGCTTACTTGTGAGCAATTAGCCTATATTGGCATAGGTCAGACATTTATCATCCAACATTTGCTAAGAATCTATTGATCAAATACAAGACTTGAAAAGATGACTAAGCCATAGTTCTTGCCTCAAAAATTGAATTTCTTGTAGGCAAACAGGCAAGCAAACACACACACACACACACACACACACAGAAATACTGCTATGTCAGAAGCAAGCCCAAAGATTATGGGCACATCAAGAACAAACACTTGATCTTAAACCTGATCCATGGAAATCAATTATGAATGGCATCCAGATGAAGGGAATCTCTGAACTAATCCTAAAAGACAACTAGAAGTTAGCCAAATAAGGGAAAACAGTTTCAGGGAGAATATTCCAGGGAAAAGGGGGTACATTTGAAAAGATTCCCAGGTAAGGAATGGTGCTGCAAGTATGTCAGTAAGGAAGATGGTAAGAGTTAAGATTGGAAAGAACAGTTCGCAATGGGCTTTTTTTTTTTGATTTGCAGATGAGTTTGAATTTTATCATGAAATAAGTGAAGAGAATTTTGAGCAAAGAACTAACATGGTCAGATTCACATTTTAGAAGAGTCACTGTGTCTAAATTATGGGATTAACACTGGAGGGATGCGGGACGCCTGGGTGGCTCAGTGGGCTGGACCGCTGCCTTCGGCTCAGGTCGTGGTCCGGGGGTCCTGGGATCGAGTCCCGCATCGGGCTCCTTGCTCAGGGGGGAGCCTGCTTCTCTCTCTGCCTCTGCCTGCCTCTCTGCCTGCTTGTGTGTACTCGCTTGCTCTCTCTCTCTCTGGCAAATAAATAAAAAATCTTTAAAAAAAAAAAAAAAGACTGGAGGGATGGGTAGGGAACAGCTAGAGGGCTCTCCCATTAATCCAAGTGAAAAATATTGAAAGTATAAACTGAATCAGTGGGGGTTGAGGGAGAGGTGGGCCTCATCAATGCCAGTCCCAATCAGTTAGTTAGGGAAAGCAGGTCCTTGGGAAGGGAGGAAGATGGGACCGGGAGCTCTTTGGACCAGAGTAGAGACACCATCTTCCATATTTTCTTCCTTGACCCATGCTACTCCAGCAGGTTCCCTAAGAACCATGACACTGAGCGATCATGTCCCCTGCACCAAGTCAACCTCATTCTCCTAGAAGTCAGCTGTGTGGTGTTGAAGGGGTCAATCTGGATCACCCAAGGCAACAGGGAAGAATAACTTGTGCAGACAAAAATATCCAAAAAAAATCAGTGGGCTGTAGCCATAGCAGACTCGGATCCTGAGAGGGTAGAGCTTTCAGGGGGATCTTTCTCTCCATCCCCACAAAGCTTACAAATTGTTTCACAGAACATGGCCACAGGCCTTTGTGTTCATGGAAAATGATGTGCAAATAGAGTGATGGCGCCATTTCACAAACCTTAGGCCACAAATGATGATATTTGTTGTCTTAAACACTGTATTAAAATGATGGCAGTGCTCAACACTGCATTATTTCTAATTAATGATCCAAAGCAGCAGCAAACAAGGAGAAGGAGTTCACACATTCTGGGCCCTGGGCCCTCTAAGAGCAAGACAGCTACATCTGTTCTCCTTCTTCCTAGAATGGAAAGGGGACTCCACTGGTTCGAGGTAACAAATCTACCCAAACCAACTGAATTTATTATAACAGGAGGAAGGAGAAAGGAAAGCAGCTGCACCACCGGAAAGTGGGGGAATGAGGGACATTCAAGGAAAGCACACTTGTCTGGAAAGGTAGCCCTTGTTTTCAACTCACTGTCCTTGTCTTGTGTTTTTATTTGCAGAAAACAACACTGAAGGGTGGGATATAAGATAGGCAGTCACTTCTAATAAAATGTAAAGTCTCAATATCCTTTTCTCCACTTTGCCGATCTACACTTGTATTTCACAAAGAGGTCTATACTGCTTTAGGAAGAGTCCCTCCGCCTTGTGAATAGTTCCCAGAGCCTTCTCAAGTTCCCGGTGACTGGCTACTGGCTCAGGAGCTCAATGGAGAGCATAGGGCTCTGAGAGTGGATCAGTAATGAGTTTCCAACAACTCCCGAGTTCTTGCCAGTCGGCCAAGCTGTCCTGTGACACCCACCCCATCCCTGTCCTGCTCTACCCCTGTGTGATGTCGCTTTGAAAATCCCTATGATCAGACAGGACTTCTTTGCTACACCATTTTCTTTCCTTTGGAAGAAGGTGGGCAAGCAAAGGGCAAGAATGGTAATTGTGAGCCATCTGAGCCCTTCTCCCACTCAGAACAAGCCTTTCAACTCATCCCCTGTTCTAGGGGAAACCGCTAAGGTTTGTAAACCCTTGTCTTGTGTGGGTGTTAACATTCTACTCTGCGCGGTCCCAGGGTTGCACTGTTGCCTTGGACCTGGACTTGGCATGTTGCCAAAGAAAGGAGACCCTCAGGATGGAGAGCAAGGGCAAGGATTGCCCAACCGGACACTTCGAGCTTTCTCCTAGGTGGGAGGATTGGAGTCCCTCACCTGGAGTGATTTGAGGTACTTCCCTTGGGTTCTCCATGCTTCCAGCCCTAGTCCAAAGTTCCTCTCCAGAGTGTTCTCAGTGATGTTGGAATTTGCACCATAACAGTAGCATTCTTTGAATAATAATAATACAGCTTTCCAATAGTCTGCTATTAAAAATGTGAACCAGCCCGATAAATATTTTGGCTCCAGGCTGTAACCAGCCACCCACCTCTCAGATTTTTACCTTGCAAAGCTGAGACACTTGCAGCAGGACAACAAAGGTAAGGTTGTTTAGGTAAGGGCTGCCTAGGAGAGGGAAGAGGGGATAGGAGAGGTCTCATTTTACAATGAGAAAGGAGCATTAATAGAAAAGGAAGGTAGAAAAATAAAGGTAAGCCACAGCATGTCCCTCATTTAGCCATTTGTTCAAGGCCAGTTTTGACCTTGGGCTCAGTCTCCACTGGATTTTAAGCACTAGAGAAATTTTGAGAGAAATGCAGGGCAAACATTCATTCTCAAGTACGATGGAATCATATTTCTTTCTAACAAACTAGAATGTAAAGTGGTGTTTTTATATCAATGTATCAATGTAGAAACATCTCTGTTTTTTACAAGGACCATATCAGCAATTCTGTCAGAATTTCGGTAAACATTAGTTTGCAGACGCTTTAATTTTATCTTCTCTGCCTGCACGTCCACCTGCCCCCAACTGGGGGAGGGGGGGAGCTTTTCTGTCTAGTCATTAATGATGTATACACAGTCACTTAAGAGAAGTAGAGGAATCATTCTTCAAGGAAGCATGTTTTTTTTTTATTCTTTGTAAAACAAATAATTGCTTCCAAGGGTATATGCCACTTAAAGTATTTTCTATGTTGGGCTTTCCAGTACCCTTCTCAGAGAAATAAGATCTCAGGAGAATGTCACATCTTTACTAAATTTAAGAGAGTGTGTTTCCCTGGAGGTGGGGAAGAAGACTCTTGGAAAGGAAGACTGATAAACTTTGGAATAGGTTATCAAGAACAACTTTGGGAGTTCCTACTGTGGAGCCCCGCTGAAATGGGCTGGGCAAGGTTGCCCCCCTGCCTGCCCAGAGGGGCGTGCTGCCACACATGCTGCCAAAGGCTCTCTTCCAAGGCTCAAGTGCCACCATCCTAATTCCAGCTTTTCCGGATCCCTTGACAAAGCAAGAAAGCAGAACATCTTGTCCATCCTGTCCTCCCGGTGTGCTGAGAAATCTAATGAGATAAAAGCCCAGGTTTATGTAAGGAGTAAATCAGAGGAGACCCATCTCCACAAATCCTAAAGAGAGCCCATCTTGATAAATAAAGTGTGACATCCATAACAAACAAACCAAAAAGCAGATAAAGGATGAGGGCCCTCAGCATTAATGCTGGAAAACCTTTGGTGATAAATAAGTAATATTATAATAAAAGATATTATAATGCGTTGTCATTTGTAGGGAGAAATGTAATATAGTCTGAGGAGGAAGATAGATGGCTCAAGTTGTTTCTCTGACAGTGGAAATAATAGCTATTGAATGTTATGTTTAGCATATCATAAAATCAGTGTTAGCAGGCAAGACAGCCCTCAAGCCTTCCTGAAGTCCACATTCAGCCTTTTGACATCAGCCAGAAAAAGGCCCGGAATGCAGCTCATCCGGGATGGATGGCCTGAATTCAAACCAAATCAGGAGAGACAGAGCTTCCCTTTGGCCCTCAGCCTGAAGTGGAAATGGACTTAGGGGTGACTGGGGAATATCTTTCTTCAACCTCCCCTCTTTACTTGTCATCCCCAATGGGCTCCTGCCAGTAGTAGGAACCAAGATATAGAACTTGAATTCATGGAGCACTGGAAACTTGTTGAGGATGAGAAGGACCAGTTCTCTTTTCACATTGAGTAGCCAAAGACAAAAGGAGGAGAGGTGCTGAAAATCCTCTATCTTCTTGCTCCACCAAAAATCATCATCATCTTCATCATCATCATCATCATCATAATCATCATCATCATCATTCTCATCTACATATGTCTCTATCACACTTATAATTTCTTGTGTAAGTTATATCCTATCCACCCAAAGGAGAAGAGCGAGTCATGTGGATCTGTGAAACAATAGAGCCTCACCTCCCCGTATCCACTACTGAGCTGTGCAGACTAGCTTGTTGTAGGGACAGAAAAGCCACTAGGCAGAAATAATTCAACCAAGTGCTCACACAGGAGGGGGTCTTCACTTGTGCCAAATGCATGCAAAAAGAACACTATTTATTTTCTTTTTACTGTATTATTTGCCAGGAGATCCCACTGGCAAAATATTCTGAGAAAAATGTCATTTTCAAAGATACAAAAAAAATTAATAATGAACTAAAAACTGAGGGACATTTAACCACATCTAAATGGATTTTTTTTCATTCTGAAGCAGACAGTGAGAAGGATCTGAGCAAGGATCAGGATAGGCCTTAGCCTCTGCCTCCTAGGAACTGTAACAGCAGTACTAGAATCCAGGCTTTTCTGTCTCTGGACTCTGCAGCTTGGAAGAATAGGGACCTAGGACTCTTCATGCATTGGGGCTTAGAAGAATAAAAGAGGATGACTGGAGGGAGAGCTATTATTTCCTGAAAGGACTCAACTTACCACAAAGTTTTCTCCCTTTCTGTCTTATTCTCAAGAAGGAAATGCCATCAGAAACCTCTGGCTCTCTCCCTCTGCCACCACCATCAATCTCAGAGATGGACAGAAGTCTTTCACTCCCAGAGGATACAAGGAACCATCACCTCCTTGTTGCATATGTATAAAGAAAAAACATCCTCCAAGGAGAGCTCTGGGTAGAGCAGCTGAGCAGGAGGTAAAGGCAGTATGAGAGTGGGTGCTTGGGGAAGGATATACCAAGCAATGGAGGTAGGTTGACCAGTCCTTTCCTTCCTTGGGTCCTGGTCCATTAACCTTGTAGAGAATAGAGACAGACATCAAGGATCTTCTGTGCAGGGGGCGCCTGGGTGGCTCAGTGGGTTAAGCCACTGCCTTCAGCTCAGGTCATGATACCTCTGCTCAGCGGGGAGCCTGCTTCCTCCTCTCTCTTTCCGCCTGCCTCTCTGCCTACTTGTGATCTCTCTCTGTCAAATAAATAAATAATCTCTTAAAAAAAAAAGAAAAGAAAAGAAAAAGGATCTTCTCCACAGAAGGTTCTGTGCTAGGTGTTCTTTGGACTACAAAAGCAACCATTTCCTACTTTCAAGGAGGTGATGAGCTATACCTTCTTGAAAATAAGAACATGGACAGGCAGTACAGCCTTTGTTTCCTCACAAGATCATAGAACTCAGCTTGGATGCCCATGGCCAACTTCCTTTCAGGGTAATGAGCATGCATAGGAAAGGCAGCTTGGAATAGTGCTTAAGAATGCAAGCTTTGAAATCTTAGGTACTAGGATCTTCATTTTACTTTCACTACACACTAGTTCTGTGGTGCTTGACAAGTTCTCATAAGCTCTCTGAACACTGGATTTCAATATATAAAAAACAGACAATTGTTGTTGCTACCTCATGGAACAATTTAATGGGTTAATGGATAGAAAGCATTTAGCATAGCATATAGTAAATGCTCAACAAATGTTGGCTCAAAGAAAGTTGAAGATGCGTCAGACACTGGGATTGAAGCTGCCTGCCCAGATGGTTAATGTGTTGCTCTCCAGGAGGTTAGAGTCTAATAACTTAGAGGCAAATAGCTGTAGCAAGATAGCAAAAACACATACTGAGCAGCCTGTTTTTGTTAAAATGTTAGAAATGAAATAACTGTCTTTTTTCAGATTGTAACTTTTAAAGGGATTTTTTGAGACTGGGAAATTTCATCTTTCAAGTGTGCACAAATGAGGTCATTTGGTTTAATGATAGGCCTCCAGGTAGAGTCGAGTCTATACTTCTAAACCATCCCATCCCAGTGGCACCTAAGGCTAAATGTGTGACCTGTAAAGTTAATGATTTAATTGGTAAAAATATTAAGGACCTATAAATCAGGCACTAGGGCAGGTGCTGGAAATATAGCAGTTATGGAATAAATTGTTGTGTTCATCAATTTCCATGTTCTCCTTTGATTCCTAGGCATGAAATTCCTACATTTCCCAGCCTCCTTTACAGCTAGTGAGGTCATGTGACTTGAGTTCTGGCCAGTGAAATGTGAGCAGAAGTGAGGTACTCCACTTTCAGGTCTGACTCCTAGAATCCTCCCACCAATGATCAGTTTCTCATTCCACATCCACCTACTAAATTGGAAGCTCTTCTAAATGGAGATTTACATCCTTGAACCCTGTGCCTATGCTGGGCCTGAGATATGAATAAAAAATAAACTTTTGTGCTAAGTCGCTGAGATTTGGAGATTTGGAGGTTTATTTCTTATAGTAATTAGATTATTTCCCATATTTAACATATCAGTGAACAATATTAACTTGTCCCAGGCCTTGTGGAGCTAATAGACTCTTAAAAATGAAAAATTAAATAAATAATTTTAACATGATATCATGAATGTTAGGGCAGTGAAAAGACAGAAATGGGATCACACAGTAGAATGACCTAAGCTAATCCAGGAATTGGGGAAATCCTGTCATAAAAGGTGCTATTTATGGTGAGACTTGAAAGATGGCATATTCATCAGTTAGGAGTACATTAACAACATACCACTCACTGGGTAGCTTAAACAACAGAAATGTATTTCTTCACAGTCTGGAGCTGGAAGTCCCAGATCAAGGTGTCAGTGGGGTTTGTTTAATTCTGTGGCCTCTCTCCTGGGCTTGCAGATGGCTGCCTCCTTGCTGTATCCCCAGATAGTCTTTCTTCCATGTGTACATACGTCTATGTCCTAATCTCCTCTTCTTATCAGGACACCAGTTATATTAGATAAAATTCCCACCTGTATGACTTCATTTCACCAGAATTATCTCTTTAAAGACCCTATCTCCAAATATGGCCACATTCTGAGATCCTGGGGGTTAGGGCTTCAACATATGAATTTCAGCAGGGACACACCACACAGCCCATCACAGATGGGTAAGAGTTGGCCACTTGAAGGACTGGGGTGTGTTCAGGTTCTGTATCTGATCCAATAATGAGAACTGGCACGGGTAAGGCAGGATGAGAAAGAAGCTCAAATTTCTGAAGGATAAGATACTAGAGCTATTCAGGGAAGAATTCAGATCACAGCCCAACAGTAGTGCTTTGAGTGCAGATCTGGAACTTAAGATATTAAAAATCAAATGATGGAGGGTAGGAAGCAACAGCATACCTTGGCTCTCTGGAGGTGAAAGAAGACTAACTGCAGATGTGGTTAGTGTTCCTGGAGCCTGCATGGGGCTACTGTGCTTTCTAACAAATCCCAGGGGAATCTTTTCGAGTAAAGGTCGGCCCCAGGAGTCAAATCACAAGAGACCTGGTCGTGTGCAAAGACTGAAGATCAATGGGTGAACGATCAATCTGAATAAATGATCTATTAATACATACAACAGATTCCCAGCAATTAATCTCCAAGAGGATGACAGCCGCCAGTTACAGGGAATTGCTGATGGTGATTGACATAATGGGATCGTCGGCAGCTGCCAGGCTGCTGAGTTAGTGATATTCACATTTATTTTCCTGCTTGGATAAAGTGGTTTCTGGGACAGTTCTGGAGTTTGGGGCTGAAAACATACTGCTCAGGAGACCAAAATTATGTCTTCCAGAGCATATCCAGGACCAATGTCTGGTCTACTAGAAGAAAAAAGAGGAGCCTTTCTTCTCTCCCAAGTGATGAGCCAGACATTTGTACTATGGAATTTGGTAGAGGGATTTGGAGAGAACTGCTCAGAAACCCGGCAAATTACCACATGTTTGAGGGCTACCATCGTGAAGGGGAAGAACCACATATCCATTAGAAATATGTGCTTTTAAGTATTATTTGTTCCTTTAGTCCAGTGAGAATAGTACAAGCCAACTTTGTGCTTCCAACATACATGCCTCCAGACTTTTGGGCTTCTAAATCTAGAACTTTGAATGTCTATCCAGTAAATCCCAATTTATTCTTTAAAAATCCACCTCATCACCTCCTAAACTCTGCTAAAAGAGCTTTTCCAGAAACTTTTCATGCTACTCCCGACCCTATCCTGAATCCACCCACCGTTCTCCAGCTCCACATCTGCCATCTTAGTCCAAGTCACCATTATCACCACCCGCAGTATTTCAAGGTCCTCCTAACTGCTCTCCCTGTTTCCAGCCTTACCTTCTACAGTCCCATCTCCATACAACATCCAGAAGTGTTTAAAGTATATATCTATGCATATTATTATCATTGCACCCAGAGTAAAATTCAGTCACACTTACCATGGTCCACATGGCCCTACATGAGCTGGCTCCAGACGGCTCTATGCCTTCATCTCTGTCCTGGGTTCCTGTTGCACTGAGAAGAGGTCAGTTCTGTCCATTCTGTCCAGCCTCTCATTTACCGTCCTTCCTCCCTCTAACACACTTACCCCAACCCCCAGAGGTCAGATCTTCCCATAATTGGTTCCTCTTCATTTGGATTTCTGCTCCTCAAAGAGGCTTATTTAGACCCACCCAAAAGTATCTCCCACTTTCCCAACCTCAGTCACTACCATATTAGCCTATTTATATCCTTCACAGAACTCATCACAATCTGGAATTACATACATACATACATACACATATATATACATACGTACATTGATATGCATATATACATATATAATATACATATATAATATATTTTAAATTGTTCATCACATGTATTTCCCCACGAGAAGGTAAGCTCCTTAAAGACAGAAAGCTGAATGAGGTTGTCAGGACAAAGCAAGGTAAGACACAATGGATCCTGCTGTTTCCTTAGAGGAAAGAAGCCACACGTGGTTCTACGATTATTTGCACATCCTTGCTGGCAGGAGAATACAAGGCGTGTAGCAAGTGGTTAAGTATTGTTAGAATAAATGAGTGAATGGCATAATCAATCCTTCCTTCCGTTGAATTTCCGTAGTATTCTCTTCCCATCTCTATAAAGACATTCACCACATTGTAGAGTAGGGATTTGTCAGACTCTCTCTCTTGTCCTTGATTACAAGCGCCTTAAAGAGAGGATTGTGTCTCATGAAACGATGGGTGCTAAAGCAGAGAACGTGGCATTATCGGTGTAGTCAGTACTTCTCTAACTTTAATGGGTGCACGGATCACCTGGGGGATCTTGTTAAAATGCAATTTCTGATTCATATCGGAATCAGAGGGGGAGGACTCAAGGGTCTGCATTTCTAGCAGGCTGTTAAATGAAGTCAATGCTGCTGGTACTTGGCATATTTTAAGTGGATGCTTTAAAACGTTGTGGTTTTTTTCTCCCCTTTGTATTTGCTACAGAGCCTTTTACAGCACCTGGACGTAAAACACATGTTAAATTAGTATATATTAAGTAAATGAATGAACAAGTCTAGTCGGCTCAAATTTAAAGAAATGCAGCAAAGTCTTAAAGAGTCAAGCAATCTACTCGTTTAAGTCCTCACAACTGGCCAAGTCTGCTCTGGGACCCTTGCCTCTAGTGCTTTCTGCTTTCTACTGGGTCTCAAATTCCTCCTCCCAGCTCTCCCCTAAAACTGAGGTTTAGATGTTCAAGGACATTAAGGATGAGCTACCGAATGCAAAGCAAAGAACAAATGTCAAAGAAAGCCGGAGGAGCCCCGAGAGGGGAAGGGGGCCACTGCTGGGTACCCGCCCCGTGCATCCAGATCCTTGAAGGCTGTCAGGGTGCCCATAACCCCTTGTTGAAGGAGCATCATTCAAGAAACCCTTCTGTGCCAGAAAAGCAGACAGGAATTTCTTCTTGGCAGAATCTGTCACACCTAAGGACACATAAGCCAGATGCTGAGAGGGCTCCCATGGAGGCATCTGACTGAGACCTGTGAGAGTAGATATGTAGTTTGGGGGTGAGGGCGAAAAGGAGAATGTCCATGACCTGAGACTGTGGGGGTGAAGAGCAGAATGAGGGAAGGGAAGGCCGCCTTCCTTCCGAGAAGCTCGCAGAGCAGGCACTGCATTTCTGGTTCAGCCTCAGCTCCACATGAGCTCAGAAATCATTCCCCACCCCATCCCCCACTGCCAGGCAGATGGGTCCTTCATTCACAGCCTCTCTGACAGCCCTGGAGCTAGTTGGAACTCCTCACGCAGAAGCACCCACTACGCACATGGACCATGAAATCTGCTCAAGGAGAAGCCCTGGCAGACAAGCCGGCAGCTGAGCACAAAGAATAGCCCGGGAGACAGATGTGCACCGTTTCCCCAGCCGCAACATGGGAGAAAATACAGAACACACAGAAGGAGCATATGTTGCCAAAACCTGACCCAACTTGGAAACTTTTCCTAAACTCTTTCCTTTCATCATTATTTCCAGCCAGGTTGGTCCTGAAAATCAGGAGGTTTTGCCCCGGTCCTTCTAATCAATCATTTGGGGCAGCATAGGGCCAAGACTGCAGGGAACACTCAGGAACCAGCCAGTTTGCCAGATTCTCAAGAACTGTATAGTCCCCTCCTTCCCAGATGACTCCAAGCATTCAGGGAACTGGAAAGGTTCAAAGTATCGGCATGAAGAGGGGGTTCAACCTGTTGGTGGTGTGCTTCGGTCAGAGAGGCAGACATGCTTCCTCACGGTGCAGACAGGGAGATCCTGAGATGTGAGCTCCTTTTGGGCAGGACTGACTGACAACTTGCCATTCAAAATGTGGTCCAGAAACAGCAGCAGCTCCTGAGACACTGCTGAAAACACAGGATCTCAGCCCCCCTTCCCGGACCCAGATGTGCCTCTGATTGGGGTAATTGCTCCAATCCCAGCCAAGGGCGACGAGAGGGACTAATGAGGAATTAACTTCCCTGGGATTTTCTCACTAAAACCCCTTCGCCTGCTGCCCTGAAGAGGGGTCCTCATGACTGCAGGAGCAGAACCTGCATTCGGGCTTTATCCCAAAGACAGAGTAGTATTGTACCCTCGGGCACAGAAAGCAGCCAGTGAGATAAGCTCAGATTTTCTCCATAAACCAAAAATAGAACCAAGAGTGGCTTCTTTCCTTTTAGGAAAGAACAGGATCCACCTCATGCAGCTCTGCATTCCCCAGACCATCCTTCTTCCTCCCACTTCCTTGACTTAGGAAGTCGCTGGCAGAGAAATCTGGCTCATCAGGGCAAAGGGTTTCTTGCATCTGAAGGTATGGTCAAGTGCTTTAGACCAGGAAGCCATCCTCCCTGTCTCCATCTCTCCAGATGGCTTTTAGACTCCTGACATTTCTTGCCATGTGCTCCCCCCTCCCCACGCTGCCCTTCTGCCTGAGGCTTCTCGCAGCTCTGGGCTACTGTGAGCACATTCTTCTGTCCCTGCGAACTCCCCCTTCTTACCACTCTCTGGCTTTAACCCCTCTCTTGCCTCACTGAACACTACGCCTTCTCTCCTCAGGGAACCAGAAATGGCAGATGGCAGCTTGGTGTTTGAGACATCTTCACAGGTGAGTGAATATGCCCCAACTTGGAAACAGTCCCATTGGCTGCCCCTTTGTGGACTGAAAATATATACCCCTAGAGGCTCTGTGGTGTAATAAGAACCTCTCTGACTGGAGAACCTGGCTGGAGTTCAAATCCCAGCCCTGCTATTTAAAATCTGTGTGACCTTGAGCAACCATCAGATGTACTTTTTTTCCTTCGGATTCCTTAGCTGGGAATTGAGGATAATAATACACACTTCCTATAATGACACCTAGCACATAACCAATTGATTTTCCTAGGCTTTCTCTCCTTCCACAAGCCTCTCTTGGTTGACTGGGTGCTGGCTACCACATTATTTGCCTGTCCCTCACCCTGGGTATACAGACTACCTGTCATACCTCTTACCCTTCACCCCTTTGTTCCAGAGACAAGTGGTCAGGACACGAGGGGCCTCCTAGAACTGGCCTGTCCCAGTCTGTGTAAAATAATGCCGGAAATCTTAACCTTTCACAGACGACAGAATTCACTATGGCCACTGTCAGAAGCTTTGGGACCACAAGGACTCCCAGGAGCCCAGGGCCTGCATCCACCTGTCCATGTCCAGGTGGTTCACTCAGGTGACCTTATCCTTGTTCAATTTTTAGCCACCATTCAGTGTCTTCATTGTTGTAAAAAAAGAAAGAAAAAAAACTCTATGCCTACACACACACACATACACACACACACACGTACGCAAACAAATTTTTTAAAAAACTTTTGGGCAGATCAATTAAAATTTAATTATATTCTACAATTAATACAAAATAGTTATTGTGGCCTTTTAATTAAAGATTGAGTTTGGAAAGAAAGAGAATCATAGGAATAGTTATATAACAGTTTCTTTCCTCAGGGAGGCTTTAACTTGATGTTCTCAGGAGATATGAACCACACATAGCAGTTTTATTCGCTTTTATTAAAGCTTTGATACATGTACTTCAAAGGACTGGCCATCCTCCTTTTTATCTGAAGTATAGGAATTTTCTCTGGCATCTGGGCTGCTTGGAGCCACCGCTGCCTTCTGTAGGTCTCAGAACCGAGACCCTAGAAGAAAGAGAAGTTTCTGACAACCCAAGCCTTCCCTAAGCCTATTTTCCTTTTCTTGGTCTGCTCCCACAGAGTTATAGGAGGGAGAGAGGGGACAATGTGACAATCAGTGCCCCACACCATTTAGAGATTAGTAAAAGTGGCCCAGCCCAGAAACCAGATTGTAATCCTGGAGTTGAAAGCAAACATGAAGATTCCCTGGCCCACCTACCCATTCTGTACTAGAAGCTTCTCAAGCATCCTGGTCCTCCGGTGGTCACCTAACCTCTGTTCTTTTATTTTTTTTTTTAAGATTTTATTTATTTATTTGACAGAGAGAGATCACAAGTAGGCAGAGAGGCAGGCAGAGAGAGGAGGAAGCAGGCTCCCTGCTGAGCAGAGAGCCGGATGCGGGACTCGATCCCAGGACCCTGAGATCATGACCTGAGCCGAATGAAGGCAGCCCACTGAGCCACCCAGGCGCCCCTAACCTCTGTTCTTAAGCCTGTCCGTAACCAGGAGCTGACTAACTCAGAAGTAGGCCTTACCTGCATATAGATACCACTATTCCTTTAAATCTTCTTTACACTGAAGCACTATACACTTCCTATCTCCATTCCTAGGCCCAGTTCTGCCCTCTGGAACACCACCGAATAATCCAATCCATCTTCTCTAAACCCAGTTGTTATTCCTTCCCAAAGCGTTCTCTTCCTAAATGCATCACCAACTTTCTCAATCAGTCTTCTGTTGACAAAACGTCTGGACCCTGTTCAGAGCGTTCTGGTTTCCATTCTTCTCTTTGTTAGTGTCCCTCCCAAGCATAGATCCCAGAACAGACCACAGTGCTCTAAGGGATCTCTGTCTGGGAGAGAGGAAGACAGTTTTCTCTGTAGATAAAAACCCTCTCATTATTTATATATAAATAAATGACATGGTAAGATAAAGCTTATATTATGTGTATCTATGTATTTCATGTAGTGTACGTTTATATAAATATAAATTATATAGAGAGAGCCTGGTCAAGTCTATGGTCAGCCAAAGGCCTCCCAGATATTTCTTAGATGAACTGCGCTCAGACCCATTCCTCCTTATTCTCTATTTGCGAAATTAAGCTTCTTTCAAACCTAAAACCCAGACTCTGCTTTCATCTTTGTCAAATTTATCCTGTTAGTCTCAACCCATCTTTCCAGATATCAAGATCTTTTAAAACTTATTTATATCCTTTGTCATATTAGTTGACCTCTGCTTTGTGTCATCACAAATTCGATAAGCCCGTGCTCAATATTTTATCCAAGTCATTGATAAATACTTGGAACATGACAGGGGTAGGCAAAGCCCTTGAAGTTGCTGCCTGGAGACCTCCCTCCCTATGGTTATCATTCTAGAGATCAACTCTCTTTTGAATGGTGTTGATCTATCAGCTGCAAATCCACACAAAGCCTGGATTTTCGAGGTCATCCCAGATGACATCAGGAGAAACTCTGTCACCAGCCTTACTATATTCTTATTCTCTCTGTCTACATGACCTACCCTACCATCACCACCCCTGTCTGGCAGTCTAATAAAGATGTCAGAAAAGGAACTAAGATTATTTGACATGCCTTACTTTTAGGAAATCATGGATGTTTCCAGTGATCACCTCTTTATTTCTTCTGTGATCACAGACCATCTGCTTAATAATGTGCTTTAGTGTTTTTCCTACAGTGGGCCAAAGATCACTTGCTTATAGTTTCTATAATTCACAATTTCCCCTTTGTGAAACTGAGGACAAAATTTTCCTATTAATCTGATTCCTCAGATGACAGCGTCAAGACTGCCCAAGAGTATATAACTCTACATTAAATTCAGGGTCCAAAGAATTGGAGAATCTGCATTTTCAAAACATATTACTAAGCCAGACGGAGTGGCAGAGCCCAAGCCTCAAAGAATTCTCCTGACAACCTTGAGGATTTACCATCAAGGCCTGACTAACTGTTAGAAGATGGAGGGTAAAAGTAGGCCTTAGTTTTCTCATCTATAAAATGATGGGATCTATTCTAGTTCTAAGTTTTAGTGATTTAAGAGGTTAGCTGCCTAGGGTGAGCAGATAGGTGGCTGGATTTATCTACAAAGATCTAATTTCCTCCCCCCTCCTCTTTTGGAGGGTTTACACAGCTACAAAATGTTTATACGTCTTCTGGACCCAAGCATGCACACACAAATACACACACACACACACACATACATACACACACACCAGCATCCACAATCATTAGCTGGTTTTCTTTCTGGTATGTGCATTTGATGAGAATAAAATCTGCTGTTTTAACATGATTTCTATGTTATAATGAATCTGCTTTAGGAACAGCTTGTTACAGAGTCATCTGTCAAGAATGTATTACTAATGCCATTTAAGACATTCTTTGTAATATGTTACTAGAGAACAGCACTGGGTCTAGATAACATTTATTAAATATTAGAAACATTGTCAAATAGCTTCTCATACAAGTAAGGTTTGAGGAGTTCGTGTGCATTAACATCCATGTATATTTTTAAGGAGAATAATGAAATCCAATGTGAACAGAAATATTTGTGATATTCTGTCAAATCCAACACACCCAATTAATGTTCCCTGAGACATTCCAGGGAGTATCTATTTATCCAAACAGAATCGTAGTAAACAAAACAGAGGGAGGCCAGAAAGACACACACGTGGGCGCGTGCACACACACACACTCTCTCTCTCTCTCTCTCACACACACACACACACACACACAATCAGCAGCCCCAAAAGTCTCTTACTAAAAAGAAAATTAAGAAAAGGAGTGTAAAATTTAACCCAAAGGGCTAGGAAGAACCTTCCTAGAAATTACAAAGCAGATAGGGATATCTATTTTACCTCTACTTCCTTAGATCTAGGTGGAAAGATCTAAAGATGGTTCTCGATCCTCATGGCTGGTAAGAATCACTTACAGAACCTTTCTAACCTATGCATGCCTAAGCCAAAACTTAGACCTACCTTCCTGGTAGGATTTAGTTGCTAAGCATGTTAATTTTGAAAAATCTCTGCTACAAAACTTCAGTAGATTGATAGGAATCCTGACTCCCTTTGCCATAGCTGCTGCTGCTTTTGATAAATACCCAAGGAATATTTAATGCATAAAAACACTTCATTGCTCCGAAAGTCAGTATGATGGAGTGGTTGAGTGCACAAGCCCTAAAGCCAAACTCCTTGGGTTTAGAAATGTCAACTACCTTCAAGCATCTCTGCACATCTGTTTCCTCCTCTAGGAAACAAGGCTGCTAACCGCACCTCCATGGAGAGCAAATGAGTTAATACACGTAAAGGACCAGTGTTTCATTCTTGGTGAGCATTCAAAAGTGGAAATTATTTTAGGCAAAGGTACTCTTATTTTCCAGGATCTTAGTTGACACAGGTAGCTATGTTTCCTGCTTGGAACTCTGGCCAGTTTGACCATGTACTGCCTGGCATCTGATTTTTGTCCTGCCCTGTCCTGGTTCCTTTTTGCCTCCATCTTGCTTCACTCAGATTGCCTACACACCTACACACAATAAAGCATTTGCCATAAATTTTGCCTCAAGCTCCATTTCCCAGGGAACAACAGGAAGACTCTAGGATTACCAAGGCAATAACCAGATAAACTGGCAAAGAATGTTTTTAGGCTTTTGCACTGAAAGCATGAATACCCATAGTTGGAATCGAAACAATTGTCAAAAGTGATGAGTTGCAATGGTCTGCCCTGGACTTGAGGGTTAAAGTAGGTGTGGATCTAGAGAATAGTCCCCACCCCCATGCTCCTTCCCCCACATCCCCAGTGAAAACTACCAGAGGAGAAATTCCATTTGAGTTCAAAAAAACTTTTTGCCTGATCACAGTCCTGGAGGTGACCGGTGGGAATGAGGCTAGATTCAGGCAAGCCCCAGGGACCATAGAGTCCTTCCCTGAGGAACAAATCCACCTGGGAAGAGCTTGAGAAGCTCCATAATTTGAAGGCTGACTTCAATCCCCAACTCCCTCTAAGGTCATGCGATCCAAGGTCCATTTAGGAGAAAGAGAGCCCGTGGAAAACGAGGACTCTTTGCATAGCTAAGCCTCTTAATCCAAGGTCTCATGAAATGGATTCTCTCTACTGTCAACACAGTGCTGAGCAAAAGCTACTTGCAAAGGTCCTGCCTGCATTCCTGAAACTGGCTCAGGAACTGGAAACTGGAGGGGGTCTAAACTCAAAAGTAGGACTTTTCACTAGATGAATCTTCCTCCCTGATGAAGGGAGAGCTAGAAATAGGGGCTACTTCTAGATAAAGTTTGTCCTGTGAAATCACTGGACCCTACAGAGAATGACTCTGGGACCCAAGTCTTTTTCTGAGCACATTCATGATTAAACTTATTAGGTATGTGGGGTTCCAAAGAGAAATTGAGAGGAAAGGCCATGGTTCCCAGAGTTAGCTGTCTCCGGTTAAAGCCCTCAGCCCTCTGGGTGGTATCAGGAGAATGCAAACCCCAGGAGCAAGAATCAGCTCTCTTTCTGCCTCCCCAGTAAGCCTCAGGCAGTGATTCTCACCACCTCTTCCTGCATGGCCTAGATCAGCTGTCCCTATTTTCGCCCACACAGCAAGGGTATGAGGGGCCACAAATCAAGGCCAAGAATTGCCTCGGCAACCACAGTCCTTATTACTGACACCACCCTTCCATGGCCCCGCATTTCCCTCCTGGTTCCATCTCTAAGCTTTAGCATATCCACTGGTTTCTAACATTTTGCCTGGGATTTGACATTTTCTCTTTCCTATACCTTTTGTATCTTCTCCATAGGCATGGGTTTGGCCCTCAGCTGACTGTGCTCTGTCTTTGGTTGGGTCTAACTTGACTTTGGTTGATCCGCCTGACCTGACAGCCTTCTCCTGCCAGGTGTCAGCACCCGAATATCAGTTCTGACCCTATGCTCCCCACACCACACACACACACACACACACACACACACACACTCCAGAATGATAAATGACCCATTTCGTGACAGAGTTTTAAAAGAAACAAAAACCATCTAATTCTGTTCAGGAGTTCCCAAGCTTGATCTATGATTCCCATCATAGCCTAGAGTCCAGGTGAATTCCAGAGACAGCCCAGCTATACTCAGTGCAGCTCAGCACATAAGTCCTTCGCTGAGAGAAGACCTAAGCAGTGCCCCATGCCCCTGCTGGAGCCAAGCTGATGGATCCTTTGCTCCTCCTACTCTGTTACCCAACCATCGGGAGCCCAGAAGCCTCATTTGGCCATTGGCAAGAAAGGGAAAGTGAAGTGATGCTGGGAACTGGATGAACTCAGAAAGGGAAAAACAAATCAAAGTTGTCTGCAGGTCTCCATCTATGCTAGACCCACTCCTACTGGTGCCTCAGCCCAACCACGGACGTGGGTGGATTCTCACTGAGGAGGCACAAAGTTGTTTCCTGAGCCACCAAATTCACATTACTTAAGCAAGATTGAACTGTTTAAAATTTCAGTGTTGTCCGCCAAAAAAATAATAATAGGAAGTTGTATAGAGCAGAATGTGCTGACAGCAGTAATGTTTCGGTAATAATTCATGTGTCGTAGAGGATGCTCTGGAAGTCGGCCCAGCAGGCTAATGTAGATTGGGGATGTTCTCCTCCTGATGGCCAAACGATTGATTGGCATTTCTGCTCCATCATGAAATCAGCTCACAAATGAGGTGGAGGTGGATCCAAAGGGAGGGAAGCCGAAAAGGAACAAAGGAGTGAAGGGAAACAGATGGGCAAGTTTGGGTAGAGAGACCAAAGTAACCCTTTCAAGCTCAGTCTCCAAACTCAGCCAACCCCCTGATCTTCTGCTATAATTTCAAAAGAAAAAAGCAAATCATCTCATAAAGATGACCCTTCCCTTTCATTCTGTCTTCCACTTGGAACCAGCTCTCCCTCAGAAAGAAATTAGCTGCTCCTTTCCAATTGTTATGTTAATAAGATCCATACAACCAATTAATCCTTCTCTTGGTGCACACAGAACTGAGTGGTTATTATCTGCCTCCATCCTCGTTGGTAAATGTGCCATCAACTCTTGATGTCAATGAGTGGGTAACGTGTCTCTCTGTTTCCCCAGGCTCCGTTCACCCTGCCATCCAGGGGCCCTTTAGGGTTTCCTATACCCATGAGTCAGAAAAGGAAAATGCACTTTTGAACTATGATCTATGGAATATAATTAGGCAAGAAAATATGCTGCCTTCTGACTGTATAATGCATAACAAAGCAAAACGGAAATAAAATTTTAAATTGTATACATTAAATTTCTAGGATTTAATGTGGATTATTAAAAGACTTCCAAGTAGATATCCTCAGTGTTTTTGTGATTGAAGGGTAGGAACCACAGAGAATTTCCCAAGAGCCTACCTAGTGCCAAGCAGTTGAAATATGAGTAGACCATTGTGTTGTGTGTCATACATGCACAAACATACATTGGATTTGGAAAGTAAGTATAAAAAATGAATGTAAAATATCTTTTGGTAACTTTTATATTGATTACACATTGAAATGATATTTTAGAAATATTGGGCCAATAAAATATACCATTAAAATTAATTTTACCTCTCTTTTGATTTTTTTTTTTTTTAATGTGCCCTAGGTTCAAGTTTCTGCTTCCTCAAAGAGCCTCAGGCTCCTGGTCTGCTAGTCTTCTTCTGGGAGGCAGTGCAGTAGGAAGACTCAGAGAACCAGGTCAACCTGGTTTTAAGCCCAGCTCTGTTATTTATGAGCTATTTCTTCTTAAGTTACTCAGTCGCTTTAGTCCTTAGTTTTTTCATCTATAAAAAGGCTTAATGATAATTAATTTGCAAGACTGTTATGAAGATTAAATAAAAGGATATATGTAAAGCAGTTATTACCATGCCCGGGATATAGTAGATATTTAGTAAATCGGGATTGTTGCTGCTATCTGTCAAAAGAAGTGGTTAAACAGATGATGGCTAATGGTTTCATAAAGCTGTTATTGAATAATTGCATGCCACTTACCATGGGGTGGTCATTCCAAATCAAATTACGGATACAGAGGAAGCTTTTTAACAATTGCTGGCTACTCTGTTGATGTATTTTCTGCGTGGGTTTAAAATATTCTTTGGGATTGTTTTAGATCTTTTTTGAATAGAGATTAAGAAACATCCCATGATGTATTTTTTGTGGGGGGGGGGGTGTTTAAAATATTTTCTGGGATCATTTTAGATCTTTTTGAATAGAGATATGAGAACATTCTCTGATCAAGTTCTTTCTGCTCCCTGTTCCATGTCTGGACACTGCAAATTGCCATAGGGGACCATCCACATCCAATCCCGAGAATAAGAATCTCCCACCAGCTTATCTGTTGACATCACCCGTGGAGCTCAGTGTTTGGAGTGTGTGAGGGAATCTGTGGTGAAGACCTCCACCCTCCCCTCCCTACAGGTACCTAACTGGCTGAACCCTTGTGGGCAACACTCATAAGATTGACGGAAGGAAATCTAGCCATGTAAATGAAGTTAAACAGAGGGAATCTTCTTTACCTGTTGACTTTTCATTAGCTTATTTAACTTCTGCTTCAGGACTTGAGAAGATCTGTCCCACACCTGCCTCATCAGCTGTGTTTTCATACATCGTCCTCCTTCCTTCACATCGGCTCCAGGCAAGTTGGTCTTAACTCAGCCCTCCAACACGCCAAGGTGCTCCCTGCCTCAAAGCCTTCATATATGATGTATCCTCCTCTCCCAAATTTTGCCCAAATAACTCCTCCTCATCCTTCAGCTCTCCACTTTCATATCACTTCTATAGGAAGATTTTTCCTTTATTTTATTCTAACATCACACTGATTTTTCCTCCTGCCTTTTTATGGTCCTGACCACAATTTTACTCTTACTTTCACTCTTGGGATCATAGCTTTCTTGTTCTGTTGCCCCATTCCCAGCATCTCATGCATAATGTGTACACAATCATATTTGTTGAGTCAATGAACAAATAGATAAACAGACATTGACTGTCCAAAGTGAAATTTATTAGTCATCTACCTTCCTACCACCTGTGTATTCTGATTCTTTCTGTTCCCACTCCAGAGGCTCCTGTAGAGAACTTCCTCTCTTTGGTGATTCTTCAACAAGCCCCACAGTCAAGCTGAAGATTGAAATAGATGAATTATTCTACGGCCTGATGAAGCAGTCAAGGGAAGAGTTCCATAGGATTCATCCATGCCCAAGAACACTGCAAATAATAATAACAATAGCTAATAGTTTAAGCACTTGGGAAGTGCCCCCCACTGTATGATGAGTATGGCACATACTATCTCGTGAGTCCTTCATAAGAGTCCTGCAGGGTAGGGACTCTAATTATCCTCATTTTACAGATGAGCAAACTGAGAGCTACATTAGGCATCTTGTCTGAGGCCATAGAGCAGTCCGTTGCCAAGAGGAGACTGGAAACAAATAATCTGATTCAACCCTCACGCAGCCCATCTCTGGAGCTCACTGTCTTTCTTAGCTTCAGAAACCAACTAGGCCACTGTCCACTCTTCTTCCTACCCAATCCAACCAAGCTCCCTTAAGGAGTAACATCTCAATGGCAATTTCTAAAAACAGTTCCCAATTCAGGCAGAAGTTCTTTTATTTTCCCTCAGTGCTCTGTTATGGTACAAGGATTGACCAGTCTCTCCTTGGTTCTCATCTACCGTTTTATTAACTAGATTTCTCTAACTCTTGAAAAAAAAAAAAAAAAAAACTACACCCACTACCACCAACAACAACAAAAAGCCAAGGTCACTGTGACTCTTGAACTTAATTGGGGGTGGGGACCGAGAGGACATAAAAGCATTTATTTTGTCCCTTCTGTGTGTCAGCCACTCTTCAGTTTCACACGTCATCTCATCCAATCGCCTAATAGCCCATTGGGTGGTTATTAGTATCCTCCTATTACACAAGATCTTTATCTACAAGATAACACTGAGCCTCAGACAAATTAATTTGCCCAAGGTCACACAGGTCCTACGTAGCAGACTGAAAATGTCATACCTATTTTTCTTTGATTCCAAAGTCATGCCTTTCCTTTATACACGTCATGCCCATAAATCTGGATCTTTCTGGTTTGTCTAAAAAGCCTCCTCACATCCTGTCTCTCAGTCCAGTTTCTTGTCCCCGTTCTTATGGAGGTTCCTCCCCTCAGACATCTCCCTCTGGGCACTGGGTTCTAGTTGCATCTCCCACCGCTCACAAAAATCTATTTCTTCTTTCCCCCCCTTCTTTTCTAGGCAATGGTTTGCCCAGTGTAAATTTATGTTTATATGTATGTTTATTCGATTTACATTTGCAGAGCAACTACATTTGCATATCTCTTTTCCACAGCCACATTTCCCAGAATGTTAACCAAGGCAAGAGTCCTGAGCCCAGGCTAAGGGATCATTTTATTTGGGAGCTGGTCTTGTTTGAATGCAAATACATTGTCACATATCATCACATTAGCAGAAAGTAGACCCTAAGGGACCAGGACACAGGACAGCCCAGCTTTGATAGGAAAAGGGAAACCTTTACATAAGGCCGCTGATGGATGAGGGGGTACCAGAGCTACTGAAGGTAGAAATGGAATGGAAAGAGCTCTGGGGGCCCTAGGAGGACACTTGCAAGACAGAAGCTGGCCAAGTGACGTAGCGAGCACATTGTTTGGAAAAATGAATAGTGCTCTTCCATTTTCATTCAGTCTGGTCCTGAAAATACCACTACCATTAACTTATCTCTAGAAAACAAATAAAAGACCGTTGGAAAAAGATAGAATTAGAATGGGATGCTTCTAGAAGATGCCATTGGTCACAGAGGATCTGGGCCACTCACTGAATCTGATTAGTCCATGTACCCAGAAGACATGTACAAAACAGCAAGCACCCCGCACGGCAGACATAGTTTCCTGGGTTCCTCACACCACTTAGGCCTGGCATCTACACTGGTTGGGCAAACATAAAAGAGGGGTCTGCTCCTACTAGTGAGAGTTCTAGGGACAATCTACCTTCTGTGATTTGCACCATCCAAGCAGATCTTACCTTTAAAGATTCCTCCTAGGAGTCACTGGACCCCCAGTCACAGGTAAAGCTTGCAGGCTTTAAATTACACACAAAACAACCAAGCTGACTTGTAAATGCTGCAGTTTCAGTTTAAGGGCAAGTGCAGTGTTTGAATGACAACTGTAAGAGATTTTTAGAGATACAATTTGAAAATATTGATGGGCTATGTATGTGTGCATATGGGGCCCAGGCATAAACACCTGGTTGTTCTTTTTTTTTTTTTTTTTAAGATTTTATTTATTTATTTGACAGGCAGGGATCACAGGTAGGCAGAGAGGGAGGCAGGCAGGGGTTGGGGGGGAAGCAGGCTTCCTGCTAAGCAGAGAGCCCGATGCGGGGCTCAATTCCAGGACCCCGAGATTATGACCTGAACCGAAAGGCAGAAGATTAACCCACTGAGCCACCCAGGTGCCCCCGCCTGGCTGTTCTTGATAAGAGTCATAACGATATCCAGTTTATAGTGCCACCAAAAGGACCCTTTGACCCTCTTCCTGCGCTGCCTGATGTGAAAAGACACTCTCTGAGCCTCTACTGTTCAAACTGCTCCCATTGCCATGGAGCGGACGCTATCCCTGCCCACCCTTCACCTGCGCCTGCAGCCACTGCTACCGCTCTGCCTTGTCTGGCTGCTACTCCCTTCCCAGCAGCTCTGCCTTTGGTTAAGCCAGAGCAGGACTAACTCTGAGACTAGGCTCTTCCTAGTCTTCCCCACTGCAGACCAAGCCTTGCCTGGAGTGGGTCATGTTTTGTCTGTGATTTGTACTTCAAAGACTCCCTGAGGGGTCAGAGCTGGAGTGTCCCGAAAAGAACATACCCTTCCTTGGCCATTCCCTTTGCTCCATTCCACTTCCCTCACTCCCCTTCCCCCACGAACATGCCCCCCGCCACAAGATGTGGGATATATATATACCCACCCACACACAATGGAACACTATTCTGCCATGAGAGAGAGGGGATTCTGCCATTTGCAACAACGTGGATGGACCTTGAAGGTGTTATGCTGAAGTGAAACCAGACACATGGAGAAAGTCAAACACTATGTGTTCTTACCTACATGTGAAATCTTAAGAAGTTGAGCTCATGGAAACTGAGAGAAAAATGGTAGTTACCAAGGCATGGGGCTGGGAGAGGAAAAGGGGAGATGTCGGCCAAAAGATACCAGCTGCCACCTAGAAGATGAATGAGCTCTGGGGACCCAGAAAACAACATTATGATTATAGGTGAAAACACTGAACTATATACTTGAAGGTTGCTAACAGACTCGATCTTAAAAGTTCTCACCACAGAAAAGAAATGGTAATTATGTGATGGGATGGAGGTGTTAGGTGACACCCCAGTGGTAATGACATTGCAATATATGTGTATAAAGTCAACACTTGGCATACTGTAAACTTACACAGAGCTGTATGTCAATTACATCTCAGTAAATCTGGAGAAAATCATTTGAACAAGGATCCCCATCTCAGGCTCTACTTCCAAGGGAACACCCCCAGTGGCATGGCCCTCCTGACCCCGGACTGGACAAAGATGTTCTGGAGCCCTAGCCTGGACAACACCCAGCCCCTTTCCAACCCCCACTCAGTCCTGCCTGCGGGTGATGGGAGCTGTCCTCTGTCCTGGGCAGGGACACTCACTGAGGACCCAGGAAGAGGCTGGCTTTCCCTTTACTTGGTCAGATCTGGATCCTCTGCCAGATAAAGAGTCTGCCCCTGAGTTCACCTACAGAAGTAGAAAGTGAGTTTTTTGACTCGGTAAACCCATGCTGCTCCTCCTACCCATTGTGGAGGCAGGGAGGGCTTGGGGAGGGCCTAGGGAGGGGACGGGGAGAGCCAGAATTCTCCAGTCTATAGGAGTAAGGGCCAGCCTCTCCTTTGTACCCAACACTGAATGGTCCTGATATCTCTTTTATTTTATTTTTATTTGTTTATTTATTTATTTAGAGAGAGAAAGAGAGAGAGAACGTGAACAGGAGGGGGGTTGGCATAGAAGGAGAGGAGAGAGAGAATCTCAAGCAGGTCCCCTGCTCAGTGCGGACCCCCAAGTGGGCCTCGATTCCACAACCCCGAGATCATGACCTGAGCCAAAATCAAGATTCAGACCCTTAACCAACTGCACCACTCAGACTCCCCGAGTCGTGACATCTCTTTTAACTATACTCTCCTCACTGGCAGCTGGGATGAGGGTGGCCGTTCTCCCATGAACCAGTGACGAAAACAGACTCTGGCAGAAAGTGGGGAACCAGAGGCACATGCATTGAGGGGTGTTCAGGAAGTGACACCCCTGTTCCCTTGCTTCTGCTTTCCAGTTGAGAAGAAAAAAGTCTCCAAAAACAGCGAGAGATCAAAATAACGCCTACATCTTTCGTAAGCTGTATGGGAATCGAGACCGTCCTGAAGTCCGCTAACACTCCCTGCCTGAAGTCCACAGCTTCCCGCCGCAGTGAGAGGCTGAGCGGCCCGCCGCCCGGGAAGCTGGACATCCACGGAGGGTCTCACGCGACACACTGTCTCTGCCGGCAGGCAGGCTAGAAAGTGAGAAAGGCAAGGGCTGAGTTCGGTTTCTTCCCCCAGATTCACCGAAGCAAAAAACACTGCCTTCCCCCAGGGAAGAGAGAGGGAGGGATGCGCCCCCCACAGCAGACCCCCACAGATGCTACTCCGTGGGTGGTCTGCATTCTTTCCATCCTGACTCAGTGTCCCTGGGGAGTGGGGACTGTTGGTGCACCGGAGTGAGGGAGGGAGGGAGGGATGCTCAGCCTGCTGTGACTGGAAGGACACGACCACGACCACGGGACAAAGAGCAGCCCCACCCCAAAAGCCAGTCACATCCCCCCCAGGGGGAGAACCAGAAGTCCTGCTAGGTGGAGACACAGGGCAGGAGCAGGAGCCCTGGTCCCAGCTGCCCGTCACCCAAGGTGCAGGTCGAGAAGCGGACTCAGCGGGGAGAGGCATGGCTGTCCTGCAGCCTGGGAAAGCCCAGGAGCCTCAGACCCCCACGGAGGAAGGCACTGTTCCCCGCACTCCATCCAGCTCCTGACCGCAGTATCAGAGCAGCCGTCAGGCAGCCTGTGGCCTTCCCTGCAAGCGGAACACAATGCCGAGGTGTCCTGGTGGCCGGCTGGGGCCATTTTTGCTGAGCTGTCGGCTCCCTGGGAGTTCTCACCTCCCTTTCTCCCGTCCCTGTCCTCTTTCCCTTTTCTTGACAGTGGTTCTTCTCTGTGAGGCTAATTGCTTACCTTTCACTGCGCCCAGGACTCCCCCTGTCAGCTCCCTCCGCATAAGGACCGAAGGTGTCAAAGAGAGAATTTCTACTAATGCTACCCTCGCACGCCCACCCCCCTGTTCCTTTCCAGCTTCCAAAAAAGGCTACTGTTCATTCGGCCGTGGCCTTCAGGGAGCCAGGGCCCCAAGCAAGTATTCCTAGAACCGTGGCTCAGTCATCGGATTCGGCACACATCACTGTGTCTGGCCACATTAACGGGGTAATAAACACGTCTGGTAGGAGTCTGAGCTTTAGAAAGGACTACTCAAATAAACATGCTTCTTACTGAAGCCCTGAGCGGGAAGCTATGACACACAGAGAGCTCGTGCACGTCATTTTTGCCTTCATTTCCTAATCTTATCTACTATTATTTCATGCCACGTGGAAAATGGATGGGGAGCTACTTGCTATTTTTGATGAATTTTCTCTTTAAGTATTCTTCCCCCACCTGCTGCTTCAATGAGAGTGACACCGGTATTCTCAGAGTCCCCCCAACATCAGGCCAGGCCAGCCATGAAGATGGAACCAATAACCAGCGGCCCGGGGGGAAATGGGGACTCCATCCCTCCACGGATGGCAAGGAGGCAGTGTTGGAGAAGGCAGCCGCCAGGCCTCAGAGAGTTCTGTATGCTCGCTCAGGCTTTGCCGGCGTCTCGGTGATCGAATGAGACGCTGGCAAATGAAAGTTTGTAGATAAAAAGAATTATGGGAGCCAATTGGTTTTATATTTATTTACATGACTAGTTTAGAGAGTCCTTCTGAAATGGTCCTCTACGTCTGGTCCTATTGTGTTTTGTAATATGCACATTTTATGATAGCAGACACTCAGTTTGGTCCTGGAAATTTTAGTCAAACATTTTAAGATTATTTGTGACTCAAGACAAGATTGTGTAAATATTTCATAAAAAGGCCTAATAATAATCACAGTGACAGCTAACTACTATTGACCATTTAAAATGTGCCTGTCAGTATTCTGAGCTCTTTAGAAAAATTGATTCATTGAATCCTCACAGGAGTATGTCCATTATGCAGATGAGGAAATTGAGGCAGCAGATCAGAATAGTAATGTTCTAGTAAGTGACAGGCAAGGATTTAAACCCGGGCAGACTGGCTCTGGATCCCTAACACTTAGCCAGGGCATTATACCCCTTCTTACGTTCAAGGTCATCAAGATTTTATTATAAACAGGCTTACTATATCAATAGAACCAAATAATGTTAGGGATTTTTTTTTAAGTAAGTGGTCCAATTGTCTCTACCTTGAATGTCTATATTAATGGGTAAGTAACATCTATGCATAAATCCAGCAAGGTGTAGGGAGGCCAATGAATTGTAGAGTGTGAGAGCAGCCTAAATTGTTTTTGTAAAACACTTTGCTTTAAAAAAAAAAAAAATGCCCCTAGGCTGAATTCTGCCAGCTGGCTGCCAATATGGGAGCCCTGGTTTTAGTCCAAAATTTTGCAGACAGTAAAACTGTAGCCCAGAGAGGGAAAGTGGTTTGCACAAGGTCACACATAGTGACGGAAGCAAGGCTAAATGGCAAGGCTCAGGGTCTAGCACCTTTCTGCCTATATAACACCAAAACCCTTCTCCACCCCTACTTCCCCTTCCCTCCACCCGAGTACCCATCTCTCTTATGCACAAGCAATAAGGCTTTTATTCTATTTGCAAAGTAAATAGAGCTGAGATACAGATTACTCTCAAGCATCGAAGCTTTTATCCAATATAAACAGAATCAGGGTAACTTGTTCCCGCTCACTCCTCTCTTGCACATACCGTAGGCTCTGCGCCAGCCCTCGACCAATTAGCAGAAGGCAAACAGAACTCAGGCATCCTGGCCAAACAGGGGAACGCTGCCTACATCCAGTGCAAGCAGGGAGATGCTCTTAGAATGTTCTTCTTCCTTCCCTTTTCCCCACTCACCCTCCAGGGGGAATCAAGGCTAAACAGTTACATCACAGAGGAGTCTGCTGTAGGCTGGGGGTCAGCGGGAAGACCCAGGTTCTCCCACTGCCTCCTTGAGTCTTGGCTAACTCATCTGTGGTGAGGCGAGAATTAAATGGGTTAATAGAAAATAACGATCTGAAATATGGTACATTATTAAAGTCCCTAGCCTCTGCTTCTGAGAGTTCCCAAACTAGCACACATGTACACACACACAACTTCATATATTCATACCCATGAAAAATCATGCACATGGCTAGGAAGTTACATTTTCCTAACCACAGAGCTGCCATTATTCAAAAGACTATTTTTTCAGAACTAACTCATCCAGAGAATGACATCAGGGACTTAAATAAATTCAGTGTAACTTTAACAGTAGCAAATCTTCATTTTCTGAGGGGGAATTGATTTGACCTTTGGTAACAGCCAAAAGTCTTTCTGAGTTCTGCAGGATAAAGTTGGAACACAAGCCTGAGACACGAGTCTTTGTCACAGGGAGTAGGGGTGGAACAATGAAAAGGATTCAAGATTCTGCGTCAGAAGATCCGGATTTAGGGAGGCCTGGGTGGCACAGTCGGTTAAACCTCCCACTCTTGATTTCTGCTCACGCCATGATCTCGGGGTCCTGAGCTCAAGCCCCACATCAGGCTCTGCATTCAGCAGGGGGCCTGCTTGAGGATTCTCTCTCCCGCTGCCCCTCCCCCCACTTATGCTCCTGTGCACACGTGCTCTCTCTCTCTCAAATAAAAAAATAAATCTTAAAAAAAAAAAAATCTGGATTTATTCTCCACTCAGATACTTGTCAACCTTGTGCCTCTGGTGGGCCCGTAGCCTCTCTCAGCCTCGGTTTCCTCGTCTGTGAATTGGAAATGGTAGCGATTCCTTCACTGGATATTTATGAACATGGAAAGATAATATACGTGACAGTGTTCTCTAAGCCATAAAGCCAAAGTGTCAATTTGAAGCAGTTTCTGTCATTGTAAAAGGCATGGAGGAACAAGTATATTAAACTTGAAGGCAGTGTTTCAAAGTCCTTATAATGGGAGCAAGAATAATAACATCATTGTAGAGTTCTCAAAGGGAGACCTCTAAGCAGCCAATCTCATGTCCACATACTTCATTCAGTCAGTCACCAAATGTCCTCTGAGGACCCAGAAGTGCCCAAATCAGAGAAACCAAGTCAAATGCCCATAGCTCCTTGTCCTCTGAAAGTTTACCATAGAACATGACTGGAGAATTCACATTTACTTTTCGTTTATTTCATTACATTATATTTCGATCTCGTAGGGAAAAAAATTGTAGTGCAGAGCAAATGTAGAAGCTTCCTAAGGCTCCCAGGTGTCTACAAAATGCTTTGAAAAGGAAAAGGGGCTCCCATAATGTGTGCCAAAGGAGAGAGTGAACAAGGGAGCAGGTGAACAAGGACCACGGGATGGTGGGGTGAAGGGGGCAAGGGGAAAGTTTCAGGAAGGAAGCTCAGGAGGAACCAGGTTAGGACTGCCCCCCCCAGCTCCAGAGTAACCCCTTTACCAAAAAGTACCCACCTTCTTTCCTCCATCTGTCCTCTTGTGCCATAATCCTCCTGGTACAGAGCAGCCACCATACCAGCTAGAAGATCCACCAGTATTTTCAATTTCTCCTCAGACCCAGTCTATTTCTACTTTAGATTTTTCTGTATCATGGAAAGCAATTTGCTGTAGCCTGGAGGAAGAGCGTGGAGGAGGCCTGTGTAACCTCAGTCATGTCAGTGTCCTCCTCCTACTCCAGTTTCTCGTGTATAAAATAAAGGACTAGAGCCAAGTGACTACCAAGGTCCCTTTCTGCTTCAAAATTCACATAGGATGGCAGCAACGGCGACCTCAAGGAGTTAATTCACCTTGAAGAATATTTCAAATCTTGCATCAGCTTAGGTGAGGCAGAATATAAGGAGAATCACCCTTACCCCTTCCCAAGAAGACAAAGCTGCCCATCATTTGCCTTTAATCTGTTTCAGTAATTTTCGTCCTAAGAAAGTCACAGCTCCAATCAGCCCTGTAATCAATGGCTGTACCACTCCTGCACAAATGAGCTCGATTCATTAAAGGGGTCCTCTCTTCGATGGAAATGGGCTCCCTGCTGGGGCTGCAAATACAGGCGAAGATTGACTGCTCCCAGAATAGGTGAAAAGTAAAGACAATGAGAGCAGGCAAGTGATGGCCAAGAGGATACCCAAGGCCTCTGTCTGTCTACCCCATCACCTGACCATGAACCAATGGCCACCATGGCAGCCTGGACATCTGTCTCTCGTTTAGGCTGCCTCTGGGCACAGAAACCAATAGTGACTCCCAAGCAAGTATCCTCTGTCACTTCCCTACACACCCTAGGGAAAGGAATGCACCCAAAAACAGACAAAAGGAGAGACTCTTCCAGATGGAAAACCTCACAGAAACCAGGAGTTTCTAGGCTCTCAGAGCCAGAAAGAGCTTTTAAGGACAACTGGCAGCCACGCACTGGAGGGGTATTCTGTTAAAGAACCTCAATATTTCTGAATCATTGATGGCCAGAAGCAAAGGAAATGAATATTTCAACTGTGTAAGAAATTATTCATATTCGATAAAATTAGATATTTACATATTCATATTTGGGGTCTAAGAGTTCTTTGTAAAAAGGAAGTGGACACCTTCTGAAATTTCTGGTTATATACACAGAAGAAGCCAATGGAGATACTTGGGACAAGGAAAACTTCATCCTTTCTACAAAAGTCAAGCTCTGCCTTCACTGGGGGTAGATTTTTATTTCTGGAAATCAGTACTGTGTTTCAGGGGGCCAGTGATGGAGAAATCAATTTCTTTTTTGTTTCCCCCTTGAAATCTCAGAGAAGTCTGAAAAACCTGGACCCCAATAGAGAATAGGAACAAAGGCACTCATGTGGGGGGCCAGTCCTTGACCCCAGTAACACGGAAGACAGAGAGGAGAGAGAGAGAGAGAGAATGCCCCCACACCCCACTTATCCCCGAGGATAAGAATCCTGTGCTAGAAGCAATCGATGACAAGTTGCTAAGTGTCCTTTTCTCAAATTTTCTATTCTTAGTTGTAATTTCCTTTTGTTGCCCTCAAACCTCAGGTTTGCTCTACACGTCAGCCTGAGAGAGAGCAGTCTGGGGAAAGAAACCAGTTACAAGACGCTACAGAGGACCCACACACAGCTGAGATCCAGGCAGATGTAGTGCAGAGGCGGACAAACCAGGATGGGCCTATGGAATATGTAAACATTCCTCAGGTGAGCCTCCCCTCAAAAATGTGGAGAGAGGGGCACCTGGGTGGCTCAGTGGGTTAAAGCCTCTGCCTTCGGCTCAGGTCACGATACCGGGGTGCTGGGATCAAGCCCTGCATCGGGCTCTCCGATCGGCGGAGAGCCTGCTTCCCCTCTCTCTCTCTGCCTGCCTCTCTGCCTACTTGTGATCTCTCTCTGTCAAATAAATACATAAAATCTTTAAAAAAAAAAAAATTTGTAAAGAGGACAACCTGGTACAGGGCTTGACATTCTGCAGCTAGGCAGAAAAGGGGGCCGGGGGCTGATTTTCAAGAATAAAGGGCAGGCTGGCAAAGCTCTGAGGCTGGGGTACTCAGAGTCATCTGGCCTCCAGAAGGAAAAAGACCAGAGAGCATCATTCAGGGACTTGCGAGTCAGTGACAGAGACATATTCTGTGGCCTGTTCCACGTAACCCTAGACTCACCACACCTCTCCCGGCCTTACAGAGCACAGCCAAGCTTTACTTACCATCCAGAGAAGGAGGGTGGGGAGGGAGAAGGCAGAACCGAGAGGGAAGGGAAGAAGATTCATTCCGTGTTTAGAAGTATGCTTCCTAGAGTTACACTGGTTCCTCACTTTTTTCTTGACCTCGTTCTGCTTTTGGAGACCGGCATCCTGTTGCAGTTGGAAGACCGGTTGATGTCCTCATTTTTAAAAGGTGGGAAAAACTGCTCAGACAGGAGCGTCTTGCCCCAGATTACTTGCGACTAACAGCCCAAGTGCATTTGGAAGCAGAGAACAAAAGCAGCAAAGACAAAATGTGGAGGGAGAATATGGAAGAGGAAGAGCCCCAGTAAGCCTGTAGCTCTAGCCCAGGGAGTGGTTTGAGGATTACCTGTGTAGTTCTTCCCATCCTATCTTCTCCACAAAGCTTCCCTAACTCGACCAGCTGTCTTACTTACTCTTCACCAGCTTGAACCTCTAAAATAATTAGAGTGAGAAACCATAGCACCTTCCAGGTTTACATTCCATTCTGTCTTACTCTGTCCTAACTTCCCCGGTGTAAATCTTATCTCCCCAGTACACCCAGCCTTTGGGGCAGGACCTGGATCTCAGGGAGAGTGCCACACCACAGGCTTCTCTCTTATAAATCGCCTCACAGAATTTGAAATAAGCAAATCATGCTCATTAAATACTCTCTTGATTACTCTGAGAAAACTTGCAAAATGTCTCGTGGTGCAGATTCTTAAATTATAGAAGGAAACATGTAAAGGTAGGGAAATGAGACTCAGTTTTGTAATCGGAAAGAGGGAGAGTCAATGACATCTTGCCTTTCCTTCTTATCTGAGATGTGTCATTTGTGAACAAGATGTCGCTACTGTATTGGTAGACCACACTTTGCACTGGACGTTCTCATCCCGAAGCTTTCTCTTTTTCCCTGACATCTCCCTCGTCCCACATACTACCCTACAAAAGCCTCGCCACGCAGCGGGCTCAGCCCGGACCAAGGCCTTGAAGGACTCTGGCAAAGACACGGGCAGGAAGTGGCCTGAGCCTGGGGAAGCATGGCTGCTTTGCGTCGCTGTGATGTTTGCTTTATTTCAACTGAAACGCCGAGTCTGAATGTGAGGGATGGGGGTTCTGGGTGCTTTTGTGGTTGGGGTTGTTGCCAGAACACAGAGTTCACTTTGCCTACGGGGATGGGGCCCAGTCAGAGCCTGGGCTAGAAGTGGGTGATAGATGCATCTGGAAAACATGTGTCAGGCAAGTGAGGATGTGGAGGAACGTGTCAGGGGTCAGAGGTCCACTCTCTCCAACAGCTTCTTCCCCAAATCTTTTCCCTCTTTGTGTTTGTGTATCATTAAAATGCAACATATAAATCGCCACCTCAGAGTCCTAAGGTGACCACGGGAGTCGTAAAACACTTTTGGAAAACTTGAATTTTAACTTGTATCCTCTCCTCATTGCAAAACCCTCTAGGGAGGTGGGGGAGGAGGCGGGGACCCACTCAGACAGTCTTCTGCATCAGCGGGGGACATGATGACAAAAGACTGGGGAGCAGCAAGCATCTCCTGCCTAAAATTCTCAGGACAAAGTCTCCCGCCTGGCATTATGCAGCACTTAACCTTTTCCACTTGAAAAGAAGATTCCAAATTCATTTTTTGTCAAGCCAGGTCACAGCTCCGGGGCCCTACCAGAGAGGCATGCCTACAGCCGTCATCCTTTCCATTCTGCCAAACCGAATGCAGAGCTAGAGACAGACCCTACTCTGTTCCCTATCCTCTGACCTTCACTTCTGAAAGCCACTTGCTTTCAAGGTGAACAAGTCTTGTCTTGGAACCAATTAAATATACATACCACAGTGACTGGAGCGTTCTTGAAAGGAGGCTCAAGGGGAGGACCAAGAAAAAGGAAGCATTTCAGAATGAATTATTGATCAAGATTTCTCTCTTACACAAACACACGAACAAGGGTCTGGCGTCCCCAGCCAGGGGCAGATTGCATCTGGTGCGGTCTTCACGGGGTTAAGAAAGATAACCTCTTTGCTCTAAACTCTATTTATTTGGTGGATGGGAAATGCATTTACATCTCTGTGTATCCTTTTGTTTGGTTTTCCAAGAAAGCCTGAATCAGCAGATTTCAGAAGAAAGCTAACACATCTGACAGGCTTAGAGAAATGATGTGTGCCACGCGAAAAAAATTAATTGAAAAAAAAAAAAACACTTTTCACTTATATAGCAGTTTTTATCCCAGTCTTTAAACAGGTTATGGGTATTAATTAAATGTTGTCATGCATCACTTGTCACCTTGGTTCTATGAACCCAGGTAGAAACATCATGTTTGATTATCGTTAGGGGTGGAAACTGAGGCATTGTAGGAGGATAGACAAAATAGACCCTGGGGAAGTGAAGAGAAGCTTTATGAGGAGACCACTGCAATCTCCCTCAGCTCCTGAGAATGATGGAGACGAAAACCAGGCACAGGCCATGCTTCTCCTGTCACCCGCACTCCTCCGGTCGCCATTTTCTGCTGACCCAATCGACTGAGGTGTCTTCTTGCGGGTCAACTTAGCAGCCATGACCAGAGTGCCCCTTGTCTAGGGCTGTGGAACTGATTACCATGAACATATAAGCTAAAAAAACACACTATTGTCTCACAGCTTCTTTGGGTCAGGAATGCAAGCATGACTCAGTTGGGTCCTTGATTTTAGGTCTCCCAAGTCAATGGTCATGGTGTTGGCCAGGATTGGGTTCTTACCCAGAAGTCAGCTAAGGAAGAATCCCTGCTCACGTGGCTCTGGTGGGCTTCCCTTCTGCTCAGTTTTGTGCTGGCGTTCCTAACGGCCACCCACAAGGCCTCACTGCCTGGCCTTCTGCAACACGGCCCACTTATTCATGGTCAGCAAAGAGCATCTCGAATCCATATCAAGATGGAGTCTCATAGAATGTAAATATCATCACGTTATAGGCTTGGTCATTACACGGGGGTCAGCCCATCCCTTTTGCTGTATTTTGTTAGTTCCAGGGAAGTTACAGGTCCCAACCACACTGGTGCTGAGGGAATTACTCAGGGTTGTGAGTCTGTCTCCACACCCAGGAATCTGAAGCAGAAGCTCCTTCATACCTCTAAGCTTTGATGTAGGTTTTTGGGAAAAAAAAAAAAAAAAAAGGTAAGGAGCTGATCATATTATGATATTATTATTACCTATCTAGCAGGAAATAGGAAAAATCAGCAGAATACTGAGCCCGTACAAAAATAGGTGTTTAATAAAGATCTCAGGGCAGTCCTAGTAGTTTAGTGTATTAATCAAGATATATAGGATTAATCCACTCACCCAGCAGCCAGACTACCAAAATGACCACCTTCAGATCCCCTTTCTTAGTATGGGGGTGGGGGGGGTGAGAAAAGCCAAGGATAAACTAGAGAAATTAAGCTCCATGCAATAAAGATTTAATTGAATGCCTACTCCTTGCTCACACTATCCTAAAAGCTGGATCTGAGACATAGGATGCTTTCAGACTGGGGCAGCCTTTCTCAACGTGTAGTCTCCAGCTGGATCAAAGCCACATGCAGGGTATACAATGAAAGGCAAGTTTCTGGGTGCCATCTCTGACCTACTAAGTCAACTCTCTGGTTGTAGAACCCAGCAATCTGAATTTTAACAAGAACTTTGGGGCATCTCATTCACACTGAGGTTTGAGAAAGGGGGATGAACTTTGCAAACTTTAACACACATACGATGACCCAGCCAAGGTCTTGTTAGAATGCAGGTTCCAATTCACTCAATCTGGATGTGGGCCCCGAGATTCTGTGATTCTAACAAGCTCCCAGACAACGCCATTGCTGCTGGTCCTCTGAGCACACTTGGAATAGCAAGAGTGAAAGATAAGAGAGACTAAAGATCCAAATACAAAATTTCTCCCCCATTCCAAAGTGGCTGTGAATTATAGCATTTTAAGCAATTAAATATTTTAAGTGAAAATCTCTAAAAACTTCCCAGAGCCAGATGGGGATTGCCTTTTTCTGTGCACATGGCATATTGTGAATTTGGGAGGAAAGAGGTATTTAGGCTTGTGGGGGTGGGAAGGGCTTGGGTCAGGAGAGTAAGTGATACCCAGGAATGAAATTGTGACGTCAGTGGATAGACAGTTAAAGAAATAAGGGCACACAAAGGAGACAGCAAGGGTTCCGGAGGGTGGCTGGGAAGCCTAGAGTCTGGTCAGAGCTAGCTAGAATAGCCCAGACAGAGAGCGACCCCCTTCTAGCAGGACCCAAGGGAGAGATGAAGCACAGAGCCCAGGCGGTTCCAAAATCAGCCAGGGGTAGGTAAAAATAAAAAACAAGCAGACAGGAGTTTTAATAATTATGGATCAGAATTAACCAAGCATGCTAACCAAATGCACAAAAGCAAATGGAGAGCGAATAAGATTTCCTGGAAGAAGCCAGAAGGTAGCAGGCAGCTAGCAAGGTAGATAGCCACCAAGGTACTCCACCATCACAAGCTGACAATGGTCTATCTCAAAGACGAAGGTTTGATTGCAGGGAAAATGCCTGGGAGGTCCAGGTGGCTAATTCATATTTTAAACCTAAGTTAAGCTTAACTCGATCACAGGGGTAGCGGTGCCATTTTGGAAGTCCTGAGGCTGGGTGATCTGGAGGAAAGGCCACGGAACTGGCAGTCAGGAGGCTTGCCTTCTCCTGGTTCATCGACTCATTTGTTACATATTTATTGAGAGCAGACCAGATTCTAAGCCTTGTGCTAAATTCTAGAAAATCTAGACTATTAAAGGAATAAAAATAAGATCTCATGATAATAATGTTATTGCTGATGATAATGTTTAGTGATTAATTTGCGTGGAGTACCAACCCGAGGCATTCATATTTACAAGATATCTTATATGTGAGAACAAGCTATTGAAGTAGTTAATGCTTTTGTACCCATTTCTCAGATGTCGAAACTGAGGTGAGGAGATAACTAGACAGACTATCTCTGCTCTCAGGGACTTTATACCCTAACAGTCATGCCTCCTATTAATGAATTGAGTTTGAGGGACTATTCCTTCTGTTTCCTCTTACATTGCCATGGTAATAAGAGCTAAAAATGTTAAGAGTTTTCTCTGAGCATATTATCTCATTTAATCTTAGTGATCACTTTATGAGGTAATTATTATCATCATTCCCATTTTACAGAAGAAGCAACTAAGTTTCAGAGAAAGATGTAATTTTCCTAAGAGGACATGTCTGAGATTTAAATGAAGGCAGCCTAACTCCAGCCTAAAACATGAGTATAAATTAGTAGATTGGACTCCATCTCTGAGCTTGCATTTCACTGGAATGTCCTCTGGCATACCTGTGAGTTCCCTGAATTTCATGTAGTTTATGACCCAGATATTTAGTATCTGAACCAGCTATGTGTGCTAAGAAACTCTAAGGAACAGCCTGAAGAAAAAGTCACAACCTAAGGACAAGTTGTGACAGAGGAAAAAAAAATCTATTTGATGTCCATGGCTATGGGAATGAAGAGCAAATTCAAGGTCTCCTCCCCCTATGTGGACTCAGACCCCGCACTGCACAGGGATGCACCATTCGGCTTGCAGACCTCAAGTCTCAAGAAATAATTGACTCCTTGTGAGTGCAGGGACTTGTTTCAGCACAGATCCAGAATGCAACCTTTCCTGATCGAGTTGAACAGGAAAGGATTTAAATTGAGGTCCTGAACTCAAAGGAGAACACATTAATCATGCTCATTGCTGGAGTCAGAAACAAATTCATTTTTCCTGTAAAGAGTGTTATCAAGCAGGAAATCAAGTCCACAAGTGAGGGAGGTGGTGAGATGCCTGGGAGCAGACACTGGAGTAACTGTATCTCCAGACCGTGTAGAACTTCACAAACACACACACACACACACACACACACACACACATTTCCGTGTGCAGAAGACCGTGTGCAACCTTTTGGCTTGTAGAATGGATGACCCTGCGTATAAAAGATGCTCCAAAATTTGAGACCTTTAACTTGTCCAGAGTCGAAATGATTCATTCATTCATTCATTTGACAAATATTTAGTGAATGCCTACTAAGCTCCAAGCCTAAGCAGTTTAGCAGGGAAACAAATCAACATTGGCCCTTCCTTTCTTAAGCTCATTTCTAGAACCTAATCAAAAGACCTGATAACAATACATAAACCAATAGCTAAAGAAGACAACTCTAGATGGGCACACATGTTATGAAGGGCGCACACAGGATGGTCTGATAGGTAGAGGCCCAAGAGGGGACTATCTTAGACCTGGTTGTCAGGGAAGATCTCTGTTGTGAGGTGATGCTGGACCTGAGACCTGAGAGATGGAGAGGAATCCATGTAATAGGCAGGAGGACAGCGGTGCTAGGAAGAAGGAAGAGCAAGCACAAAGCCCTCTGAAACAGAAAGGAGCAAGCTCGGCCTGTGCAAGGACCCAACCGGAGGCCACCATGGTTGGTGCATAATGGGAGGAGCCTGCGGGATGAGCTGAGTGTGAGAAGCCAGAGTAGGACCAGATCGCACAGGGTTTGATGCAAGTGAAAGGAAGCTTTTGAAGCAGAGAAGGGATTTGATTTGCTTTATGAAAAAGACTTCTTTGCTACAGGGTAGAGTGTGAATCGTAGGGGTTCCAGATGGTGGCAGGAAGAACAGCTAGAAGACGACAGCAGTTGTCCAAACAGAAATGATGGTGACTTGGATCAAGGTGGGGGCCGGGGGGGGGTTGGAAAAAGGCAGATGGATCTAGGAGCTATTCTGGAGGTAGAATTGAGAGGACCCGCTATGGATTGGGTATACAGAAGCATAGTGCCCTAAGATTACCGGTTTTCTGTACTTGAAGGTTGCTTTTGTGAACTGGGTTCAGCTTCATCTAACAGAGATGCCCCCATGTGTGAAGCACAGTCAACCAGTCTGGAGTTTCTGCTGTTCTTTCCTCCTGTGGAGGAGGACCTTGAGCAGAGGCGGACCACAGGAGGGAGGAGAGAGAGTCAAGAGCCTGGAGGAACCCTCTCCTGGACCTGAGGTCTCCTGGCACATTCAGCTTCTGGCGTAGCTCTAACAAGAGAGTAGCCCTTGGAGGAAGACAATGACATAAACTGTTGGGCACAGAAAGTTCGAAGATGGCCTTGCCAGCAATTGCAGACTGACCTTATCCCATCAACGAAGAATTAGCCATTACATCAGGATGAGCACACACACACTGTGTGTGCGTGTGTGTGTGTGTGTGTGTGTAGGAAAGCTGAGTTAAATTGGGAAAGACATGGAGAGCAGAGGCAGCCTTGCTATTGTCTTTGGAGAGAAAGGATGTTCCTTACCTGTCTTGAATTAACAGAAAGAAAAAATAACTACATCTAGATCCTAGATGTCTAATTATCTATGATTTGCAGCAAAAAATAGAAGGGTGTGTGGTAAAAATGTGACTGAAACAGTGTTCAGGAACCCGGGTTCCCTCAGAGCCCAGCACCTCCAGTCCTTTGTCCAAGCAGGTCCTCCCGCAGGACCCTGGTGCGAGGAGGCCTGGCTGCTGCCTCACGGGAACCAGGCCGTGAGGCAGAGGGGATCCTGGGAAATGTCCCCTTTTGGGCCCCTGTCAGAGCCAAATAGCCATAAAGAGAGGGGTAAGTAGGTCTCTAAAATTTTCTTTAAAACGAATATAAACACAGAGCTGGGCCTGAGTGACCTGCCTGGGAGAACCAGGGGAATGAAGCCGACTGCCAGGTGGGAGGAAAAGCAGCATTGCTGAAGAGGGAATGGGAGAGCGTGTTCTGCTTGGCACGCGATGAAAGGGAAAGAACCAGCAAGGGGCGGCGCTCCTCCGACCCTTTAACGGAGTGGACGGGGCTGGTGGGAGGGGGGACCTCCCTTCCCTCCAAACATTTAATATCTCCATGTTTTGACAAGTTACTTAACCCCTTGGGCTTCCATTGCTTTGTACATAGGAAACATATAATAGAACTTCAAGTGCCTAGAGATAGGGGCTGGAGCAAGTGATCTCTGGAGGTCATTTCAAAATCTTGGGCCTGTGGTTCTATACAGGAGACAGTCGTGTGGTGGTGAAGAATGCGGCAAGGGAAGGAAACTTATCCCCAGCTCCTCCATGTCCTGGCTGAGGAGCCTGGGCAAATCACCGATCTCCTCTTTGTAAGGTGTGGATTACAACAGGGTTGTTATAAGGATTGAATGTGTTAATAGACGCAAATTGCTCAGAACAGCGCCTGGCCCATGGTTATGGCTCTATAAATATTAGATGTGTTTTCTCTGAAAACCAGCCTTCTGTACCAATCACCTTATTACTTGGGCTCCAAAGAATTCAACACATGGATCCTTAGGCTACCAGGATGATCCCAAGTCAACTTGTCTCTTCTCCTGCTTCCATGGAAACTTGGTCGAAACTAGTCCAGAGAGATGGGAGTTGGTGCCACATAACATCATTTGGGGAAGGACCCTGCGGTGTCTGGTTTCCATGGTTACCATCACAGCTGGTGGGCTTGGATGTGACCATGGAGTCCCCTTTGACCCAGAGACATTGTGGATACCACAGCCACTGTAAATGAGGCCAAGCTCAAAAAATGAGGCATTTGGGCAAAAGGTCACAGGGAGGGGCTGTTTTCAAACATCAGAAAGTGACCCAAAGAGTCAATTCAAGCTCTTGTCCCCTGCTCAATGTTCCAGGGAATCACAAAGCTGAATAATCTCTTCTCACACTTGTTTTATTAGTAAGGCCAATGATTCATTAATTAACCACTAGTCTCATTAAAAAGAAGAGACGGCAACTTCACAAAGCACAGGGGACGAAGGTTCTCCGTGCCAGGAGCAGAGGCCGTCAGGAGAGGGAGGAAGAGAACTTCGTGACCTGGCTTGGGGAACAAAAGCATACCCAGAAGCCCTTCCTTCCCGAGTGCAACGTTGAATGTTTCTCCAAAATAGGAATAATAAATGGAATGTGGTGGGTGGTTCCATTTTCTAACAAACTCAGACACCTTCAGGAGCAACTGCCATCTTATTCCTTCCAGAAGAAAGAAGCATTGCAAATGCCTTTCCTTATGTAATGGAAGAGAAATCTGCGGTCCAGAGAACTTGTCAAGATAGCAAAGCAGTAGGAAGACTTGAAATAGAACTTCACTGTTCTACTCCCAGCAACTCAGGAAGCCCGTACCTGATATTTTAAGCAAAGAATAAAAGATGGCATCCCATAGGATCTTTGGGTCAGCCCCCTGGCCTGACCCAAAGGAGCAACAATGTTTTGAAAAGAATAGGGAAACCATTTCCTAACAGTCTTGCTGCCTCTGGTCCTTTCCCCTAAAATTCAATACTGTTGCCAGGGTGATGTTTCTAAAACTTAAATCTGCTTATGTCATTCCCCTGGTTAAATCCTTAAATGACTCCCCATTGACTTTAGGATAAAATCCAAAAGGCTTGTAATAAGACCTTTCATTAACTGGCTCTCGCCTTCTTCCCCGGCTTCATCCCTTCCTACCCCCCAACACACACGAGCTCCAGTCCATCTATCAAGAGTTTCCACTGGCCCCTAGTAGCCATACGCTCTCTTTCCTCTTTTCTTCTATGTGCTGAATGTATTGTTCCTTGCCTATCCATCCTTTTCTATCTCTTTAAAAAAAAAAAAAAAATCTATTTACTTATTTAATGAGGGGGCATGGGAAAGGGATAGAGAGATTCTCAAGCAGATAGCCTGTTGAGTAGGGAGCCAAGGAGGTTCTCAATCCCAGTACTCTGAGATCATGACCTGGGCAGAAATCAAGAGTAGGCTGCTTACCCAGCAGAACCTCCCAGGTGCCCTGCCTGTCATCTTTTCAATTTCCTAACTTCAGCTCCTTCATACCCAGGTATTACCTTCTCCAGGATGTCTTTCCTCACCTCCAGGCTGGATAAGGCTCCTTTGTCAGTGCTTTTGCAGCAGGACACTGAAGAGACAGACCCCTTAGCCAGGGTGTTTCACCACCTGTGGAGCAATCCCATTGCCAGCTAGCCTGTAAGCTGCCCCTGGGGCAGAGGCTGGGCCATATTCATGCCTTATCTCCAGCCCCCTGTACAGTGTCTGGCACAGAGTAGGTGCCTACTAGATAGTAAAGAAATGTCTCTCTCTCACCTAAAGTAGTCACCTTTCCTTTAGTAATATTATATATTTGCCTGGCTATTTAATTACAACCTAGAAAAAAAAACAGGGGAGGAGGATCAATTGTTACTCAGAATGTGGTTATCATCTGCTTTGTTAGAGAAATAGAATGTCATCAATAACCCAAAACTACAGAGGATCCAGAAGCCATGTCTAGTTGGGTTAGGGGCACGTGACACTGTGGCATAAATGTGTGTGTGTATACGTGTGTGTGTGTGTGTGTGTGTGTGTGTGTGTGTAGGGAAGGGGCATGTGCAATTATGTATGAGATTTACTTTTATAATCTGACCTTTGTTTTTGTTGATTGTGTGTCTGTGCCTGTTGCCTGGGAGCATATTCACCAAAGCGAGTGAAAGGGGAGTAAATGGCAAGAAGTTGGAAGAAGTGAGCCCAATATTGCAAATCGCCCAAAGACACACCCTCCTCCCAAGGTATAACCCATCATCGTACCTCAGGAATGCAGCCAGGAGCTATCAGAGTTAGGGATCTCTTTATCATAATAACATCTCACGTTTATGGTGCGTGCTAGAGTTTACAAAGCACTTTCACATTAAAGTACTCATTTGTTTCTGACACCATTCTAAAAGGCATGAAGATTATTTTATCTTGTCTGGTTTTATCTTTAAATAATGTAATAAAATTGTGCTGTGCCCACAGACAACACAAAAAAATTAGAACCTTCACGAAGACTTGTAAGACTTGTTGTGGTCTCCTCTGGTTCCATCCATGCCCCATCCCACACCCCGGAACCCCACACTAAGGGAAACCATCTGCTTTCTTGCATATGTGTTTCTAAAAGGCACATTTTTGTTTTAATCTTTAACTACATAGAATAGGCATCACACTGTATGTGTCTTACCTTTCAAAAACTTAGTATGACAGTTCTGAGTTTCATCCATATTCTTGCCCAGAACTGTGGTTTCCTCCACCTGCCTGCCAGTTCTTATTCCAGATCTGACCGACTTTACTACAGTTCCCTCCCCCACTTCTCAGCCAGGGGGTACGTGAGTTGTTTACACTCTTGCTACTGAACAGTGTCGATGTGAATATCCTTATACATTTATCTTGGTATCCATAGACAGAAGTATCTCTTGGGTATTTACGCAGCATCAAAGTTGCAAAGGGATGGAGAAAGTCAATGTTTAATTACAGAATGAAGCCAAACTGTCTTATGAGATGTCATACCAAAATGTGTGCCGGTGAGCAACATACAGGAATAGCGACCACCCTGTATCCCCTCCGACAATTGGGTTAACCTTAGTGATGAAGAGTGATACAATACGGGTCTCAAACTTGCATTCTTCAAGCCAAATCAGGCTGATTGTCTTACAGGGTATTTTTCTAGTTGTTTTTATTTTTTTTTAAGATTTTATTTATTTATTTGAGAGAGAGAGAGAGACAGAGTGAGAGAGCATGAGAGGGGAGGTGAGAGGGAGAAGCAGCCTCCCCATGGAGCTGAGAGCCTGATGTGGGACTTGATCCCAGGACTTTGGGTCCATGACCTGAGCTGAAGGCAGTCGCTTAACCCACTGAGCCACCCAGGCACCCTTGTTTTTATTTTTTTTTAATTTTAATTCGAAAGTCTTTAGATGGAGACTGGAGAATACTACAGAGCCCACTATTCCTAGTGTCTGCTCCATGGGCCAGCTCACACATTTATGTTATCTCCTGGCCTCTATCAGCATTTGAGTTGAGAGCCCTGTGATTTATAAAGTCTATGAATTTAGACTTAGGGAATAATAGTGAGCCCAAGGAAATGTGCTTTCTAAGAGAGTACAGGAAGAACTCATTTCTGCAGATTTTGATAAAGTATCCCCAAACCCAAAACTGGATAGTCTGTGCCGAACAGAATGAGTTATAATCTAAGGAGTTAGTGGAATCAAGGTCAAGCGACAGGCACGAATGTGGTGGCACTTGAAATAAACAAACTGTGGAGGGCATGTGCTGCCACAACTCACCCACACTCCCATTCTTAGACGTACGTATCATTACCCCCATTGTATAGCCAAAGAAAATGAGGCATAGGGAAAGTCACTGACTTCCATAATAAGTAGGGGGAAGCGGGGATCCGAATTTATGGCTGAACAATTGAATACAAACCCATGTACAGATTACTGTAGCACACTGCCTTCTGAGTAACACACTGTCTCTTCTCTGTTGGAACACTAACCAGGCTCAGGGAAAGCACCTACATTTTTTTTTAAGATTTTTTGATTTTTTGTTTAATTTATTCAAGAGAGAGCAGATTCCCTGGGGGAAGGGGAGTGGAGGGAGAGACACAGACTCCATGCTAAGCATAGAACCCAATACCCGGCTCCATCTCAGGACCCTGAGATCATGACAGGAGCCAAAACCAAGAGTCAGCTGCCTAACTGACTGAGCCACCCCGGCGCCCCCAGGAAGCACATGAACTGAATCGCAAACAGCAGTATAAGGTGGCTGGAGCACTCACTCTTGCAGTCTTTTGTAGATAAGGAAATTGAGGTCTGGAGAAGTTAAGGGGCTTGCCCAAGATCGCCTGGGGAGTCTGTAAAGGTCCTGAGATAGGAGCATGTTCTCCTCAAGTGAATGCTAACTTCTTATTCCATACTGACTGAGCCTCGAGTTCCTGTCAAAGGCCCAAAGACAAGTCATTGAAAACTGATATAATTTACTCTTTCGGGGTTGAACCCCATGTCTCCTTGCAACCAGACCCAGAAGCGGATAGTCCCAGAAGGAGCACATGTGGGGAAGGAGAGCATGACTTTACCTGTACTGATCTAGAAACGGAATACCTTCACAGATGTGGATGTTGGGCTGCACTTTGAGCATGACTATCTTTTTTGGAAAGCTACTAAAACCAAAGACACATGCCAGAACTTAGAGATTCACTAATCCTTCTGGAAAGGAGGAAAACAGTCTTTCAAAGAACAGCAACATCCTTCCTAGAAACAGTGACAGAGGAGAGGAACCCATTCCATCAAGTTTTAATGTGAGGCCTTTCTCCTCAGACTAGGTTTGGAAGGTGGCCAGAATAAACAGATCCCCTTTAAGAGTAAATTCCACTTGGAATTTTTCTAGTCCAGGTCTGCTTCCCACAGTGCGGGATCCTGGTGAAGGCCATCTTCTAGAGACCAGAAGAACCCTCCAACTTCAGAAAAATCCCCCAGAGAAATTTCACTGGATCATTTACCAGCAACAATTTTGACTCTGTATCTGTTGAGAGAGAGAGCATGTTCCCAAAAGACTGAGATGTCCTTAGCTGGAGCCGCGACACACAACCCTAAGGAAGGCTTGGGATGAGATCATTTGCCGTCCCTCAGGCACAGAGCTAGGCACAGAAGATGCAATGATGAATAGGATAGACATTTCCCTCAAAGATCTCACGGTCTAGTAGGGAAGGCATATACAGAAGCGAGCATAAATCAGAGTACCCTGTACAATGGCAGAAGTATGCAGCGAGGCCTGAGGAAGAGGGGACAGTGATTAGTGTTCCCAGTGGTGGAGGAAACCAATAGAAAAGGAGATGTAAGAGCTGAGTTTTAAGGATAGGTGTAGTGCTCAGTTCTGTCCATTGGATCTCAAGCATTTCCTGGAACCCTTTATCTTGGGTTATCTCTTAACCAAAAAGGGAGAGTAGTTGTGTCCTGTGTGGCAGAAAATTAATACTTTCGTTTCGTTTCAGTGGGCCTAAGACTATGGAGTAAATGTATCCCCTTAAAAATCACCCCCACAGAGTGCAGCCCTTTTTCCACAGCACATGAATAAGAGAGATCTCCGCCCAAGAGTTCTCCAGCTATCTGGATCTGTTTTATACCTGCGGAGACAGGATGACCTGATGACCCCTCAGCAGTAGCATCCTGCCTCTTATCTTTCTCCCTATTATCCAGCAATAACAGCAAACTCTTATATTGTCTCAGAATCCACGAGTTCAAGCCGGCATCTCTATCTCCTATGACCATCAGATCGCCAGATGTGACTGCCTCTGCTTTCCTCTCCAGAGAAACTAGAGGTTACTTTGGTTCCAACCCAGTGGAGGAGAGAAGTGGGGGAGAAAGGAATATCATCTCCCACTCCCAGGCAATTTTAGCATCCCCACTCTTCCTGCCCCTCTCCCTCCCATTGAAGTCAAACAAAGCCAACCATTCCATCCTGATCTGTCCCTTTCCCCTGCACTATATAAAGCTAGCCACAGATGGCATGCACGGATTGATGCTCCAAAACTCCCCAGTGCCCACTCTCTTCCATCAAGCTGGTTCCTAAATCTGTGGATGCAGCAGACTTCAGAAGAGGAAGCAGCATGATCACGCAGCGTGAGCCTTGGCACAATGGTGCCTGGGCTGTGCCAGGGCCATGATGCCCGAGTCTTACCCATGCTGGTGCAGCCCTCGGAATGGCATCTGGTTGCCCCACTGTCCACGTGATGGGATCCTCATGCTAAAAGCCAAGTTTCTCTCTTTAGTGTTCTCTGGGTAGTAGGTAAAGAAATGCATGATAAAGTAAGGAGAAAGGAAAAATGGAAATGATTAAGGAGCAGTGGTTGAGGGACTTGGAGGCAACAAAAACTTGAATGCCTCCTTCTCATTCATTTTTCCCGAATATAGCTTCCAGAGGGGGGTTCTTGGGGAGGCCTAGCCAAGGAAGTAAAATGAAGGTTTTAGGGGTTGGGGGTGTCTTTTCTTCCTTGGGAGCTGTTGTGCTGCTCCCAGTAATCCTGACCACAATTATCCTAGATTCCATCCCAAAGCACTTAACCATAATAATACTCATCTGTTGATATTTATTATGTTTCAAGCACTGCATAAAATGTTTTTTTCTCATTTCTTCATTTCATCTTCAGCAAAACTGAAGACTAGTATTATTTTCCCCCCATTGTTGAGAGGAGAAAACAGAGATGTTAAAGAAATTGCCAAGATCCCACAGTTCTGAAATGGCAGAGCCACGATTCTCAACTGGGTCTGTAGGATTTCAAAGACTTCTTCCCTGAAGGATCTCATCAGCCCAAACTAGCTGTCATAACAGAGCAAAAAGGCATTACCTGAAGCTTTCTATCTGGGAGATATTTACATTTTAATAGCCTGTCTCTTAACGAGGCTTCAATGAGCAAAGAAATGAATTGCTTGTAATGCTATTTGGGGCACTGTAATAGGTCACAGAGGAAATACACGGGGTCAGGGGTGTCTCGAATAATAGTGTGTAGACTATTGTCTATCTCAACTCCATATAATGAAGCCAGACCCATCGGAAAGAAGGTTGAAACTACTGCTTTGCATTTATTCCATTAGAAACTGTGCTTACTAGGGGTTATAAGCAAAAGAAGCTTTGTTTGGATATAGGAAAATCTTCCCAGTGAGGAAGACTGTGGAAGTTTGGTCAATGACTATTATATATACACGCGCACGTGTGTGTGTACTTGCGTGCACGCAGGCACACACACACACACACACACATACACACAGCTCTCACAATGCCCCCCACCCCAGCCTGGGAGGGACTGAGTTGTACCTAATCACTGAGAGATGAACAAGGTGATTTCCCAGGAGAACTCCTGGCCTCAACTTGGAACCATTAAGTTTGACTTGGAGTATTGCATTTCGTTTCCCGGAATTTCCTAAAGACACACACGTAGTTGGCATTTTCTGTCCTTAAAACAACATTAGATAAGCAAGGCAAGAGACTTCTAACACATTCTCTGAAAAGAAAAACATTTTTCCAGACTTGGGTCAAGAATGAGTTGTCCAGCCAATAACGTTGGGGGATTCAATTGCACCCCCCCCAGACTTTCAGATCTTTCAACCCAAGTTTGATTTTCTGTCCTCCTGGACCAGCCCTCCTCGGAAATTATCTTCTGACAGGCGACCAAACACAACTCCTTGAAAGCAAATAGCAGATCCCGAGGTCTTTATTTGTCTTTGTCTACTCCCTCTGCCTGTGCAGGAATCATCTCCAGCAGAGGAAGACATAAGTGGTGCTGACCTGCGCTAATCCTGGGACTGGCAGAGGCTGGTTGCCAGTCCCTTCCTCCAGGGCTCCCACTGTCTTACCCCTCCCCTCCCAGAGTGCTCCTGTGGCTCCCTACCTGAAATGGAGAGGAAAGAAGGGAACAGAGACAAGAGGACAACACCAGTAACATTCCATCAACAAGGATCCTGCCCTACGCTCACCGATAATAAAAGGAAATCTAAACAGGGCTTCAACTCTTTCATTCCAGAAATATGAATGCAATGAGCTAGATGCATATAGAGTTACGTTTCCATTCCTCTTCATCATTTTAGCACAGGGAGAAAGCCCTGAAAGTTCTAGTTCCATCCTATCAAGATAAACATTCCTTGACAGTTAGTCATCCAGGCCTGCATTTGTCCTAGGGACAATGGTACCTGAGAAAGGATGTTCAAACTGGCCAATGCTTGACCTCAACGTAAAAGCCACCACCCTGTTATGGTTTCCGATAAGCCCTGTAAAAGTGCCCTCTTCCCCAGCCTCTCCGTCCTCGTTTCTTTTTTTTTTTTTAAGATTTTATTTATTTATTTATTTATTTATTTATTTATTTGTCAAGGAGATTGAGAGGGAGACAGGGAGCACAAGCAGGGGGAACTGCAGGGGGAGAGTGAGAAGCAGGCTCCCCTCTGAGCAGGGGGCCGATCCCAGGACCCTGAGATCATGACCTGAGCTGAAACCTGACATTTAACCAACTGAGATACCCAGGCACCCCTTCGACCTTATATCTTACTGATTTGCCATCTAGATTCCCCACTCACTCCAGTCCAGCCCAAATGATCTATGTACCAGATCTCCTATTTTAGTCTTAGCCCTGGCTATTCTTTCTGACCTGACCAATATTTCCCCAGAAACCTCCTTGGCTCACTCCCTTACTACATCAAATCATTGCTCAAATACCACCTGTCAAGGAGCCTGCCCCCTCCAGTTTCCTAATGCAAAGTTCATCTGCCCCCATCCAGTCCTCAGCCCTGTCCTCTCCCCAAGCTTCCTCGACGCTGCACTGTCTTTTCTTCTTCCATGGCACTGGTCCTTTAATAACATACTACATTTAGTTGTTTATTATGCTTATGGTTTATTTTCCTTTATCTTCATACCCCGCAAGAATGCTAACTTATGACAGTAGCGATTTTTTAGTTCCTTTATCACTGCTGTATCCCAAATGTCTAGGAGCATGCCTTCTGCATAATAGATGCTCAAGAATTGTTGGATGAATTAATGCTGAGTGGAAGGATGTACTTCTGATGGAGCAATTTTAAATACGCTCTCCACCCATATTCCAAGCAGCCAGGTCCACCCCTGCAGGTGCACAGGCTCTGAAGGAAAGCAAGCTCCCCACGCTTCCTGTGTTCCTCACAGCCCGATTCCCTAGTCCCCGCCACCTGTTTTCCTTGGCACATTTCGCACTCTGCACCCAAACTTGAAATGCACCTTCCTGCCTTTTGACCTGATAGATTTCCCTTTATAGGTTTCAGGTACAATAACCCAGGGTTTGCTGCTCTACTTGCCTGCAATTCACCTGGATCTGCTTGGAGATTGGGTTCCTCTACCTGGCAACAGCCCTCACATGCACCCTGCTTGGTTCCGAAGGGAAAATTGGACCCATAAAGCAAGTAACAGCTCTGGGAAGTATCTTTATTCACTGTTATCAGGAATACCTGAACGCATTTAAATTGGTAGCACCGAGCTCTCAGTGTCATCAAGAAGCAAGTTCAGTAAAGAGTACGATGCACAATTATGCCTCTATGTATTCCAAGTGTCAGAACTAACTTTGAATTTGTACATCAGCCTGACAGGCACAAAACATGTAAACCCTGAAGTCACAATGATCACAAACCATCCCCAAAAACAGCACATGTGTTTTACAGAAAATTTATCCTGGTCTAACTCTATCTGACAGCAAAAATCAAATTGCACTTTAGTTTTCAACAGCTACTCAATCCCAAAGCAGGGCAGTCACTCTCAAGCTGTCAACAGCCACACTGCCAAGCTTGAAGGCACGCAGAGTCTGAGCGCTCCGGACACGGCGAAGCTGAGGCATTTATGCGGCGCTCCCCGGGCCCACTGCCTCTGTGAGACTCCAGCATCCACCTTACTCACAAACTCCTCCCAATGGAACCCACCCCTCCCCATGCTGCAGGACCCACTTGCCCACACTTTACAATTTTAGCCTTTACCCTCCCTTGCCCCGGTAGAAAAATGATACCTATCCTGCGTCTATCACTCTGTGGATTCCAGAGGACATTTACATCCATACCTGACTTCTACTCTCACGTCCACACTGAAGAGCAAGGGTATCACTGTCCACATGTTAGGGAGGCAGGAACTGAAGTTCAGAAAGGATAGGGAAGTTGTGCAAGGCTCACAGCTGGGACATGGTGAGTCTAAGTTCAAACCCAGGCTCTCAAGTGCACGGCAAGGGCTCAGCCTTTGCTCACACAGTCCTCAGTGCTCTTCAGCTCCCCAGGGATGACTTTTGCAGATGAGCTCTCTCTGTGCTGCCAACAGACTTCTCATGCCAACTGCATAGCAATGCTGTCCGATTTGGGGGGCATGCGATACACGTATCGTAGTTCTGACACCAAACAAACATTCTGTGTCTGGCCGCCCTTCTTCCTCTGTGCTCCTGATCCATACCTTGACTACTGCACTCATTATATTGCTCCAGACTTATTTGCGTGTGCATTTGTTTCCTCCTAAGGGCTCCTCCAGGACAGGGACTGTGTCTTGGCTCTGTTATCCCAGATTTTAGCACAGTGTCTGATAGGAACATTTTCGATAAAGATGTAAAATTTCTGAGACTTCGAATGAATGACCATTGTGCCCAAGAGATGCAGGAGGATCCTTCAGAGTCCACGGTCACACCCCACTGCCCCAGCCCATATGCCCTATTGTGACCAAGCAGACCCCTCCAGAGCTCACCAGGCTGTGGCTGTGCAGCCACAGCCCACTTTGGCATTGAAAGTCCCAGCAACCCTCAGTACTGTTGCTCCAAGAGTCTTGGGGGAAACTCGACTCAGTGGCGAGTTGACAGGGACAGAGACACAGGAATGGAGGAGAGAAGATCTGCCAAGAGAGCAGAGGGGAAGGAGGTGCCAGCAGGAGCTTCAGCAATGTCTCTAGTCTTGGCCTTGATGTGGTAGGTCTGAAAGACTCTGAGGCCCCTAGAACGGAAGCAACAACTGAGTCAAGAAAAAGCTTGTGCTTCAATCTGGAATTGTTTTTCTATAAGCAGATGCCTGAGCTCCCTGGAAAGTGGCTTAGTTATAGTCCATTTTATCTCCATAAAGCTTTGTTACAAACTCCTCTTCCGACTGGGTCCTCTAGCCTATGCATGCACACGCACACACACACGTCGCCTGGGACAGAGCTCAAAGATCTGTCACAATGACATGACCTAGAACTTTCTCAGCTCTTTGTACAAATCAGCTAAATTCAACAATTTCAACAAATGTGTTAGGGTCTTCTCTGTGTCCAGCAACATTCAGGACACACAAACCTAAAGAGACATGGCTTCTACCTAATGGGGCTCTCATCAAGGACATCATGCAGAAGCCATAGAAAAATTGGAGAAGCTATTACAAGTAATAAAAATGCTGGGGGATTAAGGGAAGGGAGAAGTGAATTTCCCCCCAGAGGAGAACGAAAATCCCTGGTGGAGCTAGTGTGAATTAAGGGGGGCCTGCAAGGGTGGTACTGGGGCCAGTTACTTAGGTGTCCAGGCAGAACCCCTGTTCCTCTCACAATCTCCATTCCAGGGAACTCAGACAGGACTCGTAGGCTCTCCTAAGAACAGTAAAAGTCAACCAGAAAGCCTAAAAGCAAAGACTCTGGGTTCAGGGCCATTCCCATTTTGGAAGTGGGAAAGATGCTGGTCCTCCGAGCATGCTAACTCACTCAGAAATCGTGACTCGAGGACTCGAGATATTAAATGAAAGCCTCAATATGAAGTGCTTGGAACAGAACCTAGATGAAATCACTCTGTAGCACCTTCCCCCCTCCCCAGCACCATCTTACACTCTTTCATATGCACTTTCAAATTTGCTCCCATGGCAGACCTGCTCCCAGTCTTGGTATCAAATCTAAACACAGGAACTTGAATAGTAAATTGTGGAGAGAGGCAGCATTCCGTGGGAATAGCTCTTGGGCTATGTCACGAGGGGAGAATACTTCCACATGACTCCCCAGGGAGCAAGTGAGTGAGGATAGTGGGAGGCAGTGTCACCAGCATATGTGGGGGTCTAGAACGTTCAGGGCACCATCCATGCCAAGCCAAGGAGTTTCCAGTGGATGGTCCCTGCAGGGTGGACCACTAAAGGCTTCTGAGGAGTGAAGTGATCTAATCATGTCTCACCTCGCTTTCCCAGGACTCTGTCGTTACCTCAGAAGTTACCACTTGCCTATACAGATGACAATGTTAATTCTATCCCTAAAAGATGGAGAAAGCCATTGCTGTCTCTATGGTCTACACTCTCTGTGGGTGCCTGGAACTTGGTCTTTGTACAGATGTCTCTGAAGGGCTTCAATGCCAAGGAATCAACTAGACATGAAACACTGACACGTGAGCCCCAGGTGAACACTGATGTGGCTGTGTCAGCTCTTGGTGAGGAACCAATAGGCCTGTCTGTACAGACCCTCTGCCAACAGTATTCAGGTCCCCAGATGGCTCAGGCCAAGCAAATATGGTACATCTCCTTCTCATTCATGGCACATGTTCTCCAGGAAGAATGTGTTATTTCTTCAGTAAGAGGCAGTGATTTTCATCAGAAATTTATGGTATTAACCAAACCATGGGGAAGAGTTTCCACTGAGCCATGCATATTCCTTTCTGTAACCCAAATGGTAACATGTGTTAGCTAGTGGGAAGCCACAAATGACCCATCCTTGGCACGGAATGGCATTCCAGTAAAAGCAAGTAAACTCTAATCATTAGAGGCAAGAGTCAATAGTGGTGTGGTCAGTCTTGCTCTTTGAAAAATGCAACTGATTACCTAACAAGTTGCATTGAAATTCTCCAGCCTGAAATCTTGGGATTGGTAGGCTGGTGTGGAGCTAGGGCAGAATCTGTGAAGTAAAGAGAAGTAAGGCCTTTTTTTCCTCCTGGTTTCTGGGTTATCAGGGACTAGAGAGTGTTACCATGGCAAAATAAATAATCTGATAGTTACAGGGAACATATTTTTTAAAACATAAAAATGGGACATATGGTTTGACAAGTATGAGTGTACTTTGGAAAATATAAGGAAAAAAAAAGCATACGAAATTGGAGCTGTTCGTAAAAAATCTTCAGCATGTGGTCACCTTCGCACGGTGCCCTTACTGAGGAGAGATACAGTATGTACAGTCCAGGATAAACCAATTAACACAAGTCACTAATTGCAACTATGGCTAACCTATGGTCTTTGTGTAAGAAGAATTCATCAGCACTGCTCAGCTCAGCCCCTTCCTGACTCTTAGCAGCTAAGCTAGTCACTCCAAGGTCTCGGCCTCCTGCAAGCAAGCAAAAGAGCCTTCATTTCTGCACGTCAGGAAGTAACACAACTCTGGCCAGTGTCACCTTTGGTGAGCAGACTCAGAGGCTAATCAAGTTACAGGGAAATTACACACTGTCCTCTAAGAGAGCTTACCCCGAGGGATTTATCCATCTCTTTTTTTCAAACAATTCAAACCAGGAGAAAGCAACGGCTTTCCTTACTATCTAAGAATGGCTTTATTCTCATCTGCAAATGTCGTAGATGGTCTTGCTTGCCCCAGCGTACAAATACATACACCTTCACCTCCCAATTCCCTCTCCCTACCCCACCTCTCTCTCTCTCTCTCACACACGCGAGCACACACACACACAGGATGTAAGAGTGGGCTCCATTTGGTTGTAGCTCCTGGGAGGGATGCAAAATGGAGCCAAATTTGCATAGTACGCCAGACAAGCCCTCCGGCCCCTGAAACTTCACACCTGTCTCCTGCCAGTACCCAAAGTGCCATCTGCTTCTCTGGGAAAGCCAGACACAAGGCCCCCTCTTTATGCCTTTGGTAGATGATGAGAAAATCTGGCATGGGGAGCCTTAATTGCTCAAAAATAACTCCATGGTACGTAACATACAGTTACATGAAGATCCGAAGAAAAAGCCTTGGCAGTCTTTTTACAAACATTCGGGATAATGGTTGGGGCATGCAAAAGGGAAACTATTTAAGGACTCAACCTAGTCCCAAATTATTTCCACTGCCAAGAGCTCTACAAGTGAGGAGTTTTGTGTGTGGTAGAAAGCCCCAGAAAAAAAGCAATGGGAGGCACGGAGGCAGGATCCTATTTTCTCATCTCCATTCTGTGCTTGAGCTGCTCTCCCAAAGAGCTTTCGACTACCTCCCATAAAGTGAAGTTGACTCATTAATGCGACTTTTCAAGTGCAGGTCTATCTCCAGTGACGAGAGCAGAGCAGAGGGAAATCCCATCTCTCAGACCCGCACAGATCTTGCCTGAGCAAACAGGAATATTTGAGAGGAGCAGGAGGGTTTTCAGCCTGGTCTGAGCACAGGACGGGTGTGAGGCAGGAGGACACAGGTTTGCCAACAGTGGCACTACTGACATTTGGGCTGGAAAGTTCTTCCGCATGGGAAGGGGGAGAGGGGGAGGGGGGTTACCGTTCTGAGTATTATATTGCACAACACTCCTGACTTCTATCCACCGCATGCCCATAGCACCCCGCTCTCCCAGTGCGACCACCAAAAATGTCAAATGACCCCTGGCAAACAAAATCCCCCCTTTTAAGAGCTACTAAACAAGACGATCTCTTGAGGTCTCCTCAAAGCCTGTTATTGGGGTATGTGGTGGCAGAGAGGGGTCAGACAGCATTGCATTTATCACAGAGAATGATATTTGCTTGATTATGAGCCTGTCTCCCATTCAGTTGCTAGTTTGGCGAGGACAGGAACCATTTCCATCTGAGCCCACGGGCCTCCAGTGTTGAAGTGTAATGTGACACCACTGAATCAGTGACTGAATGAGTGGCGGGCTGGATCTCAGGCTCCTCTCCCCATCCCATGTTCCCTATGCCAAGTGCTGAGTCCTTGTGCTGGGTGGTAGGGACATGGTGGGGTGGGGGGATATCTTCAGAAAACTAATAAAATAAATGACTAAATAAATGGAACCTCTTGTCTGAAGAACACAGAGATAAGATAAATCATTTTGAGTCCTGGGAAAATTATCTCCACCATCCTGCCCTGGTTTCTCCATTCAGCCAGAAAACACTTTAATTTATCTTGTGAAATTTTTCATCCGCTAGACGAACATTAAGTATTTCTTTGCTTTTTTTTTTTTTTTTAAATATTCTTTTCTCTACAAAGGTGGGTTGGCTCTCAGCTCATTGGAATAAAAGCTCCATTAGCCTCAGTGCACGTAAGTCTTGTGAAGTTGGCCTGGATTCAGGGCCGGCAGAAGGATAAAGAAACCTGACACTCATTCTTCACGTAATTAGAGTTGGTAAAATAAACTGTGTGCATTTCATTAAAGGAATGGATCCATCAGGCCCTGGACAGGGCGGGAATCCTATGCTCACAGCATCAGTCTTTTGTCTCAAATTAAGCCCTAGCTGATAAAAAAAAGTTCCCGTAGAGTCATTGGGGAGCATTCCTGTACCCTGCTCCCTGTCCCTTTGTATTATTTAGTCTCAGAGCCCACATAATTTCTCAGCTGGCTCAAACCCAGCAAACACCACAGCTGTCCTCTTACACATGACACAGGTTCTCCAACTCACCACAGAGTCCCTGATAGGATGCTTCCCTCCCTCAGTTGCAAGGTGTCATTTTCATGTGTGTATCCACATGGGTGTGGCCACGTTCAGCCAAGAGGGCATTGCTTCTCCGTGCTTGTCCATAGCCAGGATGAGGTTACTCTGAGAAACCCATGGTTCTGACCCATCTTACGACACATAGCAACATGAATGTGACCGCTGATTAGAAATCCATAGAATGGGGCGCCCAGGTGGCTCAGTGGCTTAAGCCTCTGCCTTTGGCTCAGGTCATAATCTCAGGGTCCTGAGACTGAACCCCACATCGGGCTTTCTGCTCAGGGGGAAACCTGCTTCCCCCCCACCTCTCTGCCTGCCTCTCTGCCTACTTGTGACCTCTCTATGTTAAATAAATAAATAAATCTTAAAAAAAAAAAAAAAGAATTCCATAGAATAACCTGTGGTTATGAAATAAATTCTCTTTGAAAAGTAAACAGCCCCTTCCTAAATTCAAGCGATGGTCCTCAGTTACGTGAGCACCCACTTTCCAAAATCAAATCCCACCAAACCCAACCCAGCTTTCGAAAAGCCAAGAAGTTCTTGGCAACTCCCTTCTGTGTTCTTGGATTACCAGACGTCACAGTCATAGCTAGAGGTGGTCTTCCTCTCCGTCACAGCTCTCTCTCCCGCCCTCACTTTGGCTAATATAATCAGTAGCCATTTCCTCAAATGGTCTTCCGCACCCTCCTTACCCAGCAAATGCGCTTTGTCTCAAATTTGATCTCTAGAACAGAGGGGCAGGTAGGTGGCTAAATTAGGCAGGCTTACGGAACAGACAAGCGAGCTCTCTGCTAGCCGTGGAGGAACATGTGAAGCGAGAGGCAAGAAGGAGAGCCGTAGGAATAGTGCAGGGCTGCCAGGAAGCCAAGACAGTCACCAAAGCAGACAGGCTGAGGAAGAGGTGACGGAAGTAGGAGTTGGCGTTGTCAGGAGACACCAGCGAGCAGCCGGACAGTTTCCCATATCGCGTCCTGGTGGGGCTCCGGGGTTCTGGTGCTGGTACTTGTGCTCAGTCATGGCAGATGAGGAAGACAGCCAAGTATCAGCTATGCGAGGGCTTCTCTGAGGACACGAGCTGTGAAACATGGCGGCCACCATTTCTGCGGGCCTTTAACATGAGGAGAGGCAGGGGTGCCTGAGTGGCTCAGTCAGTTAAGCATCTACCTGTGGCTCAGGTCATGATCCCAGGGTCCTGAGATTCAATGCCTCATCAGGCTACCTGCTCAGCAGAGAACCTGCTTCTCTCTCACTCCCTGCCTGCCACTCCCCCTGCTTGTGTGCTTGTTCCCTCTCTCTGTCTTTCAAATAAATAAGTAAAATCTTAAAAAAAAATTTTTTTTTAAATTAGGAGAGGCAATCATATATCCAGGGAAAACAATGCTGAGCTGGCCTGGATGAGCTCTAGGCAGCATCCCTAATTCTAGAAAACTATGGAACTCGAGGAATTATATTCAGGGCAGAACGCAGCTCCAGAGCAGTTCTGGGGTGGGGGACGGTGGTGCTAGTGGGAACCCGGCTCTGCCCAGCGGCTCCGCAGTTTAGGTCTCCCCTGGTTTAAACATGTCCTAAGGGCCTGGTATATTTCCCTCATGGTCATGGTTGGTCTATTTCATGGTGTTTTCTCCTTCATTATCCCGTTGGTGGTGGAGTGTGTGTGTATGTATACGTGGGCATTTCCTTGGCCATTTGTGTCATGGGAAGCTTTCCAGAGACATTTCTATGAGTATAGAAGCTTCAACAGAATCAGGAGCAGACAGAGGTGGGTTTGGGGGTAGGGAGGGGGTCTGCTCGTGACTGTGTCTTCTCTTCTCCATGAACTCAGCCATTCGGCATCCGTGACATCTCTCCCATTAAGCTCACTGGAAGGTTTGGGGGCAGCTCCTCTTCCCTGCTGTTCTTTGTACACCCTCCTCCCTCTCTCTGTCCTCACCCCCTTCTATTTTCTGCTCTCCTTTCCCCTCTGGTTTCTTCAATTTCAATGAGTTTATTGGCATGACGAATGTTGCCAAAGCCAATAGCACCGAGTCTCAGCGTCTGGGGATGGATTTCACAGTGGGAAGGGGGTGACCGGGGCCTCGGACCACATTCCCACTGTGGGTTTCTGCTTCAGTCTGAGGGGGTGGCAGGCTGCCAGGGACCTTGTTCACTTGGATTTCCAGTCTCAGCTGAACTCAACAGCCTTGTCTCCAGACAGGGAGAAAGTTCTTATTATGGCAGAGGTCATGTCTGGAGCCTCAGTTCTGGGAGGGGTGGGGGCTTCAAGCTTATGTTTTCAAGAAGCGGTTTAATAAATAAGTCCCACACTGTCCCCTACAAACAGTGCTGTTAAAACTCCAGCCTCCCACAGACACTCCACACCCACAGGCTGGGGCCAGCCACGCTCACTCCAGGCGTTCACAGGAGATTAGAAAGGGTCCTTGACAGTCTTCTAAATAAGTGAGAATCTTACCTTTTTTCGATATCACCGCCCTGCCCCAAACACACACACAAGAAGAACAACTTGGAGAATGAGAGATAAGCAGGAGAAAATGGATATTGTTACAACTAGAGCCTCAAACATCCATTTCAAGGGAGTTGCAGCTAAAGAAGTCTCCTTCCTAATGAATGAGCCTTATGAGGCTTATCAAGCTCCTATTCTGCCACCCCGGACCGCCCCACCCCCCGACCCCGCCGGGTACCTCAGCTGATGGAAATTTCTATTTGCAATGAAAATCAACTTTGGAAAACGTCACAGCAAGGGACTTTTTTTCCTGGCTGCCCCAAGATTGATCTGGTCCATAGGATGCCCCAGATCATTGCATTCGGTAATTTCATTCTGCTTATGATCTATTTCTTATACGATCAATATGATAAATGTGACGGAGAGCAAAGTGGGTTGCGCCGATGCTGGTGCAGTAAAGAGGAGAGGGGAGCACTGGGCTGGCGCGCTGTGTGTCTCATGAAGCAGAAAAGCAATTCAGTCAGACTAAAGGCTACAGACAAGGCGGTATATTCTCCCTGATAAATGCAAATGATGTGACTGCATTCCCCCCAGCCCACATGGGGAGGGCTGGGGGAGGGGCGGAAAGCCCTGCTGTCTGGGAGCCCAGCATTCCCTTAGGAACCCACAGGCATTCTGCACGTGGCAAGCTTATAGGGTATGGGGGGAGGGTCAGGGTGCTGGGAAAGAAGAATTAGAGTTTGCTTAAATAATCAGGGCTAATGGCAAGCCCCTTCTTCCTGGCCCAGCCATGCCTCCGAGCATTGCCCGTTTTAAGACAGTACAACTGAATCAGGCATCCGGCAAGAAGAGAACCACAGGGAAATAGCAGACAGAGCACTGAACCATGAGAACCCCATCATCCTCTCTGAGCATCCGAGTTCCCCTGGCTACAGGTCTTGTTAGGTAACAATCAGTTTCGTCCTCTGCGTTGTTATTTGGTACCAGGGCCTTCTGTTCTCCCGCGTGAGCTGACGTCTCTAGATGTCCTCAGATAAGCCATCCAATTCTCTGCATCAAAGTTTCGTCATGTGTTCTGGGGAATCAATTAGATCTCTGCTGCTGCTGGAGAGTGTCTACGAAGACGGAATGAAATAAGGTAGTATGTCACGTGCCGAACGTGTCGAGTATTGTTTTAGCCACAGCAAAGCCCCTAACATGAAAAAGAGGGGCGACAAGCCCTCAGAAAGTTTAGAGATTAATGGGGATGTGGCTCAAATGCGTGATAAAAAGAAACAAGACAAGTTCACACAGCAGAAAGAGTCCTCACCCAGGAGGTGCAAAGTCTGACTTATAACCACGGCTGTACCACTCTCTCATTTCACAATCCCACAAATTCCTTCCCCACTTTGGGCCTCAGTTTCCCCAAAGGAACATGAGACAGTTGGGTAATCTCTAAGGCCACCCAGCTCTGACTTTTTATGGTGCTGTGACAGGTTGAGCCCTAAGGTCGGTGCAGGTGTTCAGGAGTGAGGTGAGCTCCAGAAGGATATGTGACAGAGCTAGATTTTAGAACAGGGAAGGGCAAGCTTTGGCAAAATGGTACAGAAGGGACATTCCAAATGTGGAAAATCAACTTTATTAAGTTGTCTTCAGTTTGGGGCGAGAACGTCCTGATCAAGAGGACAGTTTGCGTAGCTGGAACCTAGAGAAGAATAAAGGGAAAGGTAAAGTGGTACGGAAGGTGCCCTTGGCCTCTGAGTCCTTGTCTGGAGCGGGGAAGGAGTGGAATGTGCTGCCGGGATGGGTGGGCTCTTCACGCTAGTGATGAGAAGAGCCTGGCCTGTTGCCTTCGCCCACTCCCATCTGTGTCCAAAGGACCTCAGCCTTAAAGATCTTTCTCAGGAGTGTTTTGTCACAACACTGTTGTTTCTTGTGTTCCTTCAGGAAATTAAACTGGGAGCTTCTCAGCCCTGCTAGGGTTTGATCCCTAACAGACACTTTCTTCTACTGCAGAAAGCCTGAGGAAGGCTAGGGAAGGTACAGGAGAGAGTATTGTGGATGGGACTGTCCTTGTAGGATGGATTCCAGCAACTCTAAGGTGCTGATTCTCTGCCTTCCCATACCTCCCTCTGCATGGAAGTCTGGTCTCTGGAGAGGGGCAGGCAGAAGGCCCCCTCCATTTTCTCATCTAGATGGCAGAACCTGTGAGGAGATCTTCACTGGAAATGTTGGTAAGTGGCCACTGCTCTGAGGGCAGAGCTGGGAACTGTGATCAACTGAGAGTCAAGCCACTCATGGCCTGAGTGAAAGTGTCAGGACAGCTCATCTGAACACTTCCATTTGCAAAGGGACCCAGAGAACTGTGTCCTAATATGTACTGCATCAGTCGAACATAGATCTCAGATTGTATTCAAGATGACCATCCATTTGCTCATGAGGCATAGTTTCACCTATTGGGAAAAGCGCTAAGGAACTGCATCCCTTCTCTCTAACTGAGATGCTTATGATCTATTTCTTATACGATCAATATGATAAACCCAGGGTCCCATAAATGATAACGAGAAAACCGACAGGTCTAGACCATCTTTCTGAGGACACTGGGGGCCTGGGCAGGAAGAGGGGGCCATCCATGGGCGGATGTTGACCCAGAGGAAGCAGTTTGCAAATTAAGAAAAGAAATAAAACTTGAAGAAGTGGAAACGAGTTATTTTAGTCAAAGCTTCCTCATTTCATCTCCATCCAAATGCCTCAGCAAATATCACACTCAGAAAGGAGTGCAGGGTGGTGTTATGGATCAAAAAGCAAGTGCCCCCCAACCCCGACCTGCATGAAATGAGTTGCCTAGAATGACAGCATCAGCTTCCTTATCAGTGGCTGAGAATCATCAGCCAAACCAAAAAAAAAAAAAGTATGGGCTTGCCATCCAGAGAGATCTCTCATTCTTCCCCACCCTTCTTCCTTCTGAGTTCATTTTCTATGAACTCTAGTTCTTGGCCTTGAAGAGATGTTTGACTTGCTCTGCCGGCATCCCAGACTGTTCTTCTTTTGCTGATAATGAGTTCAAGTCACATGAGAAGACGGACCTCACTTCTGAGGCATGTGGGCAAGTCCCAGGCGAGACATCTGCAAGGGCCGTTTGTCCGATATTTCCTCTCTAGTCCTCGGACGACTCAGACTTCACTTTCTCCAGAACTCTCCAGACTCCCGATGCTCCAGAATAACACCAGCACCAAAAATCCAAGGGAATTTTCCAATGGGAAGACTTCCAAAATCACCAAAGACTTGAATTACCTTTCCATAATTGGGAAAGTCCACCAAATAGCAGAGAAATGATCTTTTTCTTTTTCCCCTGGCTTACTAATCAAAATGCTGTCTGCTTCCAACCCAAGGAATGTCATGAGACCTATTCCCAACGAGCTCAACCCCAGTAATTGGAAGCAGCCCTGCCTCGTCTTTGGTCTTGGGTATTTTCATCATTGGACTATTTGAGCCAAGACATAGGTTTTGCCAAGGAAAACTTTCCTTTGAAACCTCCATCTTATCCAAACAGAGAGCTGAAATTGACTCTTGGCAGCTCCAAAGATAGTTCTGAAAAATAGGACATATGTGTCAGCCAATCCATGGGACTGTCCCCAATCGGGGGGTGGGGGGGGGACTTGCATATAAACCCATCTTCCCTTCCCGCAAACTGATAAAGCCAATGCACCTGTAACAAGCTCAGGGACCTGTTATGTGGCCCGCATGTCCAGTTCCTTTGACTGTGACCTCCAAATCCTTCTACTCTAGCAGGTTCGTGAGGCAAAAGAGCTACGGGTACTCAGTGAAAGGGGAGAGCTGAGTATAGAAGAAATGTGGCTCCATTCTTCATTTGAATGTCAGCTCTCAGCAAGATGACAGTTTGGGGAAGGTTGGGTCCAACTCGGAGGACTTGCAATCCTGGAAATCAGACTACTTGCAGGCATGATTTCCTTGGGGAAGGAGCGGGTATTTATAACGGAAACCATGTTTATACCCAGAAGCTGAAGAAAACATTTTGCAAATATTTAGGCCAATGAGCTTACCTGGAGAACAGAGGGCACATGATTGGCACACTGCCTTCTGTAGGGGAGGGTCCAGGTAAGGGACAGATGGGCCCTTAGTGAGGAACTCCAGGTTTGGTGAGTTCCCTCCCCTGCTGTGGTCTCATCCTGGGTTCCTGGTTTTTCTCCCAGTTGCTTCCATAGCTCTGAGAGGTGAAGAATTGGCATATCACACTCAGGACTCACTTTCACCGGGACGAAAACTACTTAGAACCATAGAATCTTGGGACGCACCTGCTTTCAGCTCAATCATGATCTCAGGGTCCTGGGGTTGAACGCTGTGTTGGGCTCCCTGCTCAGTGGGGAGTCTGCTTCTCCCTCTCCTCTGTCTCTCCCCATGCTCTATCTCTCTCAAATAAATACAATCTTAAAAAAAAAAAAAAAGAAGAAAAATAGAATCTCATAATGGGACACCACCTTAAAGCCCATTTAAGTCAAATGGCCAGTCTCAAACTAGAATGCCCACAGAGCATAATCAACACCAACAACTGGACATCACTGCCAAGAGCACAGGTCAACATGCCGGGGAGTGCAGGCCAGCATCCTCCCAAGGGCTAACTACATACCAAGGCACATAAACCACTTTGCCAGTTTAGGGGATGACTGATGGTTAAGCTCATGGGCTCAGAATGCTTGGAGTTCGACCCCCCACTTAGTCCTACATGACCTTGGACAACTTATCTGACCTTCCCTGCCTCAGTTCCTCATCTGTAAAATACAGATAAAGATAATACTTACCTTTTTTGGTCTTTGTGAAATTAAAATGAACTAATATAGGTCAAGTACTTAGATCCTGCTAGCCCACTGAATCAGGCAACAGAGATTCCCTTCATTTAAAAAAAATTTTTTTAAATAAATAATCCTATGTATATACAAAAGCATAAATATTAGGATAATAAGCCCTCGTGTATCAAGATAGTATAATGAATGCCTCACTTAGCTTCAACAGTGATCCACATGTAGTCATTCTTGCTCTCTCTACATGCCACCCACCTCATCTCTACCCCACAAGTGTTTTGAAAAAACTCATATTTCATCTTAAATTATTTCAGTGTGTATCTCTGAAAAGGGGAACTTTCTGAAAAATTAATAACCATACTCCCCCCAAAAATATAAAAACAAGGCTATAATACCAAACTCAATCTTGGGCTGATCTCTGTCTCTCTCGTCTCCCTCTCTTTCTTTCTGTTGCAAATGATACGAGAAAAGGTCCACACTTTGCAATTGGTTGATATGTCTCTTAAGTCTCTTTTAATTTATAGGTTCCCCTTCAGTTCTTTCGTTCGACCATTTTCCCCTTCGTTACTTTTTAGTCTGGAGATTAGACCATTTGCTGTATAATGTTTCTGACAGTTTGGATTTTGCTGATTGCATATCATTTAACGTGTTCCTGTGTCCCTCTGTATTTCCTGTAAATTGATAGTTAGATCTGCAGGCTTGATTGATTCAGGTTCAATAATTTGACAAAATTACTTCACAGGCTGTGCTATGTATTTCTATGAGAAGGTTCACAGTGTCTGGCTGGTCCTTTTGTTGTGATGTTAGCAATATCAATGATCATTGTCTACATTTATTTACTCATTGTCAGGTCGCCAAATAAAATACAGGATGTGCAGCTACATTTGAATTTCAGATAAACAACAAACAATTGTTTAGTGTAAGTATATCCCATATCTATAGATAGATAGATATAGATATAGATATAGATATATATACACTAAGCAATTATTTGTTGTTCAAATGAAATTTATATTTAACTGGGAGTCCTGCATGTTCATTCACTAAATCTGGCAACCCTACTTAGGGGCTGTAAAATGGTGACATTCTAATTCCGTGTGTCCTTCTTTATTGGCTGCAATGCTTTTATACAGAGAAACTTCCCCTCGTCTAGTTGATAGACCTGAAATACCGACCATAGATGAGAAACAGGATAAATGCTTGATTTTTTTTTCTTTTACTTATCAACGTAAAAATAATGAGATAGTTCCTCCAATGACCGAGAGACATATCATTATGAACTCATGAATATGAATGTGGTTGTTGTGAATTTCAACCCTTTGCAGTTATTATCCATCCTGGTATGTCTAAGCTATCCCATCTCTGGTCAGTGAGAATCTAATCCAGTAGGATCCTGAGTCCTTCCGAAATGGGGACACCAGTGATGTTTCATATGTAGTTTGCTTTCTGATATGACAAGATTTGGGGGACGCATCTTGTATATTTCCTGCACTGCCTTGGCATCAGCCATTTCTCTAAGCAATCTTGTTTCCTTTTAAGAGAAAATGGTATTTAGAAAACATAATCTAGGAACGAGGGCTGTTCCGTGCTACCGAATTTGTTCATTTCTTTTAAGTCTCTTCCATACAGAGAGCCACTAAACGTGTACTTTTTAAAAGATAATATATACTGGGATGTCATAATAATATTTCCAAGACAGATGCAGAACCACAGGTATTTCCTCTCCTCAACAATCTCACATCAGTATGTCCTTTCTCCCATAATAAAAATCCCTGTTCTCAGTAATATTCATATAATTGCTCATATGCCAACACACACACATAAAACAATGGTACAGGCTCACAAAACCTACAGCCTCAGAACAACAATAGAACACCACCACCACCACCAACACAGCTGCAAAAAATAGCTCCAGGTTTTGTTTCATTTTGTAGTTCTTTCTGTACTTAGGGCATGTCCCACTAGGGATATAAAAAATACACCCTTGTTTTAAGTTACTTGAAATACTTTCCTGGTGTGGTTATGCTCCAACTGGATATACATTTAAGTTCTTTTTTTTTTCCCCTCCTTTCATTTTACTTTCTAAATTTTTTAGGGATTGCTTTTTTTGTATTTTGTTTTAAGATTATGTAAAAATATTTACATAATTCCAAAGACAAATCTATAAAACATGATTTATTCAAAGAATTCTCATGCCTATCCTGGCCTCCTCTATTCTCTCCCTCTTTCTAAAGGTACACATGATGTTATTTTTATGATCTATCCTTTATTGGTTTCTCCTTCTGTAATTACTTTAATCTAAATAGATACAAAGATATATCTGTATCCTCCTCATTTTTCAAGATTCCACTCCAATATCATTCTTCTGAGCCCACACCACCCGGAAATAGAGTACTCATCAAATCGATTACAGCCAGAAATATATCCTGCTGGCAATATACTGATGTGGTCACACAGATTGTTTACGGCCACCCTCCATCCTGACTGTTCACGTCTCAATTCTAACTGGTTGGTTCCCAGGTTTTACCTAATTACAGTTTGTAGCATTCATGTCTGCCTCTCTCGGTAGCAAAAGTTGCTAGGATTTCCTAGAAAGCCAAGGCCAGACCAGCCCTGGTGCGTTTTTCTTTTATATCCCACACAGCCAGAGCCACAATGAAAATCTGTTGAACTGAATGCATAAATCAGTGTTTATTAGCCCTGGATAAGCATCCAAATTACCCATGCCACTTTTTCAATACACTTTTAAAAGTACAGGTTGCCAAGTTCTATCCGAGACCCACTGAATCAGAATCGCCAAAAGTGATCACCAAGAATGTGGATTAAATAACAAACCATGATTCTGCTTTTAGCCAGCTTGAGAGCCGTCGACAAGCGGCCACTCGCGTAAATGCCCTGTTGGAGCACGTACAAGGCCCTCGCAGGGGTCGCTTCTCGGCTGATCCTCCCCACTGCTGTTGGAGATGGTGCGATTCTGCATTGGTAAAGCCAAAAGGAAAACTTAGCCAGCCAGGCCATCTACCTTGATGATTTTCTCCCGAGAAAAGTTAAAGACGGATGGAGGGTGGGTTTGTGCCTCTCGAAGAGAATTGGTTGTATGGAAAGGTTAATTACATCTGAAGGTCGCACAGTTTGTCAGCACCTAGGATGAAACTGGCTTTGTGATCTTCGGGCCCAGAGCTCTGTCACTATTAGCAAAACAGCTGCTTCCCTTTACCAATCCTAGGATTACCCGAGGGCAGAGATGACACAGGGCTTCTCATCCCTTCCGGGGAACATTCGTCCCCAGGCAGGACTTGAGAGCCAGAGGGGATCATAGGGATCAAGTCCAATCCCTAAGGTGAGACGACTGTGGCCTGCATCAGAAAGGGGAGTTAAAGGCAGCGCTAGGACTAGGACCCAACTTCCCTGCCTTCCTGGCTTTTGCCATCAGGCTTTTTCCCTCCCTGGCTGTCTGTACACCCCCAACCATTCTCGGCTCATTCCCACTAACAGTCCAAGTTCAGAGGATGCCTTCTGGTATGAACGGAGCTGCGTAGAGTCTCGGACATCTAGTACAGCCACGCGGGTTAATATAACGTGTCTGTGACTATGGAGAAGGCAGGAATCAGACCCTAGAACTCTTCTCTGGGCTTCAGGGACAAAAGCCATGGCCAGGCGGGTGTCTAACGAGGGACAATCAGCGTCAGCTGAGAGGAAGAGGCCCGTGGGCTGAGAAAATCCCATCCTCCTACAATAAGTTTAAATGAGCTCTCCCGTTTGATTTTTCTTGCTCATCCTAGCAGTGAAGAGAGGCCGTGGGTAGGTGGGTTGGCCGGGGACAGGGGGCCTCCCAGAAGCAACAGCACACTTGCTTCCTCCACATCTGCCTTTTCGCTTTTATCCAGGGCTCTCCAGGCCAGAGATAGTCTAATTGGTGTCCTGGTGGAAGGAGATGGTGGCTGAGCCTTAGAGAAACAAGGCTTAGGGATTTCTTCCATTGTGCCCATCTCCATAATCCTCACCATTCCCTATCCCCAGCTCACAGTCTGAACCAAAGGCTAAAACTGGAGGGGGTCCACTTGGTACATCTGGCTATTTTGGAAAGCTCCAGGGAGAGAGTCATCATGGTAATCGAATGCATCAATTAAACCCAACAGATTCTTTCAATCACGGCGTGCATGCACGTGAGCACACACACATGCACACACACTCACACACTCTCACGCACACACACACACAGACGCAATCGCCTGTCTCAACGTACATCCAGGGCTCACTCTGGCCTCTCTGGCTTCTACAGTGTGAGGCAAGGCAACAAATGTATTCAGTCCACAAGAATTGAGGTTATGGGAGATGAAGGAAACCAGAGGGGGTGGACAAGCATGCTGGTGAACTTGAATGCATGCCAGAGAAGGGGGCAGAAGGGCTTTGAAGGCAAGAGTCCTATAGGGATGCTAATCGTGAGTATTTTATTGTGATTATTCTGGGTCCTCTTTCTCTCACTGGGGATGCACACAAAACTGTGACGTGGGGTAGGATCCTCCCGGCGGCTCGCCTATTGCCTTTGGAAAAGAGGTCAGTCAGTGGTAGAGAAAAGCTTTCTGCCCAAGGCTTTTGGAGAAATCATTCCTTGCACTGGATTAAGGTTCAAAAGGAAAATTTAGGCTAGAATTTAAGAATCTTTCAGGCTAAAAGTACTGTAAAACTATAACAGGTGCCAAGAGTATTAGTAATATATTCTAGGCCTCTCAAAATTTATAAGATGGTAAATGCCTTATCATTAGATGCACTCAAAGAATGACCACCCACTTGGTCAAGACTTTATTTGGAAGTAAGTTCTTTGCAGATGAAATCAAGTTAAAACAAGGTCATCCTGGATGAGGGTGGACCCAAATCCAATGAGGGGTGTCCTTCTAAGGTGTCATTGTGCACATACATGCGCACACTCGTACGCACGTCCGTGGCTGGAGAGAAGATGGCTATGTGAACACAGAGGCAAACATTGGCATGATACGGCTACATACTAAGGACTGCCAAGGATTGTGGATCCAGAACATCAGCCAGAACCTGGACAAAGCAAAGACTTCTTCCCTAGAGCATTCCAAAGGAAGAGGGCGCTGCTGACTCCTGGACTTGCCACTTGGAGCTCCGGCACTGGGAGAGAAGAAATTGTTGTAAGTCATTCAGCTCATGGTCCCTGGTGCTGGCAACTTGAGGAAACTCACAGAGGGTCAGACCGAATCGGCTGGAGGGTCTTTTTCCACTGCAACAGCTGTAGTCTTAACTTTGTTGGGGTGTCTTTGTTGGGAGTTAATACAGCAACATCTTTCTGGACTGATTTCCCAACGGTCCTATCATAAGACGGAAGGAAGCGCTGTGAGAGCCATGGGGCCCTGGAGAGAGAGACCCAACTGGACTCGCCTTCCCTGTGGGAGGGGACCGATTTTGTCACACAATGAAGTTCTCCTGCACAACCACTCCCTTCCTCCTCCTCCTTCATGAAAGTGAAAACAACTGCATACTTGGTGATGGCTCTGGGGACAGGAACCAGACCCCAACGCCCAGGGCTATCCAGTGGGATTCCTGACTCAGGAGCGCCATTTCTTCCCAAACAATTAAGATAATCCAATCAATGCTGGGCACAGCACACACTAATGCCATTAGAGGCAAAATCTCCCAGGGCAGTGGTGGGAGGGGGAGAAGGAGCCACAAAGCGGAGTGGGCTCAGTCTCAAGGTCAGTGTGTTCTTGACTGAGTTACCTGAGCTGGATGGCTCTGAGGCAACGTCAATGCCTTTCTCCAAGGAACCCACGGCCCAAAGTAAAGATGGCATATGCTAAAAGGAAATAGAATCATCCAAAGACTTGAAGGACAGCCCCCGCATCTCCCTGAGCAATGCAGGGGGGCGAGACTCAGGAGACCTTGTTTTGATCCCGGCTTCTCCATTTATCAGCCACATCCCCTTGGGCAAAGCACTTAATCTCCTAAACCTCAGTGTTTCGTTGGAAAACAGGGACGGTTTTACCCAAGTTCCTGACTTTCTTTGCAAGACCAAAGAGCATCAGGACGGACACAATGCTTCTTGCTTCGCAGAGGAGGAAAATGAGGCTAGTCCCCCCCACCCCGTCCTTCCCCCCACCCGAAGGCCACCACCAGTGAATGACAGACGTGGGCGGCACAGAGCAAGGGCCTTGTAAATAACACGTTTTCTTCCACCAGACCCTGCAGGTTACACAACTGTCCGTTGACTCTCATCACAACACTTTGATGTCCAACTTCTTTTCCTGTTTTATGGTCAGGGGAGACGGAAGTTAGCAAGAAGTTGAGTCATTCTGCTGAGACCAAGAGGCATCAGTACGGGAGCCAAGAATCAAACCCACTCTGAAATCTCTGCTCTTAGCAACGACAACTGAGCTTGCCAAACTTTTTAGGTTACCTGCTTCTCGTGTACATGAAAACTTGCTATATTATATTATTACATTAATGTTAACTGTTAAATGTTATCGCAGTAAGGGAAGTGAGTGTTAGTTTGAGTCTGAAACTCATCCAAAGCACAGAGGTGATTCTCGGGTCCCGGGATGAGGCGAATATAAAAATTGCAAAACAGTTTGTCATATTCTTCTGTTGAGGATCTTTTCTGAGCTCATTAGTCAAGGGGGAAGAGAGGATCAGTCAAGGGGGAATAGGGTTCTCGAGGTGCTGATGGCTGTCCTCGCTGGTGTAACAGGGAAACCCAAGGCATCTCTAATGCCTCAAAGGAGGAGAACTTTGACCTCCTGGCATTTCCTGTGTCATCTCGCTCCATGCATGGAAGACACCCAGGTCCGTGGAGCAGAACTGGACAGCTCCTGCGGTCAGCCTTGGTGAGGAACATGGATCATGCGTGTTCGTCAGGGTGGGTCCACAGGAAACTCCAGCATCAGAACCAAGACCTTCCATTGGCTCTGGCAGACTGAAGACAAGTTGGAGGGAAGTGGTTAACAGATGATAAAGAACTTTCAATTCCAGTGGAAGATACAAGAGAAACGTAAGGTATGGTCCTTGCCCATAAGCGATTAGCAGTCTAATGAGAGGAGTCAAGTGCTGAAGTGAAGCCTACCGATGGGTAACAGAAGAGGTCGAAGTGGATTTAGCAGGAACACAGCGCAGCAGAGCAGAGGGGACCCAGGACTTGGAATTAGAACATCTGAGTTCCACTATCTTCTCTGCCATTCCCGGACATGTGATCTACTTACTACTCAACTTCTCTAAGAGAAGGTGATCTCTAACATCTCTGAAGTGGTTTTAAAAAAAAAGGCAAATACCATAAGGGCAGGAATTCAGCAAGAATTTGTTAAGTGGCCTTTCTTTACCAAGCTTGCAGTGGGTAGGGCCAATTACAGACTCTTATACACTGAGCATAAAGTGCCCTTGGCCAAGATAGCAGAAAAGAGATGGGTCTGGAGAAGATCCTGGAGATTGCTGAGCCATTGGACGGCTGGCGGACGGACGTGAAAGGGGCTGATGACACATTCCAGAAGGCAGGAATCCCATGGGCAGAAGTTCAGGGAATAAAATGAGCTTAGCGATTTCAAGGGACTGATGGGGAGCCAGAATGCCTGGGGCGGGTGGGTAGGGGTTGTTAGAAATAGACTGGGCACAAAGGGTAGGGCAGGATTCTGAAAAACCTTGAAAGATGGCCTCTAAATCCTCTGATATTATAGTTACGGGTGTTATTTTTATTCAAGGGAAGAAAAAAGAAAAGAAATGCACGCTGCTCACCCAAACATCAGGACATTCTGTTCCTCTGTGATTGTGCTTCGTGAAAATGCTCTCCAGCAAAAAAGAAAAAGAATGATTAAGGGAAAAATATAACTAGAACCACATTCATTTCAACTCCACTGAAAGCACAGCAGGAGGAAGTCGCTGTGTTTGCCAAACTCCAGAAAGAGACACAATTGATGGGGGGGGGTGGGGGGGGGAGGGAGAGGGAGGAGCAAACAGGAGACGGGAGCTGTGGTTTTATTCTCCCAAGAAGATGTTGTAAATAATGGCAAGGTATGGTGCACGAAAGGGGAAATTACTATGACAGGGCCCTTTTAGGGAGGAAAATGGAACTAAATACACGTTCTGTTATTCCTGATCTTTCATTCAACCCCCCCCCTCCCATTTATATGGGGGCTCCCTGGAGCTGATGTTTCCCCTTTGCTGTCATAAGTAGTCATTGACTGGAGCCCATCATTTCAAAATAATGGCCTGCAATTCTTCCATTGTCGTGATTAATACAGGCTAATAATTATTAGCCACACTGAAAACTGCACAGGAAAGAGGTGCGGCTGCCAGGCTGCCCAGCTCTATGGAAGCCAGGAAAGTTCCCCGTCGTTCCACCAGGGGGGGTGATGTCCCTGAGAGACCAAGGAAGGCCTTTCTACTCTCACCTTCTCCAGGAGGCCAGGACCTCGGGCTGCCTCACCCCGAGGGCAGTGGCCTGGGCTGGGATTCACCCTACAGCCATCAGGGACCTTGCAGAACCACGCAAAATGGGAATTCCACAAGAAAAACAAGAGGCTGGGGCTCCAGGCCAGTGGGGGAAGGAGAGAGGAGGTGAGTGAATATATGATAACCAACCATCCTACGCTCTTAAGCCTTTGAAACATCAGGAAATATCGTTGGCTGAATGGATCGAAGGGGCTGGAGTTACCCGTGACTCAGGAAGATTCATAACGCCAGAGCCCTGAACAGAAGAGTTTATCAAAGGCCGGCAGAGAGAGTAATCATCCCACTCGAGACAACTCAAAGGCAAAACCCTATTTCTCAGTTCTGTCCCTATTTTGCACTCACAATGACTTTTTAGGCACTGGGATGTCTTCACCACTACAAGGAGGCTTTCCCGTATCCTCTGCCCTTCCTTCATCCTTCGAGGACAGAGGTGGAGGGACGGTAGTGAGGCAGGGCTAGGAGAGGAGAGCATGTGGCCTCACTCTTGTTTCTCACAGATCGGGGGACCGGGGCCAATGAGGGATGGGACTCATGCAAGGCCAGAGAAGCTCAGAAGCGGCCTGGCTCAGAACCCAGGTCTCATAACTCCCAAGAGAGTGGGCCCCACTCTCTGCTTTTTGGTGGAAATCATAGCCTTTTCATTCACACTGTGATTCTAAATAAACAGAAGCCATTCCAGAAAACAAAAACAAGCAAAAATGGTGCTCTGACCCCAAAGGGGGAAAGGAGGGAAGTGAGAAGAGAAAGATGGACGCAGAGAATGGTTCTTGTCCCCTCCTTCCCGCGTCATACTCTACCTGGGACACCTGGCAAGAGACTATTTCACAAACTGACACTGAGGGAAAAGCGTGGCTCTTTCCTTCCAGGAATTCAAAACTCAGAAGACAAAAAGCAAGGCTAAAGAGTTTTATTCCGGTGCCTATTAACCATTTGGTGATGCCGGTGTAATGCAGTGGTTTCCTGCTGGCCAAGGGCTCGTGCCATTTCTAGATTATTTCTTTTCGGACCTTTTCAGGTCCCGCTGCTCCAAATTTACAGCATGGAAGCAAGCACTGGGGTCTGCACCTGGACGGGTGGGTATCTGATTTACTGAAGCAATGTTTTTCTTTGTTTTTGCATGGGGCAATGGACTTGACCCTCTGCCAGACCTGGGTGAGGTCCCACCTACCCCTGCTCCTGCAGGGCCCTGGACCAGCCCCCACAGGTCGGGCTCGAGGCCTTCCAAACTGCCCTCAGCGGCTGCTCTCCTCTACCTTTTGGCAAACCAGAGACAGGACCCTGGGGCTGGGTCTAGCTTTTCAATACCAGCTCCAGTCCCTGGGAGGGCCCGGGCTCTGTGTTAGGTACTCTACCTGTCAGTCAGGAAAGAGAAGTCGGAGGCTGGGGGCAGACAGAAGGAGAGTGTAACGTTCTGTCCCAGAAGAGCTTGCAGTTCGAGGCAAGAAGAAATTCTTCTGCTATCGTTCTTGTCTTTCTTTCTCCCCTAATTAGGAGGAGATGTAAGTTCAATTCTGTTGGGGTTTGTAGGGCACAAATGCAATCAAGGCAAAGGCAGACACCAGTGTTTTGCTCACCCTGCTCCCTGTGGGTTCCCACAAAGACAGACTGGCGGGCTCTCTGGAAGGAGTGGGGGTCACACGCGTTGCACCCAATTATCCCATTATTTTGAGAGGCGGCCATGGCCACCTATGTGGCGCTGGTGCGGGGCAGAGGCAACAGGAGCTAGCAGAGAGGTGCCCGTGCTGGCAACTTCTTTCCTCCGGGCCAGCTCTCATTGTTGAACACACGCCCTGCAAAATGGGGAAGAATTGAGCTCATTAGTATGATTGTTTGTAATAATCACGATAACAACTACAACATGCTCTCCTTTGTAAGAGAAGATGACACTCGTGACCGTAAGTAGGGCTGAAGCTTTCCCTGACTCAGGATGAACCTGCAGGGGCTCCCGGGGGGCAGTGGGGAGCTAAGAGGGATGGAACCCAGCGCCTCCCATTTCCTGGCATCTGAAGTACAGATTCCCACAGTCTCCTCACTTTTGCCTCCTCAGAATACAACGAGACTGGAGAAAATGGATGTCAGATCAACCTTGGTTCCATTTCTGACCACATCACATGCTACCTGGGTGGCCTTGGGACCAATGACTTGACACTCTGGCCATTAGTTTCTGCATCTGTAAAATGGGGTGATGGTACTCACCCCTCAAGCTGAGATTGGCGAGGATTATGTATCATACGGGTCTTCTGCTGACCGCTGTGGCTGAGATGGGGTCATTCTCCACAGATAATTTTAAGCAACTGAAGGTATCATTTTGCCTCAAGAAAGAAACTTGGACAAAATGATCGCTTCCTATTGGTTCTGAAAGTTTCTAATCCCAAAGGAAGGAACTGGGCTGCCTCCATCCAGTCTTAACCCCACAGCCCTGAGTGTGCCTGCCATCAGACGGAATCCTCACAAAGTCTGGAAGCCCAGTTCCAGCTGAAGCTTGGAGAGCAAGTGTCCCCCGAATCAACCTGGGCCATCGGAGCCAGGGAGCTCAATGTGGGGCTTCCTGGCAAGTGAGGGCTACTGAGCGGGGAAGGACCTCGAAAGTGCATCTTCATGATATACCTCAGGCAGGGAGGGTCCATACCATTCTCAGTCCTTGACAATTAAGGGAGGGTTCACTGAGGCACCTTGGACACTCTGCCTGCCTGGCAGGTGTGGGAGGACGTGCGCTGCCTGCTCCAACGTGCATGTGCTTTATGATTCCCTAGGGGAAGGTAAGAGGCAGGATCTCCCTTGCTCTGTAGCACTTTCCAGTGGAGGCATGGTAGGGAAAGAGACCCGGAGTATTAGGGAGACGACGCAGCCACCTCATAAGCAAGTGTATTTCCTTCTCTTTCTGTAAGATTTTTTTATTTATTTGAGAATGAGAGAGCACAAACGAGGGCAGGGGGAGAGGGAGGATCCCAAGCTGACTCCACACTGAGCACACAACCGTGACGGGGCTCGATCTCACAACCTTGAGATCATAACGTGAACCAACACCAGGAGCCGGGTGTTTAACTGACTGAGCCACCCAGGCGCCCCAATAAGCAGAAGGATATTTCTAAGCCCAGCTACTTTTCCCTGGAAAACCGAACAAGAGAATGAACTGTAGTTAACCACAGCAGAGAAGTAAGTTTGGCTCTGGAAGGAGCTTCTAGATTTTAAGGCAACCTCCCCATATGCTTGCATAATTCTCTCCGAGTCACAGCCAATATCTTATTTGATTCTTGTGAAGCAGAATATGCAAGGCAAGGGATAGCATTTCCACTTCAGAGATGGGGAAACTGAGTCACAGAGCAGCTTAGCCTGAGATTACAGGACCAAATCAATAGTGCCTCTTTTTTTTTTTTTAATCTCTTAGAAAAAAATAAAGAAGGAGGACCCTTTCACAGACTCACAATGTAGGCACAGAGTAGCAGCCAAAATCGCGAGCAGAGGACTTCACTCAGCCCTCACCTTCCACACCCGCAGCCCAGCAGTCCAGACTCCCCGCCTGACCCCTTACCTTGCATGTTCAGATTCCTGTGGATTGTTCCAGGGTATTGTTCAGGTAGGTTTATTTAGGCTGCAGTTAGTTGGGCCTCACAGAGAATAACGTACTCCCAGAGGAGCATACTAGATGGATGGGGGTGGGGGGGGGAGAGGCTTCGGGAAAGAGGGCGAGGTATACGGGACTGGACATAAGCTCCGCTTGTGGGAGGTTTAGCGAGAAAGGAGTGAAATCCTGCCTTGTTTGATCTGGAGTCTTAACAGGCTCGCTACTGTTTAAAGTACACAGGAAAGCGGGATTTGTGAAGGGATAAGAGGGGACGCAAGAGGGGGGTGACATCTTTATGAATGGCCCTGAGAATCCCGGAGCAGGGGCCCCGTGGCTGTGTCCTGGGCCCGTGTCCCCACGGCCTGGCGTGAGGTTCACCAGTCTGGCATCCCAGCAGCCTCTCCTCCATGCACGGGACTTGGCCCACGTACTCCCGTATGGCCTGTCAGACCCATCTCTCTGTTCCTAACAATGCGGGGGATAGAGGAGCCTGGGACCAGGGTCCACTGGGTGAAGGTGAAGTACGGGATGGGAGACAGAGGGGCCCACCCACGAGAGGAACGTGTCCCTGCCTTGAAGGCTCGGGGTGAGGGTGACTGGAAGATGACACGCATTTGGAGTAGAGACCGCTCGAGTTGGCGGCAGCTTTGGGAGCTAAATGCAAGCCTGGTTATAGGCCAGGCACTCCCCCAAACGTCCCCTGTTGACACTGGCAAGCAGGAAGCCCTGACCTCTGTCCCCCCAGTCAGGTCACGCTGCCTTCCAGGCCCAGCCCCCATCCCACTCCAGGCACCTTAAATATATGCACACACACACTCACAGGCAGCTTTCCCATGCAAAATGCGGATGGCTTGCCACCTACCCCCCGCCCCCCACCACCTCTGAAAGGGAGCAGACTTCATGCTGAACGCCTGCCAAAGTATGGCCGGCTTCCAGCACCAAAAATACCTCCCGGGATCTGAGGGGCTACTGCGCTGGCGTCTATTTGCGGGGTTGGAGCTGCTGCAGTGGCAGAGAAAGGACTCCCTCTGGGGATCGGCTGGTTGCCCTTTTAGGCCTTTTGGGCGTCTCCCCAAAGTCTGAGGCTTGCTTTCTGGAGCCTGAGAAGCCCTGGTCAACCGCACTTGCCCTCTGCAGGAGAAATACTTACTCATTTCTCCCAGAAAAAAACCCAGCCCCATTTCTAGAATGCTATTGCCTCATCCTCTTCCACTTGTCTGATCTTTATCCCCAAGTCACCCGTCCGATGACGAGCAAAGAACAGGCAGTGGCAGGTGGGGGGTGTGGTGTGGGATAACAGGGAGCAGGAGCTACAGATGACTTTGCAGGGGTGAGGCATTAGGAGCACCGCCACTGGCCAAGGTGGGCAGGTTGGGGTGAAGGAGAACCCTGCTGAACTTATTAGGATTTTCCAAAGATGGGAAATTGGCATAAGACAAAGAGAGGCCTGTCCATCCAGCCATCCAGCCATCCAGCCATCTATTCATTCATTTGATAAGTATTTATTAAATACCCACTACTTGTCGAGAACTGTGCTGGGCAGGGACCGTCTGTCCTTGTGGAAATAAGGATGAATTTCAAGGCATTGGCAGAGTCTCCGTGAGTCCCCAGGGGTGATGGGTTTGACACCAGCTGGACAGGATGAGGAAGAAGACATCAAAGGCCAGAGAGACACCAGGAAACCTGAGTTCCACGAAGACATAGACAGGTCCATGGGTATGGAGCCTATTAACACGATTATTAGCATGATTTCTTTAAAAAGTAGGTGAAGAGATAATGAGGTATACAATTCCATTAAGAAAGAAATTTTACAAACTTATTGTCAATAAATAATATTTGTGGAATGAATGAATGAATGAATGAATGAATACCTAGTGATCAAAGGGAAGCACTTAGCAGAGCATGTTGAAAGACCCAAAGCTTGTATATATTGTCATTATTTCACAGGATGTTACATTTAAATACAAACCATGAACTTGAGTTGTTCTTTTTTTATTCCCAAGATATATCGTTATAATTATGTACTTAACTAATAAGATCCATATTTATTCTAGCCTATTGGGACTAAAAATATGAACAAATCTTTCCATGTTAATGATGCTATTAATTCTTCCAATGGTTTTACATAGATCTATTTTAACTCCATCAACTATGTGAAGATTGGAGGTAGAAATTCCCATCTCATAGATGGACATACTGAGGTCCAGAAATGTTAAGCGTGCTTCAGCCAGGGTATGGCTCAGTGGACTGAATTAGTGTTCTCCTGGTTGTTATGCGACGCCCAAAACCTCACAAGACTCAGATCTTAGACCATGTTCAGTGACAATGTGGAAAATTGGTGATATTGTGTTATGCTGCCTACAATGTGTTCTTCCACGTGTCTTCTCTCTCCCTTGCTCTCTCTTTCCCTCCTTTCATTTGGAAAGCCTGAGGAGGCTAGGGATGAAGGATGGGATGGGTGGAGGAGTCTGTTTCATTGTATCCTGTCTTGCTCCTCATTCTAGGATTTATTTCTGGACCACAGGTGGGGGAGGTGTTATGAGACAATTATTTAAATTTTGTCTCATATTATATTATATCTCATATTATATTATAATCTTCCCAAGATGTGATTAAATTGAGGCATGGGGAAGAGACGTGACCCCTTTCCAGGGTCCCACAGCATTTGATGTAGAACCAGAAAGTCCTAATATTCAGCCTCAAGCTTTATCAGTTGAATATTTTCAACCCTACCACTGGCTGTCTTGGGTGTAGTTGGCCAGAACTGATGTTCCATGTATCGACCAAATGGGAAAAATGTTGTTCTAAAATCTTCTAGCATCTTCTTCAAATCATATTTTTTAATAAATTATGGTTTATATGCAGGCTACTCGGATAAGAGGGTAGACAAGACTGTCTGGATGGGGAGACAAGACCTACTTATAAAGAGAAATAAATAATAATATGGGGTAACTTATGATAATTGCCCTGAGGGTTGCCAACAATAAATGCTAAAGTAGTTCAAAGGGAAAAGCAGGTATGGATCAGGGAAAACAGCTTAGATAGATTCTATGTGGCTCCACAGGACACCACCAGGAATAACCAGTGAAAGTCACAGGGAGACAAATTTCAGCTAATTACAATGATGAAAGAACTTCCGAGGAATTAGTTCATTTCTGTAGATGAAGGAAAGCCTAGATTTTCCTACACACATATTGTACACTGTGTTGAATGCACGATTGTGCAAGGCCACCGGTGATTCTAAATTTCCAACTACCACCACCCTTTTTCTTAAGCTCCTGCTCAGAGAATTTCATGGACTCCCTCCAGGGCTCTCCGGAGTGATTTTTTAAATTTTTTAATTTTTTCCTGTTTATACCACTGAGGACCGTGGCCACCAGAGGGCAGTAGTTGGAGTTTATCCGAATACTTGAACATGTTGAGTAAACTCGCCTGTGCTTTAATCGCGAGCAGGGACTACGCAGATCCTGCGAACTCACCGGGGTCTAGCTTGCAGGCCTCTTTCGGAAAGCCGTGTCCAGGCACTGCGGACATGCTGAGACTCTATGGCACGGAATCAACGGTCGTAAAAGCAGCCGAGGCATTGCCATCCGGAATCCAAAAACCTCTCACCTTAGATTATTAAAATAAGTTATTTTACCTCCACCTCTGATTGCCCTGCCAGGCAAGCTCCCTGGGCCTGAATATGGAAAGCGCCCCGCCGGTCCCCCCACGCTTGCCCGGTGCCCAGGATCCCTAATAGAGCTGGAAGCTTGAGCTTCAGAGCAAAGCTCACCTTTGCATTAGAAAAATAATAATAACAACTTCAAACCTCATTTGACAGCTTGTTGGCTTTTTGAAATTCACGAGCAGAGGAAATTTGCTCCCACCAATTCTGAGGCCCCGTTCTCAACTGCATTTGCCAAAGTCCATTCCTCCCCGCTCACCCCTCACTCAAATTAAAGATGAAGATGGAGGTGTGCAGGATGGGCGCGGTGACAGGTGATGCTAAGGCGGGGGTGGGGGAGGTGGGGGGAGCACATCCCCACTGCCCTTACCCACTCTGCGGGCGTCCTGAGCTCTACGCACAGGGGGCTACACCAGCTGAGCTCACAAGGCCTCCACCAGAATCCCCAGGCCCTGGCAGATTTTCGTTGCCCCCTCGGCCACTTAAGGTGGCCGGTGGGTCCGGGCTGAGCTGGGCTCAGGGCAGGCAGCCCGGAGGCCTCCCGATGCCAAACCTGATTCTCCTTTGTTGACAGCTCGCGGAGGAGGCAGTCCGGGCGGGCGGGGGCGGGGGCAGGGGGCTGGCGGGCGCGGCGGTGCCAGCGGCGGGCGCGGCCCCGGCCCGGCGGGCGCGGCCGGCAGGGAGGGGGTTAACGCGCGCGGCCTCTATGATAATGAGCTGCATGGTAATATAGGGAGGCCGGCGCTGAGGACTCAGCCGCCGCCGCCGCCGCCGCCGCCACCGCGGGAGCCGGAGCTGCCGGGCGCAGCGGCGTCCGCGCCAGACTGGAGCGGGAGGGTGGCCGAGCGCAGTTGCTGGGAATTTGTCAGCCCGGAGGGCGAGCGATCCGGAGACAGACCCCGCGAGCTGGGGAGCGGTGGGGAGCGCGGGCGCAGGAGCAAGCCGAGCCAGCCCCGAAATAGATCTAGAAAGCCAGGTTCCCGGAGGAAATGGGACTGTGACCGAACCGGGGAGCTAGAAGGGAAGGAAGCGCCGGGCTTGCTGATGTCAGAGGAGCCCGGAAAGTCGCGCTGGAAAAATCCTAAGACAGCCGGAGCTCTGCTGCTTCCCCAGGAGAGACACCGCCAGCCACCCCCACACGCCCCCTCGGCGCCTCCGGGTTCCCCCCGCGAGCCGGCAACAGCGCGCGGCGGGGCTGCTGCGGGGCGACGGGGGACTGAGGGGCGCGCGGACCGGAGACCGAGGGGCCACTTCAGGAATACAGATAAGTGGCTGGCGGCTGGACGTGGATTTTAATGAATTTGGACTCCATGTGGATTTGGTCGTCCCCGTGATTGCGAGCTGCGGGCAGCTAGAGGGGCAGCGCGCCGCCCTCGGCAGCCGGCGGCCGAGGCGGACCATCCGGGAGCGGAAAGACAGACCGACGTCGCCGAGCTGGGTAAGCGGCGCCTGGGGCCGGGCGCTCCGAGTAGCCGGCGCCCTCCGCCCTGTCCCCGAGCGCGCGCCCCTGCCGCGGCCGTTGCTACCGCGCCCGCCTGGTTGGGGTCCCGGCCCCGGGCCCGGGGGCTCCGCTGCGGCGCGCGATTCCCCGCGCGGGCTCGGCCACTTTCGCGGGCCAGAACGCGGCGGGCGCGCGGGTGCTGGCGGACTCGGAGCCGCCGCCTCCCGCCCGGGGGTTCCCGGCCGGCCGCCGTCTCCTGGCGGGGAGGGCGCTCCGCGGCGCGTCCCCGCCGCGCACCTGCTGGCACTCTGCGGCTTTGGGGAGCACGGAGGCGGCGGGGCTGTCCCGAGAGCTGGCGCCCAAAGCGGGCCTCGCCTGCACGAGTCAGGGAGCCGGAGGCCACTGTGGCCAGCGCTGGATTCGGAGGCGTTCACTCTGGTGCCACAGTCCCTGGCGGCCGCTGCTTGTTCCTTCGGATCAGGGGACTTGGGAATGGAAGGGGAATGCATCATCCGCGCGGGGTCCCTGAGGCTCAGGGAGCGATTCCAAGGCACTGAGAAGGGATAAGTGCTCCATGACCCTCTCTGTGCTCCCTCGTGGTAGAGCACCCATTAGCACCGTTCTTTGGTTAGAGCAGCACGAGAGCGTTGGGGGCTGAAGTAGGAGGTTGCCCAGGGTCCGAAAAGCTCCTAATAAACCATTTGAAAATATTTCCCTCCATGTGTTCCTTCTTGCCCCACCCCGCAAGTGATGGAGGGATCTTAGAACATTCTAGCTCTTTTAATCCATCCCACAGGTAGTCTCTGTAAATATTAATCCTGGTCTGGATGAGCAGAGAGTCACATTCCAGGTCCGTGACAAATTTCCACCTGTTTGGCATGACCCTTGCCCTAGGAGGAGCTGTCTGCTTAGACTCAACTCTGAGTGATTATGGGGGGTGAGGTGGATAAAGGGCTTGGGAGTTCTAGGTCCCTTAAGAGTCTAGGAATGAGAGCCCCATGAACCCGGCAGTGGAATCTGATCTGGTCTCCCATAGGAAAGGAAGAGCCTAGGGTGACAGTTACATACTAATAGTGTCTATGAAAGGGACATAGGGACAGGACCAGTTTGAGAGAGGGGGCTGCCAGCTGTAGCTTGTGGCAGTGGTTTAGGGCTCTAGCAGCTCAGAGGAACCCACAAAAATGTGGGGATCCATTCATTCTTTTCCTGTTACTTACAAGGATGGTGGACAAGGTTTGTGAGCCTCTAACTAAGATGGGTATCTGGGCCAGGCTGGATGTTTTAAGAGTAGGAGTCAAGTTCAGCCGTGCCCTCCCCAACTCAGAAGCAGGCTCCTGTCTTGTTGGGCTTCTTTCCCAGACCTTGAAACTTCATTCTTCCCTCTGGGGAGGCTCTGAGTTCTGGGGCCTTCAACAGAGTGACAAGAGCCCTGGAAGAGATAGCTCTGGCTGGAGGAATTCAACTATTACTAAATGAAATGCACAACTTTTGTGTAGTCACCCCAGAAAGCTCCTGGAGTTGCTAGCTGCCCTCTCCCTTCTGACCTCCCAGCAAGAGAGGAGAATTCATTAACTTCCCCTCTCCTCACACAGTACCATGTGAACTAATTACCTGTGATCTCTCCTCCTTGGCCTGGGGGTGGGAATGGGGGGGGCATGTGGACTGAGGGGAGAGGGTAGGGAACCAAGGAAACTGAGACAAATCTGTCAAGATACCCTAGTGAGGTGGTTTTTCTTTTCCTTCTTCCACCTGGCATTTCCCCCTTTCTCGCCGACCCTTCCTCATCCCAGAACTTGCCCTCCTGCGTCACCTGGAAGAGCCTTTCCCTCTCAGGGACCCGCTGATAAAGGGAGGGCAATGCAGGCTGCCCTCTCTTGCTCCCTGACTGTCCTCAGCAAATTGCATTAGAACGGGGCAAATTGGCTTGCAAAGCAGTTAAATGGAAATGACATTTGGAACGATGTGCAGTGGGGATACCGGGGTAAAGTAAAAGTACCAGAAGGTCTCCTCTGTCCAGGGGTCATGAGTCTGGCAGGAGAATCCCCTCCTGGCCCTTCTCTTTAGCAGGACAGGAGGATCGGGATGCCCCACAGTCTGGAGCAGGGCAGAGGGGCTGGTTGGCCTTCCAACCCAAGTCCACATGGGCAAACGATGTCCATACCACCCCCCTAAAGTAACCATATCCTTACAAGGTTGGTGACTCACCTTTCAGAGCTGGCCTGAGTACCTATCCCTGTCCCCAAAGAGCTGGGGAGCATCTTTCTCCCCCCACATGCTTGCCCATCAGAAGCTGCAGGTGTACTAATTGTATGATAAGAGTTCCCCATCAGGTATACTGGAGTTGATCCTTCAACGGTGGTGGAAAAGAAAACCCTCAAAGAACAGCTCCTTCTCCACTAGGCCCCTTTCCCATTTGTGAATACTTCTCATGATTCGGTTAATCTCTATTTCCCGGGCGTGATACCAGAAGGCGCCGGAGCAGGAGGGGATCCAGGGCCACACAGTTAAATATACAAGGCGCCAGCTGGCAGCAGCGGAAGCCCCCCCGCCCCCCTGCCCTGTTCAGGTACTATGGAATATTTACGTGGCTGGAGCTGTCACTGTTTGGGGGTTTATAGTCTCTAACCCGCCTCCTCTTCTACAGCTGCCTCCCCAAGATACAACGTTTGTTGTGGGGGGAGGCGGTTCCTGTCCCCAGCAGCAAAGTACCCCCCCACCCCCCAGCTGTCTCTCCGCATTGCCACACAGCTGTCTCCACACACGCACACAGACTGGGGCCCAATATACTTCTGTCCATCGTGGCAAATGGAGAGAAGGCGTTCCAAGCCAAGCCAAAGCCCCTACCCCCAACCCCCCCATCCCAATCGTAAAGAGCCCAGAGCATTGTGTTACAGTCTGTTAACTACAAATAATTCAGGACTGTCTGCAGGGAAACTGGTGGAAACAGGCTTGGGGGTGCTGTGGCCGGCCGTACTGCTCCTCTGCACTCCCCCATCACCGCTGCCCTCACCCAGGGGCAGTCTGTTATCAATTCATTATATGTGAACATTCTCTTTCTCCCCTTCACATATGCTCAGCTCCAACAATGATGAATGGAACCGATTCCCTTATGGGAAACAGTTTTTTCACTTAGTTACAAAGATTTCATGCCTGATTAGAGTAAATGAAGGCTGGGTGTGCGTCCACTTCTTTTTTGGTCATTTCTAAAGGTGAGCCCTGCGGAGACAGAGAAAGACATTTCTTCCTGAGGTCAAACGGCTGGTCCCAAGGCGCCCTGGGAGGGATGGATGGTAAGAACGGGACACCTCTTTTCCCCTCGGCTTAGCCCTCCGGCTCTCCGGGCCCCCATTCCCTGGCACTGGGGCATATGGAACCTCTTTATCTAGCTACACACTGTTCCATCTGGAATTCGAGGGCAGAAATAGAGGCGAGAAAGTTCTTTGTTGGGGAGCAGGGTCCCTACCAGGCAAGAGTGTAAAGGAGGAGGGGAGGGTGAGAGCTGAATGGAGAGGGCTTAGGCCTGAGCAGTGCAGAAGTTCCCTGCTCCTGCAGTTGGTTAACCATTAACCCCCTGCCCTGCCTTGGCCAGATCTCCCGCTTAGGGGGGAAAGGATCTGTCTCAGAAACCCAGAAGCCCAGCAGGTGTTCCCTGCGGGTTCCCCCCCAAAACCACCCCCACCCTGGACGGCTCAGTAAAACACTTCTGTCTCTCCTCCTCGCTCCAGCCAGAGGCTCGGTCCCGGCCCCCACGCACCCTCCCCGCTCTTCCCTGGCAGGGGCACCCCCTTTCCCCCCGCCCCCCGCCAGCTGTCCCTTCAACCAGGCATTGCCCGCTGTTTCATGCCAGCGTGCCTCTCAGTGACCAGGAAGCAGGGGGGCTGGTGGGGAGAATTGATTGAGGGAAGCAGGCTGGTTCCACTCAAGACCCCAAGCTCAGGTTCAACAATGTTTCAAACATATGTACCAACCCAAATGGCCCAAGGTTTGCTTGGGGCACAGAGGAAGGGAGAGTTCCTGTCCAAGTTCCCTTCTCCAGAACAGTGGATTGTCCTAGTGCTTCTGTGATCTAGCTGGCAAGTCCCCATATAGGCTCTCTGAGAGTGGGTCCTTTGATCCCAGGTCATGTCAGAGCATTTCCAGTTCATCACACCTGGCGTCTGGAACTTCAGAAGTTTAAAAAAAAAAAAAAAAAAAAAAAGGCAGCAGATGAACCAAGCAGGCAGACCAACAAGGTGCAGGAGAAAAGGCACATGTGGAAAGTCCGAGTCCAGATGGAGAAACAGTCACAGACACACAGAGAAGCAGGGTGACGGCAAAGGAAGATAAGGACGGAGAGACCGACAGTGTAAGCGGGGCACAAAGAGCTGAGAGCAAACACCGAAAGAAGTGGGAAAGAACAGAGTAGGCAGAAGGGAGCTCTGCTCAGTCTTCCCAGGCAAGACGAGGCTCCATCTGGGCTGCAGTGGGAAGCTGAAGTAGCAGGTTATCTCCACTAGAGGGCGCTCTTGAAAACCAGGCTTGGCCCTAAACAGTGGTTTTTGTGCTTTTTTTTTTTTTTTTTTTTTTTTTTTTGAGAAGAAAGAAATAGATATATTGGGAACTCCCAGCTGTCACTACCCAGAGACTACAACTGGCAGGGTCCTATTGCCAGTGGAACCTCCGGGCCGCCGTCTGGGAAAGGCGTCGGCGGCATTAAGTGGGGGTGCCCCAGCCGGCCCCGACAGGGTGCATCTGGGGGTGGGCCCTGGGGACGGGGCTGCCCTCTCGAGTTAGCAGGCAGTGCAGTCCGCTGGCCTGCCCGCCAAGAGGCTCTTGCCTTTCTTTATCAGCAACGGAAGTTCTTGGCCCAAGCCCAAGGTGCCTTCACATGCCTCCCCCTCCCACCCCCTTCCAGCTCCCTAAATGTGGATTTTTAAGATCTTCCCAGGTGTGGTGGCAAAACTGCTCCTGAGGTGACTCTTTTAGAAACAGTTTTCAGGAACCCAACACATGTCAACGTTGCCTCGCTGATTTCATCTTCATCTTCATATTCTCTGTGGGAGCCTTTCTCTGAATCATAATTCCCCCCTCCTCTGGTTTCAGCAGAGGACAGTTTGGAGAGGGAACAGAGTCCAGAGGCTTTTCTCATCTTAGGAGATAATAACCGTCTAACAGGGGTCTGGAAAAAGATCGACGTCTGGGCACGGGCAGGGGGCCAGAGAACCACATCTTTTCAGCTCTTGATACCAGCCTCTGATGCCGCATCTCCGCTTCCCTTCGGCTCCTGTTTACCTGGGGTCAAGCGGAGGGAAGGAAGGGAGGAAAGAGAAAAGAAAAAAGAAAAACAGAATAAATGTGTCATGTTATGAAAATTTAATCCTGCTTTTCCTTGGCTAAAATTCCTTTCAGTGTGAGAGATAAAAGGCAGAGGAGTTGCCCTCGGAAAGTTCAACTTGTCTTTGAGAAGGAAGAGGGGGAGGGATCCCGGGGCTCAGCGTGAGCAGCCCATGCATGAACCTCTTTCCTCCGTGCCCCCCACAACAACATTCTCTCTGAAGCTGAGAGAGACGCAGAGAGAGGGGGGAAAGAGGTGCCTCCAGTGCTGGTCTACGCGGTCAAGGAGCTCACCCCAGGCTTTCTCCTCCTGTCTCTAAGCACCCTCCCTTCCTTAGTGGCTTGCTTGGGTTTGCAGGGGATGGAAGAGGGGAGGAGGGAGGACCCCCAGGACATCCCCTCCAACTTTACCCTTGGTATATGGATCAGTACGCCACCTGTCCTGCCCTTGCATTGAACCAAATAGGAAGACACCAAAAGCAGAGACTGGAATCCATTTTCACGTGAACAAATAGAACTCAGTCACTTACTTGTGCGGTGCTGGCGATGGAGTCGCACCAAAACAAAGATGAAAAAGAGCTGCTCCCTCCGAGAAATAGTAAGCTTCGGGGAAGGGGGTATTACCTAAGACAAGCAGCCTCCAAGGAAACCTTATTATACGGCAGGATGGAGTTAACGGTGAGCTAGGGGGACCGGGAAGGTGAAGGCACAGAAGCTCCTGGAAACTTTGGCTCTGGTCAGTGGAAGGTGGAGATTTCCAGGAGAGAGACTCGCATGCCTGATGACTTCCGCGGACTGTCAGGAGCGACTGTCTCACATTGTCCCATTCCTCAGCTTCTCAGAACTACCCCGATTCCCCTCGTTCTCCGGGGTTTTCAGAGGACCCCCATGTCCTTGTTCTCTGTTACTCAACATCCGAGAGCAAGAGTGCCATGGCCCACACTCCCGAGGGCTTTCCATTCTGCATTCTATGCAAATTGTATCCCTTTCCGGTCCTGGCTGCGGGAGGCCCACGTGGTTCATCAGGAAATGTTATTAGTCATCTGTGTTCACATTTCAGTGTCCAGAATCCTCCTTTTAACTCACCCACTCTTACCTGAATGAACTTATGAAGTGGATCAGACCCAAGAGAAAAAGAAATTGGATTTTACCCCTACCCCTTTGGGCAGGCGAGCAAGTCTACCAGCCAACTTTGCCCTGTTTCCTACCTTGAAGAAGGGACCAATCTCTTTTTTAGATTTCTGTCCAGAAAGAAGGCAGGAAGGATGAATGAAAAAGGAGGTTAAAATGAGGAAGATTTCAACTCAATGGAAAAACTCTATCCAATCCTATAGTGGAAGGCCATACTGTCCCTGAAGCTTAAAATGGCCACATGAGATCTGGGGTGGGCAGACCCTGCCTTGGGACAGATGGGACAAGGGGGAATGCTTGGGCTTCAAGAGGTCTTTAATCTATGCTTATGTATGTGTAAATATATGTGGATCTGTATGTGTATGTGATACATACGTGTGTGTATGTGTATGAAGAAAGAAGGTTATGATCCTTCCCCTCATATGCACGGAAGCACTGGGCTCTAGGGTCTGGGGCCTCTTCCTGTCCTCATTTTCTGCTTTCAGCTCGGGTTGTAGAATGCGGGCTTCAGAGAAGGAACTAACCCACACCTGCCCATGTCCCAAAGGGGTCGGCCACTCACTCTTGGGGCCGAGAAATCTAGGGACAAGACGGGCTCAGAATGTTGGGGAAGCCCTGGCTTTGTCACTGCTCCACAACTCTGGACAAACTGTGGAACTTCTCTGAGCAGGAGGCAGAGCAGAGGCTCCCCCCATTAAGGGAGAGAGGGAAAGTTCAGGAGGAGAGGAAAGGAGGTAAAAAATCCCTGCGCTCCCTGTAAGGCAGGGGGACCAGAGAGCAGACAGAAGTGGCAAGAGGGGATGTTGCTGCTTTGAAGTGGTTTCCTGCTTTATAAAAGCGAAAGGCCTCGGCTGGGCTGGGTAAATATTACGTTGGCCTCTGACCTCTGGCCTCCCATGACTGCTCCGCAGGCTTACCCTTTTTTTTTTTTTTTTTTTTCTTCTGAGCAACAGAGATACCTGAGGGAGAACTTACTTTCTCCACTGTCCTCAGCAGGAGCCTTGGTCAAGGCCAGACGGGAAGACCACTCCCTCCCTGTCCCCAGACACAAGAGCCCTCTCTTGAGCCAGCAAGCTCTACCTGCCCTCCACAGGCGCGATGCTGGCCATTGGTGGTGCGTTCCCAGAGAGAGGAGGTCAGACTGGCCCGCGCACCCTATGCCTTCCTGCCAAGTCCTTTGACATTCTGTGGAACGAAAACCCATACCACTGGGGTTTCTCGTAGGCACATACTCCTCTGAGTTTTATCCAGAAATGAACACAGTTCAAGTCCACCACCCCATTCTGAGGGACACCCCCCCCCCATCAGGGTGTGGAGCCCTTCAGCTTCCTTCCAGAGGACCCAGCTGTGAGACACTTGGGGGGGGGGGGAATGATGTGAATTACCTGTGGTGCTGGGAGGCCACACCTGGCACCCTTGTGTAGGAGGTTTGGAACCCCCGAGAAGGGTGTTGAAACAGATGGCCAGGAAGAGTCTGGTATCAGAAAAAGGTCCTAATGCCCGGGAACAAAGGGCCTTCCGTCACACTTGTCACTCTTCCTCTTCCTAAAAGATTTCTCACTTGCCCACTGGGGCTCAGCCACCATTTGCTTTCTGATCACAGGAGGGGGGCAAGAGGGAGCACTCGCTAAGAGAGGTGGCTCCTGCCCCTTATCCTGTAATCAGTTTCTCCATCTGTACAGTGGAAATGAAAGCTTTGCATGACGACCCAAGGACCCTCACTGCCCTTTGTTTTTGGAGGCAGGCATAGGAAAACAGGGGATTTGGAAAAATGACAATTGTTGCAAATGTGCAAAACTATTCTAAAATTTAGAGCAGGAATAAAGCCAGGCTAGGGACATTTTCCTCCTCCTCTCTCTCTCTCTCTCTCCCCCTCTGAATTTGTTTGGAACTTTCTGAGAAAATAAGATTTTACTTGAAGGAAATCTGTATGCTAAAGGTTCTTCTATAGAAAAATAGGTAAAAGTCTCAGTGGAGCCTCGGTCTCCTCAGGAAACCGAGAGGAAAGGCAGTACTGATCCTGTCACTGAGGCCACATGCATGGCTCATGGGTAAATTTAACAGTGTGGCTGGAATTTGAATTCTGAACGTGCTACCCTTAGGGTTTTGGTGGCTTTGGCTTTAAGGGTCGAGATGACTGGATGACTGGTACTGTTCTAGAACCGGTAAGCTGGCATATTTCTGGGAGTCCGCCTCCCAGGGCAGAAGGGGCAGACCTCATGGGCCCCTCTGGCTGCCTGCCTGCGGGAAGGCTTGTGTCTCTCCTGCAGAGAGAGCGCTTCTCAGAGCGTGAGTACTTGTGAGGCAGACTCAGCATGAAGGGCATTGACAGGAGCTGGGTCCCAGAGCCCGGGCTGGACCGTAGGCTTCCGGGGTTAGACCCTTGGCCAGCGCTGATCATTGGACACAACAGGAGGATGGCCGGTGAGATGCATCAGCTGTCATCTCTCGGCCCAAGAAAGCCCCTGCCCTCCCATCCAGCTGAGGCACAAGGAGCCTTGTCCCTTGTGGGAAGCGTAGAACCTCAGAAGGCGGTTCTGGAAGGAGCGAGTCCTGGGCACTGACCCCCCTGCCCAAGAGCCAGCTGCGGAAAAGTGAGAGTGACGGGGTGCCTTGATTTTTTTTTTTTTCCTAAATCACTTTTGAGAAAACAACTTGAATTACAAAAGAAATGAGTGTGAAATGTAGAATATCTGGAAATGGTCTCTGAGGATTTGATAGCAGCTTTTACCCAGGCTCCTATCATAGATGTGAAACCCGAGTCCGAACTAGGTGCGTAGACGTCCACACAGCAAGTGGCCGTGCAGAGCCCTCCACGTGCAAGGACGTGTGTCTGCCCCAGCCGAGCCCAGCACTCCCCGGCCCTTAGCCAGTGGCCTTCCAGTCTCCCAGTTCGCAGCTCTGCCCAGTGACCTTCCCCATCTCTCTCTCTGTCTCTCTCTCAAGATTTTATTGATTGATTGAGAGAGAATGAGCACACAGAAGCACCGATCCCAGGACCCCGAGGTCACGACCTGAGCCAAAGGCAGACGCTGAACCGACTGAGCCACCCAGGCTCCGCTCTCTCTCTCCCTCCCTCCCTCGGGTTTGAGCCAGCAGGCACCTCAGGGTGAAGCAGTACTCCCGGAGAACCGAAGTCTCCCGCTCTCTGCCAGTCCGCGGGCACTAGGGCACCCAGACTGCCTCTCCGTGGAGCTGCTCAGCATGGTGTAGAAAAGCCCCCCTCTTTTCAATTGCTCCAAGCAGCTTTCCTCCATCCACCGGGAGCCTTGCTATTTGCACAGTCAATGGCTCTGGCAAGGCCAGGCCGCCCTTCCCTCCCCTGGAGGCTCTGTGGGCACTGTTTGTGTCTCGGTCTCTATAGACTCAGCATTCAGCACTTGAAGAGGGTGAGACAATGGCCAGAGCAGCTGCCTGCAGACGGGGCTGGCTGGGAGGCTGCCGGGGAGCGGCAGGCCAGCCAGAGTTTGTGCACCTGGCACCTGGGAGCTTTCTCACAGGGCCAACGCGGAGGGGGTGAGCAGGGGAACTGGGATCCAGAGGACCTGGTCCAGGCCACCTGATTGGCTCCCTCCGCATGCCCGCAGCTTTCTTGGCCGAGCCTTCCACCAGCTGTGGAGTCCCTCAGGGCCTGGAGGGAAAAGCAGGGTCCTGGCCCCTGGGGAGCCCACCATTTACAGCCTCAGGACAGGAAGAGGCAGGACACTTGCCCAGGTAGAGAAAGACGGACACTTCTCCAGGAGCCCGGCCCAGGTAGAAGAAAGGTGCATTATTTGCAGAAATTGAGGTTGGTGCAACATGATTTAATTTGATTGAACATGCATTTATCGAATCTGTACCATGCGCCACGTGTTCTGGGAGGAAGGCATGTCCCCGTCCAGCTTGTGACAGGCTTGCAATATGTCAAGGGAGTCAAGGGATGCACATGAAGGATGCTCGCACAAGTTCAGTGTAAGTACTGCAGCGGGCCGGAAGAGAGAGGGACTAACCTGACCCAGAATTGGCCCTCCAGGGAGGGAATGAGCCCTGGTGCATTGGGGGAATTTAAACAGAGGTTGGAAGGTGACAACCGGGCCTGAAGAAGGGATTCCTCTCTGGAGCAGAAAGGTACGATAGGTGATGGCTGAGATCCCCACCACTTCTGGGTCCCATAACCTGGAGTCCCTGTTTGCTGCTCGGTAAATACAGCCGAGGAAAAAGGCTCCGCTGGAAGTGAAGTGGCGCGTTGGCCCGGGCTCGTGAGAATGACCCGCAGCTGCTGGACTTAATTCCGCAGTAAACAGCGCCGGTTCTTCCCCCTCCACCCCCATGACTCCCCTCTGAGCAGGGTGCCAGGAAGGCTAGGCTGGGCTAAGCCCTGGGCTCCCCTGGAGCCAGAATTCTCATCATCACGTTCAAGTGAGCACTGAGTCTACAAGCAGGGGCAGACCCGTCAGAACGGAGTCTTGGTCAGCTCTCTGCTTGCACAGCTCTAACTTCTAATCATTGTCATAAACAGGACGGAAGCAGCTGCTCACTCCAGTCTATTATCAGCTTGGTTGGAGACAGAGAAATTTAAATGACAGTACGATGCTTAGCAAAGAAACGAAAGTCGGTGTTAAAAATAAAGAAAACAAGACAGCTTGTTTCATCGAAATGGAAGGGTTATTAAACAGCCCCGAATTAATCAGTGATCTGCCAGGGCTGGGAACTGAAGAGCAGCAGGACCAGGGGAGAGAGCTGGGAGAAGGTGGGTGGGAGACACGTCCCGTGGCAGGTGGGGGCTGGTTGCAGAGACGGGGAGAAGCAGGTAGGTCTTCAGAGGGGGAGGTGGCAGCTCATTCTCTGCCCCACAGATAAGAGCAGTTAGAGGGCCCTGGGGACTTCGGTATCCCAGCCTCTGTCCTTACAGAGTCCTGCTTCTGGACTCTCCATCGGCCACTACCGGTGCTAGCCCTGGGGGCTGCCTCCTGCCCTTCTCCTTCCCACCAGCCAGGGCTGGATGGGAGCTGAATGGTTTTCTGTGGATGGCCAGAAGCTCCAGACCTTTCCCTCTTTCATGGGAGTCTGCAAGAACTCAACTCTGAGTTGAGCTCCTGATACCCCACCCCCATTCCAAAGGGCATTCCTGAGTATGACTGGAGTCTTGCCCAGCTGGAGGCAGTGAGTGATCCTTGAAGCAAGTAGTCTCACCTTGGAGATCTCAGGGGGTCACACCTCCAACTCCAGGGAGCAGAGCAGCAGGGCTAACATGAGCCCCAAGTCTCACTTCCCCACTTGGTACCTTTGCTAGAACATTCCATCTCAGGTATACCTGTCTTCTCACCTGCGGCAGCTCTCCCGCACAGGCTGTGGGAGGAGTATGCCAGTGACATAGCATATGGGACATTCTTAGTGAGCTCTAGTGTCACTGTGCCAATGGCAGTTTCTATTACGGGGCGGGGTGGGGGGGATGGTTCCTGGGTTCTAAGAACAGAACAGCAGAAGAAAGGTTTCACAGAGGGCACGGAATGGGTCTGGCAGAGAAGCTGACTTGCTCACACCTTGGCAGGGCCATGGGAGGGGAGGCCGTGGCTGAGCCCGTCTCCGTGCACATGTGCACCAATGCCGCCGTGCAACATGTTGGATCTTGAACCAATCACTCCGAGAGAGCATTCTCTGCTCTTTGACCCCAACATTCTTTCTCCCCACCCCTCCCTCCCTCCTGCTTCCCTCCTGGCTGTTTACCCTTTTCCAGGCTCTTCTCTCACACCCCATTCATCATCCAGGCCAGATTCTCACTCGGGAAGTTCTTTTCATCTCCGGCCCCAGGCCCCACACCCTCCCACCACCCCCCAACTCCCTCTCCTGCTGCACCAGCCTGCATCACCCCCACCCGCCCACCCCCCACCAGCTTTCCCTCCAGCACATTCTTCTCCCCCTGTGTCAGCCTCTCTGATAACTGTGTCCTTCACTTTCCCTCCCAGGAGGGCTGGGGTCCTAGACATTGCAAGCTGATGGGACTACACGGGTCTCCCCGAGGGGCTAATGCCACTCCAGATGGTAAGGGTCCTGCGGACCACGTGCTTGTGCATCTGGGCACCGACAAGCCACTTCAGTGGACAGATCTCTTTCCAGAATGGCAACCCCTCCTGGTCCACACGTGTCCCTTTTATCCAGCTCCAGAGCACTCCTCCTGCTCCGTGTGCAGGGGTGTGAACATGCCTGTTACTGAAGAGAGGCTGCCTGGCAGCTCAGGATCTTTTCTGCAGGAGCTCAGAGTCTCAGACAAAGAGAGAAGAATAGAAACAGAAGGTGGGAAGGCACAGGGTGGGGCACAGCCTGCTTAAGAAACTTCCTCTGAAAAAGAAGTTACAACTTTTTATTCGGAGGCTGGTTGTCAGTTCAGAAGAGCACTGGAGAAGAAGGGGGGGGGTCAGGTGGGGTGGGAGGGAGGACTTTACCCCTCATGGTGGCCAGAGTCTGGAGAATGTGGAGCTCCAGCCCAGGGGCTGTCCTCGGCACGGGCTCCTGCTCCTCCTCTCCCGAGGGCCAGCTTTCCGCTTTCCTCCTTCCCTCCTGCTTTCCTGCCAAGGGTACTTGGGTGGATCACCAAGAGCAGCAGAAGTGGCCCTTAAATCACCCTCAAGACGAGGGGAAGTGGGAGGTGAGTTGGAAAGCGTGGGGCTCAGGGACTGGGGAGAAAAGTGACAAGCGTCAGTGGCACCCAATTCCTCCTGAGAGGCCAGGACCTCAGAGGCTTCCCCATCCTAAGAATCTTGCATCACCTGGCTGACACAGAGCCTCCAGCCTTTGTCACCACCACACACAGCCTTTGTCACCAGCACACACACCGCTGTCAAGGGGATGATGTCCTTGTGCAGTGTTTCTCCAAAAACAGAAACAAGGGTCACGGGTGTTTATTCAAAGCGGTGGTTTGTGGAATACTTTCCACATCCATTGTCTTATTGATTCTCATCACAGCCCTGAGAGGTGTCCTTCCACAGCTGGAGAGATCGGGGCCTGAATGGTTAAGTAACAGGTTCAAGGTCACCAAGCTAGGAAGTGGTTGATCGAGACCTAAGCCCAGGTTTGTCCCCAAAGCCCACAGTGTCTTCCTTGTGTCTGCTGCCTGGCCACACATGCACCACCATGAGTTTGACCCCCTTCTGGAAGAGCCCTGTTCCGGAACCTTCCAGGGAGATTCTCACCCCACCCCACTCTGCTCTTGATCACTCTTGCTTCAATTGGCCACTTACCATATGCATTCTGTGTGACCTGTGAACTTGGGCAGTTTGGGTCTTTGGAGCTCTCTTGCCAAGGCCGTTAACAGCATGAGGTCCGTCTGTGTTCCACATCCTTCACCGACAGAGCTGGGGCCTCCCCCACCATTCTTCATCCTTCTGCCCGTTTCATCCACCTCCCAGTGACACTGGCTCTTTCCCTAGCGGGTTCAAGATGACCAAAATTCAGGGCCTTTCCCAAACTATTCACCCCCTTCTTCATTACCTCCATCAGTTACGGCAAATCATGGAGCCAAGCGCGTTGGTTCATGCCATGGTGCAGGGCAGACTAGTTGCTGAGGAAAGCACATGGCATCCCCATGTCCCCTGTCCCCTGCTTGTCATGAGTCAGACAGAGCACAGAACTGAGGGAGAGGCATCATGCTGCCCATCACGGGATGCCGAAGAGCCAGGGATTATTCCTGAACTCTTACCTAAGAGCCTCTAATTCAATGGGGAGTAGGACACAGTCCTATAACAAGAGAGCCAACAACAGCAATGCTTTCTGGCTGACTTTGGAGGAAAGAGAAGCGATGAGGGGTGGGGAGGTCCTCGAGGCTTCCCAAAGCTTTGAAGGATACACAGGGCTTGGATCGGCCAAAAAGACTGTGGAGACAGATGTTCCCGGGAGAGCGGCTAGGGTGGTGAAACTCTGCAAGGTGTCCTGGGGACTCAGCACGTGAGCTGGTTCTTTGGGAGAGGAGTCACTCTGGGAGAGGAGGAGGGGAAGCTGTAAAAAGAAGAGCCAGCTTGGGAAGAACTTGCACTGGGGGACTTGGCAGTCCAGCCTTGAGTCTATCTGGGAGGCAGAAGGAATTGCCATAGGTGGATATCACACTCCAGCCACGGGCCTGGCAAATAGACAAGGAGTTTGAAGCACAGGAAGTGATGCAGGACAAGGCACACCAGGTAGGGTATCTGTGGCCAAATCTTCGCTGCCAGTGGCTTTCACCGGGGTCCGTCTTCGAGGAGAGTCTGGGCCAGTCTTACATGTCTCAGGGAGATGACACTAGGCTTGTTGGTAAGGAGACCCACTCTTGAACTTTGGGAAGCCTGACTTCTGGAAAAGGACGAGGTTTAAGAAATGCACATTGATCTGGCCCCAGTGGCTCCTTTCCCTGCCGTGAGGACGTAGCTGCAGTGGTCGGGAGTGCTTCTTGTCCCTGGAGCACGTCAGCGGCCAGTGGCCGGCTCTGGGAGCCATGGGGTAGCAGAGAGGCAGGAGGGTCCCCAAGAGAAGGAAGACGTGCCAGGGAATGACCAAGGCCATTGCAGTTTTCCTTCAAGAGACGCAAGACTGGGCAGCTTGCCGGGAAAGGGAGTGGGGTTTTGGGCCAGGCCACTGGCGGAGAGCTAGGAGGAATGCCTGGTGTTTTGTTTGGGTTCTTTCTTCCTCTCCCTTTCTCTTGCTTTCCCTCCCACTGCTGTGAATCGGAGCTGTGTCATTATTCTTTGAAAACATTACAGTTAATGGCAGCATAATATGCCATTGTGTGGTAACCGTAATTTATTTAACAATTTAGTAGGGTACTTTCTACCCTGTGTCCTGCTCTCCTGCCCCATTTCAACCCCAGAGCCCCTTGGCTTTCCCGTGTACAGTAAGGATGGGGTGAGAAGGCAGGAGATACGTCTCTGGGCTCTTCGGAAAGGTCATCTGGCAGAAAAGTGACTGCAAACTTGCAGACCTCTTGCCACAGAACAGCCCCAGAATCCACCTTGTAACAATCATCCCGACCCATATCCTCCTGCCACCCCCGGCCCTGCTTCTGTACCAAAGTACAATGGGAGTCTCACGTTTTGACCTTTGAAATCAAGCACTTGCCAGGTCCTCCTTAACATTCTGCTGACTTTTCCCAGACCAGTGATGAGAGGGTTTGGTTGAAAAATAACATCCGAATATGTAGGTAGAGTGGAATAGTGGAGAAAGCACGGCCCTCAGGAAGTCCTGCTTCCTAGTGGAGTGACCCTGGTCTACCAATCCAGTCTTGCCGAGATTCGGGTTTTCCATCTGTGAAATGGGGAGGAGAACACTCATCTTGCAGGGTAATCACAGAATTCTCCATCACATGTGCGAAGGATCTAGCACAGAGGGCCACTTAGCAATTAGTTAATAAATAGTATAAGAATGGCAGCTCCTCTTTATTGTGTTTTGCTATAGGAGACAAATGGCAGTGGCAGTGGCTAACTTACGCTACTCCTGGCCTTGGGGTACGAAGGCTCTTATCTTAGCAAGAATCCAACTCAGTTTAGCAGAGCCATATCCCCACGTGGATGCCCAGCCTGCCTTTGGAAGGAGCCTGAGAATTCCTTTTTCTGTTCTTTCATCCTAAAATGCCAGAACAGTGACCCCACTTCTCAGATGGTTGAAGCAGGGGCCAGCTCAAGAGTCACAGGAGAAGCCGAGTGACCTTTCAAGGCCCCACGCAGTGCCCAGGGCAGGCTCACTCCCAGGGCCTGATGCTCAGAGTCCCGCTAACTCTAACTCGCCGCAATTCTTTCTGCCCCAAGGGTGAGGTAGCCATGGCAAGGCTTGCTCCTCCTTGGCCATCCCCCAGAGGGGGTTGAAGAGGGCAAAGCCTGCAGAAGGGGGAGTGGGAAGGGGGGGCGGGGCGGGCAGCTGCTTGAAATTGATTGCTCTTGGAGTTTAGTTTAGACCATGGGCTCTCTCAGCGCTGCCCGGGGGGCGACCTTTAGATAATAAAGGGAATTCTGGGAGATTTCTGACAGGCCCATGACATATGGGGCAGGTCTGCAGGGTCAGGCGGTGTATCTCCCTGCTCCTGGCCCCAGGGTAATGAATCTTGTTTTGACTTTGTGAAGCCAGCCCAGGCATTGCCCCAGAAAGGAGCCGAGCCCCCTCCCCTCCGCCGCCCCTCGAGTGTGTGTGTGCGTGTCTTTGGAACCTTTCATAATTCAGGGAGACGACTCCAAGCTTTTATGGCCTGAGAGGGGAGAGGACAAACACCGCATGTTTTGCTAAGGCCCTGGGAGAGCTGGTGTGGTTTCCAGGGCCCCATCGGAGCCCACTGGGAGAGCAGGGGTTGTTGGGGGCGGGTTGAGGGAAGCAACAGAAAACCCGTCACCTGGGGTAAAAAAGGCAGTGGTCCCGTAACCGCGCTGGGAGAGGAGCTGGCGTCAGCTGGAGGGAAGCACAGAATTTCCCATCGGGTTCTAGGGGCCCGTAGGTGACTCTCCTACTCCTCCGGGCAGGTGCAGCAGAGAGGACAGGAGCCACTCGCAGGAAGAGCTCCATGAGCGAGAGGCAGCAAATGCCATCTCTGATCCCCCTGGGGATAAAGCAGTGACAGGGAGCGCCCCAGGTCTCCGGGCCTCAGTTGGGAGCTGGTGAAGGAGGATGTTTGCTGCCGTCGGTTCCCGCGGAGACGTGGAGATTGACATGTCTACGGCTTGGGCCCTGAGTTGGCGTATGCAGACACGCGTGCCTGCACGGGCCTGCCTACACGCCCAATTCCTTTAAAAGAACAACCCCCCGAAACCACGATGGGAGATGGGGGAGTATGTTCTCTGTGCCCCTGCTGTGTTAGCTCCCTAGGGCTGCTCTAACCAAGTGCCACCAGCGGGCTGACTTCCCAGCTCTGGAGGCTGCAAGTCGAGGTGTCTGGAAAGCTGGCTCCTTCCAAGGGCCACGAGGGAAGGGTCTGTTCCAGGCCTTTCTCCTCGGCCTCTCGATGGCTATCTTCTCTCTCTGTGTGTCTCTTCGCTTGATCTTCCCTCTGTGCCTGTCGGCCTCTGTGTCCAAATTTCCCCTTTCTATTAGGACACCAGTCATTGGGATTAGGGCCCAACCTAATGGCCACATTTTAATTTAATTAACCTCTGTAAAGTCACCGTCTTCAAATACAGTCTCATTCTGAGGCACTGGGGGTTAGGACTTCACCACACAAATTGGGGGGTGGGGGGGAATCACGATAGAACTCTGAACACCTGCCTTTCTGCCTTGCTTGCCGGGACCCAACCTCTGCACTTTGCCTGTCACTTTGCCTCTGCCCACTGTGCCGTCTGAGAGGTCAAGTCCTTGGCTGTCATGTCATCACGTGGGATCCAGAGCAGAGAACCACACACAGCTCTGGTACCCTGACCCTCACTGCCTCGCCGCCCGGAACATGGGCTCCTCTTTCACTGCCGATTGGAACCCCTAGCCACCCCCCTCCCAACGTTCCCTTCTCTTACTCCCCAGTGCTTGGCCACGGGCTCTGCTCACCCACCTGTGACGGGAATCCCAGGCACATCCAGGTGGGTGTGTTCTCTCACATCTCACGGTGAGAGAAGGTGTCACCAGAAGTTGTCTCAACACACACCGTAGGGCCACCGTATCAACCAGCATCCTCCATTCCACCTCCTCAGGGATGGATGCCAAGAGGCCCGTTTTCCCCCTCGGGCTCCCCTCACCTTCTTCCCCTCGCTCTGGGGCCAGATGTAGTCACTTAGCTTCACATAACAGCACAGAGTCTGGGGGGAAAATGACATTCGATTAATGAAGCAAACGCAGCTGGTACAGCAGTGACATCTAAATTGTTCCTTTGGTCCCTTTATTTTCTGTAGGAAATTCTCCCTCTCCCCACAGTCCCCCCCTTTCCCTTTAAATCGCGTGCATAAAATACGCTAATAACAATCTTCGGTGTCTGTGCATGAGTGACAGCTGAAATAAGAAAAAGACTAATCGTACCTCCTGCAGCCCTGTCACATGGAGATTAAATGAGCCTCCCCCCAGCCCCTCCGTGCTCGCCGCCCCCTCCCCCACTCTATCCTCTCCATCCTGGTCTCTCCTCCATGAGAATCATGGGCATTTGAATAATAATATTATAGACGCCATCAGGGTGACAGTGGGGAAAAAATCAGCTCAAACCCATGATTATTCCTTCAATCTAATAATTATTTAAATACCAGATAACTCCTTTCACTCTAATTGAGGCCTTTCAGCTGTCGGCATTACCCCGGGCCTTTGCGTTCACCCTCTCGCTCACCTTGCGCTACCCAACGTGCCTGGACTACCTCCGAGGTCCGTGTTCGACAGAGTGACGTTCGGCATGTTTGCATGTACGGCTGCACAGATGACATGATGACAGGTCCTTCAGGATCGTGCCGCCCACAGGGGACAAGCCAGGCCCCCAGAATCGCACATGCAGACGTTTCATCCTCATCGACTTCAGTTCATAGAAATCTTAAACCCAGAGGAGACTTCTGAGGTCACTGGGACCAATCCCTTGCCTCTGGGTAAACGTCTTCCTAGACAGCTGCTGGGAAAATTCACTGTTAGAAGAGCCCATAGTCTCCTTGGCATGAAGCCCAGGAATCCTCTCTAGACAGGATGTCCCCCTTAATATCTAATGTTCGTCTCTCCTGCTGCAGTTCTAACTCTTTGGGAAGAAGAGGCCTCCTGTCACTTAGACTGCCTCTGACCTGTCTGTGAGGTTGTCTGCACCCCAGAAGGATGTGGCTTGGGACAGCATAGCCCCCGAGTCAAAACGTGGGTGCCATTCCCGCATGTGACAATGGGTGTGGCTTAGAGGAGGTCATTCTCGGGACATAGAAAGGAGCCACTGACTGGCTCTTTCATCCCATCCCCCTCGGCCCCGAATCCCTCACCTCCTTGAGTCTGCCCTGCATAGTCACTCCCTGCCCAGGCCGAGTGGCGGGCTCCCTTCTGCCCATCCGGGGACTGCCACCATCAAAGGCACCTTCTTTACCCCAAATGGGGCAGTCTTGAGGCAGAACATAACTGACTTCCGGGACTCTTTCACCTACAGAGGAAGCATGGGACTTTCCATCAAAAGGTCTAGCCTGTCTGTGACTCACTTTGGGTCACGTTGGACAGTTGTTTTTTTTTTCTTTCCATGGTCTTTGGTTTCTTTACAGGAAGGAAGGAAGGTGGGAAGAAAGGAAGGGAGGAAGGAGGAAGGGAGGAAGGAAGGAAGGAAGGAAGGAAGGAAGAGAGAAGGGAGGGAGAAAGAAAGAGAAAAGAAGTGAGTTCGAGTGATCTTATAATCTCCTTTAGCGTTGGCCCGGATTCCTGCTTTATAGGCTCTACTCATAAGAAAGGGGTGTTGGGACAAAGGACAGCCCTCCCCGCCCCCCCGCAGTGGGTGAGGAAGGAGGTGACAGTGGAACCCAAGAGCAGCAGCTAGCTCCCTCTTCGCTCTGTCACCATCTGGCTCCTCAGGATCCTGGCCGTGAGAGCCACTGAGTCGGTGCTGTGGTGGTAAGAGGCACCTTTTGCCATTATTGTCATGAAGAATGTCATAGGCAAGAGGTTGCTGGTGATGGCGGTGCAAGGGGTGGTGACAAAGGCGGGGACAGTGACAAGAGAATGGGGATGGTGGCGGTGGTGTTGCTGCAGAAAGGTCCAAGGGTGTGAGATCTATGATCATGAACTTCAACTCAGTTTAGGAAAAAAGGTACCCCGATTCTAACTCTTCTTCCTATTGGCTCCTTTTGCAATAACGGAGACCGAGTGAAAGCACAGAGGCATGTCACCCAGATCTCCTGGGAAGAGGCATCAGAGCGAGTAGGCAGGGAGGAGAGGCTCCTGCCCTGAGCTGAACTGGGAGTGCCTGATTGTCACTTCTCCCCGCTTTGCCACCGACACCTACAGCAGCTGATCTGGAAGGTATTAGATACTTCCACAGGCTGTCACCAACACCTGCCTCCTGAATCCTGATCAGAGAGATGGTGTCATCAAGCCCTCCGAATAAAATATTTAGGGATACTTGCTTCCCAGAGAGCCAGGGGTGGCCTCTCCTTGGTATCAGGAGTGCTCTGAGTGAAACGTCTTCAGAGGCTCGGCCGAGAGGGCGAAATGTCCTGGAGCAGCGTGTCCTGAATGGGGACAAGGGGCTGGGAAAAGAAAGAACAGGCAAGTTTTTGGCTCTTGAGAATGCCTCTGACAGACTGACTTCACACACAGCCACACAGAGAGATGACAGAAAGGACATGTCATTAAGGGAAAACTCTCAGGTTGACATTAGATAGTTGGTATCGGGAAGACATGCTGGTTATACCAAGTTCCTAGGCACATGTTTGCTGACTTCTACCGAACCGAGGCTGGAAAATTCATTCTAAGACAGATCATGGAATGGCGGAGTCCATGAAGAGCTGGAAATACTGACAAATAAATTATTAATAATAGTGGCTAATGTCTCTGGAACGTTTCAAATGGACTGGACATCATTCTAAGTGTGTTATATGTGTTAACTGACTTCATCATCATAATCCTATGAGATAGATGCTACTACTAATCCCATTTTATATGGATGGGGACAGAGCATCACAGAATGGCTAAGTACCTTGACCAAGTTTACACAGCTGTCAGCTCTGTTTGAATCCAAGCAGCTAAGTTCAGAGCTCAGACATTTAACCATTAGAGCACACCACCTCTCAGCAGAGGCACAAATATTCTACTTTCCTCTGAACTCAGATAGGAGACCTGATTCTTGCCAGCTGGGCCCTGCTTTGGAATGGTAATATCAACCTTGGCACAGAGTGATGGAAGCTCTCAACTTGGCTGTTAAGTCCGTTGTCCTTGTGAGAGCCACATTCCCAAAGTGGACCATGAGCTTCCCTTGCCACCCCTGCACTGTAGACCATGCCTCCTCTTGACTCCTGTGCACCAGTACCTGCTACTACAAGGGCAGAAGGTCCCGGGAGCCGTCAGTCCCAGAGTAGATGCTGATTAAGGAGTAAGAGGTAAGCAGGCCACTATAGTGGTCTAGTGAGAACTCCTGGCCCAACCAGCCTTACCAGGACCACAGTCTCAACGACAGTCTCAGTGTTGCAGTAGTATGATAGAGAAAATCACTCTGGATCTGTTCCCTTTCCCCTGACTTAGGCTTCCCAGATTGAGCACCTTCACTGAGTCAGGGAGACCTGGGCCTCACGGTCTACCCACAATGTTTATTCCCCTGAAAAGGAAGAATCTGAGCAAAAAGGGAGCTCAGGAGCTCTGGCAGGATTCCTGAAGCACAGTCTCCTGGGGAGGCTTCGGTGATCATAGTAACAGTGGGCCCAAGCTGAGTGCTCACTGTGTCCCAGGCGCCATGCTAAGAGGTTCCCCACATCATCTCATTCTCTCTTGTGACAACCTAAGAGACCTTCAGTCATTCCCCAGTTCTGCCGGAAAGGAAGGTGAGATTGACTTGCCCCAGAGCCCAGCTTTTCCCCAAATGGTGCCTAACCAAAGCCACTCACTATTCTAAATTGTGCCTCAGAGGAGAGTGGGCAGGGGGGTGAGATGGTTGATCTTAACCTCACACCGTGTGCTTTGGTGCTGTCTCTGCTACCAGGACCTTCTTCCTCCAGCCACGGGCTAAGCATGTATGTAGCGTGTGTGCTGTGGCGAAGGCAGAAGTCTAATGTTCAGCTCAGGGCCAGGGAGTCTGAAGGCACACTTTCTAAAAGACCAAACCCCAAGTGCAGGCTGGGGACACTTCCACGGCCTTCCTCACAGCTCTTCAGGGGACATTCTGCCCTCCGCGTGGCCAGAGGAGCTTTCCTACCCAGAGACAGGGGCCCGGCCAGAATGGTCTCTTGTCATTCCCGCTCCAGCTGGAGAATGTGAGGCTTCTGTTATTTCCTTTCCACAGCTCCTCTTGAGGAATTCACGTCCTGCTACCGGCCCCAGGACGTCACTAAAAATAACCTCTGGTTTTCAAACCGAAAGCCCAAAGTCCTGTCTGTCGGGAGGCTTTGCTGGTGCGCGCGTGGGGCCGGAAGGGCTGTGTCGGAGTCGCTGAGGTCAGCCTGGGCCTCATGCCGCTGTTGCCTTCCTCTTTCCAAGGAAGCCTGGGGCCTCGTGAGTCACCCCAGAACACCCCAGCGGAGCCTGGTTCGAGGAGGGTGGTCAGGTGGGGCCTCCCTCTGTCTCCATGGTGGCTGTCAAGGCCTCGAGGAGGAGCGATTCTAAAGATACAGAGCAAAACTGCAGATTTCCATGGTGGCGCCTGTTTTAATTCTACCCCATTCCAGCCAGATTTGGGGGCAGGGGGCGTGCGGGAGGGGGGAGTTGAAGGAGACACGGCTCTCCTAAGCTGCCTTGGAGCAAATTCTCCATCCTTAGTTTGAGCGTTTCCACTCCTTTTCAGAGTTCTGTCTGGACTTGTCTGAGAAGGTTGCTGGACAGTGTGTCCAGCTAGAGAGCAGATTTCTCGGCCAGACAGCTCACTGCCTCCTCCCGCCGCTGCCGCCTCTGCCGCTGTCCCTGTCCCTGGAAATCAGAGGCAGTGCTCTCAGAGACTGGGACAAGCTCTACTCTCCCATCCTCTCTGCCCAGGAGTGTGGAAGCTCCCACAGGAGCCCCACCTTGCCCTTCTGGCAGCTTCCTTCGAATACAGGAAGAGGGAAAGGAGCAGAGGAGACGGGACAGGAGAGTGACTGGACTTCGGGCAGGATAGGCATGGACTTCATGCATCCTTAAACCGTCACGGGGCCCCCGCAGTGGCTGGAATGAGAGTGACCGTCGACTCGTCTCCCTTTGCTTCTCCCCACGTGTTGGAAGCCCAGAACTCTTGCCCAGGTGGCTCAGGCCGGACTCAGGGAGCCAGCCCCCCTCAGCAAGGAGGTCGGTTCCTCCCATGCTTCACCTGGAGAGAAGCCGAAGTGGAAGCAATTCCGGCCAGACCTGGCCACTTGCTCACTGGAACCGTGGTGACGCCATCCCCTTGTCCCAAAGCAGGCTGTTGGAGGGGGAGGAATATTCATCCTTCTCCGCAGGGCCGTTCAGGCCCCTGAATGCCACACGGGAGAACCCCAGTCCTGTCAGGGTCCCCGTATTTCACTTTTCTAACAAGTTTCAACAGCTCACGCTCAGGAATTCTCGTTTGTGGAGAGGACGAGTCTGAGGGGCAGTGGGGGGCACTGTTCTTCAGGATGAACAGCTCGGTCTCCTTCCCTGCGGAGGACAGAGCCTGAGACGGCACTGAAATGCGGCTGTGCGAGGGGCTGGGTAGTCGGAAATAAGAAGGAATTTTATTGGCAGCCTCGGGCTCTGGGAGTAGTTGACCTGGAGAGCTTAGAAGAGGGCCTTCTAAACAAGCTTTTCAAAAACAGGAGAAATTTCCACTCGACCGGGAGAGGACAGACGTGACACCTGGGTAGGGAAGACTGGCTTTAGTGCCCACACTCGGATGGACTGGCTGGGTGGACTGAAACAGTCTTTTAACCTCTCTGAGAGATAAAAGACGATGTCTTAAGAAGACAGAAATAGAGATGCTTTGTAAAGTTAAAAAAAAAAAAGAAAGAAAGTATTTTACAGCATCAAGGCTGGAGACCAAAATAGATAACAGGATTCCCTGAACATCCCAAAGAGGGGGAAAGTATATTAAAAATAGAAAAACCAAAATACAGAAGGAAGAGACTCAGAGCTAGCCGGGATTGGGACCCTGGGTCAGGCCATCCTCTTCCCTTTCGCAGGATTTCTTATCCCCTCTGACCACTCTGCCTTGTGTTTTCCAGAACCATGTGAGGGCCAGCCCGGGAAGGTGGAGTAGATGAGAACCGAGAGGCTCCGTGTCCTCCTGCCCGCCCCACTCAGAATGGAACAGAGGCGGCCCTGGCCACGGGCTGCAGAGGTTGACAGCTGGTCGGTGGTCCTGCTCTCTGTGGTCTGGGTGCTGCTGGCCCCGGGGGCCGCCGGCATGCCTCAGTTCAGCACCTTCCACTCGGAGAACCGGGACTGGACCTTCAACCACCTGACGGTGCACCGAGGCACGGGGGCGGTGTACGTGGGGGCCATCAACCGGGTGTACAAGCTGACGGGCAACCTGACCATCCAGGTGGCTCACAAGACGGGGCCGGAAGAGGACAACAGGTCGTGCTACCCACCCCTCATCGTGCAGCCCTGCAGCGAGGTGCTGACCCTCACCAACAACGTCAACAAGCTGCTCATCATCGACTACTCGGAGAACCGCCTGCTGGCCTGCGGCAGCCTCTACCAGGGGGTGTGCAAGCTGCTGCGGCTGGACGACCTGTTCATCCTGGTGGAGCCGTCGCACAAGAAGGAGCACTACCTGTCCAGCGTCAACAAGACCGGCACGATGTACGGCGTGATCGTGCGCTCGGACGGCGAGGACGGCAAGCTGTTCATCGGCACCGCGGTGGACGGCAAGCAGGATTACTTCCCCACCCTGTCCAGCCGGAAGCTGCCCCGCGACCCCGAGTCCTCCGCCATGCTCGACTATGAGCTGCACAGCGACTTTGTCTCCTCCCTCATCAAGATCCCCTCCGACACCCTGGCCCTGGTCTCCCACTTCGACATCTTCTACATCTACGGCTTCGCCAGCGGGGGCTTCGTCTACTTCCTGACGGTGCAGCCCGAGACCCCCGAGGGCGTGGCCATCAACTCGGCGGGGGACCTGTTCTACACGTCCCGCATCGTGCGCCTCTGCCAGGACGACCCCAAGTTCCACTCCTACGTGTCCCTGCCCTTCGGTTGCACGCGGGCGGGCGTGGAGTACCGCCTCCTGCAGGCCGCTTACCTCGCCAAACCCGGGGACTCCCTGGCCCAGGCCTTCAACATTAGCAGCCACGATGACGTGCTCTTCGCCGTCTTCTCCAAAGGGCAGAAGCAATATCACCACCCGCCGGACGACTCTGCCCTCTGTGCCTTCCCCATTCGGGCCATCAACCTGCAGATCAAGGAGCGCCTGCAGTCCTGCTACCAGGGGGAGGGCAACCTGGAGCTCAACTGGCTGCTGGGGAAGGACGTCCAGTGCACCAAGGCGGTAAGGAGACGCTCCCCTCCCCCTCCTCCTGATCCGACACTGGCCTTCCATTTTCCCGCGGGTGACCCATGGTACAGCCTGTTCCCCACCACCCAGGGACTCAGATGAGAAGGGTTTTAGGTTCACATTACCTGGTTATAACCAGGAACACAGAGCCTGACCTAGACCCAACACTTGGAGTGTGTCTGTTGATCCATTGAGTTGTTCCAAAAATGCATAGCGGGTGCCCTTGTAGGCCCTGCCAGCTTCCGCAGTGACCCAGCCAGCCAAGCACCCTGCCTTCGTGGCGCTTTCATGAGTGAGGGGAGACAAAGAAATACATAAGAGGTGTACGCTGTCAGACAGCAGTAATTACTGTAGAGAAAAATAAAGCAGGGAAGAGGGAGGGGCCGTACCCAAGAAGATTGGTTCATTGAAAAAGTGGCATTTGAGCAAAGACTGAGGAAGGTAAGGAAGTGAGTCATGTTGATATCTGGGGAAAACATTCCGCAGAGGGAGCGGCAAGGGCGAGAAATTCAGGGCATGCTTGGTGTGTGTGAAGAGGAAGGGAGCATGTGGGATCAGGGCATGGGATCAGGGCATGTGGGAGAAAGGATGGTAAGTATCGAGGCTGGTGGGCAATGACGGGAACCAGGCTGTGCACGTGGAGGGCTTTGTAGACCACTGGGAAGCCAGGTGCCGGTGTCAAGTAGTCAGGGAGATGCGTAAGTCGGAGGAGAGGGAAAGGAGTCAAGCTGGACTGGTAGATTGAAGACTACGGAAAAAGAATCCAGAGTCTGGGCAAAGAGAAAAGATGAGAGGAAGGGAAGCTCGGAATCCAGACCTAAGGACAGCAGATACAAGAACAACAGTGATGAGCACTGCCCTGACAGAGGGCCAAGATGCTGCCATCTAAGTGGTCACCATGATCCGTCCATTCATCTGTCCATCCATCATCCATCCCTCCCTCCATCCATTCATCACCCATCCATCTATCCGTCCATCCATTCATCCCTCCCTCTATCCATCCATCACTTTTCCATCCACCCATTTAACAAGAGAGTATTGAAGATGTTCTCAGTGCCTAACACCGTCCCAGGCACTGGGGATGCACATATAAAAAGATGTGATAAGTACTCTCACATGTGTCATAATCTAGTGGGAGAGAGAGAGAGAAGGAGAGGGAGAGAGAGGCAGATACTGGTAATGTAATACAGTGGCTAGGAGTTTGGGCCTCAGAGACAAAGACCACAGCCCAAATACTATCTGTGCTGCTTCCTGGCTTCACAAGTAATTTAATGTCTCCACATTATCATCTGTGAAACAGGGATCGTAATGCCTACCTCAAGGGATGATCAGATGAGATAATACATGGCAAAGATTAGCATCGAGTTAGGTTTACCGTTGCTAGTTACCTATTAGGATGGGTGACAGGTGCCAAGATAGATTTCTGTGCAAAGTGTTGTGGACTCTGGATCTGCAACCTGGAGAAAAATCTGAGGCCAAGGGCCCCATATGGCCTTTTGAGTACCCTAAGTTGAGGGTGCCTGCTAGTGGAACAAAAAACCACTTCCTAAAGTGAGAAAACAGCTATGCTTCTGTTCACACCATCGTTTGCTTGGTATGGTAAGATAGTGGTTAAGACAATAGACTTTGAAGTCCAGCGGATTTGTATTTTAAAATCAGTTCTACCACTTAGAACTCTGTGACTTTGGGCAAGCCATGTGTTTGGTCTGAGTTGTAATGTTTCACCTTTAAAATAGAGATAATGATACCCTCTTTTTATGACTTAGGGAGATCAAATAGAAAATGTATATAAAATGCTTAGCACCATACTTGACACATAATAGGCATTCAATAAATGGAAGCTAATATTGTTGATATTAATCATAATAGCCCAAAACCAGTTATTTGCTCTTATTTCACTTTTATTTTTTTAAAGACATATTTATTTATTTATTTATTTATTTATTTATTTTAGAGAGACAGAGAGAGAGAGCACACAGGGGCCAGAGGGGCAGAGGGAGAGAGAATCTCAAGCAGACTCCCGACTGAGCATGGAACCCGACGAAGGGCTCAATCTCACAATCCCAAGATCAGGGCCCTGAGATTGCAACCTGAGCCACTACCTAGAGTCAGATGCTTAACCGATGCACCACCCAGGCACCCGTGTTATTTCACTTCTATTAAATGAGGAGGCTAGGAGGCTGAACTAGATAGTCTCTAAAATTCTTTATTTTGAACTAGATAGTCTCCAAAATTTCTTACTCTTTATTCTGTAATTTATGGTCTCCAACCAATCAGGAGAGGTGGAGAGGAAATGCAAGGGTTAACCCCCTTGCAGAGTCCTGCCTGGTTCCCAATGCCCAGCGGGGGCCTTGTCAGGAGGAAACCGCTGATTCCTGCCTGCTTCTGAGCCAGAGTGAAAAGGAAGCCTACACCCTTCTCTGGCTCCAGTGGCTTGCAGAGAGACAAGCCCAGGCTAGTGACCAAAGAGCAGCAAAGGCACTGGGAGAGAGGTGACAGTCGGTGGGACCAGGACCTGAGAGAACAGCCCCTCCTCAGCCCCCCTGTCCCATCCCTGACAGTCATGGTCATTGGGTGCAACCTTTGCAGCAGTGTGGGCAGGGAGGCTGGAATACGAGTTGCTGCTTAAAATCCCAACAATCTCAGGAGTCCCAGACCTGGGGATCCAGAAACATTTGGTGGCCTTGGGGAGGGTGAGGCGTGGGTCAGTGAAGCTGTGGTCCCACGGCTTAATTTTAGCATAATCTCTGGACTAGCATGTCTCAGATCAAGGGCTTGAGCTTTGTGCCCAGAAGACGGATGAGGAAGAGGACTGTCACTCACCGAATGGAAGCCGTGTGCTGAAGACAGAGCTGGGCAATTGAAGTGTTACCTTATTTGATCCTCGGTATAACCCTATGAAGCAAAGACGATCATCCTCCTTGAGCAGATGGAAAAACAAAGGCTCACGAAGACTAACTAAATTGCTTACATCTACACGACTCTAATGACAAAGCAGGAATTCGAGCTCCGCTCAGCCCATACGACTTCTGAGTCTGAGCTCTTTCTGTCCAGCCGTGCTGCTGCTAAGGGAGGCCATACTTCAAGCTCTCGCCGTTTGAGCAAAAATAAAGGGGCATCAGATATTTGGAAACCCCTGACAACATAGAGAAGAGAGAAAGAAATGCCAGTCAACTCCAAGGGCTGAGCTTCTGGGGAAAAAATATCTCCCTTTCAGTTCTGGAGATTCTAGAATCAGAAAGTGTGTAGAGAAATCCACAATCACAGACAGTTTTTTTGATTTTGCTGTCATTGCTCAGAAATCGGCTTGGTCTCTGCCTGTGCCCAGACTCTGCAGCCTTACCAGCCCCTGGAGAAAGTGGGAAGGAAACTGAAGCCCTGAATCAAGGACTTTTGAGCTAAAGAAAGCTTGACCATCACTTGGTCCAATGCTTTCGTCTCACAGAGGTTCAGAGAGGGTCTGTGACATACCCAGGTCACATGGGTGGATAGTGGTAGCAACAGGACTACAATTTAGATTTCTTAAGTCTTACTAGGATACCTGCTGCCTACGGTGTAGGGATGGGAAGGAAAAGCAGAAAATGTAAAAAGCAGTAACTGATTCCTCCAACCTGCCTTTCTTGGGAGCTAGAAATTTCCATCATTGGGTCTAGTGCTGTGCTAGTAAACATTAAATAGCCGGTTCTATGCAGGGAGAGGGGGTGGGGTGGGAATATTTGATTAGAAGTATTTGGCGATTTCTAGGGTGTAAATACTCTCACCATGGCCAAGTTCAGGCCACCAGTGTGATGCTACTGACTGCAGATGTGCACGGTCACCCCTCGTGAGCTGTCCAGCATGCCACTGTTTCACTCCCTTCTTAAGGAGCTTATGCCTTCTGCTGTGTCTCCCTTTTCTCTAGTGGTTCAAGGTCATCCTTAACCTGAATGTCGGTCCCTTTGCTAAAGAATGCATACATTCACACACACACACACACACACACACACACTCTCTCTCTCTCTCTCTCTCTCTCTCACCGTACACTCAGACACACACAAGAGCAGCTCCACCTTTCCCACTGGAGTCGGGGCAGCTGCCCTCTGGAGAACACCAAGGAATCACAAGATTCCTCACGAGGCTCTATTCCCTTGATCTGAGAAGGGAGCAGAAGGGAAGTCCCCGGTTTAGCCATCACATGCCCTGGCTCATAAACCATTTTTTCCAAGGAGGTCAGCTGTCAGTGAGTGATGCCCCAGCCTGTTCTTCCCCGGTGAGGGTGAGAGGAGGAAGCTGAAGGGAGCAGCTTGCAGGTTTCTCCTTAATGCTTTCTATGTTTCCCACAATAGTCATTTCCTTCCTCCTCTGGGATGCCTTTTCAGACCCAGGAGGAACAGCTTCTCGGGGTTCTTCCTGGCCCGGGGTCTGTAGCCTTTGCCCACAGGATTCCTGGTTAAACAGTCAGCCGAAGCGTCTCAGGGGACCCATCGTGACCCAGCCCCAGGCTAGGAGCTGTGCCGGCAAGACGAGCCCCTTGGCAGCCCCCGTCCTTAGGAAGCATGTGATCTTCTTCTTTTTTCTTGCAACTGAGTGGTATCTTAGAAATAATCCATTTACGTTCCCATTTAACAAGTCCAAGAGAGTTCATTACTGTTCTAGGTTTACACAGCCACTTAGCAGGTGAACAGAGGCCCGAATTCAGGTCTTTGTACTTCGGGGTAAGTTCATTTTTCATTGGCTCAGGGTGGTCTTCTTTCTAAGGTGCCCTAGTGTCTCCTGAAAGATACTCTTTATCTGGGCACACCGGCAATCCCTTCAGACAGGAAGGAGACCACCTCCGGCATTGTCTTGTATTCTTGTCGCCGTAAACATGGCTGAAGACCTCGAGTGTGCAGTAGTGGAAACCGTCGTACAACTTAACAAAACTGAGGAATGGATTCTTCCATTTGCTCCTCAATAATTTTCTCAGAAAAATGGTCAAACAGTATGACAAATGAAGAAATGGAGGTTTATGCAGATGAAGTAACTTTTCCGAAGTATAAGGACCTGCCCTGTATTATAATGATCCTTTTCCGTCTATCCTCAGCGTACGATCTGATGAATGTTGGGATGGCTTGCAATGCCTTACACCCAAAGGGAGACGAGGCCTGGCAACCCAAAGCACAAACAAGAAACCCTCTCCAGCTGATAGAATTCCTGTGATATTGCCTCCAGACTGAGTCTCCCCTGTCTAAATAGAAGGATATGGTCCCCAGGGACATGGAGGACATGGAAATGACCAGACAATGAGTTGAAGCAGTCATCTTTCTAGATGACGCCGGATCTCTTGGCAGAAGAGTGGATGCGTGGCTGTGGGTTAGTGCGAGGAAGCCTACAGACCCCTCTGTCTGGTTTCACGGGAGCCGGCGTAGGATTTATGAGTCATTTGGTGACATGTTTTCCTTGGAGGCATGTGTTAGGTTCCTGAACCCCCATAGTGTACCTTCTGAGGCCTGGTGTCCTCGGGCTGGTGGTTGGGTGTGGGCTAGTGTAAGGAGATTGCCCTTCTTCCGCTGTCATTTACCCCAATTCCCTCCCTTCCCTCCAGCCGGTCCCCATCGATGACAACTTCTGTGGGCTGGACATCAACCAGCCGCTGGGAGGCTCAACTCCAGTGGAGGGCCTGACCCTTTATACCACCAGCCGGGACCGCATGACCTCAGTGGCCTCCTACGTTTACAATGGCTACAGCGTGGTTTTTGTGGGGACGAAGAGCGGCAAGCTGAAAAAGGTAAGAGTCCGTGAGCGCAGACCCCCCAGTGCTGTTCAGCTGTTGGCAGAGATTTAATACAGGTAACTCTTCCTTTCCTTGAAGGGGGCTAGAATGGAGGAGTAGAAAGGGGTTAATTTTGTGGCTTCTAGCTGCTTCCTCCAGTCGTGGGGGAGTGACTGGGGAAGGCCAGCATGTTTCAGTATTGTCCAAACTTCACAGAATTAGAAAGGTACCTCGGCCTGAGGGCAGCGGGGAGGAAAGAGAATCAGCCTTTATCTCCAAATCAAGTAGAAGGGACACTTTGACTCTCTGTGTCATGAGTCACCCACGTCACAAATCCCTCGCCACCGTTCACAGAGTTGACGGCACTGGTCAGAGGTCTTTGTTGCGTCCAAAGCAGGTGGTCAGAGCTGGTGACTGGGCCCGACTGGAAGAATCCAGGCGTGTGGTGCCTGCGTGAGAAACCGCTGTCTTGCCTTTCCTCTGCCTGCAACCACAGACCCTTCCCCGCCCTTCCACTCCCCGCTCAAGACTTGAGCTGCCGGGAGGAAGTCGGTGTCTTCTCTCACGGCTGCCCCGGGCCCCTCTGCCAGCTGGAGGGCGCTGGCTGGCCGGGGCTGGGGGCGCAAAAGGCCTCTGGCGCAGCGGGCTTGAGCCAGCAGCTTGTTCCTGCTTGTCTAGAGCTCAGGGTGCAGAGAGGAGCCCGGTCTGGTTCATTATGTGGGATTCCGGCAGCCACATTCTTTCCCGTTCCAGCTCATCCCTTTGCCCATGCTCACGGTCCTGCTTCCTTTCCCCAGGCCCGCCACCTGTGGGCCGAGGCCGGTGCAAGACCTCAGCACGTCTCACCCTTTCGTGTTAACACCCCCCGGCAGCTCTTTCCCCCAAACCCATTTAGAGCCCAGGGAGAGAGGTCTTTCGAGAATGTGGAAGGACGGGTGGCGAGGAGCGAGCCTGAGGAAGAGTTTGCTTGTTCTGCTTGTTCTGAGTCGCTGCCAGAGGAGCTGAGACAACTGCTCTAGGTTTGTGTGGAGGAGCTCAGCTGTCCAGACAGCTTCTGGTTCTCACGATGCAAAGGCCCTTTAACCCTTTTCTGGCTCTGCTGAAGGTTACTACTTGTTCCAGTCCTGGGACCATGGACCTTGGCTTGGCCTTTAGGCCCATGGAAGAGAGTATGGATGTGGTTCCTGCCTTTGCCTTTCCAGAATTTAGGGGGAGGGGAGGGAGTTGCCTTACTCTTATTCTACGAAGATTTAAAAGCGGCATATTCCACTGAGCCTGTGTGGAATTCAGCGTGGGCCCCTGAGTAGCATGGGCTACTTCCCTGCGGGGTTTCTCCCTGTACTGGCAGGTAGATAGCGCTTTGCATGGGGGCATTGGGCCAAGGAGCCTACGGGAGTTGAAGTCCAGCCTGAACTCTCTCTGTCAAGCCGTGTGCCCTAGGGTATCATCATCTACCCAGAGGGGCTCCCCTTACTAAGTCATCCGCCCACAGAGACCACCTTTTTCTCTAATGCACAAAGGCTTGCCAAGGGTCGGAGGTACCCACCGCGAGGCTGGCGCTCCGCACCTCCCCCTGTTCCTCCAGCGCCTTCACTCACCGTTCTGGATCATCTGTGTGACTGTTTGTCTCCTTTATTCTCTCAAAAGTTCTGTTAAAGGCAGGGTCATGCTCCATTCATATATATTTACCTCCTTCTGCCTAATTCTTTCACCAAGTGATCACACATGGGTTAGGCCCCCCAAACTGCTTTTGAGAAAGAGAACCGTTTTAAGAAATCTTCGAGAGCATCTTGCCCAATAGGTTCATGGCTGGGCAGGGAAACTGAGGCCCTCAAGCAGAGACGAGGACAAGTCGCTTCTTGCCCTGACACTCAATTTGGCATCCTTTTTACCCTAAGAGGCAGCCACGGAGCATGGGATGGAGGCCGAGAACGATCTTCAGGTCCAGGCTTGCCAAGGAGTTCAGCCAGGGACTTGTGTCTCTGTTCTCGTCAGTCCTGGATGTGCGTTAAGGAATGAAGGGTTGCTGACCAGGGGGATAAGGACTGGATACACGCAGAGGGATCCGGCCAGATGCAAAGGAACCCTCGTGCGGACCTTCCCAGTCAGCAGTCCCTGTCCTAGCCCCGGTATCTTCGTGCATCTTGTGCATCACACCCGGGGCGCTGCTTGGGGCATCTTTCCCAACCACACACCCAAGTTAGCCAAACACTCTTGGCCTTGCTGGAATCCTGGCGGACAAGTCGCTGTGGAGGCAAGTCAGCGGGTTCAAGGGCAAGGCTAGGGGCGTGGCTGCCCACGGCTTGTTCCAACCTGCAAGGTGGCTGCTCCTTCTCAGTCTTCACTTGGCCTTTCTTTGACGGTTTCTATGAGCTCATATTATCTCTCCTTCTCCTGTGCAGCCGCCCTTCCTTTCCACCCACACTCCTTCGAGGCACCTGATACTTGCACCCTGGCTCCCACTGGCCTCCCGTTTACCCACCCGCCTGCCCCCACCCTCTTCAGCCCATGAGGAATTTGTGGAATGTCCCCAGGAAACTCTACCATGGCCCAGGCCCCATAGCTCTTTCAACACAGGAAGGAAAATAAAGAAAAAAAAAACAGCTAAGAGTTTGGAGAGGGGAGGGAAGCACGGTGCGTCAGAACTGGTCATTTCTTCCCTGCCTGACCAGGCGTCTGTCGGACTGTCCAGCCCTCAGCCACTACAGCCATCGGAACAGGATGTTCATGTGGGGAAGTGTAGAGGACGCAGAGACCATGGCATGACCATGAGGGGCTCTGACATGCTGTGATGCATACTTGCTTATACACTGTTCTCTGCTAGACACTGGAGGAACATCACAGACGAGGCCTTCTGAACCCCAAGCCTGTGGAAGGAACGGGCAGAATATGGATGAGACCTCAAAGCCAAAAGGGGGTCATATCTGCATCAGCTAAGGGTCAGTGCACTACAGGTGGTAAAAAGGCCATGGCCCACCACAGGAATGGAATAATGGCAGAGAAACTAACCACTATGGTGCAGTTGATCTTGAAAGCTTTATTGAGGAGGAAGAGTACCAGGATTTGGAACAGAGAAACTAATAAATGGGCCGATGGGTGAGAGAGAGAGAAGGGTATTCCAGACCTTGGGTGCCACACTGAGAAGGTACAGAACATGTACCTGGAAGGTCCAGAGTGCGCAGGGAGGGGGGTTGTAGGATTGGTGAGGGGAAGGTCTGGGTGGTGCACCGTAAGGGTCCAGCCCTGAGAGGACCAAGTGAAAAGGATTTGGGGATTTTTGTTGACCACAGGGTCAAGAGGAGCCGACTGGGTGTTGCGGATTTCCCCAAATTAATTAGTTTTCACTGCTCTAATAGGAGAATCATTTCCAGGTCGTGAGGCATGGTAGAGTTATGCTATGTGAAGAATTTTTTTTTTAAGATTTTATTTATTCACTCGACAGACAGAGCTCACAAGTAGACAGAGAGGCAGGCAGAGAGAGAGAGAGGTGGAAGCAGGCTCCCCAGTGAGCAGAGAGCCAGATGCGGGGCTCGATTCCAGGACCCTGGGATCATGACCTGAGCCGAAGGCAGAGGCTCAACCCACTGAGCCACCCAGGTGCCCTGTAAAGAATATTTTTAAAAGGATAGTAACTCAAAGAAAGAGGAGTAGAGAAGGAAACAAAACAGCTTTCTGCAGATAATACAATTTAGAGTATTTATTTTATATCAGGTGTTATTCTAAGAGCTTTACATCTACTACCTCATTTAATCTTGATAGAATTCTGTGAGGTAGGTGCTGTTATCACTTCCGTTTTATGGATGAAGAAATAGAGTCCCAGACATTCATCTGAGGCCACAGAGCTAGTAAATGGCAGAGCGAGAATTTGAACCTTCATCGTCTGGTTTCGACGTTCACATGCTTAGTCTCCAAGCTGTGGAAGATGAACTAGACTTACGTGGTAAGGCTGCAGAGGGCAGAAGAGAACCTGTAGGCAGGAGTTACAGTAAAACACATACCATAAGGAGGAAGTTTCTGGTGGCCAGACTGTCCCAACATGGGAAGAATTGACTCCAGAAGGAATGGAGCTCCCAGTCATGGAAATATCCAAGTCACCAACCAGGGGTGCTGTGGCGGGGCACCTGCACCAGCCACGTGATCCTTATGCTGCCACGGTTCCTCTGACAGGCGTCAAGGGAGGGAAGGCTGTGGCACTCTCGCTGTGGGCTTTGAAGTCACGGACTGGGTTCAGCTTGCTCTCGGAGTACAGCAGAAAGCCGTCAGGGTCAAGGAAGAGGTGTAGGGTACAGACAGGACAGGGCATGGGCAAGATGGTGAGGGCAGGCAGGCCTTGTGGGGGCGGGGAGGACGGGGATATAAAAGAGGGGAAAACGGGTCTATTCTGGGGCTGGGCACCATGGTGTCGTGGCTGAGGGCAGGCTGAGCAGCCAGAGAAGAGAGGCAGGGAGCTCGTACCGAAGCAGATGGAGGAGGACCAGTGGCATCAGACACTGCAGACTCACTGACTAAGATGTCCCAGCTTGAAGGGAGGAGCCCAGGAGGCGGTCGGAGCACAGTTGTGGGGAGAAGGAGGGAAGGAGGTGGGCTAAGAAGACAGAAGCTGACAGGACATGGGAGGGAGGACTCCCTCCAGGTTTGGGGAGGAGTCCCTCTGGTTCCTTCTCTCCCTTGATGACTGCTGAAGCTTCTGTCTCTGTCCCAGCTTTGTGTCTCTGCAGGCCTCCCCTCCCGTCCCCGAGCCTTACCCAGCAGGAGTTAATGGCTTTCTGTTCTGTCTCCCCACTGGAAACAGACTGGTAACACTTTAGACTGTCCCTCCAGGCATTGTGAGGAGCACCTTCCTCAGGCCCCCCCCAGCAGGCAGTCTCACCCTGATGGCATCCAACATGGGAGCAGCTACTAACTCATGTGTCCCCTTGAGGTTCCCAGATGCTGAAGGACAGGGACCCTCTCTTTCATATTTATGTCCCCCTTCCCCACGGCCAGACCCCACATCGCTCACGCATTAGGTGCTCATTAAATTTCTCTCCAGTGTACTGGGTGCTGCCTTCCTATGCCCGGCACCTAGGTGCACTGACTGTGAGAGAACGAGGCGCCAAGAGTGACTGCTGTTGACGTGGCTGGTTGCAAGGGAAGGAAGTTGTGCTGTGGTAGATATGTCGGGGGAGGGGGGCGGCAGTGGGAGGAGGCGTCAAGAAAATGGGGGAGCCTGGTGGGTAACAGGAAAAGAGTTTACGAACAACATTTGGAAGAAGGTGGGCGGTCCTCTTAGACACAGTGCCCGGGGTGGAAGAAGGGGACAGTGTTTACTCTGTTGCCTGGAGATCCCCAGAATAGCATGGCCGGCCATCTGCCTCCCTTGGATCAGACTCGGGCCCGCTGACGGCGGGGAGCAGGTGCAGAGGCCCAGGTAGCCACTGCCCTGGCCCCACCCTGCCAGCCCTCCCCTCCGGTGACAGGACTCTTGGGCAGTTTTAGAAATCTGCAGAGACTTAGCCTTTTTCAAGTTCTGGGGAGAGCCCTGGCCTCTTTTGGCACCACCTTCTTTCCCATTAGCTAACCAGCACGGCCTCGGAAATGCCTGTGAAATTCTTGAGGAAAATTCTGTCTTTCCCTAAGGGACATACCAACCAACCCAAGGTCCCTGCCGTCCGCAGCCCACAGGAAGCCCTGACTTCCCAAGCCCATTCTTTTTCTGATTTCACAAACGGTTTACTAAGCAAAGCCAGGAAAACGGGAGCTCCTTGCAGTGGCAGCTTGGGTGCTGGATAAAGATCCATCGAGAGCACCGAAGTCATCGTTCTCCTGAGCCCCAGGGCTATTATCAGCTTTGTGGTACCACTGATTATTTACAAGACACCTTCCTATGGGTCTTTCCATCTTCTGAGAATACTTCAAGTAAATACGGTGATTGTCCCTTGCATCTCCGCCCCATTTTACAGACGTGGAAAACCGAGCCACAGAGATACAAGTGTCCTCCCTAAGGTGACAGGGCCTCTCTGCTGGAAATAATGACATTGGCCTTTATACTTCCTCCCCAAACACACGGAAGTTCCTAACCTGTTACTTGACTTCCTCCTGGGGTGGAGCTGTCTTGGCGGACAAGAGGCCAAAACCGATGAAAAGCTGAGAAACATGCTTTACTGTCTGTGCCAACGCCACCAAACAATAGCCACTCATTCCTCTGAGTGGAAATGATTCACTCATTTCTCAGTGTGAACCCTGGTTTGAGTCAACAACCGGGGCTGTGGGTCCAAGTCTAGGCGACCTCGTGGCTCTCCTGGCACTTGTGACGGCTGACCCAAAGCCCTGACCCCCTCGGGCATCTCAGCAGGGCCGGGGGCTGGGGTCCGGGGCAGCAGACGCCCTCTCCCACTTCCCTGGAGCCTGCAGAGAAGAGTCAGGTGGTGGCCCCGAGCTCACCACCACATCCCGGGTAATGAGTTTGGCTCCCTGCCCAGCCTTCTGCCGCCAAACGCGCTGTTTGTTTTGTTGTTTTATAGGCCTCTTGGGTCCCAAGCACTGGTCTCCTGGAAGCTGGGAACCGCAGCACTCGGTTGGCACCCGGAAGGAGGCATATTTTTACAGAATCCCCCCAGACCCCCCTCCCCTGGCCACCTCATCCCTCTGTTTGACCATGACAAGTGTAGAGAGGCAGGGTATGGGTTTCCATCCAGAGCCCCAGCTGCCTCCACCCCGGTGAGGAGACCCTGATCTCCCAGAGCCACTCTGAAAGAGGAGATGTTAAAGGTTCCCTTATTTTTTGCGCCTTTCATGAAGCCCCGTAGAGGCTCCCATTCTGGACGGTCCCTGTAGGAGGCACAGGCCGTGTGCCCGACAGGCCTCTCTGCCGTCCAAGAGGGAGCCCCTGGGGCTCGAGGCTTTATCTCAGGACAGGTGAAACTCAGGGAACTGGGTTTCAGGGACGGGGTGGAGGAGGGGTGTGGATTCAAGCTCACAGAATCCAGGTGACCCACATAAGGCCAGGCAGCATTTGTCAGGGACCAAGGTGCTGATATTTTTTTTTCCAATTTATTTATTTTCAGAAAAATAGTATTCATTATTTTTTCACCACACCCAGTGCTCCATGCAAGCCGTGCCCTCTATAATACCCACCACCTGGTACCCTAACCTCCCACCCCTCCGCCACTTCAAACCCCTCAGATTGTTTTTCAGAGTCCATAGTCTCTCATGGTTCACCACCCCTTCCAATTTACCCAAAAGCACATACCCTCCCCAATGTCCATAACCCTACCCCCCTTCTCCCAACCCCCCTCTCCCCAGCAACCCACAGTTTGTTTCGTGAGATTAAGAGTCACTTATGGTTTGTCTCCCTCCCTATCCCATCTTGTTTCATGGATTCTTCTCCTACCCACTTAAGCCCCCATGTTGCATCACTACTTCCTCATATCAGGGAGATCATATGATAGTTGTCTTTCTCCGCTTGACTTATTTCGCTAAGCATGATACGCTCTAGTTCCATCCATGTTGTCGCAAATGGCAAGATTTCGTTTCTTTTGATGGCTGCATAGTATTCCATTGTGTATATATACCACATCTTCTTTATCCATTCATCTGTTGATGGACATCTAGGTTCTTTCCATAGTTTGGCTATTGTGGACATTGCTGCTATAAACATTCGGGTGCACGTGCCCCTTTGGATCACTACGTTTGTATCTTTAGGGTAAATACCCAGTAGTGCAATTGCACTACTATGCACAACTGCATAGGGCAGTTCTATTTTCAACATTTTGAGGAACCTCCATGCTGTTTTCCAGAGTGGTTGCACCAGCTTACATTCCCACAAGGTGCTGATATTTACAGAGCTCTCATCTTTGGGAAAATACAGAGCACATCTTTTCAGGCCATTGAGGCATGCTTGCCCGTGGATAGAGGACGTGCACACGTATTTTGGGGTTGGAGGGGACCTCCAAAGGCCACTGGTTCCATTCCTCTGCCTTCAGGTAGAAACTGATTTGCATAAGCACGCGTAGGTGGCTTACGGGGTATGTCCTGACGCTAGGCCGCTTTCTTTGTCTGTAACACGTGAGCAGGGACAGCACTCGCCTCGCGAGCTTCTGCTGAGAATTCAGTCCAGTGATTCGTCGTTGAGCCAAGAATGACTGAGTACCTACTGTGTGCCATTGTCTGGGTATACAGTAGTGAACAAAGCTGTCAAAATGCCTGCCCTCGGGAAGATTTTATCTCCCTGTCCAAAGACAGACTGAAAAGAAAAGAGTAAGTCAGCACAACATTTAGTATGTTTGGAAGAGAGTAGGGGCTCATAGAAAAAACAGAGCGTGGTGAAATAATTCCTGTACAGCATGGTGTGGGATCTGAGCGTATTTGCTCTTAAATATCACTACTATTGCGACTTTAACACATGAGCCTCGATTTTCTTCTTCTGTGGAGTGGGGTAGCAATAAACACTTTTGCATAGTTGTTGGAAGGACCAAATGAAATCGTGTACGGAAAGTACTTCCTATTAAATGCTTGTCACAAAAGTGCTTTGCGTTATTATTACTAACTGCTTTGAGGCTTTCCCCAAATCCCACTTCTTGTCTGGCTTTCTGGGGGAGTGGAGCTGTCAGATCAGCCTCCTTTTTTAGTGACATGTTTGCAAGGTCAGAGGGAGGAAGAGAATCCTGCTCCCTTCCCCTCCCCAGCCCTGAGTCATGGGAAAAAATACTTCGAAGACTAGACCAGCTGAGCCGAACTAATCTAATCCTGCTGGACATTGGCATCCAGCTGCATTAGTCACCAGTGGGAGCTTTCTGAGAGTTGCACGAACAATATGAACGGACCCCTCCCCAGGGCGGGGCTGGGGGAAGTGGCCAGCTGCTCTTGCCGCTTAGCAGAATGAACTACAACAGAGCCCTTCTCTGTCCCGTGCGTGCTCCCAAGCCAACCGCCATGTCCTAGGGCTGTCCATTCTGCCTCGGATTAACTATGGAGGTTGGGGGCGGGTCGGGGGCGCTCAGTTTCCTCCGCTGGCCCCCTGATGCCTGCATGGCAGACACAGCAGATATAAAGAACCTGATACAGAGCCCGAGGCGTGGTAGATGCTCAATAAATGATGGCCGTTGCCGCTGTTGCTACGAATGTGACTCGCACGCGTCTTATTGCTGCTACCACTTCTGTGCTGTTATCAGGCTCTTCTTCTGGGGTCCAGAGCCCCCAGGTTTCTATTAGCTCATTATTCCCATGCCATTTTCTGATGACTAGGAAGAGCTGGGATATTTCTCTGCTCTGTTGCAGAGGTGACACAGAAATTCAGAGAGCTTAAGGACTGGCTCTGGGTCACAGGGACGATCGAGGGACGATGTGGGATCTGGCACCAGAGTTACAAGTATTTCAGGTGGAGATGGGCCCAGGAGATGCTTAGGTCACTTCTGGGGTTCAAGAGGATGAGGCCAGAAGCTTGCAGCTGCTTGAACTTCTGTTTCCTTCTTATCATGTGTCCTTCCATCATTTGGCTCAGAGAAGCAGGAAATCCATGGAGACGCGTGGTGGTGAAGGTCAACCTGAGTTTCTGTCTTTTGGAGCCCTTCCTAGGATTCTGTCCCTCTCCGGTCCCAGGAGAAAGGTCTCTAGGCTCCAGGGTGGGGTAGACGTTCAGGAGCCAGAGCCTCTGGGGCTGTCCCAATTAGCACCACTCCTATACCATGTTCTGGGTTTTTAAATCAAACGCTGCTGCCACCAGCCAGGTGTCCCCACCTAACCTGGAAGGAGCAATGGTACCCACAGGCTTTAGTAACTAATCAGGGATTCTCACCTTTATAGTTCAAGGTAGGCGAGAGCACGGCCCGGAGGGGCCGGGGAGAAGGTGGACTCCCTCATACAAGGTTAGAAGCTCACCCTGATTTTATACCTAGAAAGGGTCTCAGAAAACTGGTCCAGACAAACATTTTGGGCCGGTGAGATTATTTATTGTTATATTTTCTACTAAGACAGCTGATGCTTACATCCGTTCAAAATCACCCAGGTTCTTAGCATCAAAGGCAAGACTTGAATTCAGGTGCTTCAAGTCCAGTGTTTGGTCCCTTCTGTCTCCGGCATATGGAAGAATGTTCTCTCTGCACAAAACACCAGATACACCTCTACCTCTCCCTGACATACAAGCATTCCCTAAGCAGAACCTGTGGGATCATTCTCCCGGGGACAAGGGTCTGGCTGAGCTTCCTATCGCGGGCCTGACCACATAGCGTTGCTTTGGGGTGACCAGCATCCCCAAGCCCTCTCTGCATGCTTGAGGATCTTAGCAGGTCCTGGCCAGCAAGGAGGCCTGCTTGACCACAGAATGCTTGCGTTGGGGCTAAGGTGTTCTGACCTATCAGAGGGACACTGAATTGGGAATCTCAAGTCTCCCATGTTTGTCCTCTCTAGGCATGCCATTTAGTGGGAGGGGGGGATTGTATTATCAATCAAGCATTTACTGTGTGCTAAGTACTGAGCTAAGTGTTTTTCAGTGAAGTGTCTTAATACCTTTGTAAGTTAAGGATCCATACTCTGTTTTCCGTGTGAATAAACTGAGGTTCAACAAAGTGAAATAACTTAGCAGTGACGGGGCTTCTCGGAGGAGAGCTGGAGCCTGAGTCCAGACCTATGCTCTGGTCCGCCCTGGCTTTGAACACTCGGTTGAACTTCTCTTCGATCCCATCGGTCCCTCTGTAACCTACCACCTGCCCTTCAGAGAGAGGCAAGGAGGGGCACGAGAGAAGCATGGAAGGGCTAACGCTTTGCACTCCTTCCAGCAAAAGTGCCCTGGGAACCCGGGACATGGCAGCTGTCACCTCGGCACACGCTGCCTTGTGTCACCCCCTCGGGCCTCGTCCTCCCCCTCCCCACCCATCGCAGCCCAGGCCACAATGGATGGGGTGGCAGCCCTTTGTACCACACACAGTCCCCAGCTGACTCCCCTTTCTCCAGGCATCATTGTTTGCCTTGAGCTTTCTGAAGGGAAGACAAAGGAGTGTTGCTGACAAGGCCAAGAGCTGCTGTGTAAAGCGTGGGGGCCTCGGCCCATCACCCGTGCATCCCTCCGAGGCCCCGGGCTCTTCTTCAAAGATGCTGTCTGGGATCTTTTGTGTGCCAGTCATACCCATTCAGAGCTGGCAGGGCAAAGGTTCCAGGGGGGTGGTAGGAGGACTCTGAAAAATGGAGTCATTTTGATCTGGCGAAATTGGAAGAGACATTAATGCAATAGTTAACCGCAAACCTCCGCTAGGGGGATGGGCCCGAATGCTTGTTCTCTGTTTATGGGGCTTATGCAGTTCCATCAATATTGATGCCTGATGCCTTTGATTCTGACACTAATCATTGCTATGAATTAAATTTGCAGCCATATAATTAGGATTGCTATTAATAGGGCCCTGAGCTAAGCACTACGATGCCGCGTGTCTTTTTCTTGATAGAGAATGGCATCCTTGGAACTCTGCTAATGGGGCGCACCTGGGATTTGCCAAGAATGATGTGAAAATTATACATTCTGTATTTGTGTTGGGCCTTTACTGAAATACCAGTAAGCCAAGGTGAGGCCGGAGGAAAGGCTCCCTTCTGCCCGCTGCTGTGGACAGCGAGCTGGGTCTCCAGCTCTGTGAAGTCGGTAGGAATGGCTGTTTCAGAGCCTCTTGTGGTTGCTCGTGGTCAAGCCTCCAGCAGGAAGGTGGGAGCTCATGGTCAAGCTCATCATCAGGAAGGTCTTCCCTAAATCGAATCTACTAAGAGTCAGCTTAGGCTAAGAGACTGAATCTTCTGTTTCAGACTTTAGGGTGGCCATGAGTCAACTAAGGGAAAAAGAATGTTTCTTTAAGCTCTAAGCTTGGTCGAAAGAGTCTAAGCCAAGCCCCTGCTGGGGCTATTGAGAGGCCCAATTGGACAGATGATTAGGCAAGACCCCTACTCACAACTGATCTCAAGGCCCCTCTCCCTGAGAGCTCCCTGGACCACAGAGTACCAGCTAACCTCATACCTAAAAGAACCTGCTGCTACCCGTGATGGGAAAGATGACAAGATTCTCTGGGTAAATTTGTAGCATATTTATTTACTGTGGAGCCCTGCCTGTGATTATGATCAGGACCCAGTTCAGGAGTGCCCCATTGCTCCATTCACCTTCAATCTGAGTAATTCATCACACACCCAAGGCTTCTCAAGCCTTCTGCTAAGATAGAACAGGTGGGAACGCCCCCACCCCCTGCCTTATCACTTAGAATAACAATATGAGCCCCTCGACAGAAGGGATGCATTAGTCCCTGCTCTTTTGACCTTCAAACTGAGAATAATTTTTCTCCAAATCATCACTTATTGATTTTTTTTCCCTTTCATATTTTTAAGTCATCATGAGAAGACAGTGGTTTGAGCTCACGTCCTCTCCCCACTATTGATAAAGCATATAACCCTGGCTAAGTTACTTAACCTCCTGGAAACTTGGAGTTGAAGGTGATGATAGTAATGTCTGCTTCATAAAGATGATAATAAGGTTCAGGACGTATCTAAATTGCTTATCACAGGTCTTCTTCACCTAAGAACAGCTCCCACTTCCCACTTCTCTGTCTCCTGTCACGTAGACCCAGGTACAGAAGACAAAGGGGTGGCTCTTAGTGCCCATGGCCTCAGAAGAACACCACGTTCTCTGCCACCCGTGCTCAGGGACAGCACATGGAAAATGAATTCCTCCAGAACAGATGGGGTACCGGAACATGAGTTCCAGAGGCCCTTGGCCCTCTCAACTCACCCTGAAACACAAGGGCTTCTTTTTGCCCCATAGCTTCTGCTCTTCTCCTGCTTACCAGTGGTCCAGGCTTTTGGGTGGACCAAATCCATCCTCAAGGTCAGGACCCACAGACCCAGCACCCCTCCCAGGCACCGAGTACTTCCAGGCCGTGGAGGAGGGGGCAAGACTACGTTAGCCTCACGCAGAAGAGGCTCTTCTTACACAGGATTTGTGTACATTTCTGTCTTCTGCCTCACACATACACCGTACATTTGGCCATTCTACACAAGGGCATACTTAAAGGCACGTGTGTGGGTAGACAGCAATTGGCCAATGGCTGCCATTGACCAGAGATGGAGGTACTTTTCCACATAAAACTCTAGAAAACAGTGTGTGTGGTTGAATCGCCAAGTACCTGACTTTTTCATTAATTAACAAACAAGGGTTCTACTCTTCATACCTGAAGCTGCGAGGGAATGGAGATTCTTGTTGGGTTATTGTCGGGGTCACTGCTGTTTTTGTTCGAAGTAGGAAACATTAATCAGATAATATTAGTCCTTTAATATTGGAAATTAACCTGATGTTGGGCAAGCGCATAGTTACTCATAAATTCATTCAAGCACACATTCAACATAATTACACTCCCCCTATTTGGTTTTCTTGTCACCCGTAAGATCTTGGAATGATACAAACAAAACCCAAGACTGACTCACCCTGTGATGCAATGCCATGTACCCACAGATCCTCCTGCCCCTCCGGTCTTTCCAGGAGTCTCTCTGCTCTGGAAGCCATAAAACACTGAGGGGCTTCAGTCTCAGACAGACTGGTGGTATTCCCAGAGGAATGGCCACAGTCAGAGAAACAGAGGAAAAAATATGCCCAACTTCCCCCTACCATCAAATCAAAGAAATAAAAAATCTGTCTCCTTGGTGCCTCCCCAATATTTATGTCTGAGCTCAGCAGACACCCCTGGGCTGGAGCCAGTCTGTGTATTAGCATTAGTCCATTACGCTTTTTATGATGCATGTTACCCACCCTCCACTCCCCCCCACACAACATTTTATGACTGTCCTTTTCATTTCTGGAAAGAGCTTCACAGAATGGCAGATGCCTGCATTTCCCCACTCTTTGGGGAGCTATTTGTAGGCAGCCTGTCCCAGGCCATAAACAACGGGAGATAAACCACAGCCACTGGCAGTAAATGCGTCCAAGGCCAAGGAGGTGCAAAAAGGGGGAGGGGGTAAGCTTGGTGCTATCTGTGCAAGGCCAGTGGTCTTGGTTAGGTGCCACCCACAGAAGGACAGTAGAGGGGCTGGTGTGGAAATGGATGCCTTCCAGATTTCCAAGAAAGCTCAAGGGCTGCCCTACCACTCTCCTTCATGCCTGTCTCCCTCCACCGAGGCCACTCGTCCCCAAACTGCGATCAGAACCAGTAAACTTTCCAGTGAGAAGAGTTTGCTTCCCCTTGGCGTCTATTCTTCTCCTGCCTGGTCATGTTGCTATGTAGATTACTACGTACGACTCATCTCCCATTGATGCTTCTGGATCTGGGAGCATCTCCCTGTGAGCTTCTCTGCCTTCTCCCAGCCTCTCTCCCTGTGACACTCCTCCTCCTCCTCCTCCAGTACTCTCCCTCTTTCTCGTGCCTGAGACCGGCTCTTACCAATCAGTTACCACTGCTTCTGGCTCATTAAAACTTCAGCCGGGACTCCGGTGGCCGTGGCAGTGATATTTATTTCCGCTTCCGAGCTGCACCCACAAGCAAGTCACTTGTGACACCGCAGGAGACAGCACCTGGAGCCAGCTTTGCTCCCTAAAAGGCACCCCTGGGAGAAGAAAACCAAATTCAGAATGAATAATTGGTCTAGTAGAGATTTCAGATGCTTCCTACATGCACAAACAGCAACCGAAAGCAAAGAACAGAGCAAAGATAAGAGGGGGTGGGATGTGGAAAAGAAAAGCCGGCAAAGCCCTGAATTCTTAGTGCATCAAATAGTCTTCTTTCTCATCAGCCCCATCTTGGGGGCAGGACGTAGACAGAAGGTGGAGGTGACGTTCTTTTTCTCCTCCTTATTTGGTTTTGGGCTCCACATCAAATGGAAACATGTAGATGAAAGTGATGTGCATTTAAAATGTATGTACACATCAGACTGCTGGAGATAGTAGCTATTATACTGCGTGTAGGTTTTTTTGCAGTAAGTTGCTAAATTATTTATTGGGCACTGGGCTTTAATCTCATAAACCTGCCTGCGGGCCCCAGGCACCAGCAGCCTGAACACTGCATAAAACACAGACGTCAGACGGGCGGTACAGAGCACTCTGGTGACTCTGGGTAGGGATTGTTCATTTTCACTGGGTTTTCCACCCTCCCCTTCCTCCCTCCGACTGATCAGCTCATTAACAGCAAGCAGACCCAATGAAGAACCTTCTCATTTTCCCGTCACTGAGAACTTGGAAGTTGATTTGTACCTCGTAGTATCCTGAGCACAAAGGACCAGGGAGGCTGCTCCCTGAGTCTGCCCTTCGCTGATGGTGGGAGCCACAGATGAGAGAGCAGAGGATTCCAGAGTCACTGGATATTGCTAGGATTGTCCTGAGCTACGAGCTCCCCCACACCCCCCAGGACTCATCGATGGATGACCGGGCAGTTTATTATATATCCGGGGCCTGAATTTGTCGCTTTTAAGGAAGAGTGATCTCCATTATCCTCTCTGGTTCCCAGTCCATACCTCTTGGTATGAATCTCCCCCTCATCTCTGCAGGCCAAGATAAGGAGAACACCCTTAAAGCTGTTCGGTGGTTTGAGGAACACAAACAGCTTTCAAGTATGTTTTACCCATGCCGAGTTCATGTTGTCATCCTAACAAGCCCATGGCCTGTTCATCGTAGAGATGAGGAAACTGGCCCAGAAGAGTCAAGTCATTTGCCCAGCATCACCCAGCAGTGACACTTACAGTGAAACCTAGATGTCCACCCATTGTCCTAATCATCACCTAAATATGTGAGCTCACTAGCATGCATGTAGTATGGAAACTGAGGCAGAGATCATTTCTGACAGCCAGACGCCTTAGGGCTGTGTGGGAGCAGTGTTAATACCCTTGTTATAGAAAGCGGTGCTCAAACCTGGGGCCTCTGCTCTTTCAAGCAAATGAAGCAAAGCCGGGTCTGTCTGGTTTCACCATTCATGGTACCGTAGCCGCCCACCCCATCCTAGAACGCTCCTCTGCAAGGCACAGAGGCAGGGAGACCCGATAGGAAATATGGCAGAAGTTGAATGTACAGCATTTAAAACCTGTGTTCTAGGGTTCAGAGGGACCATGATCTACCCAAACAAAAAAACAAAAAACAAAAAACTGTAAACACTTGCATGTCTATAATTTTTATGTAGACAGCCCATAGCTTTCATAAGATTCTCGAAGCTGTCTGTGATCCTAAAACGTGAAGACTCCTTGTCCGATGGCTTTTAAACAATGTGCCGTTGAGCGCTAGAGTGACCACTCCAATCCCCCAGTTCCACCCTCTTTTAATCAAAAAAACAGGTTCAAATGACAGATGATGAAATGGTGGGCTTGTCTGCCCATCCACACAGTGTGTACGCCTTGTGGCAGGCACACACACATACCATTCTCGCCCCCGACACCCCACTGTGTGTATGCACACGCGCGCACACACACACACACACCTGGTGTCAGTAGCAGCAGAACAAGGCAAGGCTGCAAGAACCTTGATCAGGGCAAAGGGTGAGCCAGAGGGAGAGCAGATGAGGCTTGCAGGTTGGGGAAGACGACACCAGTGAGAGACAGAGCAGAGCTCCCAGGCTTGGCTGCAAAGCCCCATCAGTAAGGGCTGGGAGAGGAGGCCAAATAGGTGGCTCTCAGGGGGTGTACCCAGGAGCAGGCCAAGCCAGGAGGTAGGAGTCCTGTCCACTGGCTGGGCCCTAACCTAGCCATGAGACTGAGGGTGGGGCGTCCATGCTGGTAGGGGAGGAACTGTTTTCCTGGAACCTTGGCGTGTCTCTCTGTTCCTTCTCACGTTCTCGCTGTTCTCTCAGGCTAGAGCCACCTCTCCCTTCCCCTCGCCCAGCTAGCACCTTCTCGTCTTCAAGAGGCTGTGGCCTCACTGCCTCCAGGAAGCCTCCCCTTTGCTCACTCTGTGCCCCTCCCACCGCCCCCCGCGGTCACATGGCTGTCAGCAGAAGAGCATGATGGTTAAGAAGAGTTCAGGTCCAAGAGCCACGGTGTCCTGGGTTCCACTCCTGATCCTGCCCGGTGTCCTGGGTTCCACTCCTGATCCCGCCCTGTCACGTATGCTGATACAGTAAGAGTCCTTCCCTTCTCTGTGCTGCTTCCCCGTCTGCAGGCTGGAGATGCTCATGGTTTCTGCCTCGAAGGCTTGTTGCAAGGGACACGTAAATGAGGGTCCGCATGTGAAGCACGCAGATCAATGCCCATGAGAGACTAAGTGCTCAGGACATGTTCCCTGTTATTATCCCATGTATCATCATGGCCCTTTCCCTTGTCCCTGCCCTTCAGCAATTTTAAGACAGGGGCCGCGTTTGTCATCCCTGTATCCAGAGTGCCAAGTAATGTAGCCAATGTTCAGGATCTGCTGAGAAAGGAAGAAAGGAGGGTGGGGAGAGGAGAGGAAGGAAGAAATCCTAGGCCCCGAATCATCGCTCTGTTCCAGTGCAAAGGCATCTTCTAGTCAGAGGGGCTCACAGGTATGTGCTATGCCTCCAGGCACAGTAGGACTTGGGGGTTCCTGTCGATGTCTGTGACCAGCCGTGGCTAACGAAGAGGTCCTTTGGGAAGTGCAGATGATTCCAGCAGTCACATCTCATACCCAGAAATTCGAGTCATCACTGCTGCCAGCAAATCCCGCTGGGACTGGCCCTTCCCAGAGGGGACAGTGCCTTCAGCCTCCCTCAGCTCGCAGCCTCCCTCCTGTCAGTGCTCCACCAGCAAAGCCCAGGTCCGCACCCAAAGACAGCTGGCAGCAGAGATACCCAGGGGTTGGGGGGTTGGTGCTGGGTGCCCTCCCAGACCCCTCTGTGAGTCCCATCAGGCTTCCAGAGTAGAGCACGTAGTAGATGGCACGCCTCCTGCCAAGAGTTTGAAGATGCAGAACAACACCCTTTACTAGGTAGTGGGCTCATTCGTACATTCGATCACCCATTCAGAAAAGCGACCGTTTCTATCTGTGCCCACTATGTGCCTTCAAATGTATCACCCGGTGGTAATGCCACCGTTAATTACATGCAGCCGCCATTTTCTCAACCGGGGCGATTCCATGGATGTTTGGCAACTGTCCAGAAGACATTTGGGGTTGTTACAGGTGCTCGGGGTATCTAGTGGGTAGAGGCTGGGGACGCTGCTAGCCATCTCACGTGGGCACGGACCAGCCCACGCAACAGAATGGGAGCCTGTCCAAAATGTCAGCAGGACGGTGGCTGGGAAGCGCTGGTCAGGGCTCCAAACATTTATTATCAATGATGTGCCCATCACGGTGCTAAGCACTTCGCCTCCTTCACGCCCTCTAGGCGCCCTATAACACAGGAATGGTGACGTGGATCTTTCCAGATGAGAAAACTAAGACTCGGGGAGGTTGAATTATTTCCCCATTCATTCATGGAGTCGGTCTTTAGCGGACAGCTCAGTGGGTGGGAGGTTTGGAGACCAAACCCAGGGGGCCTGGCCCCAAAGTCTATGCTCATTCAAAACTATGCCAGCTCTCTGCGCAAGGTCAGGAAGGAGAAAACAGGAAATCAGTGAGCGAGCAAGAAGCCTAAGTTTGGGGAGGAGAGTGTAGTTGATAAATGCCATTGGGTATGGAAAAAGATATTACTTTCCCTTTCCTGCCTCCTTCTTTCCCTCTCCCCCACGTAACCTCACAAAGGCGCACAGAAGCAATTGAACAAAATCCTTGAGGGCCGCGGTTCGCCTTCAGGTTTATTTTGGTGTGGGTGGTGATGGGAGCCTGAGATTGTACCCTCCTTCCCCTCCCCACAAAATGTTTCTCGTCTCACAAACACAGCCAACCCTCTGGCTGGGAGGAGGGTGGAAATATTTCTCCTGCTCCCGAAGTGTCTTGATAAAGATCTGTTCCCTGCCAGCCTCCAGCTTCTCCTCGTGCTGATTTAGTGCCTACCGTAGGAGGTGTGGTATTTTATTGGTAGCTCCTGACTGGTGAGCTGTTTGGACAGGGGCCGTGTGTGTAATGGGAAGAATGTGGACTCTGAAAACAGACCACCTTGTTGCAAATTCTGTCTTTGCCACCTGCTGGGGAGATGGTCTTGGAGAAATTGGTTAACTTTACCAAGCTTCAGTTCCTCCATCTCCAGAGTGACAATGATGATGCCTACTTTGAAGGGTGCGTCAACCTCTAGATGAGGTCGGGATGTTCATCTTTTCGCATGGTGCTTGGCAAAGAGGGAGGACTGGGGAAATGCTAGCCAATGTGGCCCTCCCCCTGCCTCAGCCCCAGGTTGGCTCCCTCCGGAGGCTCAGACAGATGGGAAGGGGTAGTCAGTGCACCCCCGCTGCTGGACCTCTCTTTGTGCTCTGGGTCTCTTCAGGGGCCCTGTGTATAGGAGAGCCCGGGCACCTGAGTGAAGTACAGACTGACGTCTGGCCCTGTCTCTGCTGCGAGTCAGCTGACAGAGATCACAGCCACCACCACCTCCCCTAGAGTGATCATGTAAAGAAGAGTCATCTGTATTTACCCATCAACCCAGCAAGGACCCAAAGAATGGCCTGGAACCATTAAGCAGTGGCAGCATTTGACCCTTTCAGAAGGCGTATCATTTTTTTAGGACTATAATTATTTTACTTCATTTTTAAAATTTAAATCCAATTCATTAATATATAATGTATTATTGCTTTCAGAGGTAGTGGTCTGTGATTCATCAGTCTTATGTAATACCCAGTGCTCATTCCATCATTACATTATGTGCCCTCCTTAATGTCCACAACCCAGGAACCCTTTCCCTTCAAGCCCCTCCCCTCCAACAACCCATAGTTTCTTTTCCTATGATTAATAGTCTCTTGTGATTTGTCTTCTCTAGTTTTGTCTTGTTTTAGTTTTTCCTCTCTTCCCCTGTGATCCTCTGTTTTGTTTCTTAAATCCCTCATATGAGTGACATTTTATGATAATTGTCTTTCTCTGGTTGACTTCTTTTGCTCAGCATAATACCCTCTAGTTCCAACCACATCATTGCAAATGGCAAGATTTCATTTCTTTTGATGGCTGCATAGTATTCCTGTCTGTGTGTGTGTGTGTGTGTGTGTGTGTGTGTGTGTGTATACATATCACATCTTCTTCGTCCATTTATCTGTTGATGGACATCTAGGTTCTTTCCATAGTTTGGCTATTGTGGACATTGCCACTATAAACATTCAGGTGCATGTGCCCCTTCATATCACTACATTTGTATCTTTAGGGTAAATACCCAGTAGTGCAATTGCTGGGCCATAGGGTAGCTCTATTTTCAACTTTTTGAGGAACCTCCATACTGTTTTCCAGAGTGGCTACAACAGCTTGCATTCTGACCAATAGTGTAGGAGGGTTTCCCTTTCTTTGCATCCTCTCCAACATCTGTCGTTTCCTGACTTGTTAATTTTAGCCATTATGACTGGTAGGAGGTGGCATCTCATTGTGGTTTTGATTTGTATTTCCCTGATGCCGGGTGATGTTGAGGATGTTTTCATGTGTCTGTTGGCCATTTGGATGTCTTCTTTGGAGAAATACCTGTTCAGAAAACATTATTTCAAAGACAAAATCATTTAGGACTCTGAGGGTAGGGTGACTGGGTGGTTCATTCAGTTAAGCATCTGACTCTTGATTTCAGATCAGGTCTTGATCTCAGGGTTATGATTTCAAGCCCCGTGTTGGGTCCCATGCTGGGTTGAAAAAAAAAAAAAATTCCCGAGGCTGGGAGGGATCCTGAAGATCCTCAGTTATTGTCCTCACAGCTGTCCCTTTGCCCTTCTCCTAGTGCTTCTCACCCTAGAGGATATTGTAGAATGGATACCCATTCATTGAAAGCCTATCGTACACCAGACCCCTAGCTCCCCCTCCCCCTCCACTCTCCCAATCCTGGCACACGACGCTCAGCCCACATGGGGCAGGAGGACATGAGCGATGCTCTGAGGGCCCTCAGAGGTGAAACTTCCTTATCTCTCTGCTGTCTGACCTGTGAGCCCCTGAACCTCAAGGTCCTGCGTCACAGGATGCAGCATACTTTTCCATGCGTCATCTTGGTCCCTTCTGATAGCAGTTCTAGGGGTGGATATTCTTACCTCCTCCTAGAAGATGCAGTAAATGAAATTCCCACTGGATTATTCAGTCAGTCCGTCCTGGAGCCTTTGACATAAACCCTCGTTTTTGGTTCAAAGTTCACCACTCCCCATGACACCTTGATTCCCTTATGTCCTTCCTTATAACCTAACCCAAAAGAGCCATTCAAACCACTTTTTTGGAAGACTGTGGGTTATGGGCCATGGGAGATATAAAGGACTGTAAGAACAAGGGCCGTTTCCTCAGGCACCTATAATCTATTTGAAGGAATGGGACGTATTTTCCTCCTTCCAGCTTCCCTTGAAGATGGGACATGGTGCACCCTTCTGTCAGAGGCTCTGGCTCTGAAACAACACGGAGCTGGGGAAAAGAAGTCCAGAAACTGAGTGGTCTGGGCTCTAGGCTGACTGTACAGCCATGACCTCAAAGAAGTCACCCTGGTCCCTTACCTATAAAAGGGAGACCTTGATAATTCTGATTCCCACTTCACAGGATTAAGGGACAGGTTTAGTGAGACTTAGTATGTGTGGAAGCATCTGGAAAACTGCACACTGCTGACCAGATAGAAGGGGTCAGTGCTCTCCCCTTCCCCGCCCCCTGCGTCTTACTAGTAGCCTCAGACCCTGGGGACACACTTCTGGAGCTGACCACCATTGTACCCTGACTGTCCTAGGACCAGGGTGATTACAGTCACCTGCTTTCCCTGCTGTCCCAAAGCCTTGCCCTTCCCCCCATCAGTTTCATAGGTGACCTATGCAATGCAAAGTGAAAATGCCGCCTCCATTAAAACAAAAACAAAAACCTAGAATGAGAAAGGCCCTGCAGAGAGAACCTGAAATCTGTACGTTATTTATAAGACTATGTGTCCCCGTGATGCCCTGCAGGTGGAGGAAATCAACCCGTGAGGACCTTGCACAAAATGTCAGTCATTGTCCCAACAAGAAGTGTCGCCACAGTTCAGGGAGGGCAGAGTACCTCAGGACCTCTTCCCACCGTGCTGGTTACCAAGGAGGGTTTTTGATGGGTGAGACTTTCAGGTTTGCCTCCAGGAGGTCAGCTGGAGGGAAAGAAGCTGTAAGCACAGAGCAGAAAAGGACGTCAGACTTTGGCGGTTTCTGAGGAATGCGTTGGTTGTTTAAGGCTCTGTGGCCACCGCCCCGCCGTCTTCCAAATCCAGCCTCTCACGCAGCCTGGAACAGAGATCGGCTAGGTAACAAAAAACAACTTCCTTTCTCTGGTCCCCGGCCCTCCCCTGCCAACCTGGGAGCCATTACCTTTTCCAGATGTGGAATAATTGCAGGGTTCATCACCCCTGGGGTCTGCTGGGATCCGTCTCCAAGGGTCTCCGGGTCCTTTTATTTAATCCTCACGATGGTCACTCACAATAAGGATGAAAGTGGGAACTGCTGAGTAGAGGAGCCAAGATATCTGCCCAAAGACACAGTGCACTGCCCATAATTCCAGTTCAAAATTCTGAGGTCCTCCAAATGCTGAAAGATGCCTCTTGTCCCTCCCCCTTACTTCCTACAAGAAGAATTTTGTACAAAATCACACTGCAGTTCTCAGAACGGCGCTCCATTCCTCAGCCACCTCTCTGCAGATGTGGGGCCTCTCCCTCCTCCCCCCCACCCCATTTTCTCCATCACCGCCCCCTGCCTCCAAGCCTCCCTTCCTGAAAGACGTTCTTGACACTGTCATTAAACAGCTGCCAGCAACACCTGCTGGCATTCTCCCTTGCAAGGATAACAGCCCAAATTTTAAAAAGAAGAAAAGAATACTAAGCAGGAAAGGCTACAGGAGGTGTAGCTGGGGCTTTGAAATTTGTTTGGTTTTTGCCAAATTACGTTTTCTCTGCATTTCTCTGTTGATTCTCCTTTGCACTTTCCACTCTCCACTTATGAATCCCCTCTTCCAACCCCCACTTTGAAAATCAAGAAAAGAAAAACTGTTTCAGGATTAACTACGGTATCAGCCTGTGGCTGGGATCTTCTTGCCTCAAAGAAAGGTCGCAGGGGCCGTCTCCACCCACCTTTAGTAGTGGAAGGGAAAAAAAGAGAGAGGAAGAGAGAGATGGAAGAGCCAGTCATTACCTCCTCCCTTCCTGGGCCTTCTTCCAACAAATGTTGATGCAGGCTGATGAAGATAGGGTTCTCAGAACCTGTGCCTAATGAGAGCTCCTGTGGAAAGTCATTACCTGAGTGGCTTTTCCAGCCCTGTTCTTAGACCCCGGAGTCTCTCCTGTTTATTCCAGAAGCCGTCAAAGAAGCCGTCAAGCCGACCCACCACAGCTTTGCTCATGGCCCCAGTGGTACCCCAGTGGTTCCCAAGCCTGCATAGATGCCTACTCAGTGCTCCCCATCATGCTGCCCATGGAGGTCTAGCCCCCTCCGAAACCTCCAGAAGCCCATCCTTATTCACACTGTCCTCAGTGCCCTGGGATCCTGTCGCCCAGCTAATTCCTCCTGCTGCCAGCTGGAGCTTAGATACTGAGCCCATTAATTTTTTTAAGATGATAGGTCAAAAGCAATGGATTCTTTTTTTTTTTTTTTTTTTTTGCTTTCAGACAGAGGCCAACAAGGAGTGAAGTGGCAGCTTCAGGAAACTGAGCTTTACTTTCCGGTTGCCAGGCGCTGGGAGGCCGGTGAGGGCTAGAGGGGTCCAGTTATGGGAAGCAGGGTTCAAAGGAGCTTTGCGAAGGTCAACCCAAAGCTGTGTTTGAGGCAACCATCAAACCGATGACTCTGCTGGTTTTCTATTGTGTCATGGAAAAGTCTTCTAGGGAATTCTTGCCAAGTCTTTAGAAGAAAAGATATATATAGCTAAATATGTGTGTATTTATAGAGAGATGTATGGATGTATTTATGCCAGTCATGCCCATGAGCTCTGCGGGGAGGAGGAGGAGCTCCAGGAGAGGCGGTGTCAGGGTCTCCCTGCAGCTTTTCCAGGCCCTCGGCAGAAGGAAACGGGAACATCACGGAAGGTTCAGATATCTTTGGCTTCCATTCCCTGGGGCCCCCTCTGGGACCGAAAGAAGCTCCCTAGTGGAGGCCAAGCCTCTGAGCCCCGAGTTTTCCTTTGAATTCTTCAGGCAGGTCCCTGCGGTCTAGAGGACATCTTGGAAGGAAATCTTTCTGGGGGTCTGTGATCCCTGAGTAACCTAATCTTCAGAGCAGAGTGTGGGAGGCAAGGAGTCCATATGGGAAATTGCAAGGATGCCGAGGGGGAGGGGATGAGGCCTGAGGGCTCGATGCCCGAAAGAAGGGAAGGAATGGTTCCCAATTCATTTGCTTTCCACCTGTGGGAACAAAGCTTAATTGGACTGTTGGCCTTGGGGGGGGGGGCCCAGACCCTGAATTTAGAGGCACTGGGAGACTTGCGGGCTTAGCTGGGACCATCTGCTGGGCCTCCCCACCCTCCCCCCACCCCCGCCAGAGCCTGGAGGAACAGCTGAGGCTTACTGAGAATGGGCCAGAGAGCCTTTCCAGAATCTCCCTGCAACTACGTGGTGTGTGTCTATGTGTGTTTGTGCCTTTATGTGTGCGTGTGAGGTGTGTGTGCACCCGCACGTGCGGGGGGACCGTCTGTAGTGTGTATGTGTGCGCGTGTGTGCACATGTGCTCTTCCCGACTTCTACCCGCCAGGGGACCTCTTGACGAGGGGAGAGCAGCTGGGCCCCTGAGTGAGCTGGGTGGCAGGTTTAGCTGGGCGCGCCCGGTATCTGGCTCTGCATCTCTCATTCCATCTCTATCACGTCAACAACTTTCCAAATTGACTGAAGCGTAACTACTTGCCTCATCCCTAGTCCGTGTCCCCAGTCCCCCCCCCTGCCCACACTCGTCCTGGTGGAGGCCCGGGGTGTGATGAGTAAGTCAGGCTAATGACACTACGCCCACCTTATCTAGGATTGCCCTTGCTGTACCTTGCTTGGTTCTGAAGGGGGGGGTGGGCGCTGGGAGGCAGGGTATCATTCCAAAAACCCCGTCCGTTGTCACGGCCCCCTGCACCCCTCCTCTGCCACAGACAGCCACCCCCTCCTCCTCCCCGGGGCAAACTGACTAGCTTCCTACTAGCAGAGACTCAGGGTCTAAAGAAAGCATACAGGTTGGCAACATGAACAGAAGAGTTGTGACATTCTTACACCTCCCCTCCCTCCTCCCACCGATGCCCACCCCACCTGGCCCGGCTCCCACCCGCAGCCTGGGACCAGGAGGCAGTGGGAAGGGGGGTTGCACACAGGGCCGGGTGACGCTGCAGCGGCTGCCAGCCACCCTCCCTCCGTCTCCGCCACTTGCTTTCCTCCTGTGGGCAGCAGCTCCTGGCCCCTGATGGTCAGCGGAGTCAAAGAGGCCCTGCAGACCTCTCTTCCTCTGCCCCTGGTCCCCTGCTGCAGAGGGTGGGGGTGGGGAGGGAAGACAAAGAAGGAGACAGGAAGGCGGAGGGAGGGTGACATGAAATGTTAGTGACATTCAAGCAAGTGACTTCCTATGGCTCCACTGCCCACCCCCCTCCAGATTCAGGATGAACCTTGTCTGCTTTCCAAGCCATCGATGACTTCTCCCCTGCCTGAGTTGTCAAACCCTGGTGTGTCAAAGCCCCCTTCCTTCCCAGGCACGCAGGAACACATGTGCCTCCCTCATCCAATGGCAGGTCCATCTGTGACCTTTATTCTTCTGACCTCACCCCTGGAGGGGAAGGGAGCCCCAGAGGAGCTTGCACTCCCTGTACCAGACTGAATAAATCCCTGCTTCCCCACCCCTGGGCTTCAGCCTTCCCGATTCCTCCAGGTCTGTGGGAGTAAGAGAGGAAAGGCTCTCTTGCTGGGCCAGGAGGTTGGCAACCTTGGCTGGATTCCACATGTGAAGAAAGCCTGGCGGGAGCAAAGTGTCCCTTCTTCTGATCCCGGCCCCTTGAACTCCTCTGGCTCCCCCAGCCATGGAGGTGACCGCCCTGTGAAGTTATGTTTATTCACTAGGCCATCCAGTCCAGCTGCCGATTCTCCCCAGAGACAGGCTGAGCTGCCCCTCCCCAGGGGGCGGTGGACAAGAACCCAGATGCACTGGATGCAAACGCCCTCCGTAGCTCTGGTCAGTCTAAGACAGGTCTTCAAGCCCCTTTCCCTTCCCTTCGGACAGCTGAAGAGCTCTCATTTCTGCAGCCAGCAGAAGATAGCGATACACCTCAGTTTCACTACCTACGAAATGAGAAGATAGCACTGCAAGGCCCTTCTAGAACTAACCTTCTGTGAATGGAATTTCCAGAAAATTCTATTCACGGGGGCTGAGCAAAGCCCTTTTAGTAGCTCTGGAACTGCAGTAAGACCCTCTCGTGGGCTTTCGGTGGTCCCAGTTTCTCAAGGAAGAGGTGTGAGCTGGCTTCTCATCTCCCTGAAGGAGTCGAACCGCTCACTGCGTTTGGAGCCGAGCTAAGTGCCGAGCTAGACTGAACAGGCGGTGGAAGGAAAGAGGACCCAGACTGGGTAGCTTGGCTTTTGTTCCTGGAGCAGCTATAGCAGGGAGGAACTGAAGTGAGATCGTAGAAGGAACTTCCAACATCAGCCGCTTCTCAGGGGAATGTACCCTTTCCTTCCCTAGCAAAGTTTCCAAAGAAGAAAATCGGAGGCGTACATTTGCATCTCGAGTTATTTTTCGGGGCAGGATTAAAAAACACATGTTCTCCTCCTATCTGTCCACCAGCACTTCCCGGCCCCAGCTCCGGTCCCCACCCTCCCAACCCTGCGGGGGCCTGGTCTGCAGATGGTGGCTCGCGGAGGAGGGGGGCTCGCCGGAGAGCAGGGGTGACTTTCCCCTCCCAGCCCCTCACTGACTTCTGACCTCTGCACCTCTCTTGCTGGTGATCCCTAAATTACAGAGCTGTCTAACCCTCTCCGGGGAGGAGAGGGGCAAACAGGGCTGACGGGAGGTGGAGCAGAGAAAGTATGAGGTGAAGGTCAGGGGTCGTTTCACAGTATGTTTTGGCAGAGGAGGCCTGTGGAGCAGCCAGTGGGATCAGACTTTCATCCTTCCAGAACTTCCCCAACAAGGAAAACAAGGGCTGTCACTGGAGCCATGATGTGGAGCCTGTGCTCTGGGGAACAGGGACTCCCCCGTCGGGGTCTGCCTACCTGGGAGAATGTGACAACAGTCATGGCCTTCCCCTGTGCTCCCCCACTGCCCCCCCCCCCCACCGCTCTTCTCAGCCTGGGCAGGTGACCCAAGTGTCTGGGGAGGCCACAGGCTCTCCTTGAAGGAAATGAGAAAGGCTCCTCAGTGCCCCAGGCAGGACAGAACACCTGGGACACTCCTCATGGCGGTGCACAGAGCCAAGTTGCTGCAGAGAACCACACGTGCAAATTTGTCTCCTGTGCGGGGTCATTAAGGTCTGAAAGGAAAGGAGAGGTCAGAGGCTGGGGCCTGGAGGCTAGAGTTTTCCTGCCGAGTGAGCGCTGGGTTGGGGATGGGGCTGGAAGGCTGGGAGTTTGGGGTTCCAGAGGAGCCCGCAGCCCCCAAGATCCCTTCTCAAACTTGGGCAGAAGGGAGCGACCAAATGCTTCCCCGACCAGGGGAACATTCTGGTCTGTTCTGGAACAGCTGGGATTCTTTCCCGGCTGCCTCTGTTCTGCTGCCCACACCCTGGCTGAGGTGTCTTCTGCCCCAGCTCCCCGTGGCTGCTTTGGGGTGGGGGGCAGTGGTCGCAAATACTCTTGAGGGGCAGGAACTCCATACAACGAGCTGGTCTTAACTGGAGCTAAGTCTCCAAAGATGTGGGCCGTGGTGTCCTGTGGCCTTATTTCCAGGTTCGGTCTGCCACTTGCTAACTGTGTAACTCCGGGCAAGGTATTTAACCGCTGGGACTCAGTCTCCTCATCTGCAAAATGGGGTTCACTGGAAAGTGGATGCGAGTGCGTATGCCATGCCTGACGTGTAGGAAGCTCACGGTCCATGTTAGTTCTTTTTCGCTCTGTTTTGTCTCCCAGCTCTTCCCTGTCTTTAACACAGGCACAGTGACCATCCATGCCCAGGCAGCCATAGCCACTGCCATGGCCAAGGCATGGACTGAGGGACGAAACCTTTCCCTTCACCCTGCTCTCAGCCACCTGGGCGCAGAGGTGCCCACTCAAGCCCCCGACCCCAACCCCTCTCCCATTCCCTGGCGCAGAGGCGTTTCCTCTGCTGACAGCCTGAAGACAGGTCATTTTTCTTCTCTTCCCATAGAATGGCCTTTACTCCCCTACCCGCCACCCCCTTTCCAAACCTTAATGACTTTAACATACACACAGTTCTTTAAAAAAAAACAGGCCCCCAGTGAGCTGCCCCAAACCTCTTGTAGTGGAGGAGAAACGACCCGAGCACATGTTCACAAGTCACTGCTTGCGATGACAGGGGGCCTTGTGCTAATTTCCTCCTGTGTTTGAAGCCCAGCGTGGGGGCGGGGCGGCAGGCGGCAAGAGGGAAGGGACGGAGGGCTCGGGTATTTGGTTGTTCCCTTTGATCCTCCCGAAAACACTGTAGCATTTGGGGAAATATTTCATCCCGGGAAATCTTGAGGAATAAGAGATGGGTTGCATGGGTGGCGGGGGCTTCAGTGTGGAAGGAGAATGCTACCAGATGACCTTTTCTCTCCTTGAGATTCCGAATCTCTGCTCTGCCTGCTTTCTCTGGGCAAGGGCGGGAGGAGATGATCTGTAAGGGGAGACTCCAGCTCCAAAGTATTTATGGCTTTGCTGAGGCCTCCTACCCCAACACGCATTCTGTGTCTGGTTTCTCTTCGTGGCTTACCCTGGGACGCATCGAGGCCGGCAGTGCCCCGGTGCCCTCACCTTCTCCAGGGTGACCCTCTCCCCAGCTGCCTGCCTCTGGCTGTCCCCTGGTCTCCCGGGTTGGCATCTCGTCTGCAAACTGAAGACCCACCAGATGTTCTTTCCGGAGGTGGAAGGCAGATGCTGCCTGCCTCTTGGCTGCCTCCCCATCCCTTCACCTGCCCGGACTCAGGGAAGAGTCCCCTTCTAGGAGCGGGGGGTTGACTGATGACAGGGGGGGTCCTGCAGCAGGGAGGGAGGGCTCAGGTCTCGGAGCCCCTAGCTGCACCGCCCCCCCACCCTGGCATGGAAGTGGAGCTGGCTGGGATCCAGGTTTTCCTCTAAGGCAGAAGTAAATGCACCAAAGCCGCAACCTTACCCCTTGACCGCAGACGGGAAAGTGCCTGTCTGACCTCACCGTTATTGGGGCTATTATCATCACTATTGGTAATATCACCATCATCATCCTGCAATTTACCCGCTTCAATGGCAGGGAAGCAGAGGCCCCCTCTGGGCATTCGTGTTAAGAGAAAATGAGTCATGGCAGCCTCCCCGCCTCTCTCCTTCCCCCCTCACCACCCACGGGGCCTTGCCTCCTGCGCTATCACCACAGACTCTCTCTGGCCTGTGCCCACCACACCTTTATCCTCGTGGCGGAGGCGCTGTGTGGTGGGGTTCGATGCCAGGGCAGGGGAGATGCCCCACCCCCACCCCCCCGTTGTGGGCAGGGACTGTCCTTCTTCTTAGGAAGAAGAAAAGCACTTCAAGCCTTGCCCTAAACCAGTGGTTCTCAAATTCTGGGCCTGTATCCATATCCCCTGGAGACCTTGGTGCAGTTCAGACCACTGGGCTCTGCCCCGGGGTCTCAGACTGATCGGATAGGGACCAACCTAGAACTGTGCTTCCCTTGGATGCCGATTCAGCGTTTCTGCCATGGTACCGATGCTGTCATTCTTACAAACCACTGCCCTACATCATCCTAAGCTGAGTATATTGAAGAGGTGAGCCACTGAACTCCCTGTCTCCTCCCGTCCTCACGATGCGGGTGTTTGCACTGTGTCTCATTCAGTGCCCTCTGAACTGCTTTCCCAGCCAGGGGCGCGGAGGGCGCAGGTGCAGCGTGAGGTAAGGGAGTACTGCTAGCGCTCAAGCATAAGGACCCCATGGAGGGAAGGCAGAGGCAGGCAACACCCCCTCCCCACCCCCTGAAGATTTATTCCTTCATTTGGTATTTTAGGCCTTTCTCAGGGGGAGGCTGAGGCCAGCCTGACTCACTGAGTAAACCTTTGTCAGGAGTGCTGGGCCCCAGCCAAGCTCTCCTCCCTCATTCCTTCCCACCTGCTCCTCTAGCAGAGCCTCAGGTTCCGCAGAGAGGGACAGTGTCCCTGTGCACACTGTCCCCACGCCTGTGAAAGAACATGTGCCCAGGGCCCACAGCACTGATCCTCAAAGCAAGGCTCCCACAATTCTGCGCTGTTGCTTTTGGCCTCTCCCCGCTCCCGAGAGCTCAGGATTCTCCAGAAGCAGTGCCCTGGGAGCAGAGATTTTCTCTTTTTTTCCTCGGGTACCACTTCTCTGCAGGAAAAGGAGGAGAGAGGACTCCAAGTGGCACTCGGGCTCCTCCTGTGTGACAGAGCCCATGCTAGCTCCTAGGACACAGTCCGCAATCCGCTCGGATGTCTTCTCCCTGATGCTTGTTCTGTTCTGGCTGGAGCTGATTTTTTTTCAATAGCAGGTTTGGAAGCTCGGGGTGCACACTGTACCCAGATAATAAAAGATGGAGGAGTCTAGCCTGGTGGCCTCTCACCTAGAGGGTGTATTTGAATCACTGAGAGCTTGTTAAAATACACCCTGTGTAGCCCCCACGCTGGGGCAGGGCCTGAGCATTTCTAGCAAGTTCCAGGTGGGGCTGATGCCGTTGGTCTGGGGAGCACACCTGGAGAACCACTGGCCTAGTTCTCCGGCTTTTTGCTGGCCGTGATTCCCTGTTTCACTCCATCAGAACCTCCCTCTCACCCCTCCCATCAAACGACACCCTTTCTGAGTTCTTCTGAGTTCACTAAGGAAAAATGTGACCAGCTTGCTAATTCCGTGTTGTTTCTCCATTCATTCAAAAGATAATAATTATTACAGTAAACACTTATGTAGTGCTTCCTAAATGCCAGTGTCCTAGAGCTTTGCATATATTAACTCTCTTAATCCTCCTAAGAACGCTGGGAGGTATCCGTAATTATTATCCCCATCTTACAAAAGGAGCAACTAAGGCACAGAGAAGCGAAGGGTGTGCCATCAACCCGAGGCACAGCCGGGACAGTTCTAGGATCCGTACTCCTAACCAGGCCTTGACTCGCTGCAAGTCATTCCTACGTCCGACAGCACAGCTAACTAGTGAGACGTTGAGACCCGGACTGGGTGAGCTGGGAGGAATACAAAGATGCGAGTTGCATTTTGCCAAATGCTAACAAATGGAAGATGCCATTGGAGAGCACCGAGACAGAAATACGTACTCGGGCCGAGGGCCTGAAGCAGAAAGGACAAGCGCCCTGGCCTAGCAACGTTGGAAAAGGCGTCAAAGAAGAGTAGGCATTTGAGCTCAACTGATAAATACAGGAAGGAGTTCTCAGATCAAGAAAAGGCTGAAGACTGCTCCCCAGCAACGGCAAGAAGCGTCTCTGCAGCCCCTACATGCCCGACCGCAGCACGCGCAGGGCCTGTGAACAGGTCGGGGCTCCAGGAGGAATGGGGGAGGCAGAGCCACAGTGGAGGCAGGCAAGGGCCAGGTGCTAAGCGGTCTGGACTGGCACGCTCAACGGTTCGACTTTGGCCACCAAGCGAGAGCTGTTTAAGGTCTTCGAGCAAGTTAGGGACATAATGGGATGTGTAATGGTGAGCGAGAGCTCCAGCTCCAGGGCTGCACGCCAGACGCACCAGTAGCTCACCTCCCCGCGCTGTTTCGGTCACTTACTTCCCCCGAATGAAATCACTCTGTCCTTGGCACTTGCTGCCGGGGCAGTACCCCTTGACTGTCTAGCTCTCACTCTGGGGCTTTCTCCAGTTCTTTCATTGTTCTCAAGACTTTTACAACTGCTGTCATCCTCGTGTGGACCTTCTCGCTCGTGGTCTCTGGGTCTTATTCTCTATGACCTCAAGATACGTGGGTCTTCTTCTCCATACCCCCAAGGCCTGTTGTTACATGGCCTCAAAGCCCATGCTTGGGGCAACCAAGGCTGCCGCTCTGGTAAGTAAGGATATGCCTGGATACATGGGGAAAGCAAGAAGCCTGGTGGTCACAGCCCAGCCCACACCCATGGAAATGCAGGCCCAGAGCTCATTAGAGGCCATTGGGACCTCCTTTGCATGCTCACCTCCATGGCATTTAAAAGACTTTGCTGGGCCCATCTAAGCCGATTCTTACCATCTGACTGGAAAGGCTGGTGGGAACTAATGCCAGTAGCGACGTCCTTCGGCCTTCCTTTCCTCAGCTGTGAAGTGTCAGGAAGTCTTAACCCACTATTCAACAGATATTTTGTGTGCATTAGATTCAGCTGACTTTGAAAGCATTTTGCAAAGTGTAAAGCCCCAAACAAGTATGAAGGGGAAGGAAGGTCCATCAGGCTGGTGGCTTCAGACAGAAACAGAATTGAGGCATCCATCAGTTAGCGTTAAACAAAACCCCAAGATACCCCTCAATGAGAGGCCGTCCCATGTGCAACCCTATAACCCTCCTGATGAGTCCCTAGGTATCTTTTAACTGTCTTTTGAACTGTACGGTCTTCCATCTTGGGCTGTCAGGTTTTCTTAGACGCTCTCTTAGGAAGACTGTCTTTCTTATATCCTTTCTCCAGCCTGACCCTTGTCCCCTGGGGCCTCAGGTTATAGCTCCCATCCTGCACTGGGGCTGTGGCTCACCTTTCCAGATGTCCAGCCCTGTTCCCAGGAGAGCAGTGACTACTTACTGGGGGGAGGCAGCTAACCCCAGACCTCCCAGCAGAGGACAGAACCCGGCAGCATGTAGAGCTCACCAGGTTGCCTGGAATTTGAAGGGCTGCACAGTTGTGCCTTGTCCACCTCAACACCACCTTTCCGAGGTCATTTTCCCTTTGTCTTCTGGCAGGCCACGTAGCCTCCCTCCTTTCCTACTCACAGGCAGGAGCCTTTGCGTCTCACATTCAGAGGACCAGGGGTGGCAGAAATGCCAGCCATGGGGGGATGAAGGGAGAAGGAAGGAGAGACCTCCTCCCGGAAAGAATGACTCCGCTTTCTTGCCCAGCAACCAGCTGTATCCCATTCTTGCTTCCATGTTTTCCTGTCAGGTGCTGAGCTGGGGTGAGTGGACCTGGGTGGGAGACCCCCACTGCTCCTGACCTAGCACATCCCATCCCCCATCCCGGACCTGAGCTCGCCCCTTAGCCTTCTTTTGCGCTCTCTCTCAGTCTCGCTTCCAAGTCCTGTTCACGTAAAGGCTCTCCAGATGTCCCACAGCACTGATCAGACTCCTCCTCCCAAAGACTTCCGCCAGATCAGCTAGTCTGCTCCCTGCTGGAGGGCTGGTCCGCGTGCCCCTGAGGTCTGTTTCCTGCAGGGACTGGGAGCTTCCACAGAGTGGCCAGAGTGCAGGGTTCCAGCCGCAGCTGGCTCCAGGCTGACCCAGCTCCCCCGAAGATAGTAATGGGCTGGACCCGGCTAGAGAGTTCCGGGTCCCAAATAGAGGTCACATCAGCTGGGGCCAGATCCAGTTTGCCGGGCATCCCAAAGACATTGAAGGAGACCGGGAAATTCAAACTCATTGGCTTGTGGAGATTTCTCCCGTGGCCGCCACGGCAGTCTGGGGAGTATGGGCACTTTGCCGCAGTGAACCTGAGGGTGTTCAGGAGGAGAGGAGGCATGAGGGCGGGTGCAGAGCAGGGGCTGTGGTGTGGGGGTCTTGTCGAGCCCTGGGGGAAGCTTCAGGCAGGGCAAGTGGGCAGAGTGTTCAGGCAGGGCAAGTGGGCAGAGTGTTCAGCCGGGGGCCTGGCAAGTCCCACAGTCCTGGTGTACCAGCCAGCCGTGTGCAAGCCCCTCCCACTCTTACTCGCGTGCTGTCTCCGGGCCAGTGGAGGTGAGCTGCTTCTCACCTCAGATGCCCTTCTCAGCCCTCGTCCTAGTATTTTGTCCTTGTCTCCCACACGCCCACCTCCAGCCCTTGTCCTCCATATGGTCTCCACATCTGGCGGACGACCATCCAGAGATTCTGACGGTGCCTCCTTCCCTCCCTCAGCAGCCCCAACGTCTTCCCGCCTCTGCCTGCTGAGCCTCCTTCTGACCCTGCCTTCTGGACTCCTCCCTGCCTCCCCCAGGTGCCCTGCAAGAATAGAACAAGAACACACGTTCTCCTGAGAGTTGTCCCTTCTTTCCCCATCCCACAGGCCCCCACGCAACCCTAAGCCACCAAGCCCTCTCAAGTCCCCATTGCCCTCCTTCCTGTGTTCAGAAGCCACTCTCACTGATACAGGCCAAGACCAGTGTGTAGGCAGGGCCCCTCCATTACCAGGCAAGCCCCAAACAGATTTACGGAGGAGATCAGTCTTATCATGACCCCAGACTCTGGCCTCTGACCCCAGTATCCTCCTTGGAGGGGGCTCAGCATAAGGAAGAAGACCCACATACTCCCCTCACTCTTCTTCTCTCCAAAGATCTCCATCCCCGGGCCCCTAATTCTGTCCCCCGTGTGAGTATGTGTTCCTACACACACCACATCTTGGCACGCCGGGGCCCGGGTAGCATCCCAGGGCTGGATGGAGGAGGCAGAAGTCCCGCAGACCGCAGGAGCAGATGTGGCTGAGTGTTCTTGCCGGCTCAAAGCTGCCCATCCCTCCACAGGTCAGGCCTATAACGAAAGGGTCAATCTTACTTCTCAGCGGCTAATGCTGGTTCAGCTGGTAACATTTTCCCTGACCAATCCCCTGCCCGCCGTTAAGACGGGCTCAGCATACACACTGGGTCCAGAACTGGATCGGCTGGGAGCCAGGGCCTTGGCCCCGAAATGTTGGCCAGAAGTGGCAGCCTTGTACCAAAGGACTGGTCCTTTCTCCCCACTGCAGACGGATTTGAGTGGAAAGAGAATGGGGTGGGGCCATGTGTGGATCCTGGCTCTGCAATGGGCTAGCTGTGTGACCTTGAGAACTTCGCTTGCACTCTCTGAGCTGATGGTCTCATTTCCTAATGAGCATCCTAATGTCAGTCCCGTGAGACTCATTGGAGGATTAAATATAATAAAACATTCACATTCAGGTGGCGCTTGGCAAAGGCTTAGCTAGGTCAGAATCTAGACGGTGCTCAGAGTACCAGGAGACGGAGCACAGACTTGGTGGAGGCTTGGAAGGGCTCGCTGACCAAGCAGGCTTGTTGGGAGTCATGGGGGCAGCGGTCCTGGGAAGCACATCTAACGTTTCCGGTGCCAGGTCAGCCTCTAAGTTTTGAGCATGTATTAATTCATGACCCTGCAGTTCATTTTCCAAGTGAGGAAATTCGGCTTGTGGAATTTAAGTACCTTGCCCCAAGTCACGTGGCTCTTTAAGGCCACAGCCAAGAATCAGACTTAGGGAGAAGGGCTCCCGGCTTCACTCCCAGCCACTGCCTTCCACAGCCCTCCACTCCCACATGCCACGGAGGTAGCCCCAGCCCAGGGAGAGCAGGGACTGGCTCAGCTCTTAATCTTCTTCCTCCAAGGCCTGGGCTTCTTTCCATGGCATCAGGTCAATCAACCACATTCCTTAGGAGGGGCCAGAGGGACCCCTCTTCTGTAGCCAGTTGGCCCTAGAGCAACACGGTTGCCCCATCTTCTCTGCTGCTCAAGAAGCTGCCCACTGAACACAGGGAGCAGCTTGGTTCAGGCTCCTAAGATGCACGCTGGGTAAGGCATGAGCCCAGCCAACCCTCTCTTTGGTACAGTGGACAAGGTACATTCTGGGGGCACCAGGAGGTCTGCTCTCTCTGCCTTCAGAATCTTTTATTTTTTTTTTAATGTTTTGGTTTTTTTTAACATTTTATTTATTTATTTGATAGACAGAGATCACAACTAGGCAGAGAGGCAGGTAGAGAGAGAGGAAGGGAAGCAGGCTCCCTGTTGAGGAGAGAGCCCGATGCGGGGTTCTATCCCAGGACCCTGAGATCATGACCTGAGCCAAAAGCAGAGGCTCTAACCCACTAAGCCACCCAGGCACCCCTGCCTTCAGAATCTTTTAGAAGGAGAAGACAGCTTTTTTGGGACAGTCACCACCCCAGAACTCAGAGGCCTTGCTCTCACGCAGTGAGATAAGTGTAAGGGTGTGTGCTCTGTTCCACCTGCCCTTGCTGACATCAGACCCTGGGGAGCCCTGGGCGTCACCTGTAGACATGGGCAGGGCTGCGGGCATCTGGAGCAAGCAGAGGCATCCGCAATGGAAGCAGCAGTGGGGTGAGGGGGTGGGCAGCAGTGAGTTGCAGGTACTGAGACGTTTATAAAGCAATCGCAAAGGAGAACAGCGCAAACCCTTTCCCCAGGCCAAATACAGGCATTCCAGGCCTTTCCTGATGCGATCCCATAACCTTTCCAATTACACTTCTCCCAGTACAGAAATGTTACTCTATGAGTTAACAGAGGCCCCAGAGGCTTTCACATGGCTGTGCAAGCACGATATGCACCTCTTTCCCAGAGCCACTTTTCATGATGCTCAGGCTAATATTGATTGAGCACCTACTATGTGCCAGGCACTGTGCCTGGCACTTCCCATTTGGCTTCTTATTTAATCCTCACCACACCACCCTATCAGGTAGGCGCTGTTATTATTGTCATGTAATAGTTAAAGACATTAGCATTTACAGAATCCATTAGGTCATTTAGGCAAGTTTCTTGAACTCTCTATGCTTCAGTTTCCTTCAACTCTGAAGAGGGGAATAGCCTACCTAATTGTGATTTGAAGATTAAATGAGATGGTGCATAGAAAACCTTTAGAATAGTATTTGGCCACAGTGAGCTTTCAGTAGATGTTAGCTATGATTATGAGTACAATTACCACTAAGTCTGAAGGTACCCCACCCCACTCCCCAAATCCTTAAATCTTACAAGGGCTTTAGGCTCAAGCAGTGGCCATGCTGTCACTCTTTGATATGGATAGTTTGCCTCTTTCTCAGTCAGTCAAACATACCCCCGTTCCTTTAATCTGTGTCCCCTTGTCCCATCTTGCAGTCAGATGGCAACCCTTGATGAGAGAAGGTACCACCCATTACAGGACCACTAGGAGTGATACCCCCTCCAGGAAGCCTTCCCGCCCCAGCTCCACCTAATCCCTGAATGCCTGGCACCACCACCGTCATCAGGCATTTGCTCACTGGCATTGTTCCCTGTTATTTTTTTTATTTTTTTATTTTGTTATTTTTATTTTCCCTGTCTTGCTCTCGTTGTTAGATCCTGGGATTCTGGAGAGCAAGGACTGCATTTTATTTATCTTCTCACTGTAAGGATATTTATCAGTAGGAGGAGCTTAAAGCACTAGTTGGTTGGTGGATCACCCAATCATGGTTAGTGCCTCATTAAAAACGATACAGGTTAGAGGGTGAAAGGCATTTAAATCCGTTCCAAAGGCCAGAATAATTTAGGGGTCACGGAATCCCATCATGAAGTCTATTTGATTTTGCCCACCAGATTCATCCCGTCCTCTTGTGCTTGGCTGAACTCTCCCCTTTATGAGCCCCATACAGATCACTCTGGCCTGCTAGCCAGCCTCTTACCCCCTATCTGGCAGGCATCCCAGGCCACAGGGCCCCCAGTTCCCCTGCCTCTGTGGGTGGCTGTGTCTCTCCTCCTGGCTGTAGTTCAGACCCCAACCGCCCCCCGCTTCCCCTCAGCCTGTCAATCACCAGTCTCTGGAGATGGTCCCCAAGGCCCATCCCATTCTCCCCAGCCTCCAGTCACAAATGACTGCTCCAAGGCAGACTGGTCTTTGTTTAATGTTCCTTTCATTTGACTTTGGGCTAAAGAGGAAGATAAATGACACTCTGTCTCTTTAAGGTAAAAAAGAGGTATTTTTAAAAAAAGACCTCGATTTTTTTTTTTTTTTTTTTTTTTGCCTTTTAAGAGGAAAAAAAAATCCTCCAAGTTATTAGGGGAAAGAAAATCATTTGACTTAAGCAGCCTCTGGCAGTCTGGTGACACTGAGACAATCTACCTGTCAGCATCCATCAGGTTTGGAAAACAAAGCCATCTGCATATGGGGAGATGAAGGGGGGCTGGGGAGTGAGAAGAGGTGGGGAATATCTAATGAGGGATGCACGGGACACCCCACACTGAGCTGGAAAAGTCCTTGGAGATCCTGTTTCTGAGCTTGGCAGGGACCAGAAAAGTCCAGACATTTAGGGAAGGGTCAGTCTGGAATTTAATTTTTTTTTTTTAATAGTAAAGGAATTTAGAGTTTATCCAACCTAAGCCCTTTATGGGGGCGGGGCAGGGGAGGTGGTAAATAAAGTCAGGATCATAAAAGAGAAGTGACTTGCTCAAAGCCATACTTGGTTTGTGCCAACACCTGGACTAGAGTCAGCTGTCCCTGGCATTGTGGGTTTTGTCTCCTCTGCGGCCTGAGGTCCTCTTTCTCACCTGTTGAGCATGCTCTTTCTGTTTTTCCTCTGCCCCCATGCCCCAAGCAGTGCCCCAAATCTATCTTCCATTACCCCGGATTCTGCCCTTGTGAACCCCAATGTCACCTCCAAGTCCAGGACTGAGTCTCTCTTGACTCTGTGGTGCTCCCAGTCCCCACAAAGCTGGGGCCACTCTAGAGCATGTAGGAGAGGGGCCCCCCTCTCCTCGAGGAGATGGGCCCTGGCTTATTTCTGGATAGGGCCAGATGCACCCAAGGTATACTTGTGGACGGAGCACGGGTCTGCCCTGGGACCAGACCTCTGCAGTGGATGGAGCACCAGTCTGCCCTGGGACCAGGCCTCTGCAGCATCTGTAGGAGACAGAGAAATATTCCTGATGAGCCAAAGTTCCAGAAACACCCGAGCTGCTGGTCCACGCCTTTGCTGATCATGTGTAGCCCATCTGAACTTGCCCTGTGTCTTGTCGCCACTCCATTAATCTACTCTTGTTTATCAGTTTTTTAGTATGTGTCATGTCTGGGTCTGGAGCATGTGGCCTGTCACTCCGTCTGCTCTGAGCCCCAAAGGTCAACCTCTTCTGTCCTCTGGCTCTCTGCAGCATATGGGGGCATGCTGTGCAGGGAGGCGCCTGCCTTTCCTCCAGCCCGGCAGTCCCATGTCCAATGACTCGGTCTGGAAGCATCAGCAGGCCTGGGTGGGGACAGTCAGAACGCCCTCTCTCGGGAGTTTACTCCAAAGAGTGCAAGATGGGCTCATGGTCAGCTCCGCCTAATGGAAAACTGCCCAGGGGGCACAGTGTCTTTTGAAATGAATGTGGGGGTAGAGTCTCGAGTCCTGGATCCCGGAGGAGTCCAGCCTCTCATGCCTGCTGCAGAGTTCCCTTTCTGTGGCCTCATGTCCTGGTTGAAACTGGGACTTAATAGGACAATATAACCTGGCCACAGCTGGCCAGTTAAGAACTGTCTTGGGGCCCATTAGCCTCTCAGGAGCACTGCCCGTCATTCTTAAAAGCCATACCCACTTTATCTTCTTTCTGTCTTTATTTTCCCTTTTTTTATAAAATGAGAAACTCCCCAAGTGTGTAGAGCCTGCTGGAGGCACTGGAAAGAACCGTTGAGTCAGACACCTGAGTGGTTCATCCCAAGCTAGCTGTTGGGCTTTGGGCAAGCCATTCAGCGTCTCTGAGCCTGTTTATTCTTCTGCAAAATGTGGCCAAAGATTCCACTGCATGGGATTGGTATGAAAGTCGAATAGGAGAAATTGTGTCCTTCAACTATTTCCTGAGCATCTGCTATACGGTGGTCACTCTTATAGGGGTTCAGGATATATCGGTCAACAACATGGGTAAGAACGAGTTGCATTTGAGTGCGCGTGCTCTCAGCCGAAATCCGAGTGGAAGGCATAGTTCCATCCCTAGGGTACACCCACTTCTCAGAACAGATGTCCCCACTCCCCGTCCAGATGCGGGTGTCACTGTGCCCACTTCCCATATAAGGAAAGGTTTAGGTCAACTGCCCAGTCCCACCAAGCTGCATCATATAACAAATGCACTTTGCCACCCATCTCAGTATTAATAATGTGGGACCCCCCACAAAGCCAGAAAGTAATCTCTGGATGGATTGAGAGGGGGGAGCAGAGGCAGGGGCAGCACACGGGTGTGGTGCTCAATCTGCTTAAGTACATTTGGGGAGGGGTTCAACGACGGGGAGCTCAATAGGGAATTGGTATTTGGACTGCTAAATAACCACAATTTGTATTAAGCAGAAACAGTCATTATGCCCCCTATGCGGGCTGCTGTGGCCAACCGCATTATGAGGCAGGAAGCCGATGGCGCTGTGGCCTGCGGTCTGGTGGAGAAGCTTTCACCTGGGGTCCTGAGATGCCCTTCTGGGGGTGGGATGTGGGGAAAGGGTGGTGGAGAAGCAGGAAGAGAGGGGGCCTGAACTTAAGGACCTCATCTTCAGGTGACACGTGCCTCACCCCTCTTCATTCTCTGGGCCTCCCATCAGGAAGACCACTCCGGTTCTCATTAACGCGAGCAAATACGCGTCCCAGCACTGGGCAGGGGACACATGTGTTGATATTTAATTATGCAGCGTGCGCCGCGTCTGTGATGACTCCTCCAGGGAATGGCGGCTGCGGACAATGAGGTCCAATGGAGTCCATTCAAAACTACTTAGTTAATTAATGCATTAGCGGCTCCCGTGGCTATGAGGGCTGTGGGAGACAGGACACCAGCTCTTTTCCGTCTCCTCTCCCTTCCCCTGCCTGGCTTCCTTGGAGCCCTTTCCTTCCAGACATGCTCGATGAGATTCTCAGTGGTCAGGGCAGCCCCGTGAGGAGCTCTGGCCCAAGATTTAGTGGGCGAAGGGGGTCATAACTTGGCACACAAGTCGGTAAAGCTCCGAAGTTAGGGCTGGGTTTCCTCCAGCAACCCGAGAGACTGTGGAAGTCAGCTTGCTGACATGCCTGCGTAGCCCCGAGCCTGGCAAGCTATTTCGGGAACTCCCTCTCCGGCTTATAGCCCCAGGTGCAGGAGCAGGTGCTGAGCTGCTCTGAATCCTGTCGCCTGGGAAGGAGAGGGGCTTGGGGCCTGGGAGGAAGGAGCGGAGGTGGTGAGTGCACCAGGTGAGGCGTTAGGGACCGAAGCCGGAGGTGAGGAACCCATCCGCTGAGAGCTGCCAGGAGGGAGACCCTTCCTCCTCGGTTCCTGCCCCCATGTGTGTCCCCCCGCCACCCTCCTGCAGCTCCAGGCCTGCTTCTTGCCTTTGGTTAATTATCGTGTCAATGCATGATGCCCTCCTTTTGTGTTCTTTGCAAATCTCATTACTGCACTACTTTGCACATTTGTTGATTTTCCTTTCCTCACCCCCCTGCCCTGTGGACTTTATCTCTCATTCTTTTGAACTCTCCAGAACAATTTCCAAATCTGTCTACATTGCATTTGTCATTAAGGCTCAAAGTTTTCTGCATTGCTTCCTCGCGGTGCAAGCTGCCAGGACCAGGACCCAATCAAGGCTAAGACCCCATCAAGGCCAACTCCCCGGGCCTAGCACCCTGCTGGGCACAGAGGGCATTCCACAGCATTTGAAGTGATGCTGCGTTCTGTCCTTCTCAGCTCTTCAGGTAGTCCCTGTGGTCGGTGATGGTGTCTTTCTGTGTTTGGGAATCTCTGCTCCCACGTCAGTGGGCAGAGCCTGTTGAGGGTTCCAGCCACGCCAAATGGGTGGCTGTTTGACTTTAGTTCTTAGGGCAGTCTTCCCCGGCTGAGACCTCATGGTGAGAAACGGGGACTGGGAGTAGAACCAGGGGACCGTGGTGTCGCTGGGAGAGTTTCCAGTCAGTTGAGATTTCTTTTTTTTCTCTTTTCCAAAATCTTTCAATTTTGGGTTGATTTCTTGCCATACCGTTCCCCTCCCATGATTTCTTGCCAATCTATGAGAAATGTAATCTGTTCTTTCCTGGGGTGGTGGAATGGGGTCCTTTTCCAGAGTCTTCTCTCCTTGGGCCATTGGACACGGGTCCTACTTCATGGGGAAGTAAACTTCAGTCTAAATAGACCTCAGCTGTAGCAGGAAGTTGAACCTTCAGGGGAGCTTTCTGAACAGGAAGGAAGAATATAGTGAGCCCTGAATCGGTTTGCCAGTGAAAGTCCAGACATTTGTTCTTTTGGTCAAAAATGAGACCCAGATCCCCTGACCTACATGGAAGATGATGGCCCACCTGGAAGTTTGAGGCTGCTCTCGATCCTGGGATGCCGTAGCCCTGAGCCCAGGAAGGGATGCCACAGCTGCAAGCTTCCATCTGGGTCCCGAGGGACTGAATGCAAATGGCCCCCAGGCCAGCCCACTGCTGGACCAGCCTGGACCCAGTAGAGGCCAGTGGGCTTTAAACAAGAATGAAATTGAGGGCTGGGCTGTTGGGGACAGCCCCAGGGGAGCAAAATGTTGAGAGAATAAAGGATATAAGATGAGCCCTGGACAGGAGATGAGGAAACACTCCTTCAAATGTACATTCTGCTACTTCTTAAATACGTGACCTTGGGCAAGTCTCATAAACACTTGGAGTCTCGTTCTCCCATATATCAAATTAGGACAATAATTTTCACCTCACAAGCATGTTTTAAGGCTGCAGTGAGGTACTGTATACAGAAACACTTCAGAAGCAATAAAAACATTCTATAAATGTAAGGTATTATTATTCCCATCCATCCAGGACTCGGTTCCTCTCCTTGGGTAAGAGAATGTGTGCTATAAAATGAATCAGAGCCTGGCCATCCACCACCTCAGGCAGAGAGGGCCGGGTGACTGCAAGTTGTCCCACCAAGTCATGGCTGGAGAGGCCTCGTAAAACAGGCAAAATGAAACCCGCCCCCCACCATCCCCGTCTCCGTGCTCATATTCAAAATGGTGGCAAATTCAAGTTGGAGGCAAAAGAGAAGCTGAGGGTCCAGCCCCTTTGGTTCCATTGCTGATTTCCTGTCGCAGAGGCTTCTGGTCGCTGTAATTCTCATGGCAGGGCCCGCACCTAAGCCTCTTTGCTAACAGAGTATTTTTAACCTGCCACCTCCTTCCGCTTTGCCCATCTGCAGACAAGGGTCCTGGCGAGATAACAGAATCCATTAGTGCCGCTAGCGTCAGGCAGCGCCTGCTAACTACGTCCGGAGGCGCTCCCTCCCGCCCGGACCCACGCAGGGCGAGGCAGCCTGGCTCCGGGCCCGGGTGAAGGAGGCTCCACCTGGACCCAGAAAGGAGTTCGCTGCCCCCCACCCCTTCTCAGGAGTTTTCAGAAATGCTCCCTGCCCTTGCTTGGTGAGGAGCCCGCTTATCTCACTTCTGACAGTGAGGATCAGATGCTTTCCTCTTCCCTTGTTTCTCAAAATCCCACAAGGATTTGGGGGGAAATGTCATTCTGACTTCCCCAAGGAAGACACCATCCACAGGTAACAGGTGATTAACTTGCTGGGAGGAGGGGAAGGAACAGCCACTGGCACAGTCTTACTTTCTGAGCTGGGGTTGGGGGCAGACGGAGCCGGAATTCAGGGCTGAGGCAGAAGACTTCAGGGGAACACAGAAGAGGCAGAGGTGGACAGACAGCAGGGGCTGACTGGGGAAGGAAAGCCATAAAGATCTCTTCAGCTTCAGAGAAGCTGCGGCTCTGAAGGTGTCCCCTAGCCCAGCGTTCTCTATCGGGCACGCACACAGCAGCCCCCTCCTGCTAAGACCAATTTCCATGCTAAACTGTTCATTATTGCCACCCGGCAACACTGCACAGAAGTGTCAGAACCCATCAGTGTGGCGGGAGTGGACAGGTGAACACATGAATACCTCCCCGCCCTGCGCTCCACAGGGAGGCACGGACCCCGGGGAAACGGTGATGAGAAGCCACTGGGCTGACGTCCAAGGGTGGGAGAAGGGCATCCAGCCGAGAGGCAGAGCTCAGGTCACGGGGAGCAGGGACTTCCTGAGCATTGACAGGCCGTGTGCCCGGTCCAGCCCTGGGGTGCAGGCTGCCCACAGCACGGGCTCATGAGGGAAAGGACACCAGTGAGTCACAGTGTGAGTAACGGCTTGTCCCAGTGGTGACCAGTTGAAAGTGATGTACAAGGTCCCATCAGCAGCCAAGACCCAGTCACTAGGGAACCCGAGCTGTTGGGGCTGGGGAGGGGCCAGAAAGGGCTTCCCTGGGGAAGTGATGCAAGCTGAATCCTAAATGCTCCAACAACCTCGTTTCACCCCTGCTGCGCACAGTTTAGAGCCCCCCCCCCCCACCAGTGATTCAGGCGAGCTCCCCTGGGCTTTCTCCTCCCTCTCCCTCATGACCATGTTTGCTTAGCTGTCCGTCTTCTCGAGGGGCCCCCACCTGCCCTCCTTCCCACCAGACCTAGCTGAGCTTTTATGAGCAGTTCTGGAACTTGCTTGCACCAGCTTCCGCTCGCTGTCCCCAGAGGTAGTGATCACCTCTTTCAGTGCCCTGAAAGGCTCCCCCAATGTGTTAGGCTATGGCTCAGGCTCCTGAACAAGGTCTTGGCACCCCCCTACCAGTGATGCCTCACCCCTTCCTGCACCCCTTCCCCATGCACCTCTGCTACATTCTCACCCCTTGGTCCCAGCTTTGCCAGTCCCCTTTCCCTTCCCTAAGTGCCCCTTCTTCAGTCCATGTCTGTGCCGTGGCTCAAGCTATTCCTGAGGACCCATCCTTACTTTCAGGGGCGACTCAGATCCCATCTCCTCAGTGAAGCCTTCTTGGGCTTTTCCGGTCAGCTGAATCATTATCATTGGTTACGGCATGTGGCAGAGCCAGCTTAAATGCGAACTTCTTCTGTTCCTTTACCCGAGGCAGTGTGCACAGTGGTGAATGTCGCAGTCTTTGGATTGGGACTACCTGGGCTCAAAATGAGGTCTGTCTGTTTCCTGGCAGTGTGACTTCAGACAAGTGGCTGAACCTCTCTGGGCCTAACTTTTGTCACCAGCAATACAATGCTAATAGTAGAAGCTGTCTCCCAGAGCTGTTGGGGGCATTTAGTTGTTCTTCTGGGTAAAGCACATAGAATGGTACCCATTCTATGGCTATTAAATTTACATCCTGTGGTGTCATACTTTGTCTTCTCCTGATTGTGAATTCCTGGAGGTCCAGAGTGCACAGAATTCATCTTTGCTTTTTCCCAAAGAGACTCTGCTTCTCCCCATAATCTCTCAGAAATTCTCCCAGAAAGAAACCCAGAAGACCCAATCTAGAAAGGGCCCAGAGGACATCTTGAGTCAATACCAGTTTTACAGATCAGTAAACTGAGGCCCAGAGGAGCGGGAGGAGTTGCTCTGATCACTCAGCTGGTCAGCAACAGGGCTAGAAACCTGGTGGTCAGGAATACCATGTCTGGGTCTTACTCACAACTTTCATGCTCTGGTACAAATGCAATTTCTATCTTCTCTTGAGAGAAAAACAGACGGTCAGTATCATCTCCAGCCTTGCCTTGGCAGATCACTGAGCCACACTTTCCAACGGCCCCCCGCAGCCTCCCATCCTCTCTGCTATTGCTGTCAGCTGTCCTGAGCCCTTCGGCCCTTCCTAATGAGGGAGGTTTTCCTACCTCTTCCTCTCAGGGTGCTGCATGTTCTTTAAATAGAGAGCTGTGAGTGGGATCGGGCCTTGGTCTTCGCAGAGATTCGGGGTGGGGGAGGGGAGGGGAGCCCAAGTCCTGCAGACACAGGCTGGCTGGCCCCTGGCCCCGACCCCCAGCCAGAACCCACCGTGCCCGGCACCCAGGCGGCATTCCGGTTCCTCCTTTCACAGTGGATTTGATACAATCTGGAAAACGCATTAAACATTACACAGAGTAGTTGACGCGTAATTAATAAAGTACAGATTTTGGCTGGAAGCCTCAACTTAAAATAGCACCAGGACTGGGGAGAGGAAGGGCAGGCAAGGGAGGCTGGGAAGATGGTGTGTGACGAGAACAGAGACTGTTATCTCTGAGAATAACAGGACCACTTCTCTCTGAAATTGGGGAGGGAGGAGACAGAACAGTTTAACCTACTGTTTTTTTTAATTAAAAGGGTGAGACTGGGATTCAGAGAGGCAAACTGTCTTGCCCAAGGATACTGGCAGGTCCCAGGACAGAGCCAGGGACCTGGTGGGGGGGGGGGAGGGCAGCGCCTTTGACACCTGTCCCCACTCTCAGGTCGTGGAAGACCGCCACTGGTGTTTCCCGGAACCGCTCTCTCGTGAAGTTGCACATTCCAACTGTTTTTAATGTGAGAGATGTTTTACTGGCATTTTGAGACAGCCTGTTCCCTCCCCGATTCTCCAGAGAGGCTAGAGGGAGCTTCGCATCTTCTTTGAAGAAGCAGGGGGAAAAAAAAAAGAAAAAGAAAGAAAGGCCTTTCTTCTGCAAGCATGTTCAGAGAGCCCTTTGCTGCAGTTAACCAGCCTTCTGGTGTGAGGAGAGAGGTGAGGAAGGGGCTTGAGGAAGTGGAGGAAAAGGGGGGAAAAGGCTTCTGTGGTTAATTCAAATGCCTGGCCTCAGGGGCATTCTCTATTGAAGCTGGAGCCCTGCTGCTTTCTGCCATCCAGATCCCAACTGGTTTTCTGAAGCAAAATGCAAATTTCAGCCCCAACTAATCAACCCTGACAGGGCAGCAGTCACCTCCAGCCTGCCAGTCATTAACAAATGACCCAAGGCAGACCTGAGAGAAGAGGAGTGCTAGATGGAAGGAGGAGGCTGCCTGGAGGAGGCTGAGATGGAAGGTTCTAGAAACTTCAAAATCAAATGACCGTCTAGCAGAACCTTGACACCAAAAGGGACACTGAGGCACATTTCATCGGACAAGAGAGCCTGATGTAATCCCCTTATTCGATCCGCAATACTTCTTCTCTCTGCCAGGCAGAAATGAACTTGATCTTCCTGTTGAAACCACAGTGAATGGGTGAGGATGTGTGAAAGTCTGATTATATTGTGAGACCCTGAGGGCCCTCTGTGAGAATAATTAATCTATTAATTACGTGATGTAAGGAAAACAGCACTGGCTTCTAGGGCATGATCTATGCTCTATTTCTTTCTGTATCCCCAAAGCAGAGGCCCGATCCTTGGCACACTCTTCACACTGTTTCAAAAGTGTTTGCAGCCACATCAGGAGACTGAAAGCTAATCCTGGCTCTAAAACCTCCCCAAGCCTCCGTATATTCATCTGTAGGATGGGGGTAAAGAGAGCTTCCCTTTCCTCCGGCCTGTCGGGTGGAAGGAGACGCTCCGGCTATTCTGGAAGCCGTGCCATGGCACAGCTCTGTGGAGATATCAGATATCCAGCTGCCTTGTTCCTGCTTTTCCTTTCTCCCCTCCCATGTCTGGCCCAGGGCCGAGGAGGCACATCCGACAATCCGAAGGACATGGGAACCTCGGCCCTCTACCTCCCAGGCGCCCCCATGCAGGCAACTGGGTCTCAGAGATCCAGAACTTGAACCCAGAACCTTATATAGCTATTTCTCCTCAGGGGAAAATGGGTGAAAGATCCCAAATGGGGGGGTCCCCAGCCATGGGCAGAGTCCCCAGCTCTAACCCTTTCTGCCTCTGGGGGCAGGGAGTGTACTGAGGAAGGAGAGAAGGGGCTGGAAGGAAGGGTGCTATCTCCGATGCAGAGGGGGTGAGGGGCAGCCGGGGAGAGGCGGGTTGGGTTTCACTGGCATTCCACAGCAGGCTTCCGCCACACAGCCGAATCAGAGCTGAGGGAGCTGCTGAGACCAGAGGAGCCTCAGAGTCGACTCTGGGCAAACCTGATAGTCCATCTGGAACCCATCCATGGCCTGCCTCCCTCCCCCCTGCTCTGAGCTCACTGGAGTGGCCGCAGTGGGGGAAGCAGGGCCAGGCGCCTCCCCCAGCAGGCTGGGCACATCCCCCAGGTGCCAGCCCACAGCCCCTGTGGTTCCAGCCCTGAAAGCATAGGTCCTCCATGCACCAGCCCCAGCTTCAGTTCCTGCCCCTTCCTCTCAGAAGCTAATCAGAGGGCTCAGAGGATTGCTGAAGAAGCAGGGGGTGGGGGGGAAGCCTCCGAGTTCTCCACACCAGGGTTATTCAGGCAGCCCGAGAATGCCAGTCCCATTGTGCATCAGGAAAAAGTTTGAGTGGGTGTTATGGTAGCACTGGGCTTTCAGAGTCTTCATGAAGTTGACCCCCACCGCCTTGGCTGTCAGAGCCCTAGATCTATCTCCCTGGATATCGGTGTCCCAAATCTCCCATCACTGTGACATCCTAAATAAATGCCCAAACTCACAATGGAAAGATCTCGCAGCTGGAAGATGTGCAAAGAACAGGGACCAACAGCTGCCTGGAGCCCAGAGCCTTACCCTCAGCCAGGCCACGATGGTTTGCTTTGTGACCTTGCTTTCTCAAGGACTCAGTTTTTTTTCTTCTATCATAGGATCCCCACCCTGACAGGATGATTGTGAGGATCAGAGAAGGAAAATTTAGATGACAGACAAACAACATGAAATGTCCTTACCAACGCACATTGTCTGCAGAGCATATGACCCCGCAACGTGCCAGCCTCAGCTGGCCTCAGCCTCACTCTGAGGAGTCCTCCCCAAAGCCTGGAAGAGAGGGATTTATTTCTTCCATTTTGCTGGCATGTCTCCTACTCCCTGGGTCAGTAGGAGTCATGGCGGACTTAGCACCTACCAGCTTGTATTAACCTTTGACTGCCACCCGTCCAGCATGAGGGGGTGGACACCTCTGGGGCTGTCCCTCACTCCCCCACGTAGAGACACACAGTGTCCTCCAAGAGCAGAAGGAATCCCCTCCCTGAAAATTCCCTTGGCGTGATATGTTGGAGAAGGGCCCACTAGAGGGAGGAGCCTGCAGCCTGGGGAGAGAGATACCCATTTGTTGGAGAACCTGACAGGGTTCGAGGCAGCTTAGCTCACCAGGCGGGAAACAGGCCCCATACCCACCACAAACCTCTTTCAACAACAAACTTTGTGAACAGCCGTCTCCCAGGGCAGCTTCCTGCACTGTGTTTGCCTAATCTGTCTGTCCAAAATCCCTCTCCAAACAAGAGGTTTCCTGCCCCACACTGGCAATCAGAGAGCTAATTATCTGGGATTAGAGATGGAATTGGGGGGGGGGTTCCCTTCTAATTATAGGAAAAAATTAGCCCAACCGATGTTGGCAAGGCCACTGGGATTAGAGTTGGAGTCTAAGCTGGGACACAGGTCGGTGAGGAAGGTGGGAGTGTCCCGAGCTCTGGTACCTTCTCCTCCTGACTGTCTCTGGAGTCTGTGAGATAAGGGCAGAAGGAGAGCTTCTTGCTGGGGGACCTGGGAGAGGGATGTGTGTGTGCACGTATGCCAAAGAGAGGGTGAGAGGCAGAGAGACAGGGAGATAACAGATGAGCAGAAACAGGAATTGGCAGGAGAAGCACAAGAAGGACCAGAAGAAGATGGAAGATTAGAGGTGAAAGGAGATGGCCGGGCAAGACAGACAGACAGACATCTGTGTAGAGACGACCATTTGTCTCCCCACCGTTGCTGTGGGCCGTGTTCTCCTTCAGAGGGGAAGCACAGAAAGGCAGCAGAAACAGGCCTCCCTCTTACCTTCCTCCTTCCCTCTCTTCCCACTCCCTTCCTTCTGGTGTCCAGCACACTGATCCCATTTTGCCACACACAGTGCAGGTGACAAATGCTCTTGACCTGGCCAGGGGACAAGGAGGAGGTGGGGAGCTTGACCTCCACAGGGCTTCTAGTGATCTTGAGTTTCTTCTGTGGCCTGAAGATGGGGCTTTCTGCCAAACAGTCCTTGCCTTCTCTCCAACAAGGAGAATCTCTTGGCTCAGAAAACCATTCATTCACTAATTCATTTATTCATTCTTCCATTTTACACACAGTTAGAGAACATGACTGTGGGCAAGACCCATTGCTGATCTGTGGATTTCAGTAACCCAGCAGAATGCAAATTGAAATCTGGTTCTTAGTTTTTAGTGGTACCTCCCTATTCCTTCCCTCTCTTCCAACGTAACAGCATCTATATTTAAACCATCCTAGGAGTAGTTCAGGCCTTTGCTCAGAAACGTCCTGGCCAACACCAAAAGAATATGAGCACACAGTGCAGAGACCTGAGAATTTATCACAGCAATTTACAACAGAGTACAAGTTCACATGGCGCCAACAGAGCATGTGAGAGCATCAGCGTAATTATTTGTACGTATTCCCATCCCACTTCGTTCCAAATAAGGAAATAGATAGCTCAATAATAAACACTTTGGCAAAGGTATGTAATGAAACTCATGCAGAACCAGAAAATCCCAGTCACATGAGGGGAGTAGAAGTAAGTCTGCTAACAATAAAGCGAATGTAAGCACCACGACCCAGCCCCAGATTTGGCCTGAGTATCCTGGTAGCCAAATCAAAAAGGGAAATGGGATGACCTAGAAACCCTTACTTTCAGATAGGAAGAAGTGTACCTATTTTCCGGGAGAGACGATGCCCAGACATTCCATTCTCGAAATGATCTTTCACGCGAGACCATGTGTATAAAACAGAACAAAAGTTTGACATCAGAATCAGAGCATCTGTTACATGACAATTTCTGGTATTAACTCCTGCTGACGCGCCCAGGCAGCCCAGGCTGCGGTATCCATGTAACAGTCAACGTCCAGTGAATTCCTCTCATGGAGCAACAACAATGAACGGCAAGTAGATAAGGCCAATGAGCAAAGCGAAGCTTGCTGGTTAAGCTTTTGTCGTCCAAGCTTTTGGCTTCCTGGGGCTGTAACTTGATGCAAGGATAGAATGCAATTTTTTTAAGCACCCCATTGTGCTTGGCACTCTGCTAAAAGTTGAGTAAAATGAACTATAGAGATTCAGCGTCTAGATCTGGGAATTTATAATTTTTGTTGGCACTTTTACAGGGGCTCAGGCAGCAGCATAAGGGCATTAAAATGACGGACAGTAAGATGTTAACATCATACACAAGACAAAGGTGAATGCGTTTTCAGGAAGCATGTGGCTTAATACAAGATCATAGAAGCAAACTGAACCAGGCTCAAATCTCTTTCTACCACCTGTTGTGATCCGAGGCAATCTACCTGACCTATCCGAGTCCCAGTTTCTTCATCAGCAGAATGGGTTTGGAGATTAAAGTAGATATTTTGGGTAAGGCGCCAGGGGCCCTGTTCAGCACGGAGTATGTGCTTGGGAAGTGGTAACTGTCGTCCATTCTAGGATTACTAAATAAGGCTCCGTTGCCAGCAGTGGGGAGAGGAGCAACGGGCAAGACAAGGAGAAGACAAGGTGTTTTCTCATCCTCAGCAGGATGCCTGGGGACTCCCTAGCCTTGCTGAGAAATCCCCTCAAAACCATCAGCGTTCTCCTGGTTGGGACTGTCCAAAGCCAGTTCCATAGATGTTCCAACCTAGCTTCTTTCCCAGGAGGCCCTAGAACGCCCTCTTTCTTGACTCCGCTTCTGCCACAGCTTGACTGGGGAACCATGACCCTCCTTTCTCTCATCATTTCTTTTTCCCTCTTGGGAAATGGACTGCACCTGGGGTTGGCAGCCTTGCAAGGTCCCTGTTTAGGCTCCTGCTTCCTTCTCAAACCTCAGCCCTCGGGTGCCCTTCCTCTGCTTGTCACGGGGAGGCTCAGGTGCCAGTAGGGCACCTCTCCTTGAGGCCTCCCTTGTCTGGATTAAAGGCAGCCAGCCCGCCCCCCACCCCACAGCCTCTGGGTGAAGCCACACAAAGATCCCTGCTCGCCCCACTCACACCTGCCTGACAGCTGGGGACCCAGCACTCCCCGGAGCCACAGAGTGGGAGCCACAGAGCAGGACTTCCAGGTGCAGGGCCAGGGGCCAGGCACACAGCAGGCTGGGGTCCTCGGGACACACCCCTCTTGCCCACCCTCTCTCCAGCTGCTGCTTTGCAGTTTCTCTGTACGTTCCAGCTCACTGCCAAATTGTCAAAAGCTATGAGAGGCAAAGTGCTGTTCAGTTAATGATTCCAGTCCCTGGAGAGGTGGAGCGCTCTTTTAAGAGAAAAAAAAAAAAAAATAGAGAGAGGAGTGGGGGCGTGGGAGGGGCGGAAGAGGGGGATGCTTTAGTACTCCACACAAAAGCTAAGCTGTAGCTCCTTCCAGCTCTTTTTAAGGAGCAGATTAGAAGTGGGTAGGTTTGCCCCAGCGGCCTTCTCTCTGTGGGGAAAAGCCTGGAGCCTCCCCCTCACTTTTCTCCTTTCACAACGTAAAAGGGTTTGAATCCGAAAGCTGCCATCCTTTTGGCCCCAGTGGCCTCGGCCCTCTGTCCCCAGCACAGGTCCTGTGGAGACCCTAGCAAAACCGTTCCCTCTCACACGGAGCTGACCACAGACTCCCACAGTGCAAAGGGCTCCTGCTCCTTCCGCCCCCCCTTTACGCTCCTGCCCTCCCTCTGTCCTCCCCCTCCCCTCTTCTCCTCCCTTTTCTCCCCCCCTCCTTTTCTCCCCTTCCCTCCTTCCCCCTCTCCTCTTCCTTTCAGCCTGTTTCTCCTCCTCCTCCTTCCTCTTCCATTATCCCCTTCCCCTCCCCCTCCTCTCCCCCCCTCCTCCTCCTCTACCTCTCCTCTTCACTTCCCTCTCCTTCTGCTCCCCCTTCCCCCCCTATGGCTCCTCCTTCTCCCTCTTCCCTTCCTCCTCCTCCAATTCCTTCCTCCACCCACTCTTGCCCCCCCCCCTCATGACGCCCAGCTTACTCCTTTGGAAAGGACAGAAGGTGGAGGTGACCGATTACCCCAGTGGGCCCCTGAAGAATTTCCTCCCTGCCTGATCTTCCTCCTTGGCCTGGTCCCACCCAAGTCTGTGGATCCCAAGAAAATCCGGCCAAAATTCCTCACCTCCCCGCAGCCTTTTCCAGGGTCCCAGATGCCTTCCCATCCCTTATCTAATCTGTCCCCTCCGCAGCCTCCTCAAGTAGGCAGTATTGTTTTTACTGGTTTTGCAGATGACAAAAGTGAGAATTAAGTCCCTGGGCTGAGTGCCCCCATGTCACCTCCACCCCAGCCCGTGAAGACGTCAGCCCTGACTGGACGGTCGGCACCTATCAGCTGGGAAGATTGAAGTGTGGGGCTTGAATGATCTAGGAGGGAGACGGAGAAACCTAAGAGGCTGCTGGAGAGGAGACCTGTGTGCCCTTTAGTTTCTGTCACCTCCAAGTGTGATCTGGCTTTATGGGTTTTTTTTTTTTTTTAAGGTTATTTTGTTCCAAAATGTCCCTAGAGTCGTTCCTTGTCAGTGTTGGTCTCTGGCATCTGTTCAGGTCCTCATGCAGAAAATTCTGCAGAACTTCTCGAATGCGGCCACTCCCTGGGTGCGGTGATGTGGGCTTTCCAGACTCCAGGAGCACAGAGCACCCTGGGACGAGAAAGCCTCTTGGGTTGGGAGGAGGGGGGAGGCTGGGCAAGAAGGACAGGGCTGCTCTTTGCTGCCTGTGAGCCTGCTGGGTATTCTGCTCGTGCTCCGAGAAAGCCCCTTCAAAGTTTGCCCCTTGCCAGGCTGGGCACTCCTCTCCTTCCCCCTGCGCGGTGGGTCCTGACACCACCGGTGCTATTGTAATGAACCCCCCGCAGGGCCCGGCAGCTGTGGGGCATCGGTGCCAGGAGGGGCTGGGCACTGAGGAGAGGCAGGTGTCCAGTGAGAGAGAACAAGGTGACCGGGAAGGGTCTAGGGGCAGTGAGGCGGGGGAGTCCGGCGACCGTCAGTGACAGACCACGGAGATCATACAGCCCTTGCTCAGCCTCCTCCACCCCACCCCATCTTGATTAGAGTGATCCAGCCCCAGAAGAATAGCAATGAATTAATTAGGGGTCTGTTGTCACGAAGCAGCTCATTATTAAAGTCCTTCTCCTGGGAGGGGAGATGGGGAAAGGTGTGAAGACGACAGCCAGTCAAACAGAATCTTTTAAAAAAGCCAGACCCTTCCCCCAGCTGTCTGTTCTGCCCTTGGGCTCTGCTGGGAAGTCAGACATACCAGAGCACAGGGGCACCCCCGTGCTGGTGTCTCGGGATTTCAGGGGATAGAGGCCTTCTGGCCCCACTTCCTTTCCCTCCTCCTCTGATGCTCTTTCTCAGACCCCAGCTCGGAGCCCATCTCTGCTCTTTATTTAACCCTTGCTTTCCATTTGCCTTTAAGCCAGCCGAGCTCCAGCCGAGTGGGCCCAGAGTTCTTTATACAGCAGCACCTTAAGCCTTTGCAGTGCTTTCTTCCCAAGAGCTCTTAGTCCACTGGGAGCCAAAGAGATCACTTCAACAGAAGCGTGTACAGCATCTTTACATGCCAGGTTCCAGATGTGGTGGAGGGAGGGGGAGGGTGTGCAAAGCCAGATTCTCTCTTTCTTCATTTATTATTTTCCAGTAATGGGAAACAGAGGCCTAGAAAAGCAAAGGTCTCACAGAGTTGAGATTGTGGCTCTTCTGCCCACCAGCTATGTGACCTTGATGTCACCTCACACTTCTGTGCCTCTGTTTCTTCATCTGTAACATGGGACTAAAAGGGTTGTGGTGAAGATTTAATGAGAGGGCATATAGAGAACCCTTAGCACAATGTCTAACACGCATAGGGGTTAAATAAATGGGAGCTGTGGATAATGTTCCATTCCTAGCCAGTTTCAGGGACTCATTCATTCCATCCTCGGGTGTGATTCAAGCCCTACTATGTGTACAGTAGTACTGAATGCAGGAAGGCATATGAAACTGTACCAAGAAGTGTCTGTTTTCTAGGAACTTACAATCTTAGGAGAGATCACTGCATGTGTTCACAGATCACCATGCCAAGAGACTTGCTAGGGACTCTGGGAGTTCAAAGGAGAGATCAGGATGGGCTTCCTGGGGGCGCCTGGGTGGCTCAGTGGGTTAAGCCGCTGCCTTCGGCTCGGGTCATGATCTCAGAGTCCTGGGATCGAGTCCCGCATCGGGCTCTCTGCTCAGCAGGGAGCCTGCTTCCCTCTCTCTCTCTCTCTGCCTGCCTCTCTGCCTGCTTGTGATTTCTCTCTGTCAAATAAATAAATAAAATCTTTAAAAAAAAAGAAAAAAAAAGGATGGGCTTCCTGGAGGAGGGGGCCATTTGGGTTAGGCCTTGAAGGATGGCTAGGATCTAGGAAGGAGAATAAATTGTCAAGCCAAGACATGATGACCAAAAATCTGGAGACGTAACTGGAGAATGGTGAGGAGGCCATGCTAGCTAGACCCATGCATGGCAAGGAAGGGACATGAGCTTTTCTAAATTCTCAGTGGGGGCAGTTAAAGGCGTTCTGTGTGCATGTGCATGGGTGTATGCGATGATTTACTTTCTTTCATATTCCAAAAGTAGTGTATGTTCATCACCAAAAAAATGAGAAGTGAGATAAGCAAGAGAAAGAAAATTACAAACACCTGAAATTTGAGGATTTTGCATACAGAAAAGGCAGGATCAAATAAGTGTTTTAAGAAGATTAATCTGGCCGTGTTGGTAGAACAGATTAGAGCAGGAATATGCTGGAGGCAGGGAGATTTCCCAGGTTATTGCTGTAGCCCAGATAAGAGGCAATAAAGACTCAGGCCTCGCCCGTTAGCAATGGGAAGAGAAGTACGGCCGCGTGAGTGTGCTCTCCAGTCTCTCGGTTACCGCACATTTTCTGCACCACGGTGTATGCAAGCCACATGCATTTTCCAAAAGACTCTTCCTTTTAAAATCTCAGGGAGCCTCCTGCGTTCAGGCACAAGCCCCGTGTCAGATAGCTGTGCTCACAAGTCTAGACCTCCCTTCCCATCCTTACAGCTTTAAATGTCATCCTCGGTGTTCATGAAAGCCAGAGATTACTGTTCCAGATTATAAAATGCAGAGCAATTTTAGCCATTGAAAAGAATGAGTTAATTAAAGAGGGTAATAACCCTCTTAAACGCCCCACCCTTTGCTCTTTTTCCAGACTGCAAGTGTTCTCCTTTGTCATAGTGGAGGAGACAGCTATATGATCTATTGTGTCCCCCAGGACTTATCTCCAGGGGCACTGAGCACTTTTTAGATGTAATTTTTAGTCCCAGTGCAGGTATTGTCCTCTTGTTTGACTTAGGGAAAAGCGAGGCCCCAGAGGGAGCCTCATGAAAGAGACAGAGTACAGGCTTTGGAATCAGGCAGACTCCGCTTTGAGCTTGGCTCTGTCCCTAACTTGCTCTCGACTCTTAATGTTTCTTGTTCTGTGAAATGGGGAGGCTGACTTCCCGGTGTTCAAGATCATTTCATGTTTATACCTCCAGCCTTCTGCACTTGGGTTGACATGTTCGATCGTTGTTTAGTAAATACGTTGAACCACACTGATAAAGGGAGATAAGCGATTCAGAAGCCGCCTGTGTTCAGTCCCAGGAAGTGCTCCTTTGCTGCGGGCAGGGCATTTCCAAGGCAGTTTACCTGGGTATCAGTCTGCCTGATTCTCACTGAGATGATGAGAATCTGCCTGATCCTTCTGTGGTGATTCTCACCACACCCCCTTCCAAAGCTTGGCAAGGAAGCCTGCATCGCCCTCCTGGTGGGCCCTAACAGGTGCTTCCAAATCATTCCCAGTCCAAAAATCTTAAGAGGGTAGATGCTATCCTAAGCCAGGCAGGGCATCCCCAGGCAAGGAACCTGTGTGTGGCACCTCGAATGGGGATTCTGAGAGCCTCACGTGGCTGGAGCTTCGAGTAAACAGAGATTTCGATTTGGCAGAGGTTGCTCATTATTCTTTATTAATTCCTCCCCCCAACCCCTCCATGTCCCCCCTCCCCCAACTCTGTGCGCTCCCTGTGAGTTATTGCTTTGCTGCTGTGTGATGTGATTTCGGCTGTGGCTGTTTAATGCTTCAGCTGTCCCTCGCCAGTGTTTATCGTATTGTTTCCCAGAACAATCAAGTGCTTCCGCTGCCCCTGGCAACTTCTTCTGGTTCCCGGATCCTCCTAACTGGCCGGAGTCTGAGCTGGAGCAGCGTTGCAAGGTGGGGCTGGTCCAAGGCCAGAGCCCCGCACTCCCAAATGCCCGTCACAGGCACCTGTGTAAGCTCCTGCCCTGACCTTGGCCTGGGAGCTCAAAACCCTCCCTGACAGAGGGAGAACCAAGAAGTGTGTTCTTTTGCTTCTTGATCTTGATGTCACTCTCTGCTGAGTCATAAAGGGAGAGGCCCCTGGGATAAGGAAATTGGTGCCCTTTTGAAGTGCAGTTGGTCCTTAAACACAGGAAGGTCTGAAGCAGAGGCTGCCCTTCTCAGTTCTGTGGGGCCGCGTGGATCAGTGGTCATGTGGCCATCCAGCCCTGGCCAATAAGGAGCAATGAAGCCAAGATTTAGGAGAAGAGACCCTTACTGCAGCCAACCCCCTCAGCCTGATCTCTGAACACTTCTAGTCACTGCTCAGGAAATATTCACTACATCACCTATCATAAATCAGGCTCTTAATTCTCACTGTTCCGAGATGCGGAAGTCCAGAGAACCAACCGTTTCTTTCAGGAACCCCTCCCAACATTCCAGGAGAAAGCCGTCCATGGCTTAGCCTTCCAAGAAGGATGAAATCCAGGAGCCTCTAGAACATGAAACCCTCTGCCAGATCACCCGCCCTCCCACCAGTTTAATATCTAGGGCAGATTCCCAACATGCACAGAAATAGAAATAATTGTACATGGAAATGTCAATCTCCAGTGTCAAAGCCCCAGTGACTAACCGACAACTCACCTGGGACCAGTTCTAGAACCATCTGCATATGTGTGGTAGGGTGTGTGTGTGTCTGTGTGTGTGTATGCACCTGCACACACCAGGTAGGGGTGCAAAATTCACAAAGTTTAGCCTATCTTAGTGACCTTCTTCCTTTTCAGGGCCAGGAGGGGTCCTTGGCCTTGTTTCTCTCCTCCTCTACTCTCCTAGTTCCCTGTGACCCAAAGGCTGAGTTTCCCTGGCTCCAGTGTCCCTCTCAGTTGTCCCAGCATTCAGGGCCGGGATCCCTCCAGGGATCCTCGGCCCCCCTGGCTGGGAGTCTGCATGGTTAGTTCATCCTTGCAGAGCTCTGGGGAAGGGGCAGACAGAGGCAGCCTGGGAGGCGCTGCTGCCTCTGTGTGCATGTGTGTGTGCGCGTGCGAGCTTGCATACGCAGCGGAGAAGGAGGAAGCATCTCGGAGCTGAATTTACCAAAGGCTTCAATCTATAAATAATTCGGGTCATGAAGCTCTACAAAAATAAACTTCAGCTTGAATCCTCTCGTGCAGCACTAAAGGCAGCTGCAGATACACGCGCTCATTAACTCACCCCCAAGTTCAGTCTGAGCAGCACCAGGCCTGCCCCACCTCTCCCCTGTCTAAACATCTAGTGTGTGTGTGTGTGTACGCAAACCCCCACACATTCATATAGTACGAGAGCCCTGAGTCCTGAGACAGAGATAAAATCAAGTAATATAGGTGTCTTCCAAAGTGACTTTTCCGACGTAAAAGGACAAGCCCCCAATAAATGCACGTCAAGAGTCTCATGCTCTCCAGGCGCTCAGGTCTGAGAGACCAAGTTTCCAAGAAATCTGGCTCAGACATAACAATAACACGCTTATACTGACATCACACTTGAAATGAGCCAAAGCACTCACAACTCCACCCCTGCTCGGCCGTTCAGGCACCACCTCCCCCAGGAAGCCTTCTGCTCAGGGCCTCCCTCACGCCCCAGCCACCTGGGGGCGTTAGCCCCCCTGCCCGCCACCCCCTCCCCCTACCAACTCCTCTCACAAGGGCTAGCCCGTGTGTGTTCGTGAAGACTGGTCAGCTTGTGGGGTTCCCCAACGGAATCCTGTCCGGTAGCATCCCCAGCGCCCAGCGCAGACCTGGCTCCCAGCAGAAGTGTCATAAACGGATATTGGACAGTCCTGAAAGTCATAGCTAATAACTCATTTCACTCTCCTACCATCCTTTTTGTGCTCATAAGGACAGGAGTTCCCACCTCCTTTGGCTGCTACAGAAACTATTACACAGAAACAAGGGAGGTGACTTACCTGAAGTCACATAGGCCTTTAATGAGAATGCTGGGGTTAGATCCCGGTCCTCCAGACACGAACCGGTGCCTCCCTCTGCACGGCGACGCCTCCCCAACCAATCTGTTTCCTACGGGGAGGGCCTAAGAAGAAGATTCCCAACTGGTTTTCAGCAACTCTTGCCAAGTAAATAAATAAATAAATAACATTACTATTTATGCTGCCAGTACTACTAATAAAGTGACATTAGGGTGACAAATCCCAGGCAGGGGGTCCATAATTTAGAGCTAACTATAGACAAAATTGATGCCCAAGAAAAAGGGTTTGGAGGGGCCTACAGGTAAGCTAGTTAACTGGAATTGGATATGCTGATTTGAATTGGACGCTCCAGAGGCTGTCATTAATTTCTGCACAGGCCTAGCTGTAGTTTAAAGGAAGGCACTAATGGGATTACTATTTCCTTCTCACTTAGCGGAGGCCCCTCCCCAGCCGGAGGGCCCAGCAGTCGCCTTCCCCTGGGCTGCACCTCGCATTTACCCACCCCACAAACGACCCTGATAAACTGACTTTTCGCCTCCCAATGAAGATCCCTGAAAATTAGGTTCCGAGTTTATGGTCGACTCCAGGCAATGGGTGATTGCCCTGCCTGGACCTTGGGGTCCGAAAGAGGAAGTGTGGGGGAGGGGAGAGCTAGGACTTTCTGTCTTTCACCTCTGTTCTGTCTGTTTTTCTCCTGGCGGTGATGAACAGCTCGTTTGCCCCTTAGTGTCCTCTCCTAAGAGGGTCACAGAGAGAAGTCCCGCTGTGTGTGGGACTCTGTTCTCTGCCACTCTTTAGCTGTGCAATCTTGGGAATGCCACTGAATCCCCCCAGGCCTCAAATTTCCTATCTGTAAAATGGGAATAGTAAGAACATTTACCTCAAAGGTACTTGTAAGGATAAAGGAGTTGATTTTTGTTAAGCACTTCCGACAGCACTTGGCACACTGTAGGAGCAATAGGAAGGTAGCTGTTTTAAGTTCTTGAGGCAAACGGGGCCCTTCGAAAATTCACTAGGTCTATGCTACTGCCTTCAGGTAGGGCCATGTCAAGCCATGAAGCAAAAGAAGTAATCCTGTGTTCGAAACCCTCCTGAGAAGGTCGCAGGGTCGTATAGCCACTCAGTCTCGCAGTGAGCGCTCTACGCAGCCGGAGATCTTACGAGAACCAGCCTGGATCTCCTTACATGACGGTGTGGGCACCTTCTGTCTTTTGCGGGTTTCAATAAAGACTGTCCCCCTCCGGCTGGCCCTCTTATCCTACCTCATGAGCTTTGTCCAACCAAAATGGCCTCTGTAGTTTCTGCATGTCCACTGAGGCCAGGCCCTCTCAGAAGAGGAGGAGCCCAATCCAAAAGTCATGTTCAGGTGACTCTCCTGCCCCCGAGTGTGTCGCCTCCCTTCTCTGCCCCAGCTCCTCCCCTGCCCTGTGCAGCTCGGGCTGTAGACCCCCTTCTCTTGGATTGGTTCGTGACCTACTTCAGTCCGTTGTTGACCTTGTGGTCATTGAAACCTGGCCCTGAGGACACAAGCTGAAAAGCTGAAAACTGTGCCACCACTCTGGAGCTCTTCCGGGACCGCACCAAATAGATGTGATTCACTGGATTTAAAAATCCCACCTTGGCTCAGGACCAGCCCCTACCACTACCATCCTGTGTCTGGCAAGGATGGAGACAACTTTGAACCTCAGAACTTTCTCTCCGAGGCAGAGCAGTCTGGGAAACCGTGTGCTTGCCCTGCGGCAGGACCCTTGTCCCCAGGGTGTGCCGTCTCCATCCGCCATGTGCTCTCTCCTCTGGGCCACACGGGCTACAGCCGGCTTGAGCCCCGGTTCCACCACTGGCCAGCTGCGAGCCTGGAGCGGAAAAGCGTAGGTGGGGTGAGCTCCAAAGTCCTTACAGCTCTAGCACATGCTGCAGTGGTTCTCCTCTGGCCGGCACTGAGCAGATCACCGTGGCCTGTTATCCAGAAGGGAAAACCGAGGCTCGTGGGAGGGATCTGAACGCAAACTCTACCATTAGGCAGAACTCAAGCCCAGGCCCAGAGTTTGAACAGAAACCCAGGAACCCTGCGTCCCAAACCTATACTCTGCCCACCTGGCCTCTCCGGCCACTGCCTGCCAGACCCCGCCCCCAACTTGTGCCCTTGACGCCCTCACCTCCTGGCCCCATCCTCCATCTTCTCTGCCCTCCTGCAGGTGTCTCAGAGGGTTACACAAGCTGGAGGCGGTTAACATGGGATGAGGGAGTAAGTGGGGAGGCAATAGTGCTCTTCCGTCCAGGGATTTAGACTGAATGAAATAGGATCGCTTAGTTCAGGTTCAATACCAGGAACCGTTTCTGTTCTGGTTTGGTTTTAGCTTTGACGTTTGAGAGTTATGTAGGTTTGATTCGGCCTTCAACTGCTTTGTTAAAAGATTGGGGTTGCAGATGGAAGAAAAAAAAAAATCAACCCCGCGTAGATCTCTGATTCAGGAAAAAGTTAGTGGCTGGGATTGGTCCTAAGTGAAACGCAGCAGAGTGTGTGATGAGAAGTTGACTTTGATTCAGTTCCAGCTCTAAGATGGCCCTGGGTACCATCTCGTCCCAGGGACCACAGAGGGAAGGCCAGACTTGTGGCATTCCCCCTTTGGACTTTGTGTCCAGACCCTGCCAGGGAGGCAGGCGGGTGCCCGGGTTCATGGGGTGGAGGCTGCCCCAACTGGCAGAAGGTTAACAAGCCTTTCCAGACGGGGAGATCTTGGGTCGGGCCTGAGGGGGGTTACTGGTTCCACAGCTCCTGGGGCAGAGCCGGTAGCTTGAGGAGACTTAAATCTCCCTGAAGAGGAACGGGTGTCGTAGGGAGGGTGATGAGAAGCGCTGGCCCGTTTCCCCTTCGGAGGAAGAAACAGAGCCCGAACTCCCCCATATAATGGAGACAGAACACGGAGGTCAAGCCAGCAGGAAGCCATGACCCTCACATCTTTTCTTTATTGTCTGCAATAGCCCAGGAACTTTTTTGACTAAAAACTGCTGAATTTCTAGAAGGACCTCAAGGAAATTTCAGATCGGTCCAACTAAGAGTTGTTTTTAATTGTGGGCATTCTTCCAGGTAGAGACCCTTCCCTCTGCTTGAATCCGTAATCATAGTTGCACCAGGGTACAGGGTAGTAACCTCAGCCTTGTGACATCATTGCTGACCCCAGAGTCTTCCTCCACTCTCTGAGAATGAATTAAATGACCCCCCCCCAACCCTTGCCCGGATGCAACAGCTTTGAATGCAAGAGCTACTAGCTAGGCAGAGAAAAGGCTAAGGGGAATTTATTGTGGCGTCAGGCACCAAGCTTGGCCCTTGGGATGAGTAAGTCCCGGTCCTTGCCCCTCAGGAACTCCTGGTGTGGTGGGAGAGGAAAGGCCGTGGTTAGAAGTACAAGAGAAAATTGAAAGGGAATGTGAGGGGGTGGGTGGCCTGAATCCTACAATCTTCCAGAGAAAATGCCTTTTGACCTCACTTTGACTTAGCGCTAGAGTTCATGAGACTTCATCACCTGGTTCCTAGTTCATGTCCTTTCAACAAGTATTTCTCAAGCATCCCATCTTATCCATCACCAGCCAGGTTCCCGAACCCATTCTCGTCCTCAGAGGATTGTTAGAGAAATAGAAAACGCATCCTTGCCTTCACAGTGTTGACAGACTTACGCACATGTGAGCCAATTAGAGAACAATGTGAGTGGGTAGTCAATACACAGTAGCAAGTACATACACAATGAACAGATCAATTGATTATAATCCTAAGACAAAATGGTAGGGGGAAAAAAAGGCATCAGGGTGATGAGCAATTAGTATGGTGGAGAGATTAGGGAAGGCTTCATGAAGGAAATAGGGCTCAAGCTAGAGGGGGTTCAGATGGGCAGAGGACAGAGACAACAAACCAGGCTGGGAATTATTTGTTCAACGGTCAGCTGCTATGTTGGGAACAAGAAACGGGAAGGCAGGAGCATATTCAAACCGAGAACTCCTGGAAGCCAGTTTTTTGTATGACCTTAGGGATTGTCTTTGCAGAGCTTAGACTAGCCCTCAGGAACCCCCAAACCAGCAGCTTCCACATCACCCGGGAATTTGTTAGACATGAGAATTCTCAAGCCTCATTTCCGCTGAATCAGAAACTCCAGGGGCGGGCTCAGCAATGCATTTTCCCAAGCCCCCAAACTCCGCCCCCTAGGCGGTGCTGCCCCTACCCCCGCCTTGAGATGATTCTCAAGGCACGCAGGCTTGAAAACCACTGGACTCCATCTCTGCTTCTTGACCCTGGCCTCTCATCAGATTCACCTGGGGAGCTTTGAATCCCCAAGAAGACGCCCAGGCCACACCCACAGAGGTTCTGATTAATGGATCCAGCCCTGGCATTCGTATCTTTTAAAACTCCCGAGATAATTCCCAAGTGCAGCCCGCGCTGAGAAGCAGTGAACTTGTTGGTGTCTGAGTCCTTTCTTTCTGACTTATTAGGCAGAGCTGGGCTCTGAGAGTCTGAGCCAGGATTTTTGGCTCTCCAGAATCCCAGGGTGAATTTGCACACATGCAGGGATATGTTTGGGGGCAGAAAGACCCTCTTGAGATTCTAAAATCTTGAGTCTCTTGATGACCAGCTTTCTGATCTTTTATGGGATTGTGGAACCATTCTTCCTCGCACGCCTGAGGCAGAAACACTGTAAGCAGATGTTGACTCCCCAACCCTAAACACCAGTCAGTGTGCACAAACACACACTCACACACACACCCTCCACACCATGCTGTAAATATATGTAGACACACGCCACAATAACCACATTGGGATATTCAGAATTGTTCCTAAGGGCGCATACGCACACACAAAAGAACCCACCATCAGAAATCCCAGACCCGGCAGGCTCAGACCACTGGGGAAGGGATCCCTCTTGCTGGAAGCTGGGCTGTTTGAACTGAGAAGCACCTCTACCTTCCCTGAAGCCAATTCTGGTTCAAAGTAGCAAGTAGGGGTAGGGTGGGGGGAATTATCTTCGGTAAAGGGACCTGCTCTCGGCCAAAGCAGGTAATCCCCTGGGGGATGGCTGAGTAGCGATGCTGAGGATGCCTTGTTTCTTTTACAGATTCGAGCTGATGGTCCCCCCCATGGAGGGGTCCAGTATGAGATGGTCTCCGTACTCAAAGACGGGAGCCCCATCCTCCGGGACATGGCCTTCTCTGTTGATGAGCGTTACCTATACATCATGTCTGAAAGACAGGTAAGTGCCCACCCGTCCCTCTTTTCAAAGCCCAGGAGTAACTGATAACCTGTGACCTTTGGTCAGAAACTGTTCATCTAACCAGGGGGTCCACTGGGCTTGCGGCTCAGTGTCAGGGACAGGCAGAGTCCTTGGAGGCTTTCACAGGGAGCCAGAGAGAAGCAACTGGGGCCAGCCACTTCCCGGAGGCTTCTCTCCAGGCCACAGCCCCTGTCTCAGTGCGTGATGAACAGCCCCGCAAGAACGGGCCAGACTGCACGAAGCAGCTTGGTGTGATTAGGGGGTAGATTTACAGCTCCCGGGCCCACAGAGTCTGCTGCTCGAGGGAGCCAAAGAAGTGTAAATAATCCAGGCCTCCTGGCTAGGCCTGATCCTGGGAGAGACAGACCCAAGATGGGGCCCCAGAAGGTGATAAAAATCTTGGCCTGAGTCATAGACTGATGCCAGTAGAAGCTGGCCGGCTCTGGGAAGCCAGAGTTGGCCTGAGAAACAGACTTCTACCCTCTGCACAGTAACCACTGGGCAGGGTCCCCACCTTCTCTGATGAAGCATGATTCCCCCCTGAGTGTATCTGCTCCGAATATGTGTGAGCAAAGAGAAGGTAAATGCGGGATAGCCACAGTGATGGGCAAGGTGGCGGGGGATGGGGAATGGAGGATTCACATATTAATGGTGATGCAGAAAGCAAAGCAAAGACCTTCAGAAAGGCTGGTGTCTGCCATTCGTTCAGTCAGTGGGTCTACTGCTGCTCAGCAGGACGATGGTCTTGACATTGACTCGGCTAGACAAAGATGCTGGGCTGGAGGACCAGTGAGCGTCACGAGGTACCTTCCAGCTCCTGAGTGTTTGTCGTCCCAAATACACTGCAAAGATTCCCGGTGTACTTGGTGAACCCCACCTTGCCCAGAGTTCTTTTCCTCTTTTTTTTTTTTTTTAATATAAGAATTCTGAATCCGGGAATGAGGGAAGAGTGGAGGGAGGAAGGAAGCGACCAATGGGCACATAAATGCACTGAGGGAAGCAATGATGCAGCTCTAACTCAAAAATTACTTCTTGAGAACAGATGACACAAATCCTATGCAGATTGCATGCAAATTTTATCCAGACCCCCTTGAACCCACCTGTCTTTTTACCTTCTTTCATATGGCCCCTGCAGTTGAGGCATAAACAGGGGCAGATGGGAATTTGGTGAAGCTGGAGGAGGCTTAGCCTAACCTAGGATGGGGAAGACAGTCTCGGAAGTAAATATTGATGTCTCATTCTAATAAAACAGTCCGTGGGCCCTAACAAAACCCATTACTGGGAATATATTTATCGGGAACGATGTGCTGGGAAAGCATCAAAAGGAAGGGGACTTGACCTCTACCCTCAGGTTGTTTACAGACTTACGAGGGAGACACGTAGCCAGTTATCTGTAACATCCCACTGAAGCCTATAAATATTCTGCCTTTTTTCCCTATTCTTTTCTATTTATAGACATAAGGTTATTTCTTAAACAGAAACAGTGGATGCTCACCATGCAAATTCCGGCAATACATACAGAAAAGAAAATAGCAATGAGTACCCAGACAGGTCTGCCCAAAAGGTAACACCATGTCAACATTTGGTGAATACCATTCTAGATGCTTCTGCAGGATTATAATCAGACAGAGGGATGGATGGATAGATGGCAGTCCAGATAGGTGGATAAATGATGGTCAGAAGGATCCAGCAGATCCATAAAATGTGATATTTTCAGAACACGTTATGTATGCCTGAGGACCAGGAAGGTAACTTTTGGTAAGAACTCTTTTCTTGGGCTCTCTGAGCCCAGTGTGGTGGAAAAGCATTGACAGCAAGCAGAAGTGACCAGTGAGGCCTTAGGAGAACTGAGAAGATGCCTAGGCTCAGATTTTGGCTGCATATCTGTTTCTCAAATGGGATGTTTTCTGGAATTACATTCAAAATGTGGCCAGAGGAGAAGGGCCTGGGCCTGAGCTGGAGCCTAACAAGTGGCCTTTGGGGAATAGGATGACCTCCTGAGATCGTGTCTGGTGTCACCTCCGAGAGCATCAGCCCTGGCCCAACCAAGGGTCTGCCTAACGTATCTCAGAGTGTCCTGGCCTTTGTCCTCATTTTCTGCTGCTGCTGTGCCGTTCTTGTGCTGTCTGCCCCAAACACAGGGCTTCCATAGTAGCTGGTCCCACTGAGCAGCTATGGGAAGAACTTGGGGTTAATGGGGCTGTCTCCAGGCAGGTGAGATATTAGCCAAGAGAGCTCCCCATGCCAGGTGGGGCTGTGATCTGTGGGCAACGTCTAAGGGGGATTTGTAGCCGAGCTCTGAGACCTGTCACCCTGAGAGCTGTAAATTGTGTAGAAATGGGTAGCAAGGTGATTTCACCTGGGGATGGTCCCAGGGATAAGGGCCAAGAACAGCTCAGGGGGCCCATCTGTCTGAGCCCAAGCAACTCTGAGTATGGGTACTCACATCCTTCAAGAAGCACTTTCACGGGAGCTGTTGAAGACGGAGTCCCATGGCTTAGGGGTCTGGTCCAGTTGTGGCTAGATCTGGAAGCACGACCCTCTCCCTGGTCATGAAATAGAGAAGTTGCTTCAGATAGTAAGATTGTCTCTGAAGTCTGAAGCTCTGATTTGGATCCTGTCTCAACAGTCCATAGCCACGTGGCCTTAAACCAGTCGCTTAGCCTCACTGTGCCTCACCGGGGTCAGTGTGAGGTTCGGCAGAGAGTCCGCTCAGCAGAAGGGAGTTTCTCTCCCATGATCTCACATGCCACACAGACCCTGGTCACTGAGCTTCCGTAGGGCCCCTTCTGGCTCTCAGGCCTTTACGATTCCACCTCAGGAGGTGGGGACCATGACTGATGATGAAGGGGAAGTGAAGTGGCTGTGGGCTACAGCCAGTAGGCCTCGGGCTGAGCCTGGAGCTCCATGTTCTAGTCCGGGCCTGCCTCTGACGAACTAGGGGGCCTAGACTCTTGAGTTCTCACAGACTCAGTTTCCTCCCTTTCAGAGACACAGTTAACAAATCTAACTCTAGGCTCCCTTTCCTGTTGAAGAGGCTTGTCCAAGGTGTTGGGATTGAGACTCTCCTCTATCTCCAGAAGACAACACCAGAACCACAGGTTCTGAGGTTAGACCAAATGAGGAACTTTTAAAACAAGAGTTGTATGAGGCCGTGGGTGTCCGTGGGAACTTCCTCCCCGAACGGTGACAAGAGAGGGCGGAAATGCCGGCTGGTTATGGATGAGCGTACTGCTGTTTTGAGGCAGTGATTTAAGACTTCTGAGGTTCTGGAAGACCTGAGACCTTCTAAGACATCATGGGGATGGGGCTTCCCCTCACTTTCTGGTAAATCTCTGAGCAGCCTGCTGCCATCCCGGCCCTCACCTCATCCCCACCTCTTGTCTCTCTGCCCCCCTGCTGCTTCCCCAAGACACAGCACCTGTTGTACCTTTGGCATCTTGGGAGTGTAGACCCAGTCTCTGGCCTCAAGTTCTGCCTAGAAAAGTTTGCACCTCCCCACGGAACTGGAACGATCCCATACAGCTCATTCATTCTCGCTCCCTCCCCCTCTCTCGGTTAATTACACGTAATTAAGAAATAGGACTAGTAAGAAGTGTTGGGTCACTGGTGCCACCGCCTAACAAGCCGATGTTAATGGACTGTTAATAGATCCAGGGCTGGCCAGTCCCAGGGGAACATTTGGGAACTGATTTCCCAATCCTGCTAATTGCCCAGGTGCCCCATGGATAGGATGCCTGGTTCTTCCCTAGAAAGTCGGCCCCGGCTTCCTCAACAGCAGATTGACAGATGCTGTGGATGTGAATACAAGTTCTCCCGTCTCCTCAGTGTCTAATGGAAGTCAGACAGCAAGTCCAGGGGAAATCAGGCTACAAGCCAAGCGCAGAACTGAGCGAGAAGATGAAAAGAAACTTGATAGCTCCAGTTTCCACCCAACTCGTCAGGTTGGCCACTCCCAGATAAAGAATATAACGCTCTCCTCGACGTGGATGGGAAAGAGTATGGGGATGGAAGCAATTATTCTATTTTATACTTTAATTAGTTTGAATTAGCAGAGGGAATAGAGGCATAAAATGATCCAGCGAAGGGTGAAATGGAAAAAGGGAGTCACAGTGGAGAATGGCTCCTTGCAGGCTGGAAAGGGCCTTGGGAACAGCAGAAAGGCTGGCAGTGGGGACGTGCACGTGTGTGTGTGTGTGTTTTCGGGTGGGTGGGGGCATGGGATGCAGCTGTCTATTTCAGAGCCTGGGAAGGCAATATAGCGTAGTGTTTAAGAGCTGGAGTCTGAGAAGCAGACTGATCTCCATTTAACCCACAGCCACTTGCTAGACATTCAGCTTTGAGATCTCACACCACTAACCCTCAGTTTCTTCATCTGTATAATGGGCCGAATAATGGTAACCGTTGTGTCTGACACATAGTGCCTTCAGTGTGCTATATAATTATTATCATCATTGCTACTATCAGTCATATTATTAGAAGTTCTCTGGGACCCCAGAGAAGGCTAGAACCCTCTCCACTTAAATTATGGCTGGGATAGAGTTCCCAAGTTAAACACCTCCAACCTGTCATTCCTGCCGCTCCCTCCTAAGGGACGGCTCAGAAGCCTGTGGCCTGGCCCAGTGACAGCATCAGGCTAAGTCGCTCATAATCTGCTATTTATTTTAAAAATCCAGGAATGTGCCCAGCAGACTAAACAGTCCCGCTCCCCTTGATATAGGCAGAGGCAGCCCCGGACCCAGATGTGAGGCCCAGGAGGCCAGTCATGCAGGCATCTATGGAAAGAAGGGAGGGGCACCCTGAGTGTTGGTCAGGCCCCAAGTCCTCAGGGTCCTGTCTGGCTGCACTCGAGGACACGGGGCCAAAAAAGGGCCACCCATGGGGCTTTTCATTTCTGGCCTCTACGGGTAAGGAAACCAGGTCTCAAAACGTAGGGCTGCCATTCCCTGAGTAGTGGGCACTCAGACCCCAGTTCCGAGTGACCTTGTGTTTGTCTGTAGCTAGCTCACTGTTCTGGTCATTTATTGCTACATAACAAACCACTTCAGAATTCTGGGATGTGAAACAAACATTTTATTATGTTCCGAAGCTGTGTCAGTCAGGGACACAGACGTGGTACATCGAAGAGGGCTTGTCTCTTCTCTAAAACACAAATAACTTGGGGTGCTAAGATTTCTAGGGACTAGAATCTTCTGGAAGCTTCTCCTGTCTGGGAACTAGAAGGCTCTGCTCAGCTGGGACTGTTGACCAGAGTGCCTCAGACAAGTTGTCTCCATGGGGCACAAGATTTCCTCACAGCACGGTGACCCCTAGAGTCCAACTTCTTGAGCGTGGCAGATCATGGCAGACACAGCAGCTGAGGACTCAGTGAGTGAGCCTTCCCACAAGTAAGGTAGAATTGTCGCCCTTTAGACACACCCTTAGAAGACGCAGAGCTGTCTCTCCTCCCTTCCCCTTCACCTCTCCAGAGCCAATCACCTCAGGTGATTGTGATTCCATGGCCCATGAGCACACTTTGAGAGGCAAGACTCAGGGAAGATAAATACATGATTTCCTGACCCCCAGGGTCATGGAAACACAGAGCATCAGAGCCAGTAAGGACCTTAGGTATCACCCATCCTGACCCCACAGGAGAACAAGGAGGCCCAGGGGGCATCTGAGTGGCTGAGCTGCCACTTTAGTGTCATGCAACGCCCAACACCCAAGTCCAGAGTCATCAGAACTGGCCTGATTTCCCAAAGCTCACAGGGAAGCGCCAGGGGCTTTAAAGCCTACTGGTGATTAGCTAAAGGTTGTGTAGATCCTAAATGAAGCCCACATTAAATGTGGGCTCGGAAAGTGCTTCCTGCAAGCCTGCGAGGGAATCCACCAGGAAGAGGGTCACTCTGCCAGGAAATCGCCCAGACAGTGGCACACAATTTTAAGGGGTTCTCCCGGGCAGCATCTCTGCGGTGATAATACATCAGCCCCCTCGGAAGGAAGGCCAGCCTCCGTGGTGCCCCGCCTGGGCTCTGCAGGGCCGTGGCTGACTTAGACCGCAGAGAAGCACAGGAAACTGACCTTCTAACTACCACCGCCTTAAGTAATTCAAGAGAGTTGGAGCAAGAAAAACTTTGGAAACACAAATTATTTGGGAAGATTGTAAGCCATCCTTCTCTGAGGGGCTCATGGGCAGGAGCGATCCCTTCCCTGGCCCTCGGTTAAGGGGCTTCCGTTGAAGGTGTGTGCTGGGTGGGGAGGACGAAGGCAAGGCCGGGCCACACCACCCCGGTGTGCCATCCCCGGATGTGCCAGATGCCCCGGCTAAGCAGAGAGCTAATTTGGGTTTCCTTGATTTGGGGGAGGGCCTACCTACTGCAAACCTGGACCTAGTACCCAAAATAAGCATTTTCAAAGGGTCTATCGTGACTCGGAAGTAAGAGTCTCCTACCTGGAGCCCGCCCCACCAGCTGCCAGACCCCAAAGGCATCTAAATGCTTGAGGCAGGGAAAGGAAAAAATGTGGGCAACCACACTTCCAGATGTTCCCTGCTCATTTATTTTGACATCTCAGACTATTATTTTGATTGTGCACATTTGTTTAGTCCAGGCGATAAGGCTTCCCAGGGTGCAGGCAGAGCGTGCCAAGGTGTATTTTTACAAGGCACCGGCGTCCCAGTAACAGGAGCCCTCCCTCTGCCCTGGGGCGGGAGACCTGGGCTGAGAGGCAGGGGGAGGAGAGAATGTGAGCAGGCTTGGACTGTAGCAGAGCCTGAGGGGCTTTGGGGAGAATTACAGAGTTTGTGGATTAGGAAAGTGAGGATAAGCGAATTTCGGCTGCACTTTTGTTTTCAAATGTGTCACTTTCAGTCCAAGCCTTTGATGCACATGTGTTTCTGGTTAAGGATGGGGACCCCGGTGTGGCCCAGGAGCTAAGCTGCTCCTTTCCGTGCCTTTCCCAAAGGAAGGGCAGAATCCTGCCTCTTGGGGGAGGGGGCCCAGGGAAAGGGGACCACCCCAAGCCTGGGTTTTGATTTTCCCTCTTTCTCCCCTTCCCCTGCCCGCCATTTCAAATGTCAAGGAACAAAGAGGCTGACACAGAGCTGATTCCCTGGCTATTAATATTCTCATTGGAACATTTTTCTAATAAATATTTTCACATGAGAGAAAGGAAACGCAAACCCACCCTATTAATCAGACGCTTGGCTTGTTGTATTTAAGAGAGAAAACTCCAGCCTCTTATTTTAAAATCCTTTGGTTTGGAAAGAAATGATTGAACACAATGCCCAGGCTGGGAGAAGTAGTGCCCAAAAACCTCATTTCTCTAAATGGGCAGGGGGGCTGGAGACTTTGTCTAATCCTTGGCAAGGGATTTGATTTCTCTTTCTAGGCAGGTCGTGCTGAACACTGACAGTCTGCCCGCCCAGGGTGATGTTCCTGTTTCTGAGAGATGGGAAATGATAGGGTCTCACCACCAGCAGGAAACCCACTCACGCCCTGCCTTGTTTTTAAAGGTGAGGAGACCTATGCCAGGTCACTTGCTGATGTCCTCCCCTGAATGACCAGGAGAAGCAGAATTAATCCTGATGAACCTGGTCCAGCCCAGCATTCTTTTCCCAACTTGACAACATCTTCCCCGGGCACAGGCAAGAGATAAAACTGGTTGTCTTTAAAGACTTTCAATTAAAAAAGAAAAAAAAACACCAACAACACCACCTGGGCCCAAGAGAGTCACTGAAGATGTTCCCGAGGGTCAAATTAAAATAGGGAAAGATTTGCATACCATTTGCATACATAGACTCATTCACTCAACAGACCGTTAAAGTGTCTACCATGTATAATGCATAGAGCTGTCCACTGACAAGTCATTTGCATATGCAGATATAGGTAGGGCAGCCTTTCTCAGTAATATTGCAGCCAAATGTTACAAATAGGGCTGCCTGACGATAGGTACCTTCTTGATTTCTTTCTGCTCTTTTCAGTGCAACGGCAGCCCTGGGAAGTGTGCTTGTGTGCAGTAATAAATAAAATAGAATCCCTGCCCTCAGGGAGGTTCTGGTGGGGAAGAAGGACGGGGAGACAGATTGCGATAAGGAGTGAGCCCGGCGGTAGCAGAGACACGCAGTGTGTTCCGTGACTGAAGCAAGTCCTACCAACCGGGGAGAGGCCTGCCCTTGTCTTTCCATCTCGGGGTCACCCCGGCAGAGGGCTCATTTGCTCTCTGACGCAGCATTTCGGAGCTGGTTAGACCTCAGAGATTACCGAGTGAAGAGCCGCCTTTTCTCTGATAGGTGAGGACGGGAGACAGGAGGGGGAGGTGACTCTTGAGAAGGGAAGGTCTACCGAACCAGAATGTGAGGAAGCAGATGCCCCTGACGATGGGCCATTTCCGGACCCCATGAAGAGTACAAGCTCTAGACTGTGCCCGCCTGCTGAGGTTTGAGGCGTTACTCCCCACTTCCTGCTGTGTGACCTGGGACTTAAAGCTGGAGTTGCTTTACCTTTCTTTGCTTCGGTTTCCTCATCTGCAAAATGGGCATAATTATGGCGTCTGCCTAAGGATTAAATTAAGTGAATGAATACATAAAAAGCCCTCTGAAAAATATCTGGCGCCTATTACCTGCTTAATAAATGTTGGTAGTCGTCATGGTATTTTATGATCCTGACCCATGCATAATCACCAGGCTCAGGCCCTACGGATCACGCCCTGCCTGTAGCCACACCTAAAAGAGAAAATGAACCACCCTGCCCTGACTCCCAGCTCTACTTTAAGATGTGTTGAAATCTAACTAACATTCAGGTTGTGTTTTTCTTATTCTAGTTTACAAACATGACCTCAGCTAATCCAACAGTCCCCTGGGAGGAGAAGTACTGGCCTCACCTCTTTTAGAGATAGGAACACTGAAATTCAAGTCTGGCTAAGTCATTTGCCCGGAGCCACCAAGCTGGTTAAGAGCCAAGCGAGGACTCCACCCCACCCTCCTGAAGCCGGAGCCACGCGTCCCAGTCTGGAGACGGCGCCCCCTGGCTGCCGTGTGTGGGGCACAGAGCCCTTCCCCTCCTGTTCCCTCCCCACCTGGTTCCAAATTAAGGAAAAGGTTTAGCAGCGGCTTTGAAGGCTTCAGGGGACCAGCACGGACTCCTAGGTCCTCGTTTGATACCTCCCAAGGAGACCGGAGCAGTGCGCTTTTTGTTTTCAAAACCAACAAAGGAGAGTGAGCACTGCCCGGGGCCTTACGTGGACCGTCCGGGGAGATGGCTCTGGTGGTCAGAGTGGATGGAGAGAGAGTGTCCTGCCCGAGGGAGGTACAGCTGCGGTGTGGCCTGTGTGGCCGACCACAGGCTTCACAAGCATTATCTGGAGTCCTTACAACAAGCTTGGAAGGTGGGCGTTGTCACCACCGCTGGGCACACAAGGAAGGCTCAGCAAGGTTAAGGGACCTGAGCAAGGCCCTTTGTACCATCCCTAGGAGCCAGGGCTGGGGTGGAGGTGCAGGCTGGTGTGGTTGTAAGGCTCCCGCCCTGCTTGCCCCACCCCACCACCAGGGAGGCCCAGGGGGTGATGCCATGACCCCCTTGGACCCCCTCTACCCCTATCCATAGCTGGCCATCTTTGCAAGGGGAGCAGGTCCAGAAGACATGAGGCCCTGATTCAGCCCCTCCCAGGCTACTCCAGTGTGAACCAGACAAATGGTATCCGTGCCTTCGCTGCCCTAAGGGGGAAGGGGGTTCTTGGGCTCTTGGGTTCTGTGCTTGCTGTCTTGAGACTCAGGAAGCCCCACAGTGACGCCCCAGAACTCTGCAGCCTGCTTTTAAGCTCCTTCCCGGAGCTTTTGCTCATGCTCCCTGTGTTGGGTTTCTGTAATTGAATGTGTTTTATTTAGACCATAACATTTAGTGCCACTTTGGATTTCCAATTAGGCTTCAATCAAACGCCGAGAGTCTGATTCGTTTTGTTGTTTTGATCAACACAAAAGATGGCAACATCAGAGGAGCCGTCATGAAAAGTTATTTCCATCCGCTGATGAGTAGGACAGTTGCTGTGATGTGAAGATACGGCTTCGGAAGTGCCGAGAAATGCACCAGGCGTTGTCAGCAAAGGGCCGGGGGGGGGTGCAGGGAGGGGAAGTCAGCGAACCCTTCTGAGGTGCATGATTGGAAGTTCTGAGGGGCACAGCCCATTCTCCACAGAGAGGGCAGGAGGTGAGTGCTGGCTGCTGGGCCCACTTGTTGAGGCTCCTTCCTCTTGGGCCGGGGGTCCTGCGGGCCAATGCAGGGAGCAGGAAGGAGCTGAGCCTCAGTTCCACTGGCCGCTGGTACGCAGGTCTTGGGCCTTTTATGCGGGACAGGTTCCGTGAACACAGGGTTCCCAGAAATGGGAAGCCGACCATGGGTCGCTTTCTCTAGACAACAACCTCTGCAGTCCTCAGCCAGAAGTGACCAGCTGTGCTGGCTTACTGACACGCGGGGGTGCTTCCTCAGGGCCCGTGAGTCCTGGCCTGCCACTCACATATGCTGCCCAGCAGACAACTGGTCTCCTCGGGGCCTGGTCCCAGGGAGGACTTGAGAACCGAACTGGGAGCTGTGAAGGAGGTGTGTGGGGGAGGGTTGGGGAGGGATGGCAGGAGGTGACAGGAGAGTGACAGGGGAGTGGTGAGTTAGGATTCTGCCTCCAGTTAATCCCTGGAATCTCCTCCATATGTCTGAGCGCAGGCCCGCTGGAGCCTTAGTTTCCTTAATGAAGAAAAGATATTTGAATGACCCCTGCGGCCATGACATTTAGCACCTCCACTCTGGCCATGAGCCTCCTCCAGGGACAGAGGCTGACGTGGGTCTGGGAGTGTGTGTGCTTATGAGAACAGCATACGTGGCGGACACGTCAGATGAGAGCAAGCATTCCTGTGTTCTGGGCGTGGGAAAGGGTAGCCACACGACTCGGCTCTTTCAGACCACAGGTCAGGGCTGTGCTCGCTGGGGGGAAGGCAGGTCTGTGCTCTTTCTCCTCGGGCTTGCTCAGTCTTCAGAGCCCCACTTGGCTGCATTTTCCAAGCTGACCCTTTGATCTTTCCATAGCCTGCCCAGCTCAGGGACCCCGCGTCAGCCACTGTCTCCAGGTCATGGTTTGTGTGCTACACAGTTAAATTCCCAAAGCCTCTTCCACTCTGCTCAGAGCAACCCTCCTCACTCCCCCTCCTGGTTATTCCCATACCCCACCTCTGCAAACAGGTTGGGGTTTGAAATTTGCACCAGGTGGAGGGAGAACTGGCTATGTCATCAGCTGCTGGTGGCTTAGCAAACAGTCTGGGTTCAGCCTCTGTCCCGCAAGTAATGTTTAATGAGAAGCAGGAGATGGGCAGAGATGAGAGTTGGGCAGGAGGAAGATTGGAAAGAGAAAAATGAACAGAGCTGAGAACAATGTCTTAGTTAACCACTCAGCTTCCAGGCAATTTATCAAACAACCTTTGAGAACCTATTGTGAGCACAGAGCTCGTTGACAAAATCACACATATGCCAGGGAAAAAATATTGTGATACAGTGTGCAGAGAGGGCTGGGAATGCAGGAGAGGGTGCTTTCCAGTAGTCTGTGGATCAAGGAAGGCTTCCTAGAGGAGGTGTTGCTCTAGGTGACTCATGAAAGCGGGGGCAGGGGGGAGCTCACCAGGTGGAACAAAAGGCACAGGAGTATTTCTCAAGTGAAGGAAAGCACAGAGACATGAACAAGTTCAGCGTATTCAGGGAATAGTCCCCCAGTTTGATGTTGCTGGAGCTGAAGTCAAGGGTCAGGAGCTCTCCGTCCTCGAAGACTATCCGTAGCTCACAGGTGGCAAGAGGCCTTCAGGTGGACTCAACCCACCCACCCATCCCTCCACCCAAGAGAAGGTGCTTCGGGCTCCCTCATTCCCTGCTGCTGCCCCCACAGAACTTGGCAGAAAACGATCATGCACCAAGCTCCCAGTGTTTCCCCTTTGCTGACAGCAGCATCCCCCCTCCCCCCCTCCAAGGGCCAAGGATCTGAGAGGCACCCCCAAGAGAAAGAGTGCCAGGGCCGGTCACAGCCCACCCCCAACCCCTTTGTGATCACGCCAGCCTGCACCACCCTTCAGGATGGCCACTTCTCTGTACAGGGAGGAAAAGTTCTGCTCATCTAGGTTCACAGGAAGAGGAAGAAAGAGATCGTACCCGCTTCATTCATTCATTCGGTCATCCCACCAACATGTTTTGGTAGCAGAGACCTTGCCTCTCTGGGCCCCTTCTGTCTCCCGAAGAGATACTGTGGTGTGTGGCCCTAACTAGCGGCTTAATAAACACTTGTTGAAGGTTAGGAAGAGAGGGAGGGGATGACAGCAGATAAGAAAAGAGAGAATGCATGGGAAGGAGACCCTGTAGGATAGTGTAAGGAGCTCATCTTTGGGGGCAGATCGGCCTGCGTTCAAATCTTGGCTCTACCATTCTTTGGCAGGTCCTGGCTTGTCCTAAGCCTCAGTTTTCCCTTCTGTAAAGTGGGGAAAATGATAATATCTGCCTTCTAGCGCTGCTGAGCTGAAATGACGGAGCCTCACAAAGTGGCTGAGACAGAGCGGGAGCCGAACCTTGGAGACAGGTCCAGCTCTGCCCTCTTCCTTCTCTCGGGTTCACCCACGAGCTCCCCGGTTCACTGCCGCTGAGCCCCCGCAACTAACATGTTGCTCATTTTTCATCCTTAAGTCATCTGCCAGTTGCATCTATTTCTAGCCTCTGTCTTAGGAGACGAGAATAAGGAAGGGAAACAGATAACTGCAGAAGCTCATTTGCCAATTGTCAGCGCCTGCCGTCAGCACAGCTCTCTGCCTGCTTCTCCCTGGGTGCCTGGAAAAATCACTATGACCTTTTATTTACTCGTTGATCTAGTCAGCTCAGGTCTCTCTGTCTCCCCCCGCCCCTCCAGCCCACCCTCCGCATTCCCACCCCTCCACCAGCCCAGGGCTGTCTCCTTGCCTCCCGTGCCCCCCATCTCACTGCGGGGTGGGCCTGCTCTGCCGGTCCCTCGGAGCCTCCCTGTCTTCATGATCAGATTCTTAAAAACCTGTGGGCACAGACACACAACAGGAAGAAGCAGAATCTGCCCGGTGCCGGCACCAGGGAGGGTTCTTGCCTTTGATCCTCCTCCATGGGCCTCCTTTGAGTTCCCATTGCACCGAGGAGCCAAACAGAGGTTGGGTTAGGCCAGCCAGTGACCTGCCCCCCGAGCAAGTGACTCAGTGAGGCCCAGCGCTGCCGCCGGGAAGAGCAGATGTGCCTCCCAGGCCCCCACCCAGATTTTGCCCTGTGAGCTCTACCTTGCACCTCCTCTTCCATCTCCTTCCCCGAACCCCCACCCTCTCCTCACACCTCTTTTGCCTCCTGGCCTGCCCTGGCTGGTGGCTGTTTCTGCTTTTCCTCCCTTGGCCCGGGCGTGCCTTCACCGGTGGCCCCTCTGAGCCAATTGGGCCGAGGTGTGCAGCCCTGGGGATATGGGGGTGGCAGCTGAGGGTGGTGACAAGGAGACCGACAGGGCTAGCAAGTGAGTGCTGACAAGAAGACACTCCACAGAAGCCCCGGGAGGCCGGGAATGAGCCAGGCGGACCCGAGGTGCCCATGCTTTGGCTGGCTGCGGGAATTAACGATGTATATACAATGTTCACAGTGTGTGTGTGTGTGTGTGTGTGTGTGTGCATGTGTGCGTGTGTGCAGGGCACAAACGTAGGTCTGTATATCAGAAACCCCCAAATTGGCATCCAAAAAAAAACTACCCGAGATAGAATATGGTTTTCTTACTCCACTGCCTTCGGGCCGTATGCCTTGGATGTCCCAGAGCCTTCCTGGCCGAGCTCAGAACTGGCCAGCCAGATGGCTCCCTCGAATTTCAGGGAGAGGAATTTTAAAAAGCCTCTTGTGCAAGTCAGCCCCCTGCTTCCCGAGCTCTCTTCTTGGCCCTCGCTGTCAGCATCAATTTTCTGCAGGGAGTGATTTAACCTTCATTTATTCATTAATTCTTTTTTCCCCTTAACTTCATTAGGTAAGATTTATAAAGGTGCTGAATTGGAAAGGTCACCTGTCCCCGGGCCCAGGACACAGTGTGCCTGCATCCCTTCTTGTGAGCTTCCTTCCGGGAGGGCTGTGGCGGTAGGGAGGGGAGGGGAGGGGCAAGGAGAAGGTCAGAGCAGAGCTTGTACCTCCCCAGGAAGACAGGCCAGGCAAGGGGGTTCCAGGCCCTCTGAACACACTTTGTGGTACCTGCGTGCTGGTGGGAGGCCCAGCGGCCGGGGGGAAGGGCAGCCTGGGTTCAGCAGCTCTGGAATCCCCACCGCACCTCTTTACTAGACTGACCTTTGCCCAGTTACCTAATGTAAGCCCTCATTTTCCTCTAAGATACATTGTCAGTAATGCTAGGCTCTCCTTCATGGGGTTGTGGCAGGGATTAAGCTGGTGACGTCAGAAGACTGAGCACGGGACATGGGGCACAGTAAACATTCAACAAACAGTAGCTTTTTAAGAAGATCTTACATCTTCCCGGTCCTACCCTGGCAGTCTTGGGCAGCCGTTAGCTGCCTAACCGCTAGAGACTGGCCGGAAGGGAGTCTGATTTCTCCAAGAAAGGCGAGCCGCATAGTCCATGATTGGTCCTATCTCCAGAACCACAGGAAAGGCCTAAGCTCTTAGAAGAGCCATAAAAAGACAGAGCCACCCCTTGATTCAAGATTGCCTCCCCAGGCCCAGGAGATTTCTGCAGGAAGCCAGGCTAAGCTGCCATCCTGCTCTCTGCCCTGGCCTGGTCGCACTCTCCGCCCGGCCCATCCCGTGGTTGTCTGTAGTCACGGGTCTCTCCCGAGCCTCTGAGGCCCCCTGGGAGCAGCCTTCAGCCATCTCATCTCAAGGAGCTGTCTCTCTCATTAACAGCCTCCCTAGATGAAGGAAAAATAGACTCAAGGCTCAAGAACCATGCAGGTATTTTGAACTTGTAGAAAGCAGAAAGTGTCTGCCTGCTGCCAGCTCCCTGTGTCCTTGCTCCTGGGCCCCCAGCAGAACTCAAAACCTCCCCAGTCCACTCCAATCAGAAGGAATTCGGCTCTTTGAGTTCCTTTAACTTCATGGTAAAAATGACAGTAAATATCCAGTGTCTCCCGCATGAGGTTCCAAGCTTCTAGGAGACGGATGCAGGTCGGAGGTACCCCGGCCCCTCCCGGCACTGACTGTGCACTCATTCCCTGTTCGAGAAAATGCTTTTAATAGGAAAGCGTGGGGGAATGGGGGTAGGCAGATCTGTTCTGTGGGCCAAGCTGAGAATATTGGGTTTGAATATGATCACAGAGAATGACAAGAATTAATTTTACCTGCTATTCTTAGAGTTAGGGCCTCTGGAATGCTCAGAGAGCAAATTGGAGTGTGTCCAGATTAACGAAGAAAACTTCCAGAATCCCATTCCCCCCCACCTGGGATCCCCTGTCTGTTTGCCATGCCACTGAGGAGTAGTTTGCAATAGAGGAAGGAGCCCTGGGGCTGGGAAAATCTGCCCAGGGCCTCCTCTTTGCTAAGCAGAATGAAGAGCAGAGCTGAGCAATGGACAGCAGCACCCCCTCCCCACCCACCCCGAGGAGCTGTGGGGACTGCTGAACAGTAGCCATGGGGAGACGTAAACTGCTAGTCTGGTCCCAGGGCGGTCCTCCTTGGTATGCAAATCACTTCATATGTATCATATTAGTTTGTTCTGTCCTCACGCTCCCAGATTTAATGAGATTCTTTGGGCATTGTTAATAAACAATGCTTGACCTTTTTAGAGTGGCAACACTGTCTTTTTATTTCATGAAATAGGGCCCTACACAACAGGCCATTTGGTATCGTTATTGTTCCATTTTCAAATGAATTTAGTTCTAAAAATGAGTTCCTGGGAGTCTCACAGTACCCATTGAGATCACTGGAGATACTGATCACTGAACAGCCCCGATAGAAGGGACCAGTAATCATACCGGCACTTGAAGGGCATTCCTCATTAGCGGAGTCCTTCCCCGCTTCTCCAGCTGTGGCTGGTAGCACGGCCACCATGCATGGCCTCTAAAGGCCACTGCAGCTTGTAGCACTGTCTTAGCCTGCCTGTGGACAGTCTCCTCTCCCTGGGATTCAAGCTCAGTCAGTCCTGGGATTTGTGAGGAAGAAAGACAGCCTGGCATCACCCTCTTTCACTGGGCTTCCCTGAAACATAAGTGATCAGTCAGTGGTAGGTCTGGCTCCATTTTGCATGGAGTCCCGTGGCTTTACCAGTGGCCCTAGACTAACATCTAGTGGCCATGGGGTAATGGTGGTTGGCGGCAGTATGGTCCGTGAAGCGACACACACAATTTAGTCTTTAAGTATTGTCTGTCTCTGGAGTCAGCTGGACTGAATAGACACCGCCCTATCATTCCTGGAACTCAGCACAGCTGCCCTAAGGGACACATCCCGCTTCAGGGACAGAACGAAGGTGATTGACGTTTCCTGAGTCCAATGACCAGCCTCGTCCTTCTCAACAGATCACAAGCCCCTCCTACCTCAGGGACTGCCTGTGACCCAGGGGTGTTGCTTTCCTGCCTCCTGTGGCTACATCTTAACGTACAAAATTACTTTCAACATAAACAATGACAGATAACCATTAGAGAAGAGCCATCCTTTTACATTGTAAAAATAGAGTTGGGAATTGTCACTTTTAAGAGATAAGAGAGAGACATATGGGAAGAATACCAAGAGACTCTCATTTGCCTCTTAACATTAAATCTAAATCATAAAACCATAGACAAGAGACTCTTACATTTGGATCTTGTTTTGTTTTCCTTTGTTCGTGAGAAGCATATGGAGGGCGCGGAGCGCACACACTCGAAACACGCATCCTTTCCCCGCACTTGGGTTCTCCCGGTGGTAAAAATGAATGAAACCTCCCGCTGGCTGCCCTCTGAGTCTGTAACTTCAGGACTAGCCTGGATTCAGTGAGCTTTCTCAGAGTGAACTTGTGGACCTGTGCTTGGGTGTGGGCATATGAGGCTCTCTTCCTTCCCCTTTTCCGCTTTGAGTTAAGAAATTTCAGAAGTCACTAATTTATGCTACAACATGGATGGGAACGTGATGCTAGATGAAAGAAGTCAGCCATAGAAGACCACATTTCGTACGCTTCTCTTTATATGAAATGTCTCGAATAAATCTACACACAGTTGGTGATTGCCTGGCGCAGCAGCAGTTGTCCCAGGAAGAGGGGGGACTGCTACAGGGTACAGGGTTTCTTTTGGGGGTGATGATAACATTCTGAGATTGATGATGCTGATGGTTGTACGATCTATGAAAATATTAAAAACCGTTGATGGGTACACTTCAGGTGGGTGAATTTCCTGAAATTATGAATTATAATTTAGTGGATTATATTGCGATAAAACTGTTATTTAAAAAAAAAATAGTAGGAAGACAGGGCCATACTTGTGTGTCTACTCCACACCCTGGTTCTACCTGGGAACCACCACCCAGATGGGCATGGGCAGCCCAGCACGGATGATGCCAGGGTATAGCATCCACGAGGCCCGCCATCCTCCTCCTCATTTTCTTGTCTTTTTCCTGTCTTCTCTCTGCTCTGCTTCTGCCTCTGTTTCTTGCTATCCCGATTCCTTCTATCTCCCTTCTCCTTTAGCCTTCTCTCTCCACTGATCCCACCAGCCAATTGGCTCCCCTTGACCCCAGGAGGCTGAAAAAGGGAGAGAACAAGAGATAACAGTGAAAATTGATCATACCTATAATAATAAATTATTAATATTATTATAAGTGATTATTAGAGCTGTCCAGGACTTAATTTAATCTCCACAGCATCCCTATTAGGGGGATAATTATCTGTGTTTTATAGATGAAGAAACTGCGGTCAGAAAAGCAGAGGGACATGCCCAGGCTTGTCAGGAGAGAGAACAGAATTCCATCCCAGGTCTGTCTGGTCTCAGAGTCTATTCTCCACAGCATGATAAGACCTCGGAAATGAGGCTGGGCTTGGTTATTTATTGATGAATTACAATAGAAGTAATTTGATGGGGTTCGGAACTGCAGTATCTAAGATCTCATCTGTTGGTCTGATATTTATGGCCATTAATGGATGATATCTGTGTGGCTTTTCCATTCATTATGGTTTTCATTAAGACTCTAATCCTGTTTAGAAGTCTGTTTGTCATTTTTAACTCCTCTGTTTAATCTTGGGCAGCCCTAATCCTTCTTCACGACAAACCCGAAGGAGACGGCTCCTGATGGCTCTTCCTGCCCACAGTTGTGGTGCGGGCAGGGGGCGGGGGGGGGGCAGCGAGTGAGGGTAGAAACGTTAGGACTGTTTGTGACAGGAATGTGGGTGTGGCATGTCAGCGTGAGCATGTGGGAATTGTTTGCACGGGCGTCAGGCTGTTGCTGTGAAGGTGACTGTGTGTTTGTGTTCCATGTGTTCGCGTAGGAACACAAGTTTGTGGTGTATGTGTGTACGTGTGTGTGTGTGTGTGTGTGTGATGGTGTTCTTTTTTCAGAAGCACAGGAATTCTTGAGTGAGGCCTGGCCATTTGCTCCCAAGCAGAGGGACTGCCTGCCCCCTCCCTTTTTATGTGTATAAACTCGTCCCCCACCTCCCCCGAGGTGAGGGGTTGTTAGGAATCCGGAAGGGATGAGGGACCTGCCCGTGAGACAGTCTTGGAAGTCGAAGGGGACTCCTGTCACGCCTCTGGATCTTAAACCTCTCTTTGGAGCTCCCCCACAATGGAAGGAGGGCTCTCCGGCCCTGCGTTGTTGGTTTATAGGAAACATCTTCCATTGGCCTCTACTTCCTTGAGGGAGGCCTAGAGTTGTTTTATTTTGTTGATTCTTACTTAAAATGTCTACTCCCAGTGGAACTAGTAAGAAAAGAAATCTGAATGGGGATACCTTTCTTATGTCCTTTGCTATCGCCAGTACACGCCCCGGAGCTCATTCTCTCTGCTTTGGTTTGTGATGTTTTCCTGCCCAGGACTTTTCACCCTGCCTTCCTCAAGTCCCACCCCTTCTGTGCAAACTTCCCTCTTCCTCAGCCCACTCCTCCAACTTTCTTTCTGCCTCCCACTGACCCCCCGCAGGGATGACAAGAGGTACGATGTTTAGCCCTTAAAAATATTCTGTCTTTGGCTCTGCTAGGCTTAAACTCCAGTAGATCCACACCACACATTTCAACTCTACTCCCCTACAGACTTGGGACATCAGGGCCTACAGACGTGATGGTTCAGGTTGTGTACTGCACAAAAGTATCTGGCTGAGGGGCAAGTGGGGGCCGAAATGAGCCCTCACGCATCTCACCAGCCATGTACCTCAAGGTACACCTTTTTCCAGTTGCACACAAGTGTTGTACTGGCTAGAGGTGGCTAAGAATGGGAGCTTCCAAGAGAGTTCAATCTTGTTGTCTCAAGGCTTGCAGTAGCAGCCAGAAGAATGTTTAATGAGGGCACAGAGAGGGCTGCCTCCCCTTCTTGGCCCCACGTCCTCTTCCGGAAGACCTTTAGCCCCTCTCTGATTAATCCCATCGTGTTCTGATCACCACTTAACTCTGCTTGCCCTCGCCCCGCTCCAGCTTAATTTTCCCTTCTCAGTGTCTGCCTTTTAAGTATCCTAAATCTTGTTTTCACATCTTTGTTATGTCCTTCCAAGGAGTTAGCAAGCTCTAGGAGGGCAGAGAGCATGATTCCATTCCCTTTGCTCTTGGGCACCCCCGTGACATCAATCCGAGCACTCCACCCGCCGTGGGGGCCGAATCCGTGTTGATACAGCTGAGTCACCATCTGAAGGAGAAACCAAAACTCCAGGCTCAAAGCCAGGGGCATTGACTCCACTCCCCAAACACCAGCTCAGCTAAGTGTCTCAGGGTACGCGAACACAGCCAGGTAGCCTCCCTCCTGGCTGTGGACCTAGTTAACCCTGAAATGTCAATAAGGGTTGGAAAGTTCTGGAGAAGCCCAGCCCACCTCATGGTCTCTCCCTAGGGTGACCCAAAGTGCTGGACAGGGAACTTAAGAAGGGGCCCCAATCCTTCACCAGATTAACCTTTGGTTATCACTCAGGGAGGGATGGATGAGATTTCTGATGACAGTGGCTTGGCCGGGGACTAAAGCTGCACCCGTCTGAACCTGAGTTTGGTTTGGGTGACTGGCTGGCCCCCACGAAGGCAGACCATCCCAAGAAATGGCCCTTCACTGGATCTATGACATTAGGGCTTGATTGTTTCCCAGGCAGAACGATGGATAAGGCATGCCCTTTGGCAGGAGAGATAGCTCCTGCCTTTCCTTCCTGAAGACCTCCAACCTAGAGCCCTTGGCTGACCCCCTTCACTTCCATCCCCACCCTTCAGCCTCAGCAGCCCCCGAGGCTCCTCCACACACTCTCACCCTCCAAAATAAAGCATTCTGGCCATCACTAAAGAGCAGTATTGATGCTCCATCCCCGCTTGGCCTAAAATGATAATGCATCACCCGTGGTGTGCATCCAGACGGAGCCAGATTACGCTCAGGTGGTTAAAAGTCCAGGTCTAATTAGAGTTCCAGGGAATCAAGCCATTGTATTATTAATGATTCTCCAGCAATGTTCTGATTAAAACAGTAATTTTAATAAGCACAGCTCGATGCTAAGTGTTCACTGAGCACCTAATTACATCAGTTGTAACTCCAAAATTATTTAAAATTCCCCCCCCCTTTTTTTTTCCAGCAGACCCGGCATGCACCAAATAAAATAGAGACTCAGACAACTTGGTGATTATTTGCTCTAATTAATTTCCTAAGCACCTGTTTAAAAAAAAAAAAAAGGAAAAGGAAAAGAATCTTTTGTTTCTCTTCCATTTCCCCAAATTCCCCTCCACCCCTTTCTATGCCCAGCAGCTCCATGACATGGGTTTCATCCCAAGCAGCCATTGGAGGAGGCCAGGAATAGAAAGCAGTGAGGAAAGGAAAGATTTGAACATTCCCTGCCACCGCCCTCAAGGCAAGGGGGAGCGGCAGAGCTGTAATCCCCATGGATGGCTCAGGCAGGGCTGGCGATGGGGTCTGGGAGGCAGGGGCCCCCAGAGGGCTTCTCACCAGGAACCTGCGCCTCCTAACCCCTTTGTCTCCATTAGACCAGCTTGGGATGTTACATTTAATGATGGTGCTTGCATCCCCTGAGGCTTTCCACTGGGGCAGTTCTCAAATTCTTAGGACCCGTGAACCCCTGGAGTTGAAAAAGAGGCTTCTGCACCCCTTGTCCACTCCCCAGAAGGACACCAGGGTTTCAGAGAGAACACTCAGCGGAACCATCTGAGAGTCGACACCCGGAGTTTTCTTTTTATTTAAAATCATGTTATCGCTAAGTTTTCAGTTTGTCTGCAGAAGTGACACCAGGAGTTGCTGCAGAGGCATGTGGGCAGCCTGATCCTGAACCACGCAGGGTCGTGGCTCTGATGTCGTGGGACCGTCATGAAGACGTGCAGTTAGGAACGGCGCCCTTAGCGTTCTCCTGCCCGCCCCTACACTGGCGGATAGCACCTAAACGCTGCTCTGGTTTGTCTCCCGCGGCCCCTTTCCCTCTGTCTTCAGCACCTGCACAGCTCATCAGCTCACTCTTAGATAGAAATACCAAGGCCTTCAAGGCTCAAACAGACTCTGTTCAAAGTTATAATGTCCAGTTTCAGAACAAAGGTAAAATTCTGTCCTTGACCAAAGCCAGATCCCCCCGTCCTGCCGCCTGGGCCTCCTGCACTCTCCCCACTTGGAGCCACGAGGAGTGGTTCTGCTCTTTTTCTCACTTCTCTTCCCCCACCCGAGTAATGCTATTGAACCCTTTGAGGAAGCAGAGGGGAAGGGTCCTAGAGACCCTTTCACACTTGAACTGGAGTTGTCACAAGATAGTTTCCCACTCTCCAATCTGGCTAATAACTCTCTTTTGGGGCTGGGTCCTTTGTGGGCCCTTGGACACCCCTCTGCCGAGCTGCCCTGGTTCTAGCTCCCATCAGGCAGCTCTCTGCTCCCGGCCCTGATTTTCCAGCTCGTCTGCCGTACTCTTGCTTAGTATGTACCTGTTCAGTCCAGGGGGTTGTCTGGGACAGGTCATAAAATGCTCCCAGGCCAGCTCACCTTCCTAAGGTGTCCACGTCTGAATCTGGTGCAAGGAGGCACTTCCACACCCTCAGTTGGCCCCCGTCACCGGGGTGGGGGCGCTCAGGGAATGCCCGAGGTCCTGCCTTCACTCTGCCTCCGGAGAGCCGTCAGCTGAGGGTCTGGATGTCCTGCCCTCTGGGTTTTCCTGTGGACTGTATCCCCTCCAGTGCGGGGCATGCATCTCAAGCTTTTCAAGCTTTTCCTATGAAAAGGTGGCTGGCTAGATTACAGCATTCCAAGGGCTTCCTCCGAACATTTCACAAAATCTTTTCCTTTTCATTCCTTGACCCCTGTATTTCTTTGATTTGGGCCTGGGACCCAAGATGAAGGGTCGAAGAGTCTTGACAGTCTGCTCTAAAAAAATTGCGGGATCGTCTGCCATCTTAGTGAGCTTGCTGTGGTCATTGTAACTTGGTGCTTTGCTGGATGCTTTAATTCTGGTATCTGATAGTACTTAAAAAAGCAGAAACTGAGGCTCAGAAAGGTTAAGTGGTTCACCCAGCACAGCTGAGTACAGCGTGATGCTGAGCCCCGTTCTAACTCAAACAGTCATGTCCTTTCCATGACATCATGCTCCTCTGCTGGGTGATAAACAATAAGTCTATTTAAAAAGAAAAACGAAAAAAAAAAAAAAAAAAAACCTAACTAAAACCTTCACATCACCTAATGGATCCCAGCAGAAATGCCAGGGGCGTCAGCCACACCTAGAGAAACTTCGCATAGTTCTTAGTACATTTACTTAAGAAGCTTAAAATAAAACCTGGATCACTGGGCAAGTGTGATTAGCTTCTCAGCAGGTATTTATAGACCTATTTTGTGTAAGAAAGTGAAGTTGGAGCATACAGGGATATCTCATACAAAGAAGTAAAAAGCAGAGCCCTATGAGTAACCTAAAAAGATAGAGTCCTAAGAAGACTGTTTTTTCACAAAGTGCATTACAGTCCTGCCAGCTAGGCAGGTGGTCAGATTCTAAATTCAGAGACATCACAGAGGTTGATCAAGGAAGGCTGCATGGAAGAGGGGGAGCCCAGGGGTGAGCAGGAAGTGGGAGGACATTCTGATGAGCAGGAATGTCTGCTCATTAAGGAGGCAGGACTGTGCACAGCATGAGGGACCACCGTGCCAGGAGTGGGGGTTTGACAAGGACAGAGGGAGTCTGGAGTGGAAATGTCAGGCTGGTGGGGATCAGAAGTTAAAAGGCTCAGATATTGGGGTTGAGGGAGGACATTTGGACTATAAACTTCATCTAAGAGGCAGTTTTTCTTGTTTTTTTAAAAAAATTTTTTTGTATTATTTAAGTTTTTTAGCTGAGGGCATCATTATAAAACACTGCCTCCTGGAAGCCTTCCGTGGTTTTTTCTTTACTCCTGTAGCTGTACTACATCTCCATCAATCTATGCTAATATTTCATTAAATTGGGGAGGGGCTTCTCTGTTTTCCTGGGGTTCATCTGTTTTACACTACGAGTACCTAAAGAGTAGAGACATGTCTGTTCGTTCTTTGAACTTCATGCCTACACAGCATACATACCATGTTCTTAATATGTACCTGTTCCTAATAACTGATCTCTGTGTGCTAGACACCAACCTAATGGTTTCCTAACCTTCATGCCTAAGAAACAACTTAATGTAGAAGTTTGGAGCATGAGCTCTGCAGCCAGCCTAACGAGACTCGAATCCCCAGCTCTCCGACTTCCTGGCTGTGTGACCGCCAGTGAATTCACTGTGACACTCTGCGCCTCCGTTCCTTCCTCATCTGCAGGTAGTAAGTCTTACAGAAATATGTGCTAGTATTAACCCCATTCCCATTTCACCAATCAACAAGTGAGGCTTAGCTGAGAGGGTGCCCGAGGTCACATAGCTAATCAGCGAAGAGGCAGGGATTGATTCGGCCCTGGGCAGTCTGACTCTAGAACCCATGCCGCCCACCTTTCTGGAAGAACAGAGAAACGAGGGTATGCAGAGCACATCTGGTGTCCAGAGAATAGAAGAAGGGAGACCCTTGGGACCAACAGCCACCATCCTGCTCCAAGGACCTACAGCGGGGACCTCCTGGGGGAGGCAGCAGGGATGCTCTGACAGGGACAGGTGAGGGACACATGGTGCAAAAGGAAATGCACAGCTTGTCCTTTTCCTCCTTTCTACTCTGTTTCTACCACCCTGGCCTTCCACGATGTTCCCTCAGTTTACCTTTCCCTCCAGTTCCCTGCTCTCCCAGTGCTCATTCTTGGGGGTCTCTCTGCATCTCCTCACGCTCGGTCTCTGCTCCTGCCCTTCTCTCCGTTCCTGCCTCTCTAAATATCACTATGGTTCCAGGCCTGCCACAAAGGGTGACACTTTCCTGGCCCCTGCGGATGATCACTCTCAGCCAGGAACCTCTCCAGCGACCCTCGGACTTTCCAGCTTACCCACCAGAGATGATATGCCTCTTGAGGGCAGCATAAGACCGTGACTAACTTGACTTTGTAGCGCCACAGTATGAGACTTGATATCTGGTCTGCTGGATATATGAAGAGATGAATGAATTAAAGATTCATACCTTGATGGATTAACGAATAAGTAAAAGAGTCCATAAGCCCAGGGACAGATATAAGCACCAATTATAACAATCAACTGATAAACACCAAATTATGAATAACCGTATGTAGGTCCACTCATGAATGTAGATTCCCAAGGCCAGGTCACAGCCCCTCCAGGCTCGCCCCTGGGTACAGGGCACGGAGGTCCTGTTACTGTTGCTGTCCCAGTGGTAGTCTATGCAGATGCCGGGAGCAACATGGCGGCTCAGAATCCAGCAAAGCGTGGAGCCTTCCTACCTCGCCCGTCACCATCTTGCCAGGGTTGTGTGAATGAACACATGAACTCTGTACAAAAAGGAAAATTTTAAAATTCATAGAAGTATAGGAGACTTTTTGTCTTTAGACAGAGATTTAACGTGTACTATTATCCACCATCTCTGTCTCTTTGTCTCTCTCTCTCTCTTTCTACACACACACACACACACACTCGTCCATTCACCTACTAATTTGTCCTAGGAAGTTGTGAGTGACAAGAATCTGCTCTGTGCTTCCCAAGGGAGCCAGACACTTGGCATGTGACGAAAAATCAGAGGTACTATTTTCCGATCTCGTGTGTCAGGAAGACAAGATGGCCAAGTCTCAGATGGTTAGAGAGAAAAACAGAGAGATGGCTGAGAGGATGCCCTCCAGAAGGTCCCCTGGAAACCCAATTTCTGTTTAACAACATGAGGCTCGAATGCTTTCTTGTCCGCTCAGATCTATGCAACACCTTAGGTGGAGAGAGAGGGGTCCACCTCAGCTCCAGTGCCTGTGGGTCGAGCGAAGCTGGCTCTGACCTTTCTTACGTGCGTAGCTGTTGATTCGGGTGTCCTGAAGGAGGGCTTGTGCCTTTGGCCTTGGCCAAATCTTACACTCTTCAGTAAGACTGCTCTCCTTATGTCAAGGTGACCTGGGGCCTTCAACTTGGGGTCCCTTCAGAACCCCAGGAGCAGATGCTAGGGAAGATATCAAGAGTGGGATATCCGTACACAATCCATACAGCCCCTGAGAAACTATAAGCGTGTGTCACTAACCATGAGTGCCAGCCCCAGAGCCAGAAGCACAGTTGGGCACAGGGGACAGAAATCTGGAGCTTGGGTTGGAGGCAGTGCTGGGGCTTCTGCCCAAAGGAGCTCATTCTTACTGTCCCCTTTAGGAACAAGGATGTCCTGAAGGCCCCATTTATCCTCTTATGGAAGAATTCCCTGAGTTCTTATCCCAAACCACAACAAAGGTAGGCCCCACCTTCTACCCAGACAACAGCAAAGGTACTCATGGTCCAGAACCTGACCAGCATCCTCCTGGGCCCTGAGCATTCCCACCACAGGGCTCACCTGCCCAAGCTGATGCACCAGAGAGGCTGCAGAGAGAATTTGGGATTAACTGGTGCTCCACCCCCTCTCATCTCCTCTGCTGGTAACTGGAAAGCACGGGGACAAGAAGTTAAGGGGATGGAGCCCAGAAACCAGGGCCGACAGGGCAGAGGCCCAGCTCTTAGAGAAAGTCAGTCTCCATGTGGTAAGGGTGTACTTGAGCTCTGGGCATCAGGGCCCTCAGTGAAACCACTTGAACACGTACAAGTACAGATGAATGAATAGGAGTCGGTGGCTGGAGGCATCCCTGCCATGTTACTCCATCCTCCTGCTCTTATCACCTTCCCCCTCCTGGGGGTAGAGGAGTTGATGTTGACCCGATAGGGAACTTGGTGGCACCTGGCTGGTACAGGACATCTGGATCCCACGTGGGAGATCTGTGATTTCTTAGGCCCCATTTCCCATCCCCGATTTCCTCTCCCACCCACTTTCCCTAACTGAACAAACCCATGGTTGTCATGGAGACAGCATAGTATCTGCATCTCTGCTTCTTTGTAGATCCTTCCGAAAACCAAAACTAGAAAGGGCCCCACTTCTACCTCCCATATATTTCTGGCCCAGAACTCCTGTCTAAGAAAATATGTTAATGGTGTTTGGAATATCTACTTTGCCCACTCGGTTTCCTACCCTCTTTGTGCTTTTCCTTTGCCCAAGTTTTACCTTAATCCCGAGGAGACCAAGCTTGATCTGACTTCTTTCCGCAGAGGATCTTGAGTTTTTAGGGCACTTCGGCCTCAAGGAGGGATTATGTCATCACTAAGGACAGCAGTTGGAGTGGCTGTACCGCTCTTCATGCAAAGGGCAGACATCATTCTCTCTGTATGACAGACACATCAGCTGTCTCAGCCCAGAGGGGCTAGGCAGCCGGCTCAAGGTCGCGCAGCACAGGAGTGCAGAGCCTGGGTGAGGGCCCTTTGCCCCTTTCCCATGCAAACACTGCCACCTTCAGTGGGGTCTGTAAATAAAGAATGAGCATGGTAATAATTACCACTATTGAGCACCAGCTGTATGCACAGCTCTTGGTGTGCAGGTGTCAGTGAGGCCCCCAAACATCCCTGTGAAGTTGACATCATTATAGTCACCATTTCACAGAGAAGGAAACTGAGGTTGGGAGTGCTGACAGATGAATATCCTATGGTTTATCAGCTGTCTACATTCAGTGTCCACCAAAATGTCAATACAAAATATGGCTTCTCGCTGAAAAAAAAAAAGACCCCAGGAGAGGCCATTGCCCTAGTGCTCATCAAAAGGATAAATTTCACTAGTCAGGGCCAGAAATTTCTTTTGCTACCACCCTTTCCCCTTTGACTCCTGCATGGGCTTTATGAATGAGGAGGGAAAAACTGTCATTGAAAAGTTCAACCAACTTTGGATTCTACTCTCTGAGTGATAGATAGCTTTAATTACTACGAACTACTCAGCCACTCTACTCTTCTCCCCCAAGTCATTAAAAATAGATTTTGTCTTTGAACTCCACTCTGCCCTGAGGTCCCCAGACAGTCAGGAGTTCTTAGGAGTCAGCCCCAGGGTCAGCTTCTGGTCAGAAGGTTGCATGTTGCTTTAGTTGGAATCACAGACTCGAGAACCTCCAGCTGGTTTTCTGGGGGCTCGATGCCTCCTTTTTCTTAATGATATTGATCATGTGACTTTTTACGGCTCTGAGGACAGGCAGGAGGCTGGGCCGATGCTTACTTTATGAGGATTTAAGGAGGTCTCACACATGGCTATTGATTTTTGAAGAACTGGATGTAACCCTGGGAACAAACCAGAGTGAATTCTTCACGTTAATTACTGGGAGGTTGATTCTTAGAAATGACTGAAGCTGAAAATGTGAGCTCAAAGGTGCTCGGCTCCCTGATGAGCAGGTACTGTTGTGTCCGTGAGAAAGGTAAGAAACTGGAGGCTTAAGAGGCGAACTGGGTTGCCCCAAGCCACACCACTAACTCCTGGTGAGACCAGGACAGAAAAGCCCCTTCCGCCTCTGTGCTGAGGGCTCTGTGACGTTCCTGGGAGGCTCAGGATGGAAACCGGGCAACCTGCTCAGAGCCTCTGCCTTTATTGTTCTGGGTCCCGGCCAGCTTGAAAAAGAACCTAGTAGGGGCTCTTCCCCCTTCACCAACCTATCTCCCTCTCTGCACCCTTTTGTTGGGACTAGCTCTGGATTCGCCATTGGACTCACTGCCAGCAAGCAGGAGAGTAAAATGAGCTAAGAGGCATGCAGTGAGCAGATGGGTGATTGTCCAGATCTTCCTGGACTTCGGATGGGGAGACGTCCCCGTGAAACCATCGTAAGCTGGAACACATTTCCTACACCTAGCCTACCAACATCATAGCAGAGCCTAGCCTACCTTAAATGTGCTGGAAACACTTAACGCTAGCCTACAGATGGACCAAAATTGTCGAACACAAAGCCTGTTTGATAAGAAAGCATTGCCTAGCTCATGTAATGGACTGGATTCTGTACTGAAAGGGAAAAGCAGCATGGTCCTGTGAGCATAGAATGCTGTGAAGTTCGCGGGTTGTTTGCCTCTGGGATCCGTGGCTGACTGGGCACTGTGCTCACTGCCGCCGCTGCCCGAAGCATGAGAGAGCCTCGTACCACGTACTGCTAGCCTGGGAAAGGATCCAAATTCGGAATTCAAAACACGGTTTCTGCTGCATGCGTATTGCTGTCACGCCATCTTAAAGTCTAAAAACCTTAAGTCGAACCATTCTACGTCTGCAATCGCAGTGTCCAAGAACATGGCAAGGCACTGCGGCTGGCACCTGATTTCTAGGAGAAGAAAGGCAGCCCCGACAGCCAGCCCTTGGGGCGGCCTCAGGAGAGGGAAGGCCTTCCATCTTCAGGGTGGCCTGTCTCCACCTTATCCCTCAGTCCGGGAGTCAGACAGACCTGGACTCCAGCTCTGTGCCTGCCCCCTCCCTGCAAGGCATGTGATCTTGGGTGGGTTATTGCCCCGAGACTGTTTCCTCATAAGTAAAGCGAGCCTGAGAATATCTTGCCTGCGAAGTTGGCACAGGATTAAGTGAGATACTATGTACCACGTGCCTGGCATGCAGTAGGCACTGGATAAATGAAATCTATCATTGTTACTATTCCTGCTGCCTCGTGCTGTTCTGCAGGCCTCTAACTGCTCAGCTCAGAGCCGGGTGGTGCCAGCCAGGAGCCTGCCAGCCTTCAGCGGGAGACCCCCTATTGCCTCCTCACCCCTCCATCCTTGGGGAACAGAACCAAAGAGGGGGTCTCATTGCTGCCCCATACCTCTGCCCCCACCCACTCCCAGCAGGGAAGTTTAGACGAAGATGTGGCTTCAGGCACCCAGTAGGCAAGAAAGAAGCTCTTGGCCTGAAAGGATAGGAGGGAGAAGCTGTCTTTTCCCATGGAAACTTGCGATGGAGTACAAGGCCGACCAGGAGCTGGTGCAGCCTTTCCTGTCCCTGGAGGGTCCACTCTGGCTTGGGCTGGGCACTGGGTCAGCAGCCCGTGTCCCTTTCTCAGTGAGGACTCTGAACCCTGGCTCCATCTGGTAGGTAGGGAAGGACAGAGCCCTGAGCACTCAGGCATCTCGAGGCCGATTGTACCCATTGCCACGGGGCTGATGGGGTTTGGGGAAAGCCTGTGTAGAAAGACTCCACCCACCCGCCGACCCCCTCCCCCCGAGCAACTACTGGGTACCAACAAGCTACGCAGAACTGCAGGGACAGAGAAACCATAGGCTTACCTCCCCTCGGGTTCCTGCCTGCCTCCTAAACCCGGCTCTGGGCTCGCCTCAAACCTTGTCTGCTGAAACTGTCCCCTGAACCTCCCGTTCCCCCATCCTTAGAAAGCTCCCTGACAGTATGTCACCAGCATGGGCCATGGAGGAGCCACTTTGCCACTCACCACAAGACAGAGCTGGGGCTAAGCCCTTTGGGGACCTCTCTTTCCTAGTGGATCAAATGGGAATCATAATACCTAACAATGGCCGCCCTGTCTTCCTCCCTGGGGAGCTGTGCAGATCAAAGGAGATAAAGCATGTGAAAGCACTCGGAAAAGCTCAGACCCTCCCCTGGTGCAGGGAGCCAGTGCCCTGGATGGCAGTCAGTCCACGTGCCGGGCCAGCCGCGGCTCTCCTCGGACTGCCCTCGGCTGTGGATGAACGAGAGCATTGCGCTTTGCTGGAAAACAGGCTTGAACTGGGGAAAAAAAGAGAAAGTGGGGCCAAGACCTTCCTAAGTGGAAGGGCAGAGAGGGCCAGCTGGTGGGACCACCTAAAGGAGGTATGAAGGGAAGGACAAGGCTCAGGGGACAGTTGGGTTTCAGCTGCTGTGCGCTTTGCCCTGGCCTGGGGATGGCGAGGCTGTTGATCAGACCAACTGCCTGCCCCAGCCGGGCTGTGTGTGCCTCCTCCCACCCCGCCACCTGGCTCCTGGTCACTGAGAAGCCTCTGTTTCTTTCCTTGTGTCAGGAGGCTGGGGACACGTGTGGGGACAGGTGTACCATCTGGCGGGAGCCGGGGGGCAACAGATTCCAGGGAAGAGGGGGATTAAATGCTCATTCGCCGAGGGGCCCCACCAGCCTAGAGAACAGCTTTCCCTGATTTTCTCCTGTTCTCTCTGTATCTCTCTTGCACGATTGCAGAGGAATCCCGCAGGGCCTCGGGACCACGGAGTGCCATGCCCCCTCCTGCCCCAACCAGGCAAACCTCCGCTCTCTGTCCTTTGAGCCATGACGGTCTCTTGGTTCTCCCTCTCTTGTGACATCTATCCCGTTGTGTTGAGATTGTCTGTTTCCTTGGGTTTGTCCTCAAACCAACCAAGAACTCCAGGAAGGCAGAGAATACGGCCCCAGTGCCCAGCAGAGAGTGTAACCCAACATGAACGCTCAGGAAGGGTTTAAGGACTACAGGGAGCTCGGGCACAATCGGTTGTCAGAATCCCATGCGTTGTGCTGATTCACCATAGATCTTTCTCCAGGAGACCCATCTGGGTTCTCAGAACCACGTCGCTGCTTTCCGGCGGCAGAGACATGGCACTGGTTCTCTGTCCCCAAGCTCACTTGGCAAAGGGCTCTGTTTCCTATGCCTACCCCCAGACAGCTCTGAAGAGTGGTGTTGTGTTGGTACCTGAGGTACTGCCTGTCCGGGGCCTCTGACGCCTTCCTGGCCTCACCCCGGTGCTCCACACCCCAGCGGGTCTGCCATGTTCTTCCAGATCTCGAGGCGTAAAGTTGGTTCCAGCCATTCCCTCCATGACTTGTCACCTGAGCCAGTAAGACTCTGATGTCATGTTCCTGGCCGGGCAGGGCCTCCCGCCCAGTGAGACTACACGGGATGCTAAGAAGAGGGAGAGTGGGGGGAACCACCCTAATCTCTGCACAGCCCCACGGATCCCTTCCCACACAGAGCTCCAGTCCTGCTGAATCAGGCCAAGGAAGACACTCGAGATGCAGGGCCCCAAGGCCAGAGGGGCCAGGAACACAGTATGAGTCACCTTTAATTACGAGTATGTCTTAAGTAAATGACTTAATAGGACAGTTATATTCATTAGAGGTATAATTACGAGACCTAAGATCAAGCAGCAGAGAATGCGGAGCGTGAGCGTGGAAGCTGTCCGGAGCAGCTCCACGGTCCCGGGGAGAGGGCGGTGGACGGGTCAGGAGGAGGGCATCCTCCGACGCAGGCTTCTCACTGTGGCTCTCCCTTCCCAGCCTAGCTACCCTTGGATCCCAGCACTCAGCCGAGGGGGTGGGCGAGCCTCTGGCATAATTAAAATGCAATCATAATAAACAAACACTAATTACAGCGTCATAGAGTGTCCCATTAAACTCTGAGTCAGCCCCGACAAAGTGCGCCCGACTCGATGGCGGTTCTCGGGAGGAAGCTCGGGCTCCTTCTGGAGCGGCTGGAGACCACGTCGGTCCCCACCCCATCCTGCCCCACCCTGCCCGGTCCTAGAGCACGTGCCCGCCTGTCACCTAGGACGCAGGGCCAAGCGTCCGGATTTCAGACGTTCAAACTTGGTCCTTTAGGGCCTCCAGAGACAGAGCTGTCTGGGCTGGTTTCTCCCTGGGCCCAAAGCAGTCCCCAGAATACCTCCTTCTCCCACTCCCCTAAAGCTGTCTCATTCCTTCCACTGCCCCAAAGTCAAGTTTTATTCCCTTTCTTCCTGGCCGGGGGAACCTGACATTTAAAAAGACCCAAGGAGTGAGGTTATCTGTACCAGCAGTTCCCAATCTTTAGGTGGTAAGAATGGCTGGAGAGCTTGTTGTTAGAAGTACCACTCGGGCCCCATTCCAGAGTTTCTGACTCAGTGGGCTCCGGGTTTTCATGCCTGGTAACCTCACAGGTAATGCCAACAGTACTGGGTCCAGGACCATGCCTAGAGAGCCATTCCACCTTGAGAGCTCCTGGACCCTGTGTTTCTGGAGGACGTTCTTCTGGGGAAGCCATGAAGACATGGCAGTCTAGAGAGCTCAGACACTTCATACGTCCCCAGTTCCGTGGTCTGCCCTGTCCTTCCTAGCTTAAGCCAAACCCGCCTCTCCAGATTTGTACCCACCGCTCCCCGGCTCTCACGCAAGGTTTGCTGAAGAAACTCTGCTTTTCTGTTTGCGCCGAAGCTCTTCCCACCTAGGGCGCTCTCCTTCTGTGTCCATATGATTCACCCTTCAAGACCCAGGCCCATGCCTTGTTTTGTCACAAAACCTGCTCGGAACGCCCACCCAGAGCCGCACGGGCCCATAGAAACAGAATGCAAGCCGGAAATGCAAGCCCTGTGTAAAATGTTCACTTTTCTAGCAGCTACATTTTAAAAGATTTATATATAAATCTTATTATATAATATATAATACATATATAATATATATGTATTATTATATTATTATATATTTATATACTTTTAAAAAGATTTATATATAAATCTTATTATATATTATATATGTATTTATTTATATATTATATTTATAATAGTAGATTTTATGTAACCCAGTGTCTGAAAACTTTCATTTTTAACGTGTGTCAATAAAAAAGTATTCATGTGATAACATTTTTTTTCCCATACAAAATCCTCAAAATCCAGGGTGCCTTGTGTCCTTAGAGCACCTCTTAGAACCCTCCACGTTTCAGGTGCTTATAAGCACACGAGCTAGTGGCTATCGTGTTAGACACAGCAGACATGAAAAGTGTTTTCTCTTCGCTCTGAATCCCCTCAGCTTTCTTACAGTGCTTTAGAGCACACATCACTCTCTTGTCTTTTCACTGCTGGTCTGTTTGCAACTTGAAGTTGATGGCTGTGTCTTAAGGTGCAGTTGTTTTCATTCCCCTGAAGTGCCTAGCATTGGCTTTTATCTGTACGTAGGGGTGTGATCAATGAATCAGTGACTATGGGTTGATGAATGAATACGGGAACTCGTGAGTATGGGAAAGACAGAGAACCCACAGAAACATCTGACATGGAGGGTCTCCATGTCAGTCCCGGGGACATTTCTTGCCTCTGCTTTGTGCCTGCCCAGTAGATCTTGGAGGAGGGGATGATTCAAGTTTTAGAACTACCCCCCACCCCAGAAGTTTCCTGTTTCACTTTGCTCTTCAACTCAGTGCATTATAAAAAAAAAAGAGAGAGAGAGAGAAAAATTCCCACCAGGAGGGCCCAGGAAACAGGAAAAATAGTTGTGCTATTGGTTTCATGTTTGGAGAAGAACAGGGTTCTCACTATCTCCGTGGCACTTGGCGTGAAAGTGGGCTTTGTTGCCGGAGACACTGCTCCCATTCAGGGCCGTCTTTCCCAGCTGCTGAGAGCCGGGCTGTGTTTTGACAGACGGGCCGAATGCAATGCAGACAGTTGTTTTAATTTCCAGCCAGATGCAGACATCACTCACACGGAGCCCGAAACCCAAGAAAGGAAGCCTGGGTCCTGGGCTGCAGTGGTGCCCAGGCCTCAGGGGGCGCGTTGGAGGGACCTAGCAGAAGCTCCCTGGTGTTGTGAGGTTGCAGAGATCCTGGAGGGCTGAGAGGTCCAGGCCCTGGAGAGGCAGGCTTTCAGAAAGGTGCTCCTTGGAGGAGTCATAGGCCATAAGTCCGAGAGGTCAAGGTTGTTTGTTAAGGCAATGTAATGATGCCAGTGGCTGGTAGCAATGGCTGGATGGTCTCTTCTATTTATTTATTTATTTATTTATTATTTACTTATTTTAAAGATATATTCATTTATTTGAGAAAAAGAGAGAGCGTGCGAGCGTGCACGAGCAGGGGGAGGGGCAGAAGGAAAGGGAGGGAGAGAATCGCCCGCAGTCTTCACGCCCATCACAGAGCCTGATGTAGGGCTCCATCTTAGGACCCTGAGATCATGACCTGGGTGAGAATCAAGAGTCAGATGCTTAACCGACTGAGCCCCCTGGCACTCCTGGATGGTCTCTTGCAACTGTACCAAGTCGTTCGGGGCGGGAATCGTGAGCAGACTCAGGGAGGAGTTAGGTCAGCTGCAAGAAATAGAGCAGAGTGTAAAGGACAAAGGCAGCCTCCCTCTGGGGGCAGAAATCCCTCTCCAGGCCTTCCAGACACCTGTCACCTTGACTCACTTTCCCATCCCAGTGACGGGAGTTCCTTGCCAAAGCAAGGGCTGAATGTTATTGGACGACCTTGACCTTCCTTGGCTGGGCTTTCCTGAAACGTCTCACCCCTGAGTCCTGTTGTGGCCACACAGCTGCCCTTCAGACACTGGGAAGGCACCCCAAGACTCATCGACTCATCTCTCTGGATGTGAACAAGCATCCCAGGTCCGTGAGTTGCACCCTCAGATGCCGCGTGGGGATCCCGCCCTGCCCTGACCACTCTTCCACGAAGGACCCTTGGTTGAACAGCACCGCTCTTGGAGTAGAGACCTGAGGGGGCACTCCCCGGTGTGGGGCGGCCTTTCTCTGCCGGGACACCCTGTCTGTTTCCGCGGCCCAGGGGCAGTTCAGCCCCTTGAGCTGTTCTGTCAGCCATCAGGGCACACCACAGACAAGGCTTCGACTCACACCCTCGGGTCTGGTACCTGGGGGCTATTTCAGACTGGCCTGCACTCTCCCAGGATCAGTTTCTTAAACTGAATTGCCAGATTTTACTATTATCCTTCCTGCATTATTTTTGTGATTAAAAGGAGGTTAGGACTGTTTAAAGCTGATCGTGTCTGCTCACTTAGAGAAAAGCCTTGGGATGCAATGTTAGGTGTTACGATGCGGCGAGAATGGGGAGCACCCAACCAAGAAAGGGAGCCTCCCGGGACGTGTGCACGAGACCTCGTCTGGCCCCAGCGTATGTCCCATGACATCTCACCCTGCCCCAGCCAGGCAATACCCTTGAGTTCTGCTGAACTTGTCCTTAATGACTTTTGCTCGTGATAACGGCTCACTGTGCTGTGCCCCTCCGCGTCTCTGCACCAGCGCTCTCCTCCCCTGACTCAGGCTTTCTCCAATGGCCTCTTCCCCCCACACCTTGTTCTGGGCACCCCTCCTCTACAGTGGCGCCTGTCCCAGGCGAGGAGCTCCAGCTTTGCAATTACCAACTCCCCATGGACTCTGAGCTCCGTGGAGCAGGACCCGTGGCCTGATGGCTGGTCTTTCCCTCTGACGTAGCCCTGGAGCCTCACTGTAGTGACAACTGATAAACATTTGCTAGATAAGTGTGTTAAACTTCTCCCCATCCTCTCAGGAGCATGCTGTGAAAGTGTTCCCGCGGATCCTTTGTCCCTCTGCCCGAGGCAGAACAGCGTGTGGCTGGACCCCAGGCTGTGTGTTTGCACTTGGTTTACACATCCGGTGGGTGGGGGACCTCTCTGCCCTGATGAAGGAGAACCCAGCCCCAGCCCAACAAATGGCTTTTCAGCCTCCTGCCCCAACCAGCAGTGGTACTGAGCATTGCAGATGGAAGAAGGCAATCTTCAGACCCCTTTACCTGAATGTCACACATACTGGGCAGGTGGTGGCCTTGGGTCCACACAGGCCCGCCTCAAGGCCCTGCAGGGCCTCACAGGGAAACTGGCGGGAACTCACTCTGGCTGCACCCTTGGGGTGGGGGGCAGGGACTTGATCTGCAAATTCCCACTTTCCCCAGCAAGATGGAATCAGGCAGCTCATCTCTGTGGATGTTCCCATTTAACCAGACTTTTCAAAAGGATGGAAGATTTACTAGAAAAAATTGCATGCAGACATCAGAGAATGGGATAATTGGATCCAGGTGGTATGTTGGGTTGGATGTAGAGGGACTGTGCCATACAATGAATGATATTGGATAGGAAAAGTTTCTCCTTCTCTCCCTTTTCAAATGTGTTCTGTGCGGGCAGGGTGTCTTTGCCCAAGTCCAGCTGAAAGCCCTTCAGAGACAAGTTGGTGGCATTCAGTGGGCTTTCAGCAGAGGTCACCATTTTCACGAGCCTGGCCAGCTCTCGAAGGACGTGAGTAGCGGACAGACAGAGAGAGGAAGATACGTGCTTCTGCCCCTGGTGAAGGCAAGAAGGAGCCTGGGGCTGGCCACCCCCAGAAACACATTCCCCTTAGCTGTAACCCCACCTTGCACCAGGCAAACGGATGAGAGAGAGGCCATTGATTCCCCCGCCCCCCAGTGTCCCCTCTTTACCCGCGGGGACAGTGCAACTACCGGTGGGAGTAATGTAGGTGAGTCCGAACACACATCAGCCTGTCCTCACTCCCTGATCTAACTGTGCTGTCTTTCTTCTCTCTGCCAGATCACCAGGGTCCCCGTGGAATCCTGTGAGCAGTACACAACTTGTGGAGAGTGTCTGAGCTCGGGGGACCCTCACTGTGGCTGGTGCTCCCTGCACAACATGTAAGTTGGGGATCGTTCCAAAAAGGAGCCTGGAATGCAGATGACCAGGTGCTTTCCTGGGACTGTTGATGAGGATGTGACCGGGGTTTCCAGGGTGCGAGGAATCTCCAGGAATTCACATCCAGGTTGGAGAGCAGGAAGAGAGGCCACAGGCAGGTGGGGGTCTTTCTTTCCCAGCATCATGCCTCTGCCTCTCATTTCACTTCCAAATTCTGCCCTCCTGGCTGCTCCCTAGTCTGCACCTTGTCAATACCGGGAAGGGTAGTGGCACCAGAAGAACTCACCAGGGAAGCTCTAGCATTCTCTCGGCTTCCCCAGAAACTCTTCAGTGCATCCTGCCACCTGCCGCCCGCGTGCAGATGGCAGTGCGCCAGGGTGGGGGATCTGGACTCCAGTGAGCTGCTGTGTGACCCTGGATGGTCCGCTGACCGCTCTGGGCCTCACTCCCCCAGCACTGAATAGGGATAATGCCTACCTCGCAGGTACACTGTGGGGATTAAATGAAATAATAAAATGCTTTGCAAATAAGGAATCGCAGAATAGGCTGTACAAATCAAAGTAATTATTATGAACTCTGAACCTTTGGGAGGACCCTTCTGGCCTCATTAATTCATGATTTCAAGAAGTCTGTGTCTCACTCTAACTAGCCTCACACCCCTATTCAGATACACCCGGCCCCTTGACTACCAGCTCAATAGAAATGCAAAATCACACTTAAACTTCCTAATTCGAAGGGCCCCAGAGGGAGAGAAGAGGGTGAAAACCAAAAGGCAAGAGCTGGCTAGGAATTCTGTTCCCCAATGGACTTGGAAGCTCCCTGGCTTGCCGCCAGCCGGCAGAGCATCTCCATGCAATGAGTGAGGTTTGGGGTGGAGGCGGAGGCGGAGGGCCAGAGTTCAGGGTCCTGCACAATAGCTCTTGGCTTCCCGCCTCTGTGGCAGGTGTTGCAAGGCCTAGGGAGGGAGGGAGGGAAGCAGGCGCCTCACAGATGCAAAATCCGGACTGGATTTGAGCCCACAAATACTGGGTTCCCGGCTTGGGTTTGGAGGTAAAAGGCTCTTCAAGAAGTTTTGCAGAAAACATTCCAGCGGGGACAGTGAGTCACCGTGTAGGTGAGACAAGGGGTACAGCTGCTGCACGGGAACGGCTGATATGGCCACCCCTGCGTTTCCCCTCCGCCGGGCTGACCGGCCTCTCTCATCAGGAGGATTTCTTCCTCATCAGGGACCCTGAGGGCTGCCCGCCCTCTGCAGAGTGCCCAAGGCTACCTGCCCACTCCCTGCTCCCTGCGCTGCCCACCCAGCCTGGGTGCACTGGGCGCTTCTCCCAGGTGGAACACCCCTTACAGATGGGGGATTGTCATTGATTCACCAGCAAGGACAACCGTGTTCCCCAGCTCATGCTCGAGCCTACTGATCTGTCACAGTGCTGGAGTCTCCCGGCGGCCCCACACCACCCCTGTCTTCCTCCTGTCTGGGTGGGCTGTGGCTTCTAGAACCGCTGAGCTGCCACATCAGGATAGATTGCGATTTCCTCCGTCCTCTGAGCTCCTTACCTGTGGCCGAGAATCCCTCCCACCTACGGGGCACACCTCTCCCTCCAGCCTGTCAAAAGCCCTTAGAAACCAGCTTTTTCCTCTTTGTGCCCAGAGCTTGCTCCTCTTGGGTCCTCCTCGGGGTCAGCAGGTCCCCCGCCGTGCCCTCGCACCTGCCACCCGCGGCCTGCCTGGGTGGGAAGGAGTTGATGGGCCCAGTTCCAGTTCCCAGGCCCGCGCACTGGACTGTAACGGAGGCCCAGGGAGATTGCTGTACAGGCTTTAGGTCTGGGGTGGGGGGGGGGGATTTGAAACCTTCCTGTCTCTTCTGTGTGCCTGGCTCTTGCAAGTGTGTTATTGTCTCCAAGGCTATTTATCTCTGTTAGGGCTGTTGCCATAAATAGTATGATAAAAAAGAGCCATTTCAGTGAGTCAATGAGATAAAGGCCCCAGTCAAGAGCTCACTTTAGAGCTATCTTAAGGATTCACTTAAACCTCAATAATTCTTTTCTTTGACAGCATTCATATTTAGATCCATTATGTGCTTGGAAAGGAAGCAGGGAGGGGCGGGGGAGGGGGAGGTGGTGGTTGGGGAGAACCACTGAGGGATTGTGGCATCTTGTGGTGTGTCGGGGGGATTTGGTCTGGAGAAGCACCAGCCCTGGAATGTGCTCGCCTGTGACATGGGCAGCCAGCAGATGCCCGGCTCGCAGGCGTCCCCGTGCCCACCTGCCGCCCCGGGGCCGAAATGAAGCTGTCTGGAGAGACGGCCGGCCGCACAGCTTTCTGACGGAGGCAGCCCCCCACCCACCCGAGTCTGCTTCTCTGTCTCCAGGCGTTATTTCACAGTGAAGATATTTATTTAAGATACAGCATGTGACAGGGAGACCATCTCAATGAAGAAAACATGGTCCCTGCCTTCAGAGAGTCATTAGTCCAGCCACAGGTTCGCCTGCAGGCCGGCCCACACAGTGAAGGCCTGTCCTGCCTTGGACACCTTTTGGGGGTAGAATGATAACGTGAATAGTCATCATCATTAACATTATTATAAGGGCTGAAAAGTCATTTTCTCTTTTTTAATGAGTTATTTATTTATCTGAGGGAGAGAGCGCGTAAGAGCAAAGGAGCAGGGGGAGCGGCAGAGGGAGGGGGAGAGAGAGAGAGAATCTCAAGCAGATTCCCCACTGAGCACAGAGCACCACCCAGGGCTCCATCCCAGGACCCTGAGATCATGACCTGAGCCGTCATCAAGAGTTGGGTGCTCAACCAACTGAGCTGCCCAGGTGCCCCAAAAAGCCATTTTCTAAGTACTCATGTATTTAATCCTTACGCCAGCCCTGTGAGGTAGGGTATTATCACCATCCTCTCCATTTCATGGTTGAGGAAACTGAGGCACGGAGATATTAAGTCACTTGCCCAAAGGGACACCATAGTATGCAGTGGCCTGGGAGAAGGAGGGAAGCATCCAGGCAGCCGGGCCCCAGAGCTCACATGCTTAGCCTCTTTTGGGCTACCCCTCACATTCCCCAGACTTGCCGCCCTTGCTCACCACACAACCTGTAAAGATGCTATCTATCGGGAGCTATTCTTTTTTTTTTTTTTTTTTTTAAAGATTTTATTTTTTTGAGAGAGAGAGAGATAGCGACAGAGATAGCTAGAGAGAGCAGGAGCGTGGAGGAGAGGGAGGAGCTGACTCCCCACTGAGCAGGGAGCCTGACATGGGGTTTGAACCAAAGACCCTGAGATCATGACCTGAGCCAAAGACGTTTAGCCGACTGAGCCACCCAGGCGCCCCCAGGTGCTATTCTTTATGTCTAAACTGTACCACTCGTGTTGGGGCTGAGTCCCACTTCCTCTTAGTCTGTGTTTAACTGTGATCAGGACCATCTGGGAGTCACCCAGGCCCTCTGGGCTAACTGAAAAGCATAAGTAGAAGACAAGCCAAGAGCCTCAGAGCAGAAAAACACTCTTAAAACCGCCAGGGGACCGTGGAGCCCAGCAGATGGGTCTCCGAGGCCTGACCTCTTGTGAATGTGTGTCCCTGGCAGGTGCTCCCGCAGGGACAAGTGCCAGCGCGCCTGGGAACCCAACCGATTTGCGGCCAGCATCAGCCAGTGCATGAGGCTTGAGGTGCAGCCCAGCAGCATCTCAGTGTCTGAACACAGCAGGCGGGTAAGGAACGCCTCCTGGGGGCCGGCAGGGGGCGGGGGAGGGCGCGGAGCACGCACGTGGTGTGCCCGTGTTCCTTCAACACGTGCACGTTTATCTGTCACTGGATCTCACTTTAAACACTACAAGGAAATGCTGTGTTTATAGAAAACCAATGGTAGTTCCTATTGTAAAGGGCACAGTCATTCTCTGTACTCCCGGGAAACTCATTACCCATTGATCTGTTTTGTAAATCTAGATTCTGCATTTAGTAACAAACATCTACAACATAGTGTGATCCGATACTAAATAACACATTGTTTGTTACATGCTCTGTTTACATTCCTCCACTTCATGCGGTTTTTCACACAGACCTTAGAGTTGCCTCTGTGTGTGTGAGAGAGAGACAGAGAGAGGAGAGACAGAGACAGAGACAGAGACCGAGGCTTAAGTCACAGTCAGTATGTACTTAAAGAGAATATTAAAGAGACTAAAACAGCCCTTAACCACCTGTCGGGGTACAACCCCAAATATTTCATGTCCTTAGGCCCTGCACGATTATTTCATTCTGAAGGTTTTATGAGCATTTACGGATGTTAATTAGTTAATGAGCCTTCCAAGATTTCTGTTCATTCATCCCCACCAGGAGGTTTTGGCTCCCATGGAGCTGAGGGAACAAATAGGGAGTTTGTACCTAAGTCTCTTGGCCCCATGGAAACGAAACTGGGGCAGGGATTCAGCAGCAAACAAATGTTTGGAGAGGCTAGGTGACACTCACTGTGAGTGAGAAGCCACGGCAAATAAATGGAGCCAGGTGTTGGTGGGAAGACAATGGGAGACCTATGTACCCGACTTGTAGGCTGGCGGGGGTGGGGCGGGGTATTGTTGCCATGCACACTTATGGTCACCCCCTGTTGCTAGAGGAAGCCAGTCGCATTTTTTACCTATTGTGTCAAATATCACTTAGATATTCTATTGTGTTATGGACAAACTCATTTCTGGCGCTCAGTGGTATTTTTACCATTCAGAGGAGGGTATGCAAACTTGAAAAAGCTGGAAACTGCTGGCCTAGATCATTGGAACCCAGAGGCAGGAGCTGACATCATCTGAGCTATTGGTGTCCAAATTCCTTGCTTTCTCTGGTCCCCACAGTTCCTTATGAAGCCACCGCCCTACTGGGCGGGGGCTGTCAGCAAGCAGGGCACCTAGGGTTGGGGGCGCAGAGAGGTAGAAACTCTAGGACACTTGCCATCCTGATAAGCAGCCGCTGAACCGTAGCCAGGGAGAGGGCTAGCTGTTGCCCACCAAGCCAGTAACCCTCCAGATTGGTAAGCCAGCGTTACAGCTTGTTTGCAAAGGGCTCAGCTCAAGACTTGCTTTCCAGGGTCATGGTTTCATGTCAGAATGACAAGAGTCAGAGGAATTTTGGTATACCTTTCCCTCTAAGGACCCTTCACCCAGTCCTTTATGAAGCTGGCCAAGACTGAAAACTAAACTCAGTGATATTAATAAAAGCCATCAACTCTGCACTCCAGTAATTATTCTGTGTCAAAGTCAGAGGATCACTAGACCAATGTCCTTCCTTAGATATGAGCTTGGGGGACATGAGTCTGCAGGCAGGCCACAGCAGGGCTAGACCCGGAGCCCTAGGCCCCAGAGGCCCTAGAACTCTCTCTTCCTATGGTGTCATCTCTTTCCTCCTGAGGCTTTTTGCTCCTCCCACAGCTCAGCCTAGTTGTGAGTGATGCCCCCGACCTGTCTGTGGGCATCTCCTGTGCCTTCGGGAACCTGACCGAGGTGGAGGGACAAGTGTCTGGGAGCCAGGTCATCTGCATCTCACCAGGACCCAAGGATGTCCCGGGCATCCCTCTGGATCAAGGTAAGAAGTGTGTGCCTCGAGAGTCACATGCCAGGGGCTGCCCTACCAGAATGGTCAAGAGTAGGGGCACCTGGGTGGCTCAGTCGTTAAGCATCTGCCTTTGGCTTGGGTCATGGTCCCAGGGTCCTGGGATCCCATATCAGGCTCCCTGCTCAGCGGGAAGCCTGCTTCTCCCTCTCCTACTGCTTGTGTTCCCTCTGCTGCTATATCTCTCTGTCAAATAAATAAAATCTTAAAAAAAAAAAGAATGGTCAAGAGTAGAGTGCCCGGGGGATGGGGTGGTGCACAGAGGGCAGAAGGGGCGGGGTGGGAGCGCCAGCACAAAAGCTGCCTGACCAAGCCTTCATACCACAGATGCTAACATGGGCTTATACAGCTCGTTGGAGCCTGAAAGCTAATTGTCATGGCCCAAAGCAAAATTCAGGAAGAAGGAAAACCTTTGCTCCCATTTGGGTTAAATCTGCCCACATGCAGAGAGTTTTCCCAGATTTCCCTTCCCTTCTAGGAATGGCAGTGGCTCCAGCCAGTGATTTCCAGTGGGGTTCTCCCCATGGAACTGGGGGCTTGAGGGGTTCGGGCCTCATATTTCCTGAAGTCTTTCAGTAACTGAACATGCCTCACCAAAGCAAGGGTTTCTGTGGGATGTGGTTCATTCCGTTTCCCCTAAGGGGTGGGGGTGGTGGCTGGGTCTCAGTGAGGGGTGTCTCAGCAGGATCAAGGGGATCCTCTTGGGAGGCGATGCCTCAGGCAGTTTTCATCTACTATCTATGCCCCCAAGAGAGCCCTGGACCGGTTTAATGGATTACCCTCAAATTCTCCACTGGGCCCCCAGGTTGTGTTACCCTCTCCTTTTTTTTTTTTTTTTCTACCCCCAGACTGGTTTGGGCTAGAGCTACAGCTGAGATCCAAGGAGACAGGGAAGATATTTGTCAGCACCGAGTTCAAGTTCTACAACTGCAGCGCCCACCAACTGTAAGCACTCACAGGGCAGGGGCCTTGCCCCGGGCATGGATACAGGTGTGGGGTTCTCGCAGCTCCAACGTGCTGGCTTCCCCTCCCAGTCTCCCCCGGGGCCCAGCATACGGTTGGGCACAGAGTAAGCTCTCCATAAACGTTCCTTTTCAGTTCTGTTCGGTTTATTCAGTTATGTTAAACAGAATGACTCTCACTGTCCAAGCCGCTGATCTCATCCAATCTCCCTTGCCTGGACCCCCAGCAACCCTGCCCCCAATTCTCCAGCTTAGACAGTAAACAGAGAGTTTGACGTGAAGACGAAGGTCATGGTCCAAAGACCATAAGACCAGTTGGTGGTGGCTTTGAACGGAGAGATTGACAGTGAATGTAATTAGACGTATGCTCCATGTCTGAGTCCAAGAGAGACTCAAAGGTAGAAGTCAGCTATGCACACAGCTACCCCCAGAGGAGGACAGGATACAAAGGCACCAGGCTGGGAGGGGGAGAACCGACTTTAACTCCACTGTGGTCCAAACCCAGCCTTCAGCTTTTCAAAGAGGAGGGAGAAACCAGACCAAACTGGCAGCCCCTAGAGGGGCTTGAGTAGGCCCCAGCTGGCCTCGCCAGCCATGTCCAGCAGCAGAATGCTTACCAGTGGTGCCCACAAGCTATGAGCTTCTACAGTGGGGCAGGAAGAGAGACCCATATTTAGTTTCTGTCTATCTTCTCTGGAAGAGAAGCTGAGACTCCTTCTATACCAACTGGGATCTCTATACCTTCTTGTTTAGAAAGAGGGAAATGGGTCTCTATAATAGGGCCTCATAAAGGCCACTGGACCAGTGACCCTGGACATTCCACAAGGAGAGACATCAAGCAATAACACCACACCAGAAGGAGCCAGGAGCAATCATTAGGGATAGTCTATGGACCCGTCCTTCCCATTTCCCAAGACAGGAATAACCTGAGGTCCAAGGCATCCTGTCTGTAGGACAAGGCTGTGGACAAGATGGGCTCAGCAATCCACATGGGGAGAGGGTTTGTGTGCCAGTGTACCTGAAGGGAATCTTTAGCCATTAAAAGAGACCAACGAGCCAGTCCTCCCGAATCTCCCCTTCTCTGATCTCGATTTTTACCATGGGAATCAGCTGCTGGAACTCTAGGATCTCCGCAGTAGTTAAGGAAGGAGACACAGTTGAGCCCCCACTGAGGTGAGTCAATAGATGTGCTGAGAAAGGCAGGACAAGTGATAAAAATGGCCTGGGGTGGGGGCAGGGCTTAAGTACAGAAACCAAAATAAACTAAATCGCCCACTAACCACTGTGTCCCCATCCCAGCTAACCCTGTGGGGAAAATGCAAGCGTCTTGGCAAAAGAAACTCCCCACCTCCTTCTCAAACTCCAGCACAGTGGTGATGGAATTCATTGTTCGTGAGAGCATCCTCATCTCCAGGGCAGTGCGGTGTGATGTCACCACTTTGCATTGCTATGGCAACAGAAATGCAGTCACAGACAGCAAGTTTTAGCCAAAAAACAAAAAAACAAAAAAAAAAACCACAAAAAACAAAACAAAATATACCCAATAATAATTAAAAAAAAAAAAAAACCTACTCCTTGACAGCAAAGATTCCATTTTATTGCCAAACACTATCTTACCCTGTTCTACTCCTGGCATTCCTAGCAAAAAGTCACAGAATCAAGTTCAATCCTCTGCTTTTAATATGGTAGACTGAGACCCACAGGGATAAGTGCTGCAGCGAAGGTCACAAAGTGAGCCAGGGGAAAGGCCGGGCTTAAAGCCCATCTTATCTTTCTTTGTCCAATCTCATTCTTTACTTGCTGAATCCTAAGATATTAGCAAGAACCAGTCGGTGGGGCCCAAGATCAGAAACACAGTCCCTTTGGGCATATCCGGAAGTGGGTAAGACTGATCAGCACAGGGAGGAGGAGGTGTAGATGGGCTAATGCATCCAAAACAGGGTGACAGTTTAGCATGTCACCCCCAGATGGAGACCCATCCACCGAAATGTAAAGAGAGTGGCCACCAGATGGCGCCAGATCGCAGACCCAGCTGTGTCCCTTCCAGGTTGGTCTAGTTGTCAGAGGCTAGATGGGGGGGAGCTGACAAGGAGCAGGAAGACCGACCCCACTGACAAAATCCAACTCCATTATAATGGTCTGGTCACACACAGCCCCCAGGTAAAACTAGAGGGGAAGAAGCGCTTAACCTGGCAAGAAATGCATGCAACACCCCCATACTACTGCTATGCTCCCCTACTTAGAGACTGAGACAAATTGCCATTTCATGTTGTTATATTGTTAACTCCCCCAAAGCCCAGAAACACGTGTGATTGCTCTAGTCTTTGACACTCAAATGTGACTTAAGAGCTGGAAATAACAGGTAATTTGAGCACTTGAAAGTAACACATTTAACACTGTACCTTTCTAAACCATTTCCTACACATTATCTTGTTTGATGCTAAACAGCCCTGTGGAGCAGACAGGAAAGTTTTATGACAGACAGATGAAGAACTTCCAATGCAGAAAGTGAAGTGACTTGCTCAAGGTGACCCCAAGTGGCAGTCCAAGCCCGGAATCCTGTCTGCCCAATTTCTATCCCTGTGCTTTTCTGTCTTAAGTCTTATGTCTCATGCCTTACAAGTGGTGGGATGCTGGTAAATATTTAATGGCCATCAATCAAGAAAAAACCTAGTATGCAGTATTTGCCGATTTCTAGGGTGTAAATACTCTGTCCATGCTGATTTGAAGTTATTAACATGATACCGACCACTTACAAAATTCCTAGAAATGTAAATAATCAGCTCTCCTGAGCTGATGCAGGCCAGCTCTCACACACCACTGCTCTATAAGTTACATTTTTCCACTTTAGACTCCTTTTTTTTTTTTTCCCAATTTTCTGGTCCTTTGAACATCTTCAAAGGAGATTGCACATTTCTCGGTGCCCCATGAATCAGCCCTCGTGAGAGAAAGGCTAGGATAACCAGCCTCCATCATAATACGTGGGCTACCTGGGACCCTTACCTTCCCTGTCTGCTCCCTTCTCTTTGCCTCTTACTGTCTCCATCCTTGCAGGTGCCTGTCTTGTGTCAACAGCGCCTTCCGCTGTCATTGGTGCAAATACCGGAACCTCTGCACTCACGACCCCACCACCTGCTCCTTCCAGGAGGGCCGGATCAATATTTCAGAGGTAAGCAGGGCTTGCCTTGGCATGGTGACGTTTCCCAGTGCATCTGAGTGGCCCTCCCTTTTCAGGTGGACAGTCCAGCAGCTTGGCCATCTCCCTGCCCTGACCCATCTTGGTCTTCCTCCCAGAGATTCTACATGTTAGAAAGACCCCATTGTTATAAAACTCAAAAAAAAAAAAGAAAAAAAGAAAAAGTGGCAGAAAATGCCCCAAAGGCAGAGAAATGTGCTGTATCTTCTTGACTCCTGAGACTCTTCTACATTCAAAGGCTTAAGGGGAACTGAGTGTTGAGACTGAAAGCTGAGAGGACATATCCAACCAACCAGACTCCATTGTCTAGAAGACGGCCCTGAATGGCATTGATTCTTTGAGTCTGAGGCCTTTGCTTGGCTACAGACATAGTGTGATTCAATGGAACATTCACTCTCAACCATTCTTTCATGCCAACCTCTCTTCCAACTCCAAGTTTCAATGATTCTTTGACTCTGATGTAGGACTGGGTGGGTGGCCTTCTAGAAAGAGAAGGAAATTCAGCTGGTGAAAAGAACCAGGCCTTGCTAAAAAAGTCCCAGTCTGTTATACAGCCAGTGTTCCATCCCCAAGGCCTGGCCCACCTTTGTTATCAACACCATGAAATATCAGATTGCTTGTCTCTCCAAGGAATAGCTCATCCGATGAGTATCCAGTGATGTTGACTTTCATACACATTCACAGCTTGCCTTGGGAAAATGAGGCGTGCTTGGTCACTTTCCCTTTCTTGTGTTTAATGGTTTTCATCCAACACCCTAGAACGGCCAGTTGGTTGGGTTTGAACAACTGTAGAGACGTATGTATTCATATAAGTGGCACACATGTGTATACACACATTCCCCTCTTCTTCCACTTTTTAGAAAATCTGCAAATATAAGTGACAGTGTAGCTTGTGTGTATTCTGCTGTACTCTTTCTACATATCTGTTGCCATTGCACTAGACTAGAAGCTCCTTGAAGGCAAGGATTACATCGTATCTTTAACTCCACAGCGTCTTCTTCAGGGAGTGTTTGAGGAATGCACGCCTTAAAGAAGGAAGGAATGGCCACTTTACCCAAATGACACTAGAAAGGGTTCCTTGGATATCATTGTCCCTGATTTCAAGAAATAGAGTCTTATGGAAAAAAAAAAAAAAGAGAGAGAGAGAGAGAGAAATAAGAGTCTTCTAATGTTTCCTAGTCGTGATAGAAATGCTAGTTGTTTCCATGAATAAACATAAGAAAGTATATCTCAAATCATCATGATACATTCTTTAAATATCTTAGAATTTCATTTGCCAATTATACCTCCAAAGGTTAAAAAAAAAAATAAGTAAGAATATAGTAGGCCTTGAACTGTTTCTCAAACACACACCCATGGCCTTGAATTCTGCTGAGTTTCTGAAATAGTGTGTTACATTCAGCCAGAAACATGGGATGTGCCCATCTTGAAAGAGAGAGACATAGATGGTGCCCACCGGTGGTGTTTAAGACAGGCCATCTGCAGGTGCCCCAGCGTGATGGAACCAGTTATGTAGTGCCCTGAAAACCTTCCAGAGAAAGATTCCCCTCCAGCCAGCCGGTGTGCTTGGATGTAGCCGGCCTGAAAGAGCCGCCCTGGTCTGAGCGGACATTGGAAATTGATCCCAACCCTGGGATTCTGCTGCAAGCGTGTGGCAATGCTTTCAGGTCAGTCTTCTTACTCAAAGGAAAGGACCCAAGGGCCACGGGTCCAGCGTGGAGGGTGGTTCACGCAGCCAGGGAGTCCGCGAGAGAATGGCGAAGGGAGGTGACGCAGCCCAGGAACAGCAGAAGCCGCAGACAGGGCTGCTTGGAGGCAAAGGCAGGCATGAGAAGATGGTGCTGAAGGTCTCAGAAACTGACCTTCACGGGGGCCCCTCCTCAACTTTTAAGTTTCTTAGTAAAATGAAGCCAGGCCAACCACACAACGCACAGAGACAGAGAGGAGTGCAGATCTAGACGAGAAGGAACAGCTGCTTCATTTTCTCCCAGGGGCTCCCCCTCCGGCAGAGGGAAACCCAAAGCCAAGCCTGGAAGGGGCCTGCCGCTGGAGGGAGGGCTGGAGGAGGGGCGTGCAGAGGGAGACAAATAAACTCTGCAGGGCTGTGGAGGCCAGAAGGCTAATTGGAAACATGCCGGCCTCCCTCGTGCCCTTTAGAAGTCACTGGAACACGGTTCCCTCACAGTCACGGGGGAGAGACTGGAATGTTCCAGGGAGCAGGGCCACAGAAAAGCTGTTGCTACCCAGCCACTTGGGATTGGATGAATACCGAAGGAGCCCTGGGGGGAACCCCAAAGGCTTCTTACCCCCATTAGTTTCACTTTCTTTCCTGAATGTCTGTTGCTTGGGGCAGAGAGGTACCCTTTGTCCCTCCCTCACATCGTCGCCTCTGCCTCTCCTAAGTGGAACTGGGCCAGACTGCCGTTTTCTTACTGCTGATAAGCACAGGCCCCCGGCGCAGGCCCTAGGATTGACACTCTGGAGGCCAGGGGTGGAAGCCTGGTCTGTGTCCGGCTCCTAACTTCGCCCAGAAAAGAAAACAGGTTCAGGTTCCCAGCAAGCTTCCTCAAATACTGCCGGAGCTATTGGCCACAGTCATTCACGCATCCCTTCCCAGCAATGAGCTCCCAGGCTCTGCTCTTCTCCGTCCAAAGCTCTGCCTCTGGGAAGTCCCATTTCTGAAAATGTGGGCAACAGCAGAAGTGCACACGTCCAGCTTGGGCGGGGTTTTCCTTGCTGTATTAGGGGTCTGCACCGATGTCTTTAGGTTTTTCTGGGCACTGGCAATCCCTTAGGTGCCTCTTTGAGGGTCAGAGAGTATTTCTTTTGTACGTCCAGTAAGGGCCCCCTAACTCTGAACCAAAATTTTATGTCTACTTCCTCAAAACAATGTATAACTGATGAGTTCCTTTGATGTGTACGGAACATTAACATAGCACACATTTGTAATTTCTCACATGTGACAAGAGTTCTCAAAGCGTGTGTATCAGGGTAGGGGGACCAGCAGCATCAGTATCACCTGGATATTTGTTAGAAATTCAAATTCTTGGGGTGCCTGGGTGGCCCAGTTGGTTAAGCGTCCGCCTCTGGCTCTGGTCACAATCCCAGGGTCCTTGGATCGAGCCCCGCATGGGGCTCCCTGATCAGCAGGGAGTCTGCTTCTCCCTCTCCCTCTGCCTGTGTTATCTCTCTCTCAAATAAATTAAATGAAATCTTTTTTAAAAATTCCAAATTCCTGGGTACCATTCCAAATGAGTCTAAGGATTGAGAGTCATGGACATGTGGCATCTCAATTGATTTTGGAAACAGACCTGCAGATTCATATAATTCATATTTGACATATGTAGCAACCAAAATGCTAAAAATTTAGGTTTTTTGCCCAAGGCAACAGAGAACTCAGGCATCCAAAAGAGCTGAGTACAGTATGCTTTCTGCAGAAAATCAGAGCCAGTCAGCTTGCTGGTCTCCATGGCCACAGCCACACTTGCCGGCTGGATCCCAATTTGGCTTTATGCTCCTTGGTCGTGAGGGTTTGGGGTGTGCAGGGACTGGTACCAGTCCATCTCTCCAGATGGGGAGGCTGCCCGTGGAAGCTGAGTTAGTAGGCCCACATGCAGATACTGACCAACCAGCCTGTGAGGTAGATTTGCCTGCTTCTTCCCGGGGGTGTGAGGAACCAAGTCCATATGCTTAGGCTTGATAAGAAAGTACCTAATTCAAAATAAAAATATTGGTAGTGAACTTTTTTTTGAGATTTTATTTATTTGACAGAGAGAGCTCACAAATAGGCAGAGAGGCAGGCAGAGAGATGAGGGAGAAGCAGGCTCCCTATGGAGCAGAGAGCCCAGTATAGGGCCTTGATCTCAGGACCTCAGGGTCCTGAGCTGAAGACAGAGTCTTAACCCACTTGAGTCTGAGCCACCCAGCCGCCCCGGTAGTGAACATTTATTGAGTGATTATTATATATGCAACACCATGTGTATATATATATATATATATATATATATATATATTGTCATTTAGTCCACTCTATGAAATGAATACTATTATAGATGAGTAAACAGGGGTTTAGGTAATTGAAGCAATTTCCTTAGGATCATCAGATACATGCAGAAGGCATGACGCAGAGTAAATGTCCCCAGGCTGACTGTGGGTAAGCCGATGTCCTCTGATCCTGGGTTCACATGCAAGCACAAACACACACATGCACACACACACGCAAGAAGTACGTAGGGATATTTAGGTTTGTATTTGTTTTTTGCCATTTACAACATATTTTCATAGGCCTCTCTTTTAAGCCTTCTAAGCCTGTCAGGTATTTCTGGGCCCATTTTATAGATGAGGAAACTGAATTTCAACTGAACCATCTCCTGAGCTCTTTTAAGGTTATGAGCCAGACCTTCCCATGGTGCAGAGCATAAGGGATCTCTGATGCCTCCCACCCCCACCCCCCGAGTCTCTGCCTCCCTGGGCCGGATCAAGCTGGGACACGGTGTTAGCAAGTGGCCGTGCGCAGGGCTATGTATGGCTTACTGTGTATGACTTTCGGCTCTAAAAGCTCATCTCCCTCCACGGCTAAACCAGGCCTAGTGAGATGTAGATACATAAATATCTTCTTTACGCCCTGTCCCAGGGGAAAGATAGAACCAAATAAATCCGATTAGCTTCCCAGGATACTAGCTGCTCTCTCTCTTTGAAGTCCAGTGGGTGAAGATAATGCCATTTCCGCATGGGAGACGTCATTTCGGAGGGCCGAGGGGGCCTCCGTGCTGAGCAGCACAGCTAAACAGAGTGGGCGACGCGTTCCCGAGCAGTGCGGGGCTCCCACGCCAGGGTCCTGCCTTCCCCAGAGCTGGGGCTCCTCCTCCCCAGCCCACCCCTGCCCCTGGGATGTTCCCAGATAGGACATCTGTTCCTCTGGACAGAAACTCAGATTGCTGCCAAGGAGGTGATCCTGCTGCCAAGTTGGCCTGGAGACAGAGAGAGGAGTTAAGATGACCTAAAGACAGGGAGAAAAGCAGTAGCGATGGGCATTTTAACACTGATAGCCGTCTTAACATTCTGCGGGGAAAGCATAGCAGCATAGCTTGGATATTTGTGCTTTCTTTCTTAGAACAGCAACTCTGTGTGTGTGTGTGTCTGTGTCTGTGTCTGTGTCTGTGTGTGTGTGTGTGTGTGTGTATGTGCGTGCGCACGCGCAAGCTCACAGAAACAATGGAGTTGCAAGTGGCCTCATTGTATCTGATGAAACCCAATGGCCTTCCTCAAGGCCCTGAGGCACTGAAGTTCCCACGACTTAGCAGTGCTCCAGGCTGCTGGCTCTCCTGCACCTGCCCTCAGCCTTCACTCCTCCCGCTGCTGCCCAGGAAGCTTGCTGCTTCCTCCTTAATGTATTATTCACCTGCGCCACTCACAACCCCAGACTTTTAGATCCTCCCCTGCTCCCCAAGAAGAAGTCAGCGTACCTGACCCTCAACTCCTTCTTCCTTTACCCTAGAGAATAAAAGAAAGAATCTTACTCCTCGTGGCCTGAAATTGCAAAAAAACAAAACAAAACAAAACAAACCCCACCCCCACGAAAAAACAAGCAGAGGATAAAACATCTGTCTGTACTGAGGCAATCTTAAAACCTGTTAAGGCATTTGGGAAGCCCCTAATCATTGTCTTTTTTTTAAGATTTTATTTATTTGACACAGAGAGAGAGATCACAAGTAGGCAGAGAAGCAGGCAGAGAGAGGATGCGGGGCTCCATCCCAGGACCCTGAGACCATGACCTGAGCCAAAGGCAGAGGCTTAACCCACTGAGCCACCCAGGCGCCCCAATCATTGTCTTTAAATTTGGTCCCCGCAGGTCTTAAAACAGCAGACCGTGGGACTCTTCTCTAAAATTTTAGAATCCCTTAAGAAAAAAACAAAAAACAAAAAAAAACAAAAAACAAAGGAGTACTTTTCAAGTGTCTTCTTATGATTCTCTAACCTCCGGGTTGGACCCAGCTTAACCTAGACAAAAAGATAAGGATGTATACACGTGTGTGTGTGTGTATTATATGTAAATAAATATGTAATACAATAAATATATATAAATATATTTGTAATATATGTAAATTTGCCGAAGTTAAAAGCATTCTACAATCTTGTTTACTGACACAAAACATCATAATTCCAGAAACACATCTTGAAGATTGTGTTGCTAAAACTTGAATTTGTTCTCTGAGCTCGTTAGAGATGAAAAACAACTAGTCATCACTTACAATGTATCAACTAGTTCTGTGTCTGAAAATTTATTCTGTCTCAGACACACACACACACACACACACACACGCACACACACACCCTCATTATACCTCAGTCTTATTTCTAGTCTAAATTAAAATTTTAATTTATTAGACACGATGGGGATTTTTTAGCCCCTAACAGGAAATAGTATCTCCTTTTCCAGGAGATGTCTGGGTTTCCCTAAAGTGGTATTCATTTTTTTTCTTGGCTATAAATATATGAAAGACTCTGTCAAGCGTGCCCTCAGGGCATGAGAGGAAGCGTGCAGGAAGGAGCGTGTTTATGAGTTGGCAGCTTGAGTGACTGGCTTCTAAGCAGGGACCCATCTGCTCTGGGGTTGCCTTATGATCCTGTCTCTTGTAGAGACCTTGTCTGCTGGGGGTCGTCACATGCAGCTAGCCTACAGGCGACAGAGGGCACCCGTGACCCCAGACATTCCTCCAGGTCCTGCTCCATAAGTTGCAGTGGAAAATTTATCCAGAGTTTCATAAATTCTCAGGATTCTTACTAGATGTGGACAGGCCCAACTGAGTGATCACGCGACTCCAGAAGTAGTGACCATTTCCAACCCCAGCTTTGGAAATCAAACTCCTCGAGCTTCCTGGTGCCCACAAGGCAGGGCTCCACCCTCATGCTCTGAAGAATGTAGAAAGCCGGAGGTGGAAAGAAAGTTAGCGATCTTTTCATGTGTTGCTTCATTTTCTCATTTTCTGTTTACCCTCCCACGAGCCATGACCAAGTGCCCACTGCATGTCAGGAACTGGGATAGAGACCAGGGACCCTGAGGTGAATGAGACGCGGCCTGAGCCTCCAGGTTCCCACAGCAGCGAGGGCAGTGAGCCAACAAGAAACTGCAATCCTGAGGGCTAAATGCGATCACGGGAGAACATCTGTAACCCATCCTGAAGGCCAGGGTGGGGAAAGGGTCAGGGACAGTTTTCCAGAAAAGGAGCTGCAGAGCTGAATTTGAAGGCTAGTTATGAGGCTTTCAGCTACAGAGGGGCTGAGGCAGGAGCCAGGAGGTCGAAGAGTGGCAGGAGGTACCAGTGAGTGTTTCCGGTAGAGAGAAAAGGATCTCCAAAGGACCAAAGGCCCAAGAGCTGGGGACACCGCCCCTCAGAACTCACCTGAAATCCCAGATGGCTGGAGCGGTGCATGAGAGCCCCCAGGGTGAGGAGGCAGAGGCCAGCTAGTGAGGGCTTGTACCTGAGGCCTGAGGAGAGAAGCAACTGCCTCAGCCCCAGCTGTGGTCCCCTACGTCTCTTCCGAATTCTGCCTCTAAGGCTGTCCATTGTTCAGTGCCACCTGTGTCACCAACGGCTTCTTACCAGGAGCGCTTTTAGCACTGGGCTGGGGACCGTTCTCCTTGTTCAAGACTGTCCCACACCTCACAGGAAGTGCAGCGGCTCTGGCCCCAGGGCACTAAGTGCCAGCCCCCCCCCACCCCGTCAAGAATTTCCCTTGTTGGTCCCAGGAGACAGGAAGTGACCGCCCAGGGAGGTGGCTGGCCCTTACCATCCTCCCTGCCAGAGGCTGCTGGGCTCTGTCTTCCCCACGAGGGAGAGTGTGCGCAGGAGATCAGAGCTGCGGGAAGGTGGCAACGTGACCCCTGGGAGAGAAGAAACGTCTAGGAAGAGAAGTCCGGAAAATCAGTCCGGCTGTCTCACTTCCTTGGGCTCGCACGGTCCTTCCCACAGCCCCTCCCCACCAAGACTTTCTTTTCTCGGTTTTGTTTTCCGAAGCAACATGGCATTCACGCAGGGCCTGGTAATGAAATGAGATAAAAAGCCAGAGCAAGTGTTTAGAGCGTTGCCTGGAGCGCTGATCCCCCTTCTGGAAAGGCCGACTCAGCCGGAGCGGAGAAGCTGACACTGTCGATAACAGAATGCCTCCGGCCGGACAGTGCAAGGGGGGGACAGGAGCCAGGGAGGGGATGAAACCGAGAGGCAGGCGTTCCAGGCTGGGGACGGGGACGCGCGGGGGCTTCTTTTATCCTGTGTGGCAAGAGATAAAATCCACAGCCTGCCACACTGGTGCTTGGAAATGAATTCCTAAATTGTAGCACGCACACCAGATCTGGGACAGTGTGTGGACTGGGGATGACAATATCAAAGCCCCGGGAGCTAAGAGAGAAATTTCATTTCCCCTGCTGACTCCCCAGTGCCCCTTAAATGAGGTACATCCTTCTCGTGGGCAGCCCACCCGGGTACAAGGAGGTCTGGCCGGGCACCCGGGTCCTGCCCCCTACCCCGGCTGAGACGCATAGGAAGGTGCGAGTCAGGACAGATGGTGTCTCTCCGCTTGCTCCCCCAGGACTGTCCCCAGCTGGTGCCCACGGAGGAGATTCTGATACCGGTCGGAGAGGTAAAGCCCATCACTCTGAAGGCTCGAAACCTGCCCCAGCCTCAGTCTGGCCAGCGAGGCTATGAGTGTGTCCTCAACATCCAGGGCGCCGTCCACCGCGTGCCTGCCCTGCGCTTCAACAGCTCCAGCGTCCAGTGCCAGAACAGCTCGGTAAGGGGACTCCCGCCGCGCCCTGCCCGCTGCAGAGCTCTCTCTCACCGCCGTGCCGAGGCCGAGGCCTGAGCTGCCCCCGTTCCCACAACCTCCTGGGTCCACGGGCTGACCCCACATCCCCAGACGCTGGCACCCCTCAAAGCAGAGCGAGTTGGTGATGACAGAGGAGGCCGAGTGACATGAGGACCCTCTGGTGTCAGTGGAGAGCTTTGTGCCCTTTCTGAGTTCAAAGAGACCTCTTGGCCTTCAGTGACATTTGTAGCCAGTGCCAGGAGATGCCACCACACACTGCCGCTGCCATTTAGGTGTAAACCAGAGGACAGAGAGGAACTCAGAAGAAGCAGAATGGCAGGCGGGGAGGGGGAAAGGGGGAAGGAGGAAGCCGTGAGTTTCCAGAGCTGCAAGGGTTAAACCAGTCCTGCACGCCAGATAGAAAGCACGAGGTGTTTAATTATAATACTAGCCCAGAGAAGATCTTTTTATCTGCCAACTCCTGTCTCTGACTATGGGGGGTCAGCTGGAGATGGGGGGTGATGTGACAGAGGTGTTGAGGGAAGCTAATTCGCCTGGGAGAGATAAAGAGAATCTGGGCTTCTTATCAGGGGGCTGTCAGATTCCCAGGTCACAGGCGCTTGATAGAATTTGTAATCAGTGGAAGGCCGCCAAGCACAAGGCGAAGGTGGGGTGAGAAAGAAATGCAACAGGACAAAGGGAGGAAGCGGGCGGGAAGGGCAGGGGGCGGGAGGGGGCGGACAGGAGCGTGGCCTGCCCTGAGATCTCAGTGGCCAGGGCGGATCAGGTCTCTCGGGAGGGGATTCCCAAAGCCTGTCTTCACCGAGGAGCAGAGGCTGGGCCACCTGACAGCCTATTTCTGAAGTGTGTGCCAGGCTGTCTGGTCCTCTGTGGGACCAGCATGGGAGAGAGCGAGAGTTGACCCCTGGCCACAGCTTGAGGCCTTTCACGGTCAGCCTGGTCAGATCCGTGACCAGAAGCTCGGAACTCTTTCCCTAATGGACTGTTGGCCGAAGTAAAGCTCACGTGCAGCCAGAGGACCCCTGCAGTGCCCAGCCCACCAGCAGCCGCAGCCCTGTTTGTTGTGCGTGTGCTCTGCTCGGAGGCTCTGGTGGGATTCACACAGCGGGATGTGGACTTGCACGTGAGAAGATGCAGAGCAGCTCTGAGGCAGTGAGAGACAAAACTGGCCATGCAGGGGTGCGGTGGGGGGGGTTGCAGAGAGAGCCCAGGAGGCCTCTAGGGATGTCAGAGAAGACACCTGGGGAAGGTGAGTCTGAGCTGGACCAGAAGAACACAGGCAGGTTGAAGGATGGAGGCTGGAGAGAGAGAGAGAGAGAGAGGGGAGCTCCTTAGGCGATGTGAGCTGAACGGAGGCAGAAACGTGCTGGGGCCGTTGTGTCTGGAGACAGGTGGATTCAAAGCTTTCTGCAGGAGGGCAGTGGAAGACTTGGAGTGGAAGGTTGGAGAAGTGAGTTTGGATTTGGATGATGGGAGGCAGGGGGCGCCACACCAAGGGCTTTGGGCGGAACCCATTTGGCATTAGTGACTGGGAGTCGGGGCGAGGGTGTCACAGACATCAATCGAACAGCAAAGGGGGTTTGCCTGATTTTCCCTCTGCTCCTTTCTCTGCCCAGAGGGAGCTGGAGCCCCCGGTTTCTCTTCCGCTGTAGTCCCGGTCCCCCAGGGTGCCAGCAGCATCCCTGACCCCCCCGTGATAGGGAGCCTCACGAGCCGTGTGCTCTCTGCCCCTCTCCCCGCAGTACCAGTACGACGGGATGGACATCAGCAACCTGGCCGTGGACTTCGCTGTGGTGTGGAACGGCAATTTCATCATCGACAACCCACAGGACCTGAAAGGTGAGCAGCTACTTCCGGGTAGAGTTTTGATCTTTTCGTGACCCCGGGAAAGACTGGGGCGGAGGGATCAGAGCCGGCCAGCCGCTGTGCCATGAATAATACACTCCCTCTGTCAGCGGAACTCTTCAGAGGATCCTAAAGCAACATTTGGAGCCATCAAAGGAGTCCTGTTGGGAACCCTGTTTCGTTACAACCAGAGCATCCGCCGGGCAGCTGCCGGCTCCTCGCACTTTTCTTTGGCTCCCCAAGACTTTGAAGTGTCTGCAGAACCTGACCTAGGAAAGCAGCAAGCAGGAACGTCCTGCCAGGTTCCAGGGAAATAGAGATTCTGTTTTCAATTAGGGTCTGATTCCCCTGTCCTTGGTCCCATCACTGCACAAAGAAGGCTTGTGAGGCTGCACACCGTCCCCCCACCCAGGTCGTAAGGTGGGGGAGTGGGCAAGCCGGAGGACGCAAACCCAGGACTGCTGCAGGGAAGCTCACCGAGGAGCTGGGCTGACCCGGGAGGGACCCTCCATGACCGCCACCCTGATCCATTGTCGTTCGTACAAACTCGCGGGCAGCTCTTCCCATGTGCCAGGCAGGCGTTGCCCTCTGGGCAGCAAAAATCAGGGTGCCCGTCTGCTCTCCAGAGGGACAAAAGCAACGCCAGTGTGGGTAGGCACTCACTTGGTGTTTTTTTTTTAATATTTTATTTATTTATTTGACAGAGATCACAAGTAGGCAGGGAGGCAGGCAGAGAAAGAAGAGGAAGCGGGCTTCATGCAGAACAGAGAGCCTGATGCGGGGCTCAATCCCAGGACCCTGGGATGACCTGAGCCGAAGGCAGAGACTTTAACCCACTGAGCCACCCAGGCGCCCCTCACCCAGTGATTTTTTTGAGATGATTCTCCTTAATCCTCGTAACAACCCTGAGAGGGGTGTACTAGCATCATTCTCATTTTATAGATAAGGAAACCGAGCCCCAAAGAGGTTATGAAACGAACCATGAGTGCTCACTTCCGCAGCACAGATACCGAAAGTACACATGTTAGCACTGGCCTCGGCACAGGAATGCACGCACACTGACGGGCGCTCCCGCTTTTAAGACAGATATGTGGAATCTTAAAAAAAAAAAAAGTCAAGCTCATAAAAACAGAGAGTAGAAAAGTGGTTGCTGGGGGCTCGTGGGGGGAAATAAAGAGATTGTTAAAAGGTGCAGACTTTCAGCTGTACGATGGATGAAGTCTGAGTATTTAGTGCAAAGCACAGTGTCTGTAGTCGGTAATGCTGCATGGTATGATTGAGGTCTGTGGAAAGAGAACAACCTAAATGTATATTTCTAATCTATCTATCTATCTATCTATCTATATCACTATATATCAATCACTATATATATGATTTATATATATATATAATCACTATATAAAGTGATCAATATGTTAATTAGCTAGATGGGACGAACCCTAGCATGATGTAGATGTATATCCAATCATCACAGTATATGCTTTTTTTTTTAAAGATTTTATTTATTTATTTGACAGAGAGAGATCACAAGTAGGCAGAGAGGCAAGGCAGGCAGAGAGAGAGAGAGGGAAGCAGGCTCCCCGCTGAGCAGAGAGTCCGATGTGGGACTCGATCCCAGGACCCTGAGATCTTGACCTGAGCCGAAGGCAGCGGCTTAACCCACTGAGCCACCCAGGTGTCCCCACAGTATATGCTTTAAATACCTCATGATTTCTTTTGGTCAGTTATGCCTTAATAAAGCTGAAAAAGGAAAGAAAAAAAAAAAAAACAGGCTGAATCAGAAAGTTAAGAGCCAGGATCTGAACCAAGGATGTCCAGTCTCAGAGTCACATGCTGGACCACCCAACTGTCCGTCCTCAGGGCACTGTGGGATGTCAAGCCTTCTGCCCTCCAGACACCTCTCCCCACACCGTGAGCCACATCTCACTACATTTCAAGTAGCTAGAGCTGCCCCAGCTTCTCCCTCAGCCTGAGGGGTCGCCCGTGGGCACAGAGAGGGGACCAGAGCCACCAGAGGCCCCCACCCACACACCCTCAAGGAAGTTGAGTCCACTTAGGCTGGGAGAAAGAAACTGAACCAGGGAAATTTCTGTTCTCTTCCTCCTCGTACCCCGGCCACATTTCCTCACCGCTGAGAGACAGACATTCTCCCTGCTGAGCACCTGGGCTGGGATCCCAGAGGTCACCGTCGTACCTGGAGCGTGGAGGAGAGCGGCCACATGCAGGCTTACGTCAGACCCCTCCCTGGGGGCTCTGGACATTTGGGACACTCAGGCAGCACCATCTCCTTGTTCGTCCCTCCGAAGGCCCATGTGTGTCTGGTGCCCGTGCGCCGTGTTAGGTGGAGACGGCCATGGTGTTTATGGATGTGGCTTCTAGAATCCAGAATTCAAATCCTGGTGTTTTCACTGACAGGCGGGGGGACTCAGACTACTTACTGCCCCTGCCTTCATTCCAGTTTCCTTCCCTGTGAAATTCGGGAAGGGATGATCCCCTCCTGGGGTCAGCACGAAGACCAAATGAGGTATCAGACATGCACCGTTTGTGCAAGTTAGTAAACGCTCACTATGTAATAGTTCATCTTATTTTCATTTCCTGCCCTCTACTGTAAGAAGCCGTGGGCATAAGGACGTTTAAATGTCGTCCCTGCACCTGGGACTGAGAGACACTTGACAGAGCAGAGGAACAGGATGGCGACCTATGGAGGAATAAAAAAAATGCCCCCCATCGGGGCCTGTGACCAATTTCCAGCATAGGCACCCCCCAACCCCCAGTCCTGAAAGCTTATGTCTGTCTGCTTGACCAGAAAAGTTGAAAGTGATTCTCTGAGTGTTCTGTTTCTGGAGAATTCTACTCAGGATTCTGAATTCAAAACATCAGTGGGTGACAGTGAAGGCCCAGGTTCCCAAAACACACCTCTGCAGACTGGCCTGCCCAGGCCTTCTAAGTCAGTAAGAGACAAAAGCAAAGGCCAAGGGTCTGCAGACTCCAAAAGTGACCTGTTAAGCAGCCAGGTTGTCCTCTGGGAATGCAACCCCCCAATGCAGGGGACATGAACAGGACTGTGTCTACTCTGTCTCCTCAGTTCTGCCTGCACTTTGCTAGCCACTGGCCTTTCTTAGAGCCGAGCTGACCTCTTTCCCAGATGCCCCAGTCCCCAGTTTCTGGGCAGGATCCTCTTGGGATCTATAGTCTAGCGGCACAGAGAGCTGGAACGCCACCGTCCTAGCTTGGGCGCTAACCTTAGTAAGCTTCCAAAGTCATTATACGCTGAGGTGCTTGGGTGGCTCAGTCAGTTAAACATCTGACTTTAGCTCAGGTCTAGGTCATGATCTTGGGGTCCTGGGATCAAACCTGCTCAGTGGGGAGTCTGCTTGTCTCTTGCCCTCTGCACCTTCCCCCTCTTATGCTTTCTCAAATAAATAAATAAAAATCTTAAAAAAAGAAAAACAAAAGACTCATTATATACATCTTGGAGCTTCATTTTTACCTGAAATGGGGAAATCAGTCCTTGCCTATTGTGATGAGGGCCCCATGTAGGAAAGACAGCACCGAAGAATGTAGTGGGACCTCAAAGAGAAGAGCCCAAGCTTGTGTGGCCCATCAGGTGTGTTATGGACACTCAGGCACTATGCTAAGTACTTAAGACATGATACCTCATTCAAACCTTCCAAAAGACAACGATCACACCCATGTCCTAAAGTATACTAGGTTCAGGGAAGTGACATTCTGTCACATCGCCAGAAGTAGCAAGACCACAGTCCGAGCCCTGATATGATTCAGTGTAGAGCCAGAACTCTTTTTTTTTTTTAAAGTCTTTATTTATTTGGTGAGAGAGAGCTCACAAGTAGGCAGAGAAGCAGGCGGGGGTGGGGGGGAGCAGGCTCCCCACAGAGCGGAGACCCCGATGCGGGGCTCGATCCCAGGACCCTGAGATCATGACCTGAGCCGAAGGTAGCGGCTCAACCCCCTGAGCCACCCAGGCGCCCCTAGAGCCAGAACTCTGAAATAGTATTTTCTGCAGTACCTGTCAGCAACAAAGAGGCTCAGTTCACTATTTGTTCCCCATCAGTTACCCTTGCAAGGATGACGGCGATCACCGGCATTGTCCGTGCCCAAGGCCCGTGTGTGCCGTGGTGCTTCCGAGAAGAGGCTCGGTCCCCAGGAGCCCTCTCCAATCCCGCTGTGTCACCCCCTGTCTTTGCAGTGCACCTCTACAAGTGTGCAGCGCAGCGGGAGAGCTGTGGCCTCTGCCTGAAGGCCGACCGGAAGTTCGAGTGCGGATGGTGCAGCGGCGAGCGCAGGTGCTCCCTGCAGCAGCACTGTACCAGCCCCTCCAGCCCCTGGCTCGACTGGTCCAGCCACAATGTCAAGTGCTCCAACCCACAAATCACCGAGGTGAGACCCACAGGTTCCCGGAGGGGGCGGGGTGGCCAGGAACCGGCCCGTGGTGGATGTGCAGTGGGGCAGGCATTCACGCAGAAGAATTCCAAGTGTCCTGCACGTTTCATGTGGGGTGTGGGAAGCCTCTCTTGGGCGCTTCGATGGCCCACGTCCAGGTGTAAGTGACAAGCATATGGATGTGTGCCCTCAGGCCGGTGTGTGAATGTGGTGCCCATCGGTGTGGACGCGTACACATAGGGGAGGCAGAGCCAGCGCAGCTCCCTGCCAGGCCGGCAGAGCCAGGTGGGGATGGGAAATTGGCTGCGCGGTGGGTAAACATTTCAGAGAGCAGGTTTAGCTTTTCTCAGCAGGAATGTGATTTCAGGAGCCACAATTAGCTCCGAGTTGCAAAGTTGAACACGGAAGGCGAAAGCAACGGCAGGCACTACATTGGCCACCGTGCCATTTCCCAGGATTTACTCTCGGTCCCAATTTGTTTGTGCATTTTAATGGAAAGAAATAGGTAATTAATTATCCTGAAAAAAAAGTGATGTTTCCTGAATAGCAAATTGCAAAGGCAGATGAATAGATGATGTGAATGAAAAAGCAGCTGCTCAGGGTTTTGAATGGCCTGGGAGAGAAATAGTTGTATTTAACTTTGGTTGCATTATGTGTTCATCACTCTTCGTGGCTCCTTATTCACCGACTGTCACTTGTGCTTTGAAACTAATTGCACGTTCCTTATGGGGACTGGGAATAAAGGCGCAGGCAGGTAGCACCGTGGTCCACTCATTTAAGAAAGCAGTGAGGGGCTGCTCCATTTCTGCATCTTCTCCTAGTGGAAGCACTGCCCCTCTTCCTGGATCATTTTCCTTACGAGCCAAAGAAAGCACCTTTGGCTCGCACCTATGTTCGAGTATTGAGAAGCTTCTGGAACTTCCATGTGATCATTTTGAAGCTTCAGATCTGTCGAAAGAAACCCCTCAAGATCAAATGAGTGTTGTTAACCTAAAACGGGTTATTTGAAGAGGGAGCTGATGTTTATTTACTGCACTTGGCACCATCTTGTTTAATCCCACAACCACCGTAGGAGGCAATCCTTCTCACCTCCATTTTACAGACGACGAAAATGAGGCTCGGAGGAGTGGCATGGTTTCCCTAGTTCATGCAGCTGATAAAAGGCAGAACTGGTATTTAAGCTTGATTTATTGAACTATAGAACTACTTGTAAAGTCTCTAACTGCCCAAGTAATGTAGCACAAGAAGCAAGGGCTTCCCCTTCCTTGATGTCCAACCTTCCTAGCTCAGGTAGACCAGGAAGATGCCATCCATCCACATGGTGGGACATCCCAGGAAAAGCACAGTGCAGTGGGAGAGTGTCTCCTGCCAGCTAGGTTCTCATTCATCCTGCTGGGAAGATGCTGTGAGCGTGGAGATGCAGCCCCTCAAGATCAGACTTCCTCAATTTCCTTTTACTCATTTACCCCTGTTGGTAGTGCCCCAGCCTCTGCCCTAACGCAGCCAGCTCCCTGAGCTGCTCAGGGCTTCATGCCTTCTCCCAGATTCTAGTGATTTCCAGCAACTGCCGGAACCTGCTCTGCCCCAGGAATCTTGAAGCTGTACTTGTAGGTCTGTGTCTCTGCGCCTGTGGTATAAGGGAGCTTAAATTAGGGAGGGACTCGCTTCCATCGGCACCGCTCACCTCCACCCACCCTGGCTGCCGCCTCAGCCCCGTCTACTCCCCACCTGGCAGGGGTGCCTTCCCAGCCCTGACGCAGGCTTCTCTCACCGGGAAATCTCTGTCTCGGTGTCGCCCCTGCTCACTGACCGGGGACTGACTGGCGGCTCCGTTCACAGAGGACACCCAAGCGACATGATGCTAATTAACCCCCTGAGGTAATTAGGCTATAATTGATTTTCCCAGTGAACATCGCAGCGGGAGTCGGAGGCCCCAAGCAGTGGGGTCTCCTGTTGGCGTTTTTCAGGTGGAGGCTGTGGAGAAATGAAAGTGCGTCTCTGGGGAAGAGAGAAATCCGTGGGGTGGCTCAGGCCATGCAGGGGACATCATTCGGGACAGGACATGCAGGAGGGAGAATCCAGGCCTGGAATATTTTATTCACTCGAATCAGGAATAGTCCCTTGAGTTTTGCGTCCCCTACCCTCAACCTCCTCCCTTCTTTCCCCTGGAAAAGTCATCTTCAATTTTTTTTTTAACTTTTCATTTTTGAAATAAATTTAGACTTATAAAAAGGTACAAAAATAGTACAAAGAACTTTCATATACCCTTCACCCAGATTCTCCAAAATTAATATCTTATATAACCACAGGACAATTATCAAAATCAGGAAATTAACGTTTATACAATAATGCCAGGTAATATACATGCCTGAGTCACATTGTGCCAATTGTCCCTCTGATTGTCCCCCTCTTCCTGGTCGAGGATCCAACCCAGGGTCACAGGTGACGTTCTGTAAGCACGTTTCCTTAGCGCTCTGGTCCTCAGCCTTTGTCTTTCACGACCTTAGTACTGTTGGCGAGTACAGGGCAATTATTTTCTAGAATATCCTTCGATTTGAAGATGGCTAATGTCTCCTTGTGACTTAATTTAGGCTGTATACTCATGGCAAGGAGTAGTAACAAAAATGTGGAGTATGTGTAAGCAGGGCACAGGAGCCAACTTAAGTTGGCCCCAATAGCCAAATCTGGGACAATCTGAGCATGAAAAGAAGTGATACTATTTGAGTATAAGCAATAGGATAAAACAGAATCCTTGCTCCTTCTTGATATAAATAAATAATCCACGGGGGAGGTAGGAAGCTCTTCTACTAGAATTCTCACTCAAGAATGTAAAAGGACCTAGGGAAATAGAAAATCACCATTTGGCAAAATTCACAGTAATAATTATTTCAGGAAGAATGGCTGATGAATACTAAAATTGGTAAATGAAAGTATGATGAAAAAATAGGGTATTTACATATTCTCAAGCCATCTCCCCGCAAGATATGTATTAATCATAACAAGAAGAATAGACACTTTATAGAGAAGAGATCTGGTAGACACTACTTTTACCCAGTGATGGAAGTTAGTATCACCAGTAATGGGAAGAATCGAGCTCATGTGCCTCTCTGGCATTCGTGACCAAAAATGTATCATTTGTTAAAAGTAACTTTTAAGAAGAATCAGCTCATTTTCTTTACCTTGGCTTTCTTGGCTAATTCCTTGACGTTGGCATAGATCTTCTTCTTAATAATCAGAATTCTGTGGGATTCGTGCCCTTGCATACGTGCCTCCCCCTTGTCTCTGGCCCTTGCCTTCCAAGTGTGTGCCCACCGGCTCTGTGCAAACCCATCTGTGAGAGCCATTTACTACGAAGTCTGGTCCTCAGTCTGTCTTTGTCTTTCACGACCTTGGTACTATTGACGAGTAAAGGACAATTATTTTGTAGAATATCCCTCGATTTGAAGATGGCTAATGTCTCCTTACGATTTAATTTAGGCTGTGTGCTGATGGCAAGGAGTGGTAACAAAAATGTGGGTGGTGAGAGGGGAAGGAGACTCTGATGGCCAGCGGTGGCTGCTGGAGGCAACAGAATTTCCGGTGCTGGAAACAGATGGGGGTCGGAATGGGCACTGCCCTGCCCAGGGGCAGAGAGATGGATGAATTGACCTCAAATGAGTTCTGTTTTAGGAAAAGGGGTGGGCTCAAGCTTAGCTGAGTGAACAACTGGGTTCATCCTTAACCCCTTCTCACCCAGCTGTCTCCATGGCAACTAAGCCCACCCCTAGAGACCCACCTCCTAGGGCAGCTCCACTGAGGACACGTCTTACAGCCAATGTAAGAATTTCTCAGTCGGCGTAAACTGCAGGTTCGAGCCCCCCTCAGGACGCACCGTCTGCTCCTTCTCAGCCAGCCCGTGGTGTGATAACGATGCTGTCCCCCATGGGGGGCATCCCAGGCTGCTCCCATTCTAGCTGTCACGCCTGTGTCTGTGCACGTGTCACCTGTTCCACCGTGGGGACAAGAGACGTGCAGAGCTTCAGAGAGGCTGCGAGATGCCTGGCCCTCCACGTTGCTGTGCTTCCAGAACTGCTAGGATCTCAAAGAGGAGGATGGCACAAGCCACCCACTAGACAGGAAGGCCCAGCAGCAACATTTTCTGACGAGCTGGGAAGGGGCAGCATTGGCAGAAAGGAAAAAGAGACCGAATATGTAATTGGGGAGGAAAACGTAGGAAGGGCCGAGGGGCTCTAGAGCTCCCACGACAGAGATCTCCACTCAGAGTGACTGTGTTGGTCAGCGTGGGTTGCAGTGACATAAAACAACCAACGGAGCGGGCTTAAACAAGAGCTCTGTTGTCTCGCCGTGCCAGAGGCTGCAAGTCCCGGATCCAGGTGTCTGCAGGATGGGGCCTTCCAAGGGCCGCGAGGAGGATCTGTTCCGCGCCAGAGCTGATGCAGTCTTGGCAGTCCTGGGCTGGTAGATGCGCTGTCTTCATCACTGCGTGACATTCCTTCCTATGTCTGTCTCTGATTTTTGTTTGCTTGTTTGTTTGCCTAAATAAGGATTCCAGTCATATTGCATAAGCCCCCACACTAATGACCTCATTTTTAACTCGATGACCTCTGGAATGGCACCTCTCTCCAAATAGGTCACATCCTGAGGTAATGGGAATTAGGGCTTTCACATACAAATTTGAGGAGGATAAAATTCAACCCATAACAGAGCGCTGCAACAAGTAAATATTCATTTAATGAGCAACTACTGCATGCCAGTCCCTGTGCTAGGCTTGGAAGTTATCACGTGGATAAGTTAGTTCTGGGAGGAGAGGCAGGAGGTGCAGTGTCACTGCAAAATCCCAGCCTATCCTTGAACATGGACCACCTGGAGGAGGCCGGAATCTGCTTGTCCACCAGACCATTCTACTTCATCCAAAGGATATAGGACAGAGACTTCTCATCTACACCCTTTACTGTTGTCTTCTGTGTAGAAGGAAGACTACAGCAGGGGTCCTGGTCTTGACACCCAATGAGGACACTTACCTCAGGCCAGGGACATGAACAGACGTGAGGCCCATCCTAGTTCTGGGAGTGTTAACAATAACAGCCAGACTCTACTGTGCACCAGGACCTTTGCACACCTACCCAACCTAACAATCCTGCAAGATGCCCAGAATTATCTTCATTTAAGAGTTGAGGAGACAGTGCTTTGGAAAGTAAATAATTTGCCCAGAGTCACCCAATTCGTTAGTGGCGGAATGAATTCAAAACCAGGGCCTTCTGACTCCAGAATGTAGACTCACCCCACAATACCATGCTAGCTCTCTTGTTCAGAGGGATGGAGGAGTTTTCTCTGGCCATACACTTTCCACCTCACTCCACTGCAAGTGTACCAAAAATATCTGTGCGCAGGATCAGAATTCTTCTGGAAGGTCCCAGGGGAGGCCAGAAAAACTGGGAGCATTGACAGACCCTTTGTATTGAGCTTTAAGGTAACCTTTACCTGACTTCCTAGACATAATTAAGTCTACACTTAACTCCTATGAGCGAAGGGGGAACAGGAAGAGCATTTTGGATGTGTTTAATCTTAGGGTAACCCCCTTCTTGTCTATAGGATAGATGTTACTTTAATTATGTATGTTGATTAGAGTTATCAGACTTGATCTGGTGAGTTTCTGATTGTGTCTATCAATGGGATGATGGGGTTGAAATCAAAGTTGGAATTTACCGAGCGTGGTGGTTCGTTCTTTTTAAGCATCTGAGCTGAATCTGAGCCCAGAGGATGGGGCCTATGTAGCTCACACCTGCATTGATGCTAGAGACCAGAGGGAAGAGTAAGCAAAGTGGGCTTGAAATGCAAGGGCAAATCTCCAGGGTTGGGGTCCTCAGGGATTGGCCAGGAACCTATCACCATTGTGGTACCAAAGAATATTCCTGTGCGTTTCTGAGCTCACCTGTGTTTCTGGCCACACCGATGGCAGGCTTAGTGCAGCCGGTTTTACAATCATCTCTCCATCAACCCCATTGTAGATTTTACTTTATGAATTTTTCAATGTCATTAACTTGCCCAATCCCTTACTAGTTGATGCTCAGGGAACATAAATTCTCTTTAATACTATCTTAGGTATGTGTAACTGGAAAAGAAAACCAAATGTGGAAAACCATGTGCATCGCTCTCTAAAACCAAGCAAAAATAATAGTTGATACAATATTTGTTGGAGATGATCCACTGCTCTTGCATTCCGTCTGCTCTCCATTTGCCCAAATAAGTGAAAGTAGATTTTTTTTTTTTTCTTTCCCGGATTCTCTCGGTTGTGAATGCATTTGTGAAATTGTTCGGGGAGTTGAACATTTACAAGTATTTATCCGTAAGGCTGCACCAGATCTCTGCAGGAGAGGCCAAAAGCCACCTGCCCAGGGCCAGAAAGACTCGCTGCAAAGTTCCCAACAAATAAATAAATATGTCAGCCAGCTTTCCTGAGAAACAAGTCAGCACTCTGATCTCCCGTTCATTTATTTGCAGGCCTCATTAATATAACATCACTGCAACAAACAGCTAACGGGGGATGGTGTCAGAATGAATAATGGAGTTACTCTGCTGAGATAACAATTAGGTTTTGAATGTACGATCAGCTAAGGCAGAGCCAGCAAGGACTCACGCCGGGTAGGAGAGCTGGTACCACCAGGGCCGGAGATCCCAGAGATCCCCGCAGAGCGCGTCCGCTGGGCTCTAGCCCACCTTGGAGAGTGTGCACACGCGCCTGCACACTTGTGCTCATACACATACACGCCCAAAGTGGAAAAGAATGTGACCATTTGCCACTGTGCACCCAGCCAGCCTCCAGGTGTCTCTGGCCAAGCATCAGGAGGGCATCAGAATGTGCAGGCACAGAGTTGGTGCCTCTGCCTTCTGAAGTCAGGAGAGCTCCAGCCAGCAGGGAGGGACTAAGTGGCTGAGCCAGAAGAAGATGAGCTGCCCCGGGACTGGCAGCTTGTCCTCCCTGGCTGGTCCTGACTGGGGGGGGGGGGGGGGGCGGGCACTCAGGGCGTGATCCCAGTCTCAGACACAGAAGTTTTTGCTACAAAGCCTGTCCATCAGCTGCGGGGTGTCTGTCGGAGCACCTTCTCTGGGCTCCCCTCCCTTGGCTGCTCTGGGAGGCTTTGATGTCAGTCTGTCCCAGGTGCTCTTAGGAAGCCTGTGTAGGGTGCTGACAGCCTGCTGGAGCCATGGAAGGAGCTGGACAGGCCCATCAGAGAGGCAGCCGTGCTGAGCCATCTCCACACCAGCCACTTGTCTTCTGGATTTCAGCTAGCCTGGCTTCTGCCCGGACTTCTTCACCATAAACTCGTAATAAGAAATATTGTATCTACCTTTCACCACGTACTCACCGGGCACCCAGAACTGCTTTTAGCAGCCACGTCATCTCATGTAGACCTTCTAGCATCCTGGATGAGGGTGGGACTACCAGGATCATTAGCCCCATTTTACAGATGAGGCAACCAAGGCACAATGAGGAGTGACAATGTTATCGAAGACACCCCGCTAATAAGTTTTAGAACCAGGAGTTAACCCGCAGCTACTTGACTCTAGAGCCCCCCATGTGACCTGTACACTATCCCTCACCTCTTTCACGGGCTCACTTAGGAAACCAGAATTCTCAGCCCACAGGGCTGGAGTGGGGGAAGGTGCCGGCACAGAGCGCTCGTCCAGCCTACCGCCGAGAAGGAAAGAAAACCAGTCGTCCCTGCTCCAGGCATCAGACTGGACAAGCACAGGCAGAGATGACCAGAGGGCAAGGCCAAGGCGGGTGTGTGGACATCCACAGGGGGATGGGGACAGAAAGGGGGTGGGGGAAGTGGAGAAGTTCAGAGACATGGCAGAGACCAGCAATGCCAACTGCAGAGATTCTTGGAAAGCCCTGGAAGATTCTGGCCTTAGCCCTGGGAGAGGGGCTGGGGGAAGCTGAGCAGAGGGAAACCCACGAGTCAGCTAGGTTATGAGTTCTCCCAGCTGATGAACAAGGGTCTCTTCCAGGGCAAGAGGAGGTCAACTCAGGCAGTGTCTTGTGCAGCTGGAAGCACAGGTTCGCGGGACCTGGTGGGCTCTGCTGCTCACTGTGTAACCTTGAGCAAATTACTTAACCTCTCTGGGTGCTATTCCGCATCTGTAAAAAGGAAATGACAATAGGACCTCCCTCGAAGCTTGTTTTGAGCCCTAAGTGGGATAGAATATGTAAAGCCCTTGGCAAAATTCCTAGTTCATGATAAGTACCTAATGAAATGATATGAGAATATGCGATGATAGAGGAAATGAAATAAATGGTGGCAGGCAGCGTTATCAGAATCTTCAGTAACAGGGGCCTCTGTTCAGTGTCTGTCTTCCCTCCCACCGTGTCTGTCGGGCTGGAGATGTGACCCAAGGAAGCCAGCTTCAATAGGATGGAAGCCGGGCCTCGTGAGGCCTCCACCAAGGAGCGGCCCTCCTCTGACCCCTTGAGCCCCTACCCTGCAGGAGCCCCCCACACTACCCTCCAAGGCTCCCCGCGCAAGTCCCGGGAGGGGCCCTGGGCAGCACTCCCCAGGCTGCCGAGCCCCTGGGCCCGGGGCACCTCGTGATCCTCTCCTGGGTGCAGCCCTCCGGAGCTCCCCAGCTGTAATTAATCGGCCACATCTGCTCCCGCCCTTGGGCGGCTTTGTGGCACAGTTCCCTCCGAACTGTTCAATTAGTGACTGCAAGAATCAGGGCGAGTGAAGCATCACGGCGGCTGCTTTCCAGGTCACGGTGCCCACGGTGGAAAACAGATATGACACAGTCTGGCAGGAGCCCAGGTCTGGCGGGGGTGCCCAAGAGCTCAGCGGAACTCCGCGGAGCTGCACGGCTGGCAGGTGGGGTCTCCGGAGATGGAGAAGTGGTTCCCATAAGAGGCTCGAGGAGGCTTGGAGAGGGCCCAGCAGGAAACTAGTTGGTCCCCTACCATCAGCACAGGCCAGCCTCATCCCACATCCTACTTCTCACCCATCTAGGCATAGGATGAGCTGATAAGAAGTCCCAGCCAGGCATGGGCTACCCACCTATACACCTGGGCACCACCAGTGACTGCTTCTGGGGAGGGCATAGGGCTGCTGCACTGAGGCCTCGGCTGTAACCCATTTCCCACATTATTATTCCAAAGGCTGCATATAGACAAATGTTTTATTTTACAATCAGCTAAAAAGCCAGTGCTCTTGGGGCAAGGTCATAACACAAGTTCCCACGATGATGCAAATAAAGGTTTCTTTCAGGAGAAGAGACTAGTAGGGTGAGAGGTACCTAAATAGGGGAAGGGACCCCAAGGAGGAAGAAAAAAAGGACCTGGGAACGAGATGTAGGGTTTAGCCTCCCTCTGGGACTTGCCCTAGGCTGGCCGGGTTCATGGTGTGTGTGACAAGCAGAGGGAAGACACCAGCACGGGGGCTACTTACCGCACCTCCAACAGGCCTGCGCACCAGCCACAAGCTTCCTTTGGGTCATTAGACTCTCAGAGGATGCCTGGAAGCCCCAGGGTCCAGAGAAGAGCATCTGAAATGATTGAAGGGTCTGAAGCCAGGCCAGGGCGGCTTCGCTGCTGTCTTCCATACCTGGAAGGCGTCTGACAAGGAGGCAGGTGTTCACTCATCTGTTCAATGAGGGATCACACCAGAAGGATGATTCAGTGAAACTTGAGAGCGAGCGCAGCGGAATTTCTTGAGATTCGGTTGTTGCAATACTGCATTGCACCCGAACCACACATGGACCCGTCCTTAGAGAACACAGTTTGAGAACACACCCGTCCCCCCGCCGTCCTTAGAGAACACAGTTTGCTCTGCGATCTGGTTGGGACCAGCGTTTCCCAGCAGTAGAGACCTGGGGATACTTAACGCAGGGCTGCTGTGTTCCAGGCAGTGTGCTAAGTATCAGGTCGCCAAGCAAAAGTGAGATCGTCTCTGTCCCAAGATAGTAATTATCTTATTGAGAAAAGAAGCGGTTTACAACCTGGCGTGCCCATGACTTTCTCGGGGCATTCACTAAAGGCAGTGGGAGTGTGGGTGCAGGTGCTACGAAATCTGCCCCAGGGGTCAGAGAAAGCCTCATGGGGGAGGCATTTCTTAGCAGAGGCTTGTAGGAGAGGTAGGCCTTAATCAGTAGACATGTCTGGCCAGTGGGGGGAGAAGCCTGTCAAATGCACCTGGCCTTTAGACCCTATAGCCCTGTGGACCCTTAGCTCTCTCCAGGAGCACCTGCCGTACAGGAGAGAGCTGAACCTGAGCCCTGGGGAGGTGGGTCGGGGAGGAGGGCACATCGGGAGTCAGCACAGAACACAGGAGTGCTGTAGGCCTCTTCTCCTCACCCCCAGCAACAGCAGCTGCTTCTGGGCACTTCTCTACCTCATCCCCTGCTTTTGAGACCCACAGAGGAGAAGTTCGATAGATTTCTGGTCCGTGGAGAGTACGTGCTGAGTAGCATGGGGCTGAAATGATCAATATCTAAAGATCCCAGCTGATTTCACATGGTTTCAGCTCCCCTCCCCCTCTCTGCACACCCTGAGTACACACACTCACACACACTCATCCACATCCCAGACTGTCAAGCCGTTTGTTTGTGTGGGTGTCTCATTCAGAATTACTTTCCTGGAAGCAGTCATTGAGTTCATTGTGCGATGCTTTGCCTACCCCAGAATGGCTAATTGCCAAGGGAAAAAGAAATGGCTAGAAAGGAGGGAGGAAAGAATGAAGAACATTTTAGACAGGGCCAGTGTCCTCCCAAATTTATTCTGGGTGAAAGGGTGATGTCTGGCTCAGAGTATGCTTCCGCACAGAGCCCAGAATCCCCCAAAGCCAAGTTCCCGTCCTCGGCAGCATGGACAGGCTCAGGCTGTCGGATGCCTCTCAGGTTTTCTCCAGTCAGCCCATGGGCAGCGCTCTCTACCCCCAGTCATGCCTGCGTCTACGTTCCCCGGTCCCAGTGTCCTCCTTCCAGAGAAACAGAAAGACTGCCAGCCTCTATAAACTCCCTGCCACTCCACCATCCCATATCTTCATGATCTGGGAAGGCACAGGTGCAGGGGGAACATGGGAGAGGAAACTGCCAGCTGTCCAGACCTGCTCTCTAACCCACTGTCCTGTTAGGGACTTTCCAGTGTTGTCTTCCTTAACCTTCAGAACGTCCCTGGGCGGGAAGTATTGTTATCTGTTTTCTGATAAGGACCCTGAGATTGAAGGTCATGTTGCTCACATGCGTTAGAGCGGACATTCAGGTTCAAGTCTGTCTTGCTGTCTTCCTGCTGCAGGTGCTCCCCAGGTCCCCGGTGGGCTCTCTTCCCTCTCCCAGAGCAGCCAGCAGCAAGGGCCTTCTGAACTGGAAACCAGGACACGTGGATCTGCCCACCATCCCTCCCCTGTCTTGGTTCCCCTCTGTCAGTTGGTGGGGGGGGGGGGTCCTATATAACTCCCATCCTGCCTTCTCACCCTCACCCCTGCAGGAGGCTAGCTCTCCCCTTCCCTGAAGCCCCAGAACTTCTTCCTGATCGGAAAGGTCCTCCTTGTAGTTCTGCAAGCAGGGAACTCCACCAGCTTGGTCATTATAGATCTATGTCCTTCTCCCAAGAGAACCAAGCTTCACAGATGCTACACACAGCACCCAGAATCTAATGTTGCTTTTAGGATTGCTTGTGGGCCATCTCTAGGGTGGATGTGGGATCCCACAGCTGTCTGGTCTGAAGTGGCATTCTAAAAGATCCTGTTCACTTTCTTTCTGGAGAGTAAGTCCTTTTCCATAAAGCCCCCCCTCTATAGCTTCTTCCTGATACTTGGTCCTGGGAGAAGCAAGGAAAGCAGGAAGCCTGGGTTTTTACCACTCCAGGCCACTGCTCAGACCTCAAGGCCCTTATTCTCTGAGCTACTGGAAGCCCTCAGGTGTTAGGGAATGTGTCCGACAGGATACCTTTCTCTGTTCCTTTGCATTCTGAGCCCAGACTTCCACCTTGACTCACTCTGATTTTAAGCTGGGGAGAGCACACGTGAAGCAAAGGCACGGAGATGGTTAAAGTGCTATGCGTGGGCAGGAACCGCTGGCAGGAATAGCTGGCATCTGGGTAGAACATGGAGGACATAGTATAAGATAGCAGATGTGGCTGAAGAAGTAACAAAGATCAGAACTTGAAGGATGAGGGGCACCTGGGTGGCTCAGTCCCTTAAGCGTCTGCCTTCGTCTTGGGTCATGATCTTGGGGTCCTGGAATCTAGTCCCACATCGGGCCTTCTGCTCGGGTTGGGGTGGAGTATGCTTCTCCCTGTCACTTTCTATCTCTCAGATAAATAAAATCTTTAAATAAAAAAAAAAAAAAGTAGGGGCGCCTGGGTGGCTCAGTGGTTAAAGCCTCTGCCTTCAGCTCAGGTCGTGATCCCAGGATCCTGGGATCGAGCCCCGCATCGGGCTCTCTGCACCTCAGGGAGCCTGCTTCCTCCCCTCTCTCTCTGCCTGCCTCTCTGCCTACTTGTGATTTCTCTCTCTGTGTCAAATAAATAAAATCTTAAAAAAAAAAAAAATAGAAGAAGAAGAAGAACTTGAAGGACGCGTGCCAAGCCAGGAATGAGGGAATTTGCTTTGTCCATGGTCAGAGCCATTAAAGGTTTTCCGAGCAAGTGACTAGTCACCTGGCCAAGGGTGCGTTCATGGAGGTCAGCCGGCGGCAAGAGGAAGTTAGCTCTAACATTGAACCACCTTGCAGTTAGTGCGAGTGAGAGCTGGTGGGGCTCTGCTTATCGCTGCCCGGGAACACAGAGCGGGGCACACATTCAGAAGATGCCGGGGAATAAGATCTGCTAGTGCCGGGTGACTGTTATTTGTTGTACATGGTAGGTAGGTGAGGGAAAGGAGACAGGTGAAGGTGCTTGCAAGGGTCCTGGCTGGGGGCACAGTGATGCCATTAACCTTGAAAGAGAATCTGGGAGGATAATCAGGTTGGGAATGGAAGGAGGAAAAATTAAGAGTTCATTTTCAGACACGGTGAAATGTGAGGGGCCTGAGGGACATACCTGTGGAAGCAGAGATGTCCAGGAGCAATTGGATATATGGATATGGCGCTCAGGAGAGAGGTCGGAGCGGACGATATAGATTTGGAAGTCATCGGTAATGGAGACCTGGGGAATCCTTTCGCAAATCAAATCCTCACCTCCTCAGCTGTGTTTGGGAAATCCCGACTTTTACACATCAGTTTTGTTTTAAGCAAGGAAGACGTAAGCTGGGTCCCTCGTAAGCGCTGGGCCTGCACAGTGGTTGCTTAAGGCCTTGACCCCAAACTCCTTTGCCACCTACCCCAGGTGCGGGCAGCATAGCACGGAGCACGTGCTGTGTGGGAAAGAAGACCCCCAGGGCCCCACCATCCCCCAGGCCTTCTCCAATGACCCGGGAGGACTCTGGTTCTCCAGGTTTGGATTCCAGCAGCTGTTAGTTAGCTTACAAGTGCTCGGCTGGCGTCTCCACACCCTGAACTAGCTATCTCTTTGCACGTGTCTTCATGCCAAGACTACAACACTTGCTAACAATTAAAAAAAAAAAAAAAAAGAAGAAGTCTTTCTTCTGTAAACAATATGCTGGCTTATGCGACACGCAAGCTGGCTTATGCTTCTGCTCTGCTCTGCGCTGTCAGATGGACCCTGCGGCCCCTCCCAGGGACAGTCATGTCTCAGACCCCACCCTTGAATGTCAGAAGGGGACGTTGTGATGACTCGCCAGCTGAAGGAAGCTGCTTCGCAGAGCCTGCCAACGCGGTGTATATCCACAGCACAATCTCCACATGCTACCTGCGAGATGGAAATATTTTTAGGCATTCCAGAAAGATTTCGTTTCACAGTTTTTCTGAAAGGTTGTAATTAACTGCAGCGAGCAAAAGAATGTATTTTTAAAAATAAAAGTGGGGGAGGGAGAGCAAAGCGATCACCACAGTTTTGTCAGTTCCGTTTGGTAGGTGGGTTCCTGTCATCCAGGTGACTGGGGGAGGGGCAGGAGGGGCCCGTGGAGCTCAGTCCTGGATCAAAGGAGAACCGGGCACTTGAATTTGCTCAAAGCAAATTCCTTCTGACTGATGTCTCCTGCAGGGGCACAGAGACATCCCCTTCCCTGTTCCTCATTAACAAGGGTCTGTCTAGCAGAGCCAAGGGGGCCCAGGTTCCAGGGGAGGAGTGTGACAGCCAAGATCCCCTATGGATTATTTTTAGATTCTGCCCCCCCACACACACACACACAGACAGGAAAGCTGTGGGGTTACTGGTTCCTCGGGCCAGCTCTTTTCTCTCTGCATTGTTCGGCTACTCCAACTCATACCCAACACAGAAATGCCTCCAAGCCAACTCCACTCTCCTTCTCTTGATTCAGTTCATGAATCTAATTTAGTTTTATTCAGAGGGTGGGATATTTTATTCCCAGAGAAGGAATGGAGAGCCTCAGACAAGGTGACTTGGGTGAAATGAGGCCCCAGATGAGAGAGCTCATGGACTACCCCGTCAAGGAGGAAAGGAAACCACACAATGTAAGACTTGCAAAAGAGGATGGGGTCAGGTGGACTGAGTTCAAGTTCTGTCTTTGCAGCCAACTTTGTGAGATCCCAGGAGTCAGCCGGGTGGGGAAGGAGGCCTTTTCCAGTCCTCCTCCCCACCGACCTCTCTTCTCTGCCCACCATCACCTGGGCATCCATGGTCAAGTTGTTTGCACAAGTCATAGTGCTCACATCACAGGAAGATCTCACTGCCCCTCTGGGGAGCAGGAAAGAGGGAAGAGTTTCCAGAACGCTCTGCAGCATTTCACCTATACTGACCTATCATCTCTGCCCCGGGACACATTTGACTCCATTGCCCACTGGATGCCCTGCCAGTATTTATAGGGTTAAAGGGAGGCTCCCAGCGGGACCCAAGGGCAGAAGGTCCCAGGCTGCAGCTTCATTTAGAAGACGGTGGTGGTCTTGGCCTTGACCAAGCCATCCTTCCCTCTCTCCATTCCTCCCTCCCACCTGGTCTTGCCTTTCTTATGGTGTAGTGAAAAGAGCTTCAGACTTTTATTACAGTTGTACATATAGGTTGGACAAGAATCTTACCGTAAGATACTCTGAGCCTGCTTCCAGTGATTCGCTTGACTTCTACCTTCCTCCTGCTTCAGATTAGCACGGACCACAAAGGATGAACTTACTCCCTGGGCTCTCTATCTGTTCCATCCCAAAGAGCCGCATTTTTCCAAGAGCCTTATCTAATCTCAGACAGAGGTTTACACCTTGAGAGACCTTGATATCTTTTCCTGTTGGGTCAAAGCAAAATGAGACATTTGGTGACTGAAATAGGAAGTAACGGAATGATCTTTGCTAATGAGAAGCCAGCAAAATTTGGAAATCCTGAAGTTTTTTTTTTTTTTTCATGGTTCCAGCAGGCATCATGGGATTGTTTTTTTGTTTTGTTTTGTTTGTTTGTTTTTTATTTTTTTGCCGCACAATGTCAAACACACTTTGCATCTTTCACCATACCCCCAAAGCAATTCCTAATCTTGGACTCCTCTGGGCTCCCACAGCTTTCCTCTGAATCCATCTTATCACTGTGTGCCCCGCATCAGCATTATTTAGAGCTTCCTTTATCTCTTCCTCCTTGACCAGAAGTTCCTTGAGGGCAAATTTCCTGATTTCCGGACTATTCGCCATTGTAACCCCCACAGCATCTAGCAGGCGGGAGGGGCAATAATAGCACAGAACAATGACAAAGCCCTTTCCCCGCCAGGCTGGTAGAGAAGATTATCCCCACCTTCACAACTAAGCACTGAGGTTTCAAGAGATTAGGGGACTTGATCACAATCTGACGGCTTGTGAATTAGAGACATATCTCAAATGAAGGTTTTCGTACAGGCCTTGCTGATAATTTTTTTTTTTAAGTAAATGAATGCATGAATGAATTAATGACCTCAGGATCCAAGGAAGTCATATAAAACGAGATGATGTCAGGAGCCTAGATAGGCTACAATAAATAAAGGAAACATGCTCCGTTCCCCCAGATTTCAGGTGTGCAAGGGTCCTGCAGCCTCCCTCCGGGCAGGTTGAGGACCCTGCTGCCTCTCCCCTGTGGCCCCGCAGGTTTGTGATCCCATTTCCCTCCCGCAGATCTTGACGGTGTCTGGACCACCTGAAGGAGGGACTCGAGTGACGATCCATGGTGTGAACCTGGGCCTGGACTTCTCTGAGATCGCCCACCACGTGCAGGTGGCTGGGGTGCCCTGCACCCCCCTGCCGGGGGATTACATCATCGCTGAGCAGTGAGTCCAGCGCGCTCTGGCCCCGCCCTTTTCCCCATGCAGCTTCAGGGTGGGGACTCTCCCATTCCCTTCCCTGGGATGTCTCCAGGATTCCCTCACATTCCTTTCCTCCCATGGACCCTGCCCCCAGAAGCCTGCCCAGAGCCCTCTTCTACCCCGCCTCCTCTCCCGAAGGCTCATACCCTCTGCGATGCCCCGTTCCCTGGCTCCTGAGGCCTCCGAGGTCCCCGCACGACGCTGCCCCTCATTCTGTCTTCGCCTGGCCTGTGGTGACTGAGCCATGTTCCCAACCAGCCCAGGCTCCTCCTGGGTCTCCCTGGCCCCTCCCCTGCCAGCCCCCATTGGAATGCATCCCGCACGGTGGGCTGCGGGCAACAATTTGTTTGGCTCATGGGGTTCTGACAGCAGCTTAATCCGAGCAGGGCCTCCGCCGGAGCAAATTCATTTATTTCACTAAGGGAAATGTCAGCTGGAAATTAGAAAATAGGCGTGTAGCAGCGGACAGGCGAACGGGGCTCCAGGAGTGACATATGTTCCAATTTGGGACGTTCATTTGGCAGTGGCGACCGCTGTGGAGTCGGTGGGCAGGAGCAGGGCACAAAGCTGGGGGCGGGAGTTTGGCAGGAGGGAGGCTTCCTACCCAACAAGGGACAGCGAGGGGGAGCAGCTGGAGCATTCTGCATGATTTGTCAGGTAAAGTGGAGTCAGGTCACCCTGGTTCCATTGAGAACACAGCTGGGCCAGGGGTGCTAGGAGCCCTCGCCAGAGCATGGGTTGTGGGAGGGGCTTCTCTCCCTTAGCTCCACCTCCCAGAGCCCCAGGCTCCTCCCCCTGACGTCCCCAGAGCCAGCCTCCCGTAACAACCAGGAAAATGACATCACTTTATCTTCTGTCAGTACTTGCCCTTTCTCATCCATTATCTCACTTTAATTGGGAGGGACTCTGAGAGATAGATGTTGCTATCGCCCTTGACAAAGCAGGAGAAAGCCAAAGGCTTGGAGAAGTGAAAGGACTTCCCCAGTCCACTCCGTGCACAAGTGTCGGAGGCAGAGCGGGAACCTGAGGTCCCTGACTTCTCCTCCAGGTCTCTCCTGTGTCCTAAGAGCGATGGGGCAAGGCTCCTGGACAAGAGTGGTCTGAAGATCCCATGATCCTTCAGAGAGTGGCCTATGGGGTCAGGGCCCATGATCCTGACATGGTCCAGAGTAGGGTCAGAGTCAGAGGAGTGAATTCGAAAACTCTGAGGACCACATGGAGTTCTGCTCGCCCCCACAAGTGGGGACAGGAAGGAGCTATTCTGATCCTTCAGACCAGATCCTCCCCTGACAATCTTATCTCTGCAAAGACTGAATCTTAGAGGAAAGGCTGGCTGGGTCTCCAGGAGAGAGGTGAGGGAGGGGAGCCAGAAGAAAAGGTGAAAGCATCTGGGACAGGACAGAGTCCTTCCAGGTCATCATCCTGCTGGGCTGGGCTAGGCTCTCGGTCCCACTGACACCGAATCCGCCTTGGCCTCAAGGGCCGCCTTGTGCCTCTGGACACAAGCCAAGTGTCCAGCTTGGTGAGATGCCACAGGGCTCCAAAGGAGAGGGTCTGGGGGGCCGCCAGGTAAGGCTTTGAGCTGAGAAGTACAAACTCTTGAGCAGCTGGACACAGAGATCTCATGGGATTTGGAATTCATAGGTGGTCTAAGTCCCCGCTGCTTTGCTCACTAGGTCTGAGACCTCAGCAGACTATCTGATCCCTCTGACCTTCCTCAGCCTGATGGAAGTCATGATTTCACTGCACGGGTTTTGGGAGACTTTCAGTAAGATGCAAAAACAGACACTACGGTGTGCCCTAGGAATGGGTGGCAGTATTCTGTCTTTGAAATCAAAGGCACCACCCTCACTCAGGGCCACGAGGGAGAAAGTGCCCAGAGACACGAGAAGTGAGGAGGTGAGGAGAGCCCAGGGAGGCGACTGGTCACCAGGGGTCCTGGTTGAGGCCAGTGGCCGGGCACCCTAGAAAACCTCCTTCTTCTGGGGTGCCAGGCGGACAGGAGGGAGCAAGCCCTCTCTGCACCTGAGCTGGGGCAGCCCTGCTTCCCCACCGTGCCAGGGTCATTGCCAATCTCAAGGTTTCGGAGTTTGTGAACATCATTTAAGCCTCCATCCGAGGCAGCGAGCAGCAGGCACAATCGTTACAGATGTCTGGGAGAGATGAATTTGGCTAAACGGGCCAGCGCAGTGTCCCGGCTGCGGGCAGGATTAGCGGGCACAGTAATGGCTCACCATATGCTTGTGCCATTCCATCTATCACTCAGCAATTAGGTTAATGTTGGTTAAAGGGTCCCACTTAGTCCTGCAATCAGCACCCACCTGTCTGTGGAGGGCCCGCCGATGGCATAATAGGACATGTTCCGAGTGATACAATGCAAGTAGAGGCTTAAAGTCTGCCCCTCCAGGGACAGGGCAACGCAAGAGGGACTCCGCCAGGGTCCTCAGACCCCCTGCCTTCCTCCTGCCTCCTCTGCTGTACCTGTGAACCCAGGCCTGGCTGGCTGGATGTTCCCTGCCTGGGTTCTCACCATAGGATTGCACACTCAGGGGGAGAAAGGCACCGTCTCTGCCAGGCTGGGGGATGTGGTACCGTATGGGGGTGAGCGCCTTGGACTAGGGCCCAGGAACTCAGCTGTTGGTGAGCTGGGTGACTTTGGGCAAATCACTTTGCTCCCAGATCCTCAAATGTCTCATCTGGAGAATGGAGAACTGGATGTTCTCTACAGTTGCATCTGTTGCAGATACATCTGCATTCTGGTCCTCAGGATGTCAGAGCAGTAAATGCTCTGCCCCATGGAACTGCCCCTTCTACCATCAGAGAGCCTGTGGGTGTCACACATGTGTCTCCAGACGCTCCCTCTCAACCAGGAAGGAGTTGAACCTCCAAATGCTGAAGCCGGGTGATTATTGGTCAGGCTCCTCATTCTGCAAGGAAAAAGTTTAGGCATCCTCAGCTATGGTCTCCTTATGAGATGTAGGGAGCCTAGAGCCACCAGACACACCAGGAGGAGGCCGGGAAGGCAAGAGGCCCCCAGAAATCCAACCACAGGAACCTTGCCAACTTGGAAGGCTTGAAGGAGGCAGTGGTGCACACACCGCAGCCTGGGATCATCCACACCCAGGAAGGTAGGGAGCACGGGTAGCCAGCTCTCAGAGTCTTGGGAAATCAGGTGGCACTTCCCCACCCTACCCCCCCATCTCCCCACACCCCCAACAACCTCATCTGCTCCCTCACGTTTCTGCCATGTCTACCTACCCCCGCCCCAAAACACATGGAAGGCGTTCATTACTCCTAGAAGAAGTGGAACAGAATGGTCAAAGGCACAGGCTTTGGAGCCAGGCTGCCCTGGATTTGAATCGCGGCTCAGCCATTGTGACCATGGATGAGTCACTTGGTCTCTCTGAGCCTGACTGTCATTGCCCATAAAACGGAAATGATAAGACGCGCCTTGGAGGAGAGCCTGAGATGCCACGAGACCCTGTCTTGTGCAGTTCCTGCCCCAATCACGGCTCCGTAAATTATCACTCTTACTCTTATTACCGTCCTGAATCTGTTTTGTCCTGACCCTCATTCCTCCATATAAGCCTTTCTACTCCCTGCAGCTACCCTTGCTTCTTCCTTTACCTTCCTCTCTCCGCGGTCTCCGAGAACACGTGCCTACGACAGATGGACTCAAGGATGCCCCTCCATCCTTTGGCACAAGCATCGCATCCCAGGATTGAAAGAAGGGTTAAAGGCCATTGGGGTTCTTCTGCATGCTGACTCCTTAGGATTCTCACCCAGTTCTTCCCTTCCAGCCAGATTCTCTCCTACGACCCACAGCTACCCACTGCCCACTCCCCACAGCAGGATGAAATTAACCCTGGGGAGAGGAGGCGGGGAAAAGTGTCAGATGCAGTGCGGAGGCAGGGAGGGCGTACACCTCGCTGCAGCCCAGCCCCTGCGCCTGCGCCATGCCCTCCCAGGTGGGGCCGTCAGAGTCAATGACAGTCACTTGGCCTTGGACGCTTGGGCGGTGCTCATCTCCCGTCCACCCCTCCTCTCCCAGGTCCTTCATATGAGAAGCTTCTCTCTTGGGACATGAGCCCTGAGTGAGAAAATGTTCTAGAAAAGACAGTGTGCTAAATGGCTCCAGGTCCTTGCAAACTCCCTATGGAGACAGCTGAACAGTCCCTTCGAGGCCTTGTCCTCTTCTAGGTGGACCCTTGGGACCGAGGAAGAAAAAACATGCCCCGGACTTTCACATGTCCTCCTATTTCCTTTCTCCAGGATGTCAAACCTGCCATGATTTCCTCCTCCTGTCTTCTGGAGGATGACTCGAGCACAGAGTAGGGAAAGAGCGAGTAAGGGAACGAGAGGGCCCTGGTTAGAAGAGAGGGAGAGAGATTTATGTGCTCCCCCGCTCTTATGTGTCCTCCTCTTCCCCTGCAGTAGATGACAGAGTCTCCTGTCAGGCCCCTTGAGAGCACAGGGGATGGTTTGCAGGCTGGCGGGGACCCTGCACCCACCAGGGGCAGGCACTAGGGCCCAGGAAACAGGGTGAGAGATTTGTGACTCCAAGCAGATAGCAGCATGAAAATAACCACATGTGGTACCTTAAATTAAGCTTCTCGAATGCTCTGCTAATGAGGTTTAAGAGGACAGTTATGTGTAAAATACTAATGGATCATCACAATTGTCTTTTCTCTGGGCTCGTAATTAATTTATTTATTCACGGAGAAAGGGAAGGGAGCGTATCCTTCCGTGTGCATTCAGTACTTTCTTGTTGAATCTAATATGCTAAACGTAATAAGACAGATATTGCATGTTAAGTCAATATTCACCAGGAGTTAAAGTACTTATTTGGGATTAACTGTTATGAAGGAGGTGGAGATCGGCGTGGCATGCCGTGTGTGCGAGCATGCGGTGTATTTGTTTAATGCAAGCTTTATTACATCGAAATGAAATCTCTGTTTAGTTACCGTCCTTCCTGGAGAAGCTGGGGAGATAAGCAGTAGCTGGTTAAACACCGACCTTCCCCGCAGTGCCAGGGTAATGCTTGGGATTAGTGTGCCCGGCTCTGTTTTCCCGGCTTCCCACTGAGCAGACTTGCCGGGGGCACTGGGCTCCTGGGAACTCTCATACGGTGCTGGGAGGAAAAGCAGAGCCCTTTCTTTGGTCCCTAGCTTCCTTTTTTTGCTGAGCTTGGTGGGGCCCTTTCCCACCCGCCCCATGCCTCCTAATTCCAGGCAAGAGGAACCCCCAAGAACCTGATTTCCTCAGACTCTCCCATATCCTCCAGCTGCCCACCGTTTCTAGAAGGCTGCTGTGGCCAAGGCAACCAGTGTCTAAATGTGCTTGCTGTAACTGATCTCAGGCGCCAGGGAAGTCATCACGGGGGGTATCGATCCCCCGCTTCATGAGAGAGAACTCTGCCGCATCCCCTCTTCCCTCCAGCGACCCGGCCTCTTAATGTGGGACGTGACTTCCAGCCCCACGGCGGGCTCACTGCCTCGCCCACCAGCGTAGTGCACACAGACCTTGATTAAGTGGGAGTCCAATGTCAGACGCTGTCCTAATGAACTCATCCACCACCCACCCCCTCGCCGGGGCTGCCGCAGGATTCCCCTCCTCCCTTTGGCCGGAGGCTCCCGTTTGGGGCACTCACTGTCTCACCAGATTATCTGTTCCCTTTTTAAAACTCACCGTAGGAGACAAACCACAATGGAATCAGCTTGACAAATAGGCCTTCCCTCCCTCCTTTTGGGAGAGTTGCGACTTTGGTTTCTCACAAAGGAAAGAACGCTAACTAAATCACCTGCCCTAGGTCTCTCTGTCGACGTTGCGTTTTATTCGACAAAGACTGGGTAGTTGCCCAGCGCTAGGTCCTGCACTCAGCACTGGGAAGATTGGGTTATTCAGAGAATAAGGCAACATAGCGTCTGGGGGCGCACCGGGCTTTGGCGGTGATCTCATTCACTGTACAGATGAGAGGCTGAAGCCCAGAGAGGGAAAGTACTTTACCCGGGGTCACACAGCTAGAGGAGTGAGCAAGCTGAGTCTCGGTATCGTCCTAGTGCAAGGGCGTGAAGAGTCATCCAAGGGATGGGAGTGAGCACTGCAGGCTGGGAGGGCGGTTCTGGCCGAGCCTCTCACGGGAAGCTTTGCTGTCTCCTCAGGATCGTCTGTGAGATGGGCCATGCCCTCGTGGGAACCACGTCCGGGCCCGTGCGCCTGTGCATTGGCGAGTGTAAGCCAGAGTTCATGACCAAGTCCCATCAACAGTACACCTTTGTGGTGAGTGTTGGGTCCTCCACAGGGCTGAGCTCCCAGCAGAGGCACGCGTCTGCTCCAGACTTCTCGGCGAAGTCCCACACCCCCCTCCAAAATCAGGGGTAGGATGGATGTGTGACTAACAATGCTGTTCGAGTCCCAGAGAGCCGCAGGTCGGAGTGCTAAATAAGGCAAAATCAGGCAAAATCAGGCCTTTCTTAGAAAGTGGATCCTACCCATAGAGCAGGGAGGGGCTGCCACTTTTCCCCCCAGTGTGACATCTTAGTCTCATTCCAGCCTAATGAGGACAGATTGCCTGAGGGACCTAATTAAAAAGGTCTGTATTTATCCACATGCTTTGTTTTGTACCAAGGATATTGTAAGTAGGAGTTTAGAAAAGTCACTTCAAAATCCACGGGGACGTGTGTCTGCGGCAGCCCACGGGATCGGGTGTGCTAGTGAGTTGCTCTGGGTGTTGTGTGGTCACACGCACATACGCACATTCTCACCATTCTCACACCTGAAAACGTCTCCTCGCACGCAGGTGGCGAGCACTAGAATCACGAAGGCTTTCCTTAAGGCCGGCCAGGTCTTCCTTCTGAATCAATAGTGTGCTTCTGGGGGCGCCTGGGTGGCTCAGTGGGTTAAGCCTCTGCCTTCGGCTCAGGTCGTGATCCCAGGGTCCTGGGATCAAGCCCCGCATGGGCTCTCTGATCAGCGGGGAGCCTGCTTCCCCCTCTCTCTCTGCCTACTTGTGATCTCTCTCTATCAAATAAATAAATAAATAATAAATATATAAAAATATATATAAATAATATATATAAATAAATATAATAATAATATAAATAATATTTATAAATAAATATATATATATAATAATAAATATAATATATAAATATAATAATAAATATAAATAAATATGTTTAAATTTTTTAAAAAATAGTGTGCTTCTGGGGATCTTCCCACAGAACCAGTACTCTGGGGTTCTGCCTCTGGGCAGAACTTGCCTCTGGGGCCCCAGAGTCCCTCCTCTGACACTTAACCTATATCACCACATTGAATCGTTCATTAAAAGGTGTTAACACCAGCCAAGGGGTCAAACCAGCCTTGTTAAGAGTTTTAAAAAAATCATTAGACCACAAAATGTTAATCTCTCTAAAACATTTTACCACTTGCTCTAGGTTTTCCAGGCTCTGCCTTCTTATCTTGGCATCTCTGCCCTTTTTAGCCTATGGTCTTTTTTTAGGGTTGGAGAGCACGGCAGCCTACCCCATCTTCAACGCAGGACAGACAGGGTGTCAGGTGGAGACAGAGCAATAGACTGTCCCAGCTGGGAGGGGCCTTAGATCCCACCCCCCTCTTGACATGGGTACAAACAAAAGCCCAGAATGACCCAGAAACTTGCTGCAGGGCCTTGGACAGCGAATGGCTAGTGCAGGCGTAGTTGCTCAGTTAAATGCACTTTCCACTCCATTCCCCTATCCCCCAGGAAGGAGCAGTTCCTCTCTGATTCAGGTCAGCTGCCTGATGCACTAGAGACCAGATGACATTTCTTTCAAGCTTCAGATTCAATTTTACAGGTTAGTGAGTTTACTAGAAAGTCCTGGTCACTGACGGGCCATCCTCCTGATGAAGGTTGGGGAAGCCATGTCAAGCGTTCACAGATAGCTCTGTGCACCAGGTCCCCTGCGGTGCCCCTCACGTGCTTCAGAGGGGACAGGACACATATGTGGGCCATTAATGGAGGACTTGAGCCCCTTGGTGGCCCAGTCTAGACAAGGATGCTTTATTCAGTCTTATCGATTTTGTGCCAAAAAAATCAGTACAGGCTCTAGATAGAGAAGCATTTTCAAATTGCTCTCAATTTGTAAACTAATTGATAGATTAGTCTGTGTTACCTCTGCCTTCCCATCAATGTTATGAGCACGGGATTCCCCAAGGAGTTAATTAATTCTAAAACGCAGTGCTTCTGCCTTCCTTGGACATGCCAGAGCCTCTTCTTGGACACAGTCTCAGCTCCAGGGGAAGAGATTAGAAAAGGCAGGAAAAGTACCTTTACCCAGAGCATAGACACCGTCCCTCGTTTGTTCCTTACGTCTAGCCTGGGTCTGTCACTTTGGGCAAAACCTGAGCTATGACTGTTTCTCTGCTTCTTTCTAAAGAACCCTTCTGTGCTGTCACTCAATCCCATCCGAGGACCAGAATCAGGAGGTACCATGGTGACCATCACGGGCCATTACCTCGGGGCTGGCAGCAGTGTGGCTGTATACCTGGGCAACCAGACCTGCGAGTTCTATGGGTAAGATGGACTCACAGGAGCCCTAGACGGCTGGCCATGTGAGGCGTGTGCACACCTACTCTGGGCATGTTCACACAGGTGCCCGCCCCATTGCTTCCATGGCCCGGACAGTCTGGGTCCAAACACCATTCCCGTCCCTGTGCCAAATACATGCTACTCAGTTTATAGCAGTATGTACCACTTGTGAACCCGCCAAGACACTTCTAAAAATAATTAGGATGAGGGCCCTGAGAACTGCTGGGGAGGAAATCCCAGAAACTCTTCGGTCATCATTGGACACTGATGAGGTCCCCACTCTGGGACCTTGAGAGACATGGAGGCTGCATGGCCTCAGTCCTCCGCAAGCACACACGCTCATCCTTGGGACATCTCTTGCGCATAAAAACTGGAACACCTGCTATTCACCGGATCCACCAATAAAACCCTGGGGATATGCAGACACCTGAGAGCATCCTGATGGAACCCATGGGTGAGAGCCCAGCATGCCTCAGGATTATCTCCTCCTCAGATTGGAAACCCCCTATGGGCAAGGACTGTGCATTCCCTTCTCTGCCTAGTAGGTGCTCAGTAAATATTTATTAAATGACTGACCAGACTCTTAAGCCCTGGTTACCTAGTTTATTCTAGAAAAATCCAGAAAAGAAAAGATTCCCCCCAGAGCCCATGAAGCCCTGCCCCTGCCCCACATTCTGTAATCCCCCTCTCTAATCTGTTCCCTCCCTATTCCAACCAGAGGTGGAGTTCCGGTTAAAGAGGGACCCTTATACACAGGCAATGGGTCTGTTTCATTGTGTAGAGTAGGAAAGAACAGAGCACTTCGGGGCTACCCACACCCTCAGACCGAGGAAGATCCCAGAAGAAGCCAGAGAGCTCTCCCCGTCGCCCAGGCCTTTCTTCACCACCATCCTGCTGTCTCCCTGTCAGGCGGTCAATGAACGAGATTGTGTGCGTCTCACCCCCATCATCCAACGGACTGGGCCCCGTCCCCGTTTCCGTGAGCGTCGACCGAGCCCACGTGGATAACAACCTGCAGTTCGAGTACATAGATGACCCCCGGGTGCAGCGCATTGAGCCCGAGTGGAGCATCGCCAGGTGAGGCAGAGGTGGGAGGGAGGCACCTGGCTGACCTGACATAACCCCTTCGGCCAGGTGTGACTTGGGAGGGGACCCAGGGGTGGTGGTGGCTCACAGTTTGAGGGGAGTCTGAACCTGACCCAGCCTGCGTGCTTGTTCCCAGTGGCCACACACCCCTGACCATCACAGGCTTCAACCTAGATGTCATTCAGGAGCCACGGGTCCGAGTCAAGTTCAACGGCAAGGAATCGGTCAATGTGAGTACCCCCTAGTCTGCCTGGCCCTCCATAACCACAGTCCTGTGTCTATGTCTGTGATGTGTTAAGGTCCGTGTTAGCCCGGGAGTATCCACCAACCGAGGAAGAAAGTTAGTTCAAGACCTCAAGCCCGGAATCAGGGCCGCAAACACCCGAACCTTACAGTGACTCTTACAAGGACCATATAATCATTTCTCGTTGGAAGGCAGTCGATGAGTGTATAAATGCACTGGCCTCTGAGCTTGCGAAACAACGTGAAAGGGCTTCTGTTTCATATGCATGTTCAGTTGGAGGTCCGATAAGAAGCAGTATAAAAGGATGAAGAAATTCTGCCTCCAGAATCAGGCGCTTCTGAATTGGAAGTGGGGCACTGCCATTTCTTAGTCGTACAACCGTGATCCGGTCATTTAAGCTCTGTGATCCTCTGTCCTCTGCCTGTAAATGCTAATGTTAAGACTCTCCGCGCAGCTCTGTAACACACAGCCCCTGGCGGGGCCCCGGGTGGGTGGAGGACAAACCTTCGTCACTGCACATGGCTCCCTGTACCGCTGTGGCGAAGATGGCCAGTCCAACATTTGACTTTACTCTCCAGTGCTGAGCCGTCTCACTTAATTCTTTTCACAATGGATTTTTGTGATTTTTTTTTTTAAAGAAGTTCTTGATCATCAAAGCAGAATGTCTGAGATGGCATTATCAATTTTTTTGTTTTAGTTTGTTCTAGTGGCTTCATCTCAGTCTGGTTAGCCAATATTTTCTGAAACACGATTGTATTCATAATTACAGTCCAGGAGGTGCTATTATGGCCATTATTTGTTCTATAATTGCTATTATTACTGCTCTGACCTCAGAGGACTGAGTAGGCAGTTGGAGATGGGAAAGATGGTGTTATCTGTCCTCTCATCCCTGACAGGATTCCAGCATGCTAGAAGCTTCCCTAGGAAGTGCTGAAAGGCACAAAATGCACGGTCTTTGAAGGCTAGATCTGGAAAGGTTACAGGGATCCTCTGGTCCACCCCCCTTCATTGTCCAGCTGCGGAAATGAAGGCCAGAAAGGAGTAATGGATTCGCGCCAACCGGGATGGTAGCTGGTAGCAGGGCCAGCAGGATCCCCAAAGAGCCCAGGGGATCCTGGGGATCCCCTGGGCTCTTTGCTACTAGAGCAAGTGAGGTGCTGGTGATTTGGTTATGACATTCCCTTGTGGCAGACATGCAGGGACCCCTGTGTCACACCATTAGTAGCTGCCACGGTCACAGCTCTGTGGGCCAGGAGAGCACAGGGCTCCTTATCCCACATGGAGAGTCTGATCCATGAGTAAAAGAGCCTGTGCCTCCACTTCACTTCCAGACCGAGGCCAGTAGCTCCCAGTAGCTCCCAGACCACCTTGTCAAACTCCCAAGTCCTAAGTGGAAGGAAGGAAGGAAGGTGAGGTGTGGTGATGGGAACAGTGCACTCGTACTCAGCAAGGATGAAAGCCCCACACCAATTAGGTACGTGTTTTAAAGCATAGGTTTTATTATGACTCAGATGTGACAGGGCCGACAGAACAGGAGACAGCTGCCGTCGGAAAGACGGTTTGTTGTACTCACAGAGCCACAGGGAAGAGGGCCTGCCATGCCACGGGGGGCCACGTGGGAAGCGCCAGGGGGGTGTAGAAGCAGAGGGAGAGAAAGGCGCTGTGGCAGGTGCCTTTATTATTACTCTTGCGGGAAGAAACCAACCAGGCAAGGTGAGCGGGTTTAGGATCACCCAGTCTGAATCATGGTTGAGGGCTCTGGGGTGCACGGGCTGTCCCCAGCTGTCCAGTACGTGGCCTGGTGTGGTCAGACAGGGTGGAGAGCTGCTCAGAGCCTGTGAAAGGAGGTGTGTGTGGGGGGTGGGCGCAGGATTGTTCGGGTTGCGTTAGAATAGCTTGCTCTGGCCAGCGGACAGGTTGTTTGCTGTCTCCAGGTGCTGGCTGGCCTTGGGAGGGGAGGTCCTCCCGGTCAATAGGCCCCAGATGTCACAGCATCAGAAATACAGAAAGTAAAAGACATGGTTAACGGGGTAAAGAGTAAGTATGTGACCAACGAGGTTAACCTCCAATGCCTGCAGCCTCCGTTCTCCGGAAGCCACCGGAAGAGAACACTGGTCTGGGAAGGCCTGACCTCCATGTGGAAAGACAGGTGCAGAGTGTCCCTTCCCCTCACCAGGGTACTCTTACAGCCCCAAGGCAGGAATGTCCTAAGCGATTCCCCCAGCCACCCCCCACTGCCCCCAAGGCCTTCCGTATTTCGAGGAGCTACTTCATAATAATTCCTCCCTGTGGAGAGCTGGGCATCGCAGGCTCCGTCGTGACCTGCCCGGGGTCTGCAGGCCAGCTGGAGGAGAGGCCTTGGTGTGCAGTTTTCATCAAGCCTGGGTCTGCACCTGGGACGCTCATAAACTCGGCCTGTGCCTCGGTCAGGAGCCGTAGGAGAGCAGCGCTCTGCCCGCCCCACCTCCCCGGGGCCGGCCTGGGCACCAGGTCATCCTCAGCCATGCCCACCTCCCCGGGGCCTGCCTGGGCACTAGGTCATCCTCAGCTCTGGAGTTTGAAACAGCCCCAGTGAGAAGTGAGAAGGGCCAAAGCCAAGGCCACAAAACCCCAAGGAATGTTTGGCAAACAAAAGTGCCGATGCAGCACCGGGCGCGGGCGGGCAGGAAGCAAACAGAGGACGCTTGTTCGGGAGCGATTTGCTTATTCAGAGGGGAGTCCAGTCTGGGGTGCTGGGAGGCGTGCGGACGGAGATGGGGGAGCGGAGGGAAGAGCGCTGCCCGCAGAGCACAGGGTCCGGGACTTGCCGGCTCAGCTCTGCCTGTTTGATGGCTCCCCGACCCCCACACCGTGTCCCTCATTCCAGAGCGTCCCCAGCTGGAACACCACGGGGCCCTCCGTCTCATACGGGATAGCGGCAGTTTGTGCGGGAAGGGTAGGAGCAGGCCCTGCCCTCCAACAGGGCATGAGGCCCTCAGTGAGCGGGTCTGATGAAACTCTTCCCCTCCCTCTGGAGCGCGGGGGTTAATACTTGGACTTGGAGCTCTGACATAATCACTGTCAGCTTTTCTGCAGCTTCACACGCGGTCCTGTTTTCAGAACATGAAGCCCATGTGTGTGTGTCTGTTGGCCAGACTCACAGCATGTGTGGACCTGCCAGGACAGCGTGTACTTGTGCAGCCGAGATCTCCCAGATGCCCTTGGCTATAGCTGGGAAGCCCGAAGCCCAAACCGGGGCGCGCTGAACACAAGCCAGGAGGAGAGGGGGTGGGAGGCCAGGTTTTGTCTGCAGGCCACACGGGGTCCTGTGGTGCTTCCTTGGGGCTGGCCGCTGCCTTGGGCAGCCCCGGAATTAAACCGCCAGAGGAGGGAGCGGCACAACCCCTGCCAAGGAGGGCCTGCAGCTAGAGTTCTCGTAGGGACCCCAGGGCCCACCCAGAAAGAAAGGACATCATCAACTCAGTATCAGTCCCGGGGCTGTTCCCTTGTGCAAAGTGAGAGAGCAGAAGAGAGAGAGCCCGAAAAGAACATTCACAGAGTTGAAGAATTCTTTTTATTCATCAGTGTACTGAATAAACATTAATTCAACACCTACTGGGTGCTGGCAGAAGGCTCATCTCGTGCTCCTTCCTGCTCCCCAACACACACACACACACACACACACACACACACACACCTTACACTGCTCCTGTCCTGCTTTGTCCTCAGTCGCTCCACGCTCCCTCAACCCTAAGCCTGTGCTGCTGTCCCCTCCGCCCGGGACTTGTTCCCCACACCCCACCCTCTCTTTGTCTAGGTGGGTCCCACTCATTCTTTGGATTACATGACACTCATTTCTTCCAAGTGTCCCTGAATCATCCACAGTCCATGGCCGTGCATGCTCACACATGCTCACACACACACACACACACACACATACACACCCTGCTACCCTACCTGGTCCTTGCCCACCAGGGCGTTTCTCACACCCATTCATGCATTTAACAGGGCTCTAGCCCCTTCTGCACACCAGGCCCCCTGCCAGAATTGTATGATTAAAGCATGTTCGATCCTTTGTCTCCCCCTGCAGACGGTGATGCTGTCGCTAGATGGCCCCGGCTCTTAGCACAGTGCGGGGCACAGACTAGGCACTCACACAGTGTTGGTGAATGAATGAATGAATGAATGATGTTCAAATGCACTCCCCCCCTCAAAAAAAGTTTCACAGCCATTTATCTCAAGGGGATCACCATCTCATGAAGAGAACACAGTGGTGATCACGGGCCAAAGCAAGCAGGGTGGGAGGCAGGAGCATGACACACACCCCCACCCTCGCACAGTCTGCATCTCAATGCTGTGCTCTGGGCCTCCTAGGTGTGCAAAGTCGTGAACACCACCACCCTGACCTGTCTGGCGCCCTCTCTGACCACGGACTACCGGCCCGGCCTGGACGCCGTGGAGCGGCCAGATGAGTTTGGATTCGTCTTCAACAACGTCCAGTCCCTGCTCATCTACAACGACACGAAGTTCATCTACTACCCCAACCCAACCTTTGAACTGCTCAGCCCTACCGGAGTCTTGGACCAAAAGCCGGGATCCCCCATCATTCTGAAGGTACAATGTGCAGAGTGTAGCCTGCCCTGCATGGTGAGGGCGACCCCCCACCCCCACCCCGGGCCCTTCCCATTCTCCTTTGTGGACTTGCGGAGTTGCCAGCTCCCTGCAAAGGGGCGTTGTTTATAGATACGGACTTACCCAGTGAAAGATCTTGCAGTTGGGATTCTCAAGAGACCCTTTCCAATATTTCTGTTTGATCTCGTGAGCTTCGGGACCCTGGGGTTCTGTAGCACATCCGAAGTAGACATTTCCTTTTATCGCCCACTTCCCTGGCCACCATAACCCACATGTACATGTCAAGAGGTCATGGATCTGTCCATGGGTTTTGTTACTTTTATGTATATCCTGCCTGCCCTCGTCAATTAGAGGTCTCCCCTTCCTGTCTTCTTCCCCATCTCTTCCTGCCTTTCTTTCTCTCCTCGCCACATTTTCCCTTTGGCTCTCTAAATTGCAACTGTTTAACATTTTCTCCAAAAACTTCCCAGGAGCCATCTATTGGTTTTTGCATGGCTGCCCTTCCCCCACCTCTTTAATCTCTTTTGTAATAGGCGATTAGCTTCTGCACGCATGTGTCAATTATTTCCGTTAAGATTACTGTTATCTACAGGGCAAAAACCTCTGCCCTCCCGCATCTGGAGGCGCCAAACTCAACTACACAGTGCTGATCGGGGAGACCCCGTGTGCTGTCACCGTGTCCGAGACACAGCTCCTCTGTGAGCCTCCCAACCTCACAGGGCAGCACAAAGTCATGGTGAGTGAACTCCCTTCCTTTCCTGACTTCTTCCTCTCCCCACCGTGCATGCGTGATCTGTCCTAAAGTAAGACTTCTTCCTAACACCTCGTCACCATGTTCTGCATTGAAATGGGTAGGAGTTGAGGACACGAGAAACGACAGGCAGGTAATAAACAGGAAGTTGTTCCATGTCTGAGTCTGTATTGTGTGGTTGTGGTCTTTCATGCCCTCCCTGAAACATAAGGATGCGATGGCATGCCAGGGCTCTACAGCGTCTGTGTGTGTGCAATGCACAGGTTCACGTGGGCGGGATGGTGTTCTCTCCTGGCTCGGTGAGTGTCATCTCAGACAGCTTGCTGACCCTGCCAGCCATTGTCAGCATCGCGGCGGGCGGCAGCCTCCTCCTCATCATCGTCATCATCGTCCTCATTGCCTACAAGCGGAAGTCTCGGGAAAACGACCTCACTCTCAAGAGGCTCCAGATGCAGATGGACAACCTGGAGTCCCGCGTGGCCCTTGAGTGTAAGGAAGGTAAGTGGAGGCACCGCCTCGCTTCCTGGCCCCATTTTTCTTCACCAGTCTTATTATCTCCTCCCTCTAGACAGCTCATCTCTATTGCCATGCCTCCCACCCTAAGCCTCTGCTTGCCCAGAAACTCCCTTTGCCTTTAGCGCCAGAGAAGTCCTATTAAGAATGACCCTGGGGGCGCCTGGGTGGCTCAGTCAGTTAAGTGTCCCACTCTTGATTTCAGCTCAGGTCGTGATCTCAGGGTTGTGGGATTGAGCCCCATGTTGGGCTCTGCACAGGGCGTGAAGTCTGCTTAAGATTCTCTCTCTCTCCCTTTCCCTCCACCCAACCCTTCCAAAAAAATGAATGCCCTGGTGAGTCCCCAGGCCTGTTCCTCTGTTCTAGTCCTTCCTGTGCCCTGACTCACCCCCAAGCTGGCCCCCCTTCTGTCCCTTTTAGGGCCTCCATTTCCCCACAGTCAGAGCCTCCCAGGCTTGGCCCTCTGAGACCCTATAGACCCCCCCAAATGGGAGTCTAGCTCCTGTGTCTTGCATTGCTGCCCTGGGAGCATGTGGAAACAGCAGCAGGAAGGGCAGGGAGCTCCCACCTGCCTCTGGCCTCAGCCCTCCCCCACCAGGGCTAGTTTCCCACCAGTGCCGCAGGCTGAGTGCGCCGAAGGCCGCCACTTGTTGGCATCCTTGGCCACGGACGCACATGGGAGTAGAGAATGTTTTCTTCTGTCTCCCACGCAACCACAGCCTCAAGGTGACAATTATCCCAAGTACCCCTCAGGCTGAGGACCCAGCCGGTTCTCTGAGTAAACATTTCAGTAAGGAATCAAAACATTCCTCCTTTTGCTGCAAATGTCAGGATCAGAGACAAGGCCTCTGCTGGAACAGAAGGAAGCTCTGGGTGGGGAACAGGTGGGCAAAGGCTTCTGTTGGTGGTGGGGCAGGGGAGGAGAGGGGAGAGGGGCATTCTGGAGCCAGGCCTGCCACCAGAGGGAGGTGCCCCGAGGCTGGGTTTGGTGTTCTTAGTGTCCCCTTAGCACATACTATGTATGCGTGTGTGTGTGTTAAAATATACAAAACATAAAATTTACCTTTTTTAACCCTCACTGTCTCTACACCCCAGGGCCTTCCTTCCCCCAATTCAGTAGTATTAAGTACATTCACACTGTTGTGCAATCATCCCCACCATCCATGTCCAGAACTTTCTCACCCTCCCCAGCTGAACTCTGTAATTATTAAACCAAAACCCCCCACCTCCCCTCCCCAGCAGCGGCTGGCAGCCGCCATTCTGCTCTCTGTCTCTGTGATCTGACTACTCTGGGAACCTCCTGTAGATGGAATCCTACAGTATGTGTTCTTTTGTGTCTGGTTTACTTCACTCCGCATTTTAGAGCTTCGCGCGGCTGAATCTCCTTCCTTTTAAAGGCTAAGTAACGTTCCATTGAATATATGTGCCACCTGTTTTTTATTCATTTATCTGTCCTTGGACCTTTGGGCTGTCTCCACCTTTCAGTAGCGTGAATAACCTTGCTATGAACATGAAAATACAAATATCTAAGTCCTTGCTTTCAGGTCTCTTGGGTAGATACCTAGGAGTGGAGTTGCTGGGTCCTATGGTGACTCCGTGTTTGTCTTCAAGGAGCCACCAAATTTGGTTTCCAGACCAACTGCACCAACTTACATTTCCACCAGCAATGCACAAAGGTTCTGGTGTTTCCAGACCCTCTCCAGTACTTGTTTTCCATTTTTCTTTTTTTAAAAAATGTTATTTATTTATTTATTTATTTTTTAAAAGATTTTATTTATTTATTTGACAGAGAGAGATTACAAGTAGGCAGAGAGGCAGGCAGAGAGAGAGAGAGAGGAGGAAGCAGGCTCCCTGCAGAGCAGAGAGCCCGATGCGGGACTCGATCCCAGGACCCTGAGATCATGACCTGAGCCGAAGGCAGCGGCTTAACCCACTGAGCCACCCAGGCGCCCTTATTTATTTATTTTGAGAGAGAGAGAGCACGCAAGTATGACTGGGGGAGGGGCAGAAGGAGAGAGAGAATCTCTAGCAGGCTCCCCGCTGAGCACAGAGCCCAACTCGGGGCTCAGTCTCAGTACCCTGAGATCATCGCCTGAGCCGAAACCAAGAGTCAGATGCCTTGTCAACTGAGCCACCCAGGAGCTCCTCCGTTTTTCTGTAATATCCATCCTAATGGGTATGATGTGGTATCTCATGGTGGTTTTCATGTTCATCATTGCCCAGGGTTTTTGCATCTTGGTTTATTCTCTTGCTTGGAGGGAAAAAACAACAACAACAGAAACAAACAAACAAACAAACAAAAAAACCCCAGGAGCAGAACTGCCTATTTTTATCTTTGCTTCCTCCTCCTGGCTACTGCCTCTCAGCTGTTTCTGGGACCTGCAGGCCATGCAGGACCCAAATCATAGTATTCTTCCCTTTCCTTTGTTTTAACTACACTTGCAATACCTAGAAAGAAGCATCAAAATGATGCACCAGCATAGAAGGGGAAATAACCTAGAAATGGCCCACATGCCCACCTAAGAAAGGAGGCCTGGAGATAGCTCACCCCTTCTGGAAACATCCCTATACAACCCTTCCTGTCTGTACACCACAGGCCCGCCCCTCCTTCACAAACGTCTTCTCCTGCCTTGCCCCTTTCCTGTGCGGGTGCCCTCCTGAGCCTTCTCATCTCCCTAAACTTTCATAGCCTTTGCTGAGCTCCAGACTGACATCAATGAGCTGACTAGTGACTTGGACCGCTCGGGCATCCCCTACCTGGATTACCGCACCTACGCTATGCGAGTCCTGTTCCCTGGCATCGAGGACCATCCCGTGCTGCGGGAGCTGGAGGTAATCTCTGCCACCCTCCCTGATTCACCCCGGGAGGAGGCGCGGGGCCTGGGGGGTCCTATCCCGGGAAATGCAGCTGGGGCCCAGCAGCTCAGAGGAAGGTCAGGAATGATGAGGACAAACAGCTGGGAACAGCTTCACCGCAACAGGCAGATCTCGGCCAAGGGGGGCACGCAGGCTCTTTGGGATGATTCCAGGGGAAGGCTCATTGTCACTTTTTTAATTAATGACTAAATTAATTAGCTAAGATTCTGCCGCACTCTCAGATGGATTTAAGGTGGCTTACGGAGAGACGTGATTCTGTGAGGTTTGTTTGTTCATGTGTTGGTTTGTTTTACTAAAGATAATAAATCAGGGCAGGGAGGATTACAGGGAGACTCGTAAACCAAGCGGGTCTGACGGAGTAGCTCCTACTGAACCCCGGGGAAAATCAGACGGCCGGCATCCCCTCAGAGGGCTCTGCCCGAGCCAGGCAGGCCTCCCACCCCAGTGGGCGTGCGGAGCAGAGCAGAGAATGCAGTGACCTGCCATTCCTACCCCGTCCCGGGTTCGAGAGCCCTGCCGCCCTCCCAGGTCTGGGCGGCGGAGGCTGTCCTCTGAGGGCGCGCCCGTCCGGTCCACCCCAGGTACAGGGAAACGGGCAGCAGCACGTGGAGAAGGCCCTGAAGCTCTTCGCGCAGCTCATCAACAACAAGGTGTTCCTGCTCACCTTCATCCGCACGCTCGAGCTGCAGCGCAGCTTCTCCATGCGCGACCGCGGCAACGTGGCCTCGCTCATCATGACGGGCCTGCAGGGCCGCCTGGAGTACGCCACCGACGTCCTCAAGCAGCTGCTCTCTGACCTCATCGAGAAGAACCTGGAGAACAAGAACCACCCCAAGCTGCTTCTCCGGAGGTGGGCCCCGCGGTGGGGGGCGGGGAGGGTGGCTGGTGTTGGGGGAGAGAGGGGGGAGGAGGGCGGCGGGGGTGGGGGTGGGGCGGGCACACGCACGCGGGGCATCTCTGGAGCAGCAAGAGGGGCTCCGCACCCCCAGACTGGACTCCGAGCACGACAGCCTGGGTCCGCGCATCGCGCGCAGCGCCAAGTCTGGTCCCCGGGGGCCCCGGGGGCTAAGTGACATGAAGGAGCCCAGGCTCGGGGCTCGGCTTGAAGCCCAGCTCCGCCACCCGCCAGCGCTGTGCCCCCGAGCCTGTGACATGGCCCCTCTGCTTCAGCGTCCTCACGGACGCAGTGGCAGCAGCAACACGCCTCCCGCTGTCTGTCCCTCCACGTGCCGCTAGCTCCGCGCTGTCCCGCACGGTGGCCACCGCTATGAACAAAAATGAGATAAAACGTAACATTCAGTTCTTGCGTCATGCTTGCTGGGTGCCGAGGGCTCGGCCTCCGTGTGCTGGCCACCAGACTGGCCAGCGCACTTAGAGAACCCTTCCTTCATCACAGAAAGGTTCTGGTGCTCAGCCAGAACCAGGGAGTTGTGAAGCCTCTCCCTTCTGCACCCAGTTTCCAGGCCCCAAATCGCCAGCAAGAACCACATGCCTCCTCCCCAGTTGCAGTTTTCCTGGCAGGAGACAGGTCTGGAGACCTTGGTCTCCCTTCCCAAGCCCTCCCGCCCTGGTCAGGCCCCAGGGAGCCCAGCAAAGTTCTGGAGCGCCTCTGACACCAGGGGTTCGAAGGCACCTCCTCCATTTCTCGGCCCTCCTTCTTAACCTGCTCCTAGGAAGAGGTCTCAGGCTTCTAGAACCCACGTGGGGTGAGGAGGGAGGAAGAATGTCTTTGTTTCCTGAGTCCCCCTCCTGCCAATCTGAGCATTAGAAACTCTCATTAAGAACTGTTGTATTTAAATTAGAGCTAATCTCAGGCACAATGCTTGGAGAGGGTGCTGGGAGGGGCCCGGGGACAAAGCTACAATTTCTTCTGCCATTGTCACTCTCTCCCAGGCCCAGACTGCTGAGCAGCCCTGGCAAATGCCTGGGATTTGCTGAAACCAGAGGGTATAATTTGCGCCACGTGCAGGGTGTTAAAACACCCTTCGGCATCCCCATCACTGAAAGTCTGTCATAGCGGCTTTGTTCCTTCCTGAGTCCCCAGATTTGCAGCCCAGGGTGGGGGCTGGGGAGCGCTGGTGTTTGCAGAAGCAGATTCCCTGTCTGCTAAACACTCCTCCTGCTCTCCACCTGAGTGGCTGGGATCCACGACCCCACAGGACAGCAGGAATGACATGGAATTGTGCTCACTGGGGGTCAGTGCTATTTTTGCCCCTTACATATGTTAACTCCTCCAATTCTAACAGCCCTATGGGATACACACTATTATCATTGTCCCGATTAAGAGATGGGGAAAATGAACCCAGAGGGGTGAAATGAATGGCCCAAGGTCCCACAGCCAGTACGTGGCAGAGTCAGGATTGGAATCCAGGCAGTCTGATTCTGAGAGGTTAGAGCGGCATGTACCAGGGACCTCCTGGGTATGAAAGTGGAGTATTCAGGCCTGCAAGGTATCCCAAAGGGACAGAGAAGCTCTGTTTCTCATCCTGAGGCCAGCAGGAAGTAGGGAGAACTAGGAATTGATAGCCCTGTGGAAATGGGGTACCTTCAGCTGAAGACCCAGAGCACCACTCCATTTTCACAGGGAACTGAGGCCCAGAAAGAAAAAGCCTTTGGCCCAAGGTCACACTTTCAGCCCTGGTGTCCTGGCTCCCAGCCCTGTGCCCTTTGATGCCCTGTTTGGGCCACGATGTATACGAGCCAGACCCCGCTCTCTGAGACCCCTCCGTAAAGGACTGCCCCTCCCATCCCTTCTTCCTCCCCAGGACAGAGTCTGTGGCTGAGAAGATGCTGACCAACTGGTTTGCCTTCCTCCTGCACAAGTTCCTGAAGGTGAGAGTGGTGGTGAGCCAGGGCCTAGCGTTGCGAGCAAGACGAGGGGCTGTTGTGCCAAGGCCGGCCATGAATGCTGCATGGGGAACCTTCGGGAATAGCAACCTGCCTGGCTGGGGTGCTCCAGAGCAAGGCAGGTCTAGGAGCGGTGGTGAGGAGAGGAAGAAGAGGAGTCAGGTGCCTCCCCCACAGCCCACGCCTGGCCTGTGCCCACAGGAATGTGCGGGGGAGCCACTGTTCATGCTGTACTGCGCCATCAAGCAGCAGATGGAGAAGGGCCCCATCGACGCCATCACGGGCGAGGCCCGCTACTCCCTGAGCGAGGACAAGCTCATCCGGCAGCAGATCGAGTACAAGACCCTGGTGAGGAGGCCGGGAACTCAGGGAACATGGCACACCTCCTGCCTCTGCTCGGTACTCTGCCATCAGGGCACAAAGCCAATCCCAGTGGTCAACGAAGAGGCTGGGAAACAGCCTGGGATCAAGTCTGAGGGCCATGCAAAGTGTTCTAGGAGCGGGGCAGACACGCCTTGGCTCCCCCTCCCCATCTCTTCTGGTGGGCCCAAAGAGCGCTGTCTGCCTCAGTTTACCCTAGACAATAGGCCAGGGCCAGACCACCCTCTGTTAGGTATGGGGAAATTAGCATTATGGGGGAGAAGATGAATTTGCTAGTTCCTAATATAGAGGCTTTGGGAAGCAGATGGTCAGCCCCTGATACACCTGGAACCATCTCCAAACGCCTAGGACGCCTGGTCCCAGGATGACAGTCGCCCCCAGGCCAACCAGGACCTAGAAAGTACAGTCTCAATTCTTTGAGAAGGGTAGGCATGACTCAGGTTGTCATTTGGCAGATGGCAGGAAGGCAAAAGAAACTGAGGCACAGACATTTCTCCTATAAGAGGGGTAAGCCTTGGAAAGAGGATTCCAAGGCCTTTCTCCCTCTCCCTCAAGTGGCCCTTTAAACACCCATCCTGTTCCCGCTCTATCATCCTTATAGATCCTGAACTGCGTCAACCCCGACAATGAGAACAGTCCGGAGATCCCAGTGAAGGTGTTGAACTGTGACACCATCACACAGGTCAAGGAGAAGATCCTCGATGCCGTCTATAAGAACGTGCCCTACTCCCAGCGGCCGAGGGCCGTTGACATGGACTTGGGTAGGAGGCCCGGCCTTGGAGTGTGGTGGGCAAAGAGTCAAAAAGTGGTTTCCAGGAGAGCAATTGGGCAGTAGCATGGGATGGGGTGAGAAAATGGGAAGCCCCATCCTGCCCAGGACCCTCCTAGGGCCGTGACTAGGTCCTGTCTGGATGAGGGACCACAGGAAGCACTTCTCCCGAGACACTGCCTGCCCACACTTTGCGACAGCTGTCTTGACCCCGTGCAGCCTATAATGTCTCTAAACGCTATGGGTGGCACCAGCTTGGAGCTGGGGTTGCCAGGTCCCTAGAGGAGACAGGACTGGGTGACCCTGGTTCCTAGGCCCCTGCCTGCTTACGCTGCTACCTGCACCACCCCTTCCACCCAGAGTGGCGTCAAGGCCGGATCGCCCGGGTCGTGCTGCAAGACGAGGACATCACCACGAAGATCGAGGGCGACTGGAAGCGGCTCAACACGCTGATGCATTATCAGGTGAGAATGGGGGCTTTGCCCCACAACCTTTGACCCTCCCCCCAGACTGTTCCCTTCACTCCAGGGTTTGCTCTTAGGCCCTCGGAAGCCATCACCCCTTTCGTCCTCCTTCAGAATCTAAATCGGAGATTCTCAGCCGTGGTTACCCATTAAAATCAGTAGGAAATTTAATAAAAACATGAGTGCCCACGGGGCGCCTGGGTGGTCCAGCCAGTAAAGCATCTGTCTTTGGCTCAGGTCATGATCCCAGGGTTCTGGGATCTCTCTGTCAAATAAATAAATAAAATCTTAAAAAGCAAAACAAAACCAAACTCTCGCGTGCCCAGACTCCATCCACCCTGAGAAACTGACTTAACTGGTCTGGGAAGGGCAAGGCGTTTCTCTCCTGTGTACCTCCACGTCTGCAGAAAAATTGCATCTTGGGAGGTCCTCTGTAAGGACGCCAGCCATAGGGATCTGTGGCTTTCTGTCCTCAGCATCTTACTGACGTAGGTTCTGCTACTTACCTGCCATAGAGCCGGGGACAAAATCAGCTTGTTTTGAGCTATTGCATTGTGCCATGTACTAGATGGTGTCTTTGGGGAAATTACTCAAGTTCTCTCCCTTCTCAGGTGATCCCCACCCCATAAAGTCATGTGGAATAGATTCAGTACAGGAGACAAAGTGCTCAGCGCATTGGCGGATGCACTGAATGAATTAATAGTAAAAAAAAAAAAAAAAAAAAAAAAATTCCAGCAAAAGAACAAAAAATCCTGGAGGGATCTATTCCCATCTCCCCTTCCCTCCCATGGTGACTACTCGTGGCTGGGGCTCTCTGTAAGATTAAGCACAGGTAGGCTGGTTGAGATTCCGGGGAAAAATACTAAAATAGAAGCAGGAAATGAGAAACACCGAGAGAAATTAAACCAACCAGAAGAAGCACCTCAGGCTGCAAGACCCTATGGGATTGCCTGAGTAGTAACACCGTCCTCCATGGTGCCTCATGAGGGGTGGGGACAGAGGGACTGGCGGGCCGGACTGACGAGCACCGAGTTGCCACAGACCAGGCCACGAGGGTCATGAAGGCCGTAGGGGCAGGCTGGGAGGTTCCGAGGCACAGAGGAAGCTGGTGGGGAGCACTGGGGCAGCCCCAGAAACACCCCTCTCCAGGCTCCATCCCCCTCGTCTGCGTAACCCTGACTGCACCTAGCCCCAGGTGGATGGAGTGTGATGTCTGAGAAGGGTTCAAGGCTTGCACGCCGTATTTCAACCCCCGTTTCTCCACTCAACAGTGGGATGACTTTAACCTCTTGCAACCTTGGGCTCTTCATTTGCAAGATGACGTCTGGCTTGCAAAGGTGGTGGGAAGAATTAGAAATAGCAGGTGAGGTCCCTAGGATGAAGACTGCCCCCAGGCTGTTAGAGCCCCTTCCGTCCATTCCACCCCACCTCCCTTACAGGGCCTTAGGGCGTCCTGGAGAACACTTGGAATGAACCAGTCTGAGCTAAAGAAGCAAAAAAAACGAAAGAGACTAGCCTTGTGCCTTTGAATCAGAAGTTTCTCAAGGGCAGGAGGGAGGCCTTTCTTTTCTGTCTGTGATGGCCTAACGCTTGTTACTGAGCTGTCCATCCTAAGGCTCCCAATCAGAATAGAATGCTCTGTTCTTACAGTGCTCCTCATACAAAGCACTTTCAATTCCCCAATGTCATTTCTCATTCATGTATTCATTTATTCCTCAAATATTTACTGAGCTTTCCCGGGTGCAAGGTACTTCCCACATGCCAGCCCTGAGTGACAAGGAACAACAGGAATTGTGCTTCCCTTTGGGAGACAGTGATGATGACGATGGTGCTCATAGTCACACTAATACCAGCACTTCCTGAGTGCCCACTGGGGGCAGGCGCAGCTGTCAGCCGTCCTGTGTTCCAGTTCCTTTGAGCCTCACGACCAACCTAGATGCCATTATTATCCCCAGCGACAAATGAGAAGACAGAGACACAGGGGGGTTAACAGACTTCCCTGAGGTCATGTAGTAAGAGGCAGAGCCCAGGTCAGACCCACCCGGCAGCCCGGACAGTGAATATTTGCAGTCAATATCTGTCAGTCAAGAGAAAGGAAGGCTAGGACTGTAGACGAGAGACATTTAGTGACAAGACCTGGAATTGGGTTGAACTGTGGTCATTCGAGTCACCTTGTGAATCCTCCAGGTGACAGCAAACCATACATGCAGAATGTAATCTATTCTTCCTGGGAGTATCCTCCCCGGCCTCTGCCAGGTTTTCAGAGTATCATTTCTAGGCTGTCAGTGGCAAGGAAAGTTCCTGAAAGACAGAGGTGGAGAGGTCCCCCGCTCAGTTCCAGAGCTGGATGGTGCGGAGCCCTGGGAACCTGGAGCCTGGGCCCCTTCCAGGCACCCACAGGAGCCCAGGGCCCTGCAGCTTTCTGCCACCAAGTCTGAGCACTGCCCCTGGTGACCCTCCTTGAAGTCAAAGGTCCTGAAAGTCCCTCCAGGAGAAAATCTGCATAATCTTAATTAACAAAGAGATGTTAAAAAACTTGCCGGGCTCCCGCAGATTTATAGGGAGGGTAAAATTAAACACCACTACTAAAACCGGCTATCAGGGAATCTCGTTAGCACTAATGTTCCTTTATAGTTTGACTTCCCAACGTTTAATTCTTTTTTGGTGGGAGAGAGGGACTGACAATTTAAGACCCAGAAAGATGGTTTTACGACTGGTGCAGCTATAAATCAAACTTATAAAGTTCATAAAAATTGTTAAAATAAAAAATGGTTTAATAGGAATGTTTTATGGCCCATAACATTATTATAGCTGTTTTATTCCCTCTGCGTTAGGGGTTTAATTGGATCGCCACAATTCTGGGGATTCTCCATTTTTATTGGATGGAGGGTAATCTTAAATCAAAATGGCCCCAAATGTCTTCAATATGGCTCCTCATTTATCAGCCCTTTCCCTCCAGGCTGGGTGCTGAGCCTGGGCCCCTCACGAAGGAAGGGGAACGCGCCATCTTTCCCTCTGGGTTCCCTGAGAGCAGCCACCCTGTTGGTGAAACTCCTCAAGGTGGCCCGAGCAGTATAGGACCCAGGCCAGAAAGAAATCCGTGCCAAAAGGGAAAATGGGCTTCAGACCAGTGTGACTTGAAATAAAATCCCAAATTAAGATATAATGGGGGGAACATGTATTTTGGAGTCTGGACAGGCCTGGCTTCAAATATCGGCTGTACCACGTAGTCTCTGTATGACTTTGAAGATGGTGCTTTGCTCCCCCTCTGCTTCAGTTTCCTCACCTGTAAAATGGGAATAATTGTACGACCCCACGGGTTGCAGGGAGGCTCGGCCAAGCCCCAGATGTCCAGTAAAAAGATGATGCAAGTCACACGGGTAACTTGAAATTTGTTGGCTAGCCACGTTTAAAAAGTAAAAAGAAACTGACAAAATTAGTGTTAACAATATATTTTGCCTAACCTCGTGGGTTCTAAGGTAATTATTTCAACATGGAACCAATAGAAAAGCTATTAATGAGGTAGTTTGTGTTATTCTGTCCATACTAACTCATGGAAACCCAGTGTGTATTATGCATTTATAGCAAAGTGGTTCGTGTTATAGTTAGTAGTCTGTAGTTATCTCCGTTATGACTGACTGGATTTCAAGTGGGCGATCAGCACAGGTGGCCAATAACTAGCATATCGGACATATTGGCGAGCAGCAACCATAATTATTTTTAGTATTCCTGAACTCGTTGGGCTCTACCCCATATCTATGTCATTAGCTTCTGGAAGTACTTGACGATTCAGTTTCCTGGTTCGCCCACACTGTACCTTTCGTACCCTCTCAGGTGTCAGACAGATCGGTGGTGGCCCTGGTCCCCAAACAGACCTCGTCCTACAACATCCCGGCCTCTGCCAGCATCTCCCGGACATCTATCAGCAGATACGGTGAGGACCAGGAAGGTCCTGGGCAGCTCAGGGGCAGCTTCCGTGGCCTACCTGGGGCCGCTCGCCATCCCTCACAACAACAGCAGGCAGGCCTTGCAGCTGCCCTCCACCAGTCAAGGACATTTGTGCCTCTGCTTCCCCTCCTCCCAAGTGCAGCCACTGCCAGTGCGGCTGTGACCCCAGAGCTGCAGGGACGGGTGCACCGTGCGCCCTTCCTTGGGCAGCCACGACCTGGTGAAGGAATGCAAGGGGCCCAGAATCAGGGAGGCACGTGGATAGGGGTTCTTACTTGCCAGTCCCTATTTGTACCTGTTGTTCTGGAAGAGTTATTAACGGTCCCCCTTTACTCTCAAAAGGGTCCCAACTGGGGCAGGACATGGGGCATCCTAGCCTAGCCATCCCTTAGGCTGCTGGGACCCCCAGTGCCCGCCGGGTAATACAGACGATGCTTCATTCTCTCTCGCTCCATTTTTTCTGTCTCTGTGTATGCAGTAAGGTTTTTGGGCTAAAGGACACCTCAGGACTGGGCCCAGACGTTTTTCAAAAAGGACCCACAGACTCCCAAGAGAGGCCATTACAGCTCACAGCTTCTTGGCACCCAGATTTTTCATCAAAGCCCCTATGAAAGTATTCGGCTGACTTCCTCCCTATTGATTATTCTTTGCTGTGGAAGCATCAGGGGATGCGGGTGGGTGGGGGGGTTGGTTCACAAATTCTCAAGGCTCTCTGCAGCTCACAGAATTTCTAAATCTTCTTTTTAAAGAAAAAGGCTTTAGGCTCCTCTGTCCTCATGACAACCGAGGATCCCCAAATAACCCATCAGATATGAGGTCCCAGGGGTCTCCTTCCAGTGGAAACTGGTTTATTCTGAGTGAGTGCAGTGGGTGGGCAAAGATTCTAGAAGGATTCTACAAGCAAGGATGGTGAAATCAGTGTCTTATGAGCCTCCATGGCCCCCTTCTCCTCAGACTCCTCCTTCAGGTACACAGGCAGTCCCGACAGCCTGCGGTCTCGAGCCCCCATGATCACCCCAGACCTGGAGAGTGGGGTTAAGGTGTGGCATCTGGTGAAGAACCATGACCATGGGGACCAGAAGGAGGGTGACCGAGGCAGCAAGATGGTATCTGAGATCTACTTGACCCGGCTACTGGCCACCAAGGTAAACTCCTGCTCTGCTCAGCCCGGGGAGGGCTCCTCAGAGGGCTTGGTCCTGCCCACCCTCCACCCCCTACACCCAGCGTAAGGGTGTCATGGAATCTGTCCTTTAAGGGGACCCATTCAGATGAGCAGGTCCAGGTCCCAGAGCAGGCTTTCCAGAGGTTCAGGCCACTGTTGTTCTCTACCCATTGGCAAAATATCATTATTACTGTTGGCAATAATATCATTGCCCCTGGCCAACCCCTCAAGCCCACCATCACTCTTCAGAGGAGCTGCTCTCATCTCTGGGTTCCTGTACCTTTGAGGAAAATGTTGGGGTTTTCTTATTGGTGTTAGCTGGACAGATAGACCAGTGCCCACCAACACTGCCTTTTGCACCCACTTTCTAATCACAGTGGGAGGGACAACACAAAGGCCGGGTCTGCCAGTAATCAGAGAGAAGGCTCCCCCTTCCCTGTCCCACCCCATCGGCCCCCAAATGCTGATGGAGTGGAGGTAGCTACAGTGCTAGAAGCTAGGATCTAAAGCTGTCTTCTAGCTTCCCAAGCAGAGAACACATCTGCCTGTAAGTATGGCAATTCTATGGCCCATATTTGCCAGCACGGGTCAGATTTCAAATACTCTCCCCGACTGACCCCACAAAAATGCTGCTGAAATTCTCCTACAGTGGCATCCAAGTTACAGCTCTGACTTGCTCCCTAAAGGGACATAGAAATACACCCTCAGACTGTACGTCTCAAATTTTGCTTTTCCTAATATGCTAATAAGAGACCAAGAGAGCCACCAGAAAAGATTGGACATTTTCCTAACCTTCAGAGGTGTCCATTGAACCTGTAAACTGGGGGACCCAGGCCCAGCTTTGTTCCTGCCCAGAGACCCTCCAGAGCCTTGTGGGTCGGGTCTGTGCCTGGGTATTCTTGGCTTTGGACCCTTCACCTGCAGCACCGAGGCCACATGTATGGCAAACCTTTTTGCACCTTTCAGTAAGACCCTCGGCCAGGAGGCTCGTGGTCCTCCAGCTCGGTCTTCAGACACCCTCCCTTCCCAGCACGTGCTCACCAGTCCCTGTGGGCAGCTGGGGCTCAGAGCCCTCACTGTCTACGGAGACACCCCAAGCACATTCCTGCCTGGCATGGACACAGGCATAGATGGGGCATGTGGCTGTGGGCGGGAGGAGAGATTCCTCCCAGGAATCTGCAGGCTCTTCAGTCCCTCCCACCTCCCCGACACCCCAGCGGCCCCCTCCCCACCCCCACCATGCTGTCTGCACAGCCTGGCGCCGCAGACGAATTTCCAAGGCAGGATCTGTCCAAGGCACCATCTGGTCTGCCCGTCTGCTGCCTGCACCCCCACTTTCCCCCACCCTCCCCCTCACTCTCGCCCCCCCCGCCCCTCCCCCAGGGCACCCTGCAGAAGTTCGTGGACGACTTGTTTGAGACCTTGTTCAGCACGGTGCACCGAGGCAGCGCTCTGCCCTTGGCCATCAAGTACATGTTTGACTTCCTGGATGAGCAGGCAGACAGACACGGCATCCACGACACGGACGTGCGGCACACCTGGAAAAGCAACTGGTAAGCCCTCGGGGAGCCGGGGGTGGGGGTGCGTTGGCTACAGCCTGGAGAGGCTGCAAGCTGGGGGAGGGGGGCTGGCAGGGACAAGGGGCATGGGGGAGCCGTGCGCCCCGGCGGCTGGGTAACCCGAGGATCCCAGAACAAACAACGGACATGTGCTCTGCAGAGCCCACGTGGGCCCTGGGCTGTGGGCGCCAAGGGGGGCCAGCCTGTCCAAGGGCCTGGCACCAGGACCTGGGTGTGAGCTCTGCCCTTTCAGGCTGAGAACCTTTCCCGGGCAGCACTTCCTCCCTGACTCTGCGCCCTCTGGTTCTCAGGAAGTGTTGCTGGAGGAACCTGAAGGGTCACACTGGAGACCTAGTGGCCGAGCAGTGAAGCCAGGCAGTGTCAGGCATTCTGGGTGGGACAGAGCCCAAGGCACCTCATCCTGAGACGGGAAAACTCTGACGTGAACATAGACCCCTGGGGAGAGAGCTTGCCCTTGCTACCGACTCGAGCCCACCAACCAGGGAGATGTCATGGCAAACTTGACCCCTGACGGCCAAGTGCTGACCCCCGGTGCCAGGGGTTTGGGGAAGCAGCAGACAGGGTGTGTCCTGTAGGCCTGACTGCCTATTCCCCTAAGGTAAACCCCACAGCCACACACAGCAGTGGGAGAAGGGGCTTCCACAGGCCCCTAGCAGACGTCTTTTCTCTCCTGGGTTTGAGATCTAGACCACAGACCGAGCTGAGGACTGGCTTCAGGGTCAGACAGGGCCTGGCCGAGAGCCGGAGTCAAAAACTTTCCTCCAGGAAAGATCCCCGAGAAGGGCGCGAGGAGGTCTGGGCATTTGGGCTGGGCAAGCAGCCCGCGCAGCTGTCTGGAGTCAGCGATCTCCTCAGAAAACAGAGCCGACACAGATGGGCCCCGGCTGTTATTTGGGAATCAAAAATCCTAGCAACCAGAAAAACACTTTGGAAAAACCCAAACCCATATAATCCTTTCTTCTTCAAGACTCTGTGGTTGCTGGCCCTCTGGAGTCTGCAACTTTGATCATGGGGGAGTGAAATGGGGAGACTCTGGTGGTGGCGGGTGAGGAGCCCACCACCCGCTTCACCGGGGCGGGCCTTTCGTCTGCATTCCCAGCGGCAGGGCCATGGCTGTCTCCTCGGCTTTGGAAGGCTCCCCAGCCTGGCACTGGAAGTGTGCAGTCTCAGGGAGATGAAGAGAAGGTTCTGGATCATCCCCATCTCGCTGCCTTCTGCTGCCAGATAGGCCCAGCTCATAGAAATGTCCTACCCTGGGTTTGTGGCAAGAAGGGTCCCCTTAGCCAGACCTCAAGTAGCTAGTGTCCAAGGAAAGAATATTAGAAGCTCCCTGAAGCTGCCGGGGAATGGGAGGGTGGAAGAGATGAGTCACTTCTCAGCCCAGGCAGCTCCTTCCCGGCTGCAGAAAAGCGCCATCCTGTTCTCCTTTGAAAGATAAGCAGAAATCATCCTGGAAGGACTTAGAATGGGCAAAGTGGATCTTCCCAAGACTTGGCATGATGGAGACATTCGGGAACATTCGGGGTGCTTGAGGGTCAAGAGGCGATGAAGAAGGGGAGAAGAGGGGTAGGCTGAATTTCTGGAATGTCATCTCAGGCCAGAAGGACAAGCCAGGGAACAAAGACCATTCCACAGAGAAGCCCAGGAGTTAGGGCCCTGAAGGCAACTGGAGGAGAAGGCCAAGTTGGAAAACGCACAGAAACAGCAGCTGTCATGATTTTGAAGGGGAGTAAATGGGCTGAGCCTCCTGAAGGCCTCAGAAGCAGAGAAAACCCATTCTGCTCTGGTTATAAATTCCCAAGTTGCAAGAAGGAACACTCCTAATGACTGATCAGTTCCTCTTGGGGTGGGAAAAATTTAGAGCTGCAGTGAGTTCGTTCCCAGCAGGCCGACAATGGCTTCCTCTCCTCCCCCTGCCCCTGCCCAGAGAGGAGAGAACCCTGGGGAGATCCCTGAAAGAGCTGTCCCCAGGGGGGCCCACCGCTCAGCCCCAGTGGGCCTGGCCAGTCCTGGGAAGCAGCGTCAGGGGCCAGGCTGGGCGGGGAGCACAGGTGGTGCCCTTTGTGCAGGTTCCCAGGCAATGCCTGGGGCTGCGTCTTTCAGGACAATGGCCGAGGGCACTGCAGAGGGACTCTAGGCTGGTGGCTTTGTCTGAAGCTCTGAGAAAATCACGCAGTTCTCTGTCCTTAGGCTTCCCTGGGGGCCTGGAGGCCTTTGGGAAAAGCTGCCTGGATGGAACAGAACCCAGCCATGTCTACCCTGCGGTGGTCAAGGCTCAGGGTCAGCACCCAGTTAGCATAGAGTGGCACCCCCTCCCTTGCCCCAGGGTCAGGAGCAGCCTAGACAAGATTCGCAGCCCTGGCCCGAGCAGCTCTCTGTGGTTTCATTCCCTTGCCCTCCGGGGAGAGAATTACTACTGGTAGAGCGAGGAGAGGAATGTTGTTGATGGACACCATCGGGGTGCGGCCGAGGTTCGGCCCTCAGGGTCTGCTCTGCCTTTCCCTGCAGCCTCCCCCTGCGCTTCTGGGTGAACGTGATCAAGAACCCCCAGTTTGTGTTCGACATTCACAAGGGCAGCATCACGGATGCCTGTCTGTCTGTGGTGGCCCAGACCTTCATGGACTCCTGCTCCACATCAGAGCACCGGCTGGGCAAAGACTCCCCCTCCAACAAGCTACTGTATGCCAAGGACATCCCCAGCTACAAGAGCTGGGTGGAGAGGTCAGTAGCCCCCCCAGGACAGGCCCTCACCTCCGTCTGTGTGTGCCATCTACCATCCCACGGGCCTCACTGACAGGATTCACAGCCCACAGCCATGTTTGTGGTACCCTTGGATCTCAGGCTCTCATATCCAAACTTCTGCTTTGGGGGGAGAAGGGGAAATTTGTGCCCTTGGAGGTCAGATCATTATCATTCTGATTACCTTTTATAGAGCACCTGGTAAGCAACCAGTGCTGTAATAAAGATTTGTTTATCTATCATTAAAATATCCAAGGGAGGGTGCCTGGGTGGCTCAGTGGGTTAAAGCCTCTGCCTTTTGCTCAGGTCATGGTCCCAGGGTCCTGGGATCAAGGCCCGCATCGGGCTCTCTGCTCAGCGGGGAGCCTGCTTCCTCCTCTCTCTCTGCCTGCCTCTCTGCCTACTTGTGATCGTTCTCTCTCTCTGTCAAATAAATAAATAAAATCTTTAAAAAACAAAAATCCAAGGGAGTTGCAAAGTAAATATTACCCTCCCCATTTTACTGATGAGGAGACTGAGGTTCAGAGAGGCTAAGTAACTTGCCCAAGGTCACACAGCCAGCAAGTAGTAGATCTGGGAATTGGAAGACAAGGAGTCCAGAGTCTGGTCAGCATCTGGGCTTTTAAACATTCTGGGAGGGTGGGGGCGGGGGGCGGCGCTGCAGTGGAAGCTCCCAGGTGGATGGAGTCTGGCCTAGTGAGCACCAGTCTCTAGGACTCAACCTTAGCTTGAGGCAAGGAACCACAGGAAGACCTATCAGAAGAGAAGTAAGGAGGCAGGAGCAACTGGGGACATCCCGTGCTCTCAAGGGGCCTGAGGTCGGAGTCCTGCAGGAGAGTGGGTGCCGGGTCCCCACTAAGGAGCCTGTCCTCTTTACGTCAGATACTACGCAGACATCGCCAAGCTCCCTGCCATCAGCGACCAGGACATGAATGCCTACCTGGCTGAGCAGTCCCGCCTGCACGCGGTGGAGTTCAATATGCTGAGCGCCCTCAATGAGATCTACTCCTACGTCAGCAAGTACAGTGAAGAGGTAAGGCGGGGCCAGGGAGGGGACAGAGGGCCACATGCAGCTGGGGGGCAGTCTACACAGAACACCGGGCTCAGCCCATCAATAACAGCAAAAGAGGCTAATTTAGATGACGAAGTCAAGGAGTCAAAAACCCATGAGCTCAGGGGGCGCCTGGGTGGCTCAGTGGGTTAAAGCCTCTGCCTTCAGCTCAGGTCATGATCCCAGGGTCCTGGGATGGAGCCCTGCATCAGGCTCTCTGCTCAGCAGGGAGCGTGCTTCCTCCTCTCTCTCTGCCTGCTTCTCTACCTACTTGTGATCTCTCTCTCTGTCTGTCAAATAAATAAATTAAATCTTTAAAAAAGAAAGGGGAAAAAAAAAAAGTGAGGTCAGAACTCCTTCCCATTCCCTTAGGCGGCAGCCTCTCCTCTCCAATTCACCCTGCGCTTTCTTACACATTTCATTGTCTTTCACTCATTGTTAACACACTCAGTAACACTTTTAATAACATAATTGTTGTTCCTTTCAAAGTGTTGTATACCTAATTTCATCCTCTCTCAGACAATGAATCAGACTCTTCTTTGCACTTGGGGCAGACGCTGGCAGCCACATTTCAGGCACGCAGGCGGACCTTAACATGAGCAGAGGTCGACAGGACAGCTCCGGAGAATTTCCAAGGCACGCCTTGGCATTGTCCTTGAACTTAGCATTAGTTCCAATAATAATAATGATAATAGCGAATATTTACATAGCACCTTGTCAAATATGCCAAATATCATTTGAAACTCGTTATTTTAAGATATATACATATATTGGGGTGCCTGGGTGACTCAGTGGGTTAAAGCCTCTGCCTTCAGCTCAGGTCCTAATCCCAGGGTCCTGGGATTGAGCCCCACATTGGGCTCTCTGCTCTGCAGAGCCTGCTTACCCCCTCTGCCTGCCTCTCTGCCTACTTGTGATCTCTGTGAAATAAATAAATAAAATCTATAAAAAAGATACATACATATATGTGCACACATGCCCACATACACACACACACATACATGCATGTATGCAGTCAGTCCTTCAGAGTATCCCTAGTTGTGTTCATTAAACACCAGAATGGCAAGGCAGGGAGAGGGATAAAGGATTCGGCCAAGGGCTCCCTCTACGAGACTGAGTCCTGAAGTCTTCTGCCCCTTTGTTTTTGCTCCTCAGCTCATCGGGGCCCTGGAGCAGGACGAGCAGGCCCGGCGACAGCGGCTGGCGTACAAGGTGGAGCAGCTCATAAGTGCTATGTCCATCGACAGCTGAAAGATGGAGCCGCACGTTCCCAGGAAGAGGGGCCGGTGAAAGCTGTCACACTGGGCGTCTCAGAAGGAAGGACAAGTGAAGGGGAGCAGACCCCAGAGCTTGCTGTCCCCTGAGACCCCATCCCGGGGAGAGGGGAGGGCCCCTCCCCCCCACGCCAGCCACGGCCCGTCCCCGCGGCCCCTGCCAGGAGAGACCGCGGGTATCGTCCACCCACAGGAACCACGGAGAGAGGCAGGGGGCACAGAGAAGGTGGTTCTTCAAGCCGAGAGGCATGAACTGGGGAACAGTTCTGCCTCTGTGACTGCTGCTTTGCATGAAAACTCATTTGATGTATATTGGGGAAATAATGAGAACTTTATTTAATTTTTTTTAAGAAAAAGGAAAAAAAAAAAACCAGAAATAAAACAAAACAAAAAGCCTCCCTGTTCATCCCGTCCCACTTCTGTTTCAATCTGATGTCCGTCCCCATTCCTTCTCCCCGCCCTCCCCCTCTTCCTCAAATGACTCCTATTTCCAAATGCCAGAAAAAGCCTGCAAAGAGAAGCTGAGAGGAATTGGAAGGGAAGTGATCATTTGCTTTCCCTTGAAATGACAAGAACATGAGAAGGAGAAGAAGAATGAGCACAAGTTCACACCAAACACTTCGCAAAATAGAGGCCTGGACAACCTGGAATCATCCCGGCGGCCCTAGGACAGTGGCAAGTACTGAACTTAGCACTGACCGTGGGGCCACGGAGGGTCTCAGCCTGGCTGCCCCGGAAAGGAGCTTTATGGACCACACACCTGTATATTCTCATCTCTGGAGAGATCTGTGTCTGTAGGGTACCAATGCTTTCTGCTACTGTTTTGTTTGTTTGTTTGTTTGTTTTCTTTTATTTAATCTCAAACCTCAAGAAATGAAGAGCTGACCTTTGGTACTTTTCCCTTTGGTTCCCCTAAAGTTACTATCAGAAGTGGGGGAGAGGTGGGCCTCTCCCAGACCAGACGCCTGGCCTCCCTGAGGACACTGGGCAGCTTTGCCTTACATCAGTCCCTGTCATCAACCAGGTCCCCTGGAGAGGAGTCTGGTGTGTGTGGCCCCGGCTTCCAGGAGATCCCATCTGGGAGCTGATTTGGGGACATGAGTGTTTGGTTGTAAGTTCTACTCCAATCTGCTGGGGGTTTCTTGCAATTAAAGAGAAAGCAAAAACCAAACACTGTTTACAGCAAGCAATACTTGAAGAGCATCAGTTAAAGAAGTGGCCGCCTGTATTGTGATGCTTTCTTTCTATCCTTCTCTTGTGCCTGCAGAGGGGAGACAACCCTCTGCTCATGTGTGGAAGGAAGCTCCTGGTCGATCATATGAGCCCTTGGCTCAGTAGAAATGACTGTAGCATCCTCACATGACTGTCTCCTGCCTCCCTGTCTGCCTCCCACGTCCCTGTGAATTTGAAGGACAAGTGGGTGGCTTCTCACCGGGCTTCTTCCTTTTTCTCTCTCTTCTGCTGACACCTAAAACCATGGATGGCCAACCCTTCTGAGTGTAGTTTCTAAACAGAGAGACCAAAGCTCCACACCTTGGCCCAGAGGGCCCATGAAAGCCAGTGGGAGTCATCCAGGGGAAGGTGGCTCTGTTGGCAGCAAGACCTAGGCAACCGGGACAGCCTTCAGAGTTTGCAGGCCTTCCACGCTGGCAAGGATCCAAGCAGGCAGCTCCAGCTTCTCTGTAAGCAGCATCAGAGAGAGGGAGAAGAAAGGCCAGGGAAAGGCAAAGGGGTGGGAAGGGGGCAGGCAGGAAAGAACCATCCTCCCCTTCCCACCTTCCACTTTTCAGGGGGCTGCAGTGTTGGGAAACTGGACCAGCCAGCCCGAGAGAGACCAGACCAGGGTCATTTCCTCTGTAATTAACTCTGGGTCCCAGCTTCTCTGTGCCCTGATTTACCTCCAAACAATTCCAATCTCCAAAGGCTCTGCTGACCACAGTGGATTCCCAGGAAAGGGCTCTGGGAGGGGGAGCTCTGAGGGCTGGCTTCCATCCCTGGCGTGTGGCTCTGGATCGCTGCACTAACCACACAGCAGACATTGCCTGGTCTCCTCAGCTTCAGTTCCTCGCCTGAATGCAGCTGACGAAGGGAAAGAGAAAAGCATTCAGCAAAAATACTCAGGAAACTCGCTCTTTTCATTATAATTCACAGCCAGCCATGCCAAGGCCACTTTCTTCTGATAATCCACTTCTGCTAAAGTTTCTCTGGGCCCTATTAATAGCCTGAAAGAAATACTAATGACTGGCCTTCTGCACTAAGCCAAAGTGTTTGCTCTTCATAGCACCCAAAGCTTATCAGCTCGGAGCCTGTGATTAACGGTGATGAAAGGAGAGAAGATACAGGCAAGAGGAACGTAAGTGGGGGTCGCTAGGGGCCACCGAAAATCCCCGCCCACCCACACATGACTTCTGAGCTCTGAACAAAGGTTTTCTGATCACACGGCTGCACAGACCAGCATCCAGGGTTTTGCTCTACGAAGAAGTGAAAGGAAGTCTGACATTTCCACAGCATCTCAACCAGCCTTGCCTCCACACATCTACCTGAGCATCTCCCAGGAGCTCCTTCGGGTGACCGTTCACTGCCCTGGGGCTGCTTCCTTGAAGGTTTCTCAAGAGTGTAGAGAATGATGGGGGGATGGCCAGCTGGAGAGTGGAAGGTAGAGGACCCAGAGCTGGCATAAGTGGCTTGGGCACATTTCTCAGGATTCCATGAGAGTGTGGGGCAAGTCAGGATGGCAAAGGAGGTGGCACGGGGATCTCTGAGGAAGGAAGTCAGAGAAAGGAGAACTTGGTTCAACTCAAGCCAGGCCATGAAGGTGAAAGAGTCTTGCCCCTACTCTAGCTTCCCATCTGTCCCTCCTCCACCAGCTCTTGGCTTTGGGTCATCAAGAACCAATGGAGTTCACGCCAGTAGAACGTGGAGAACGGGGAGTGACTTGGCCTCTCTCTTCACTATTATCTAATTTGAAGATATCTTGACCTCATGTAAGGAAAAAGGCATAGCCCCTACCCCCCATGAAGCCCTTCCATCTTGGAGGGAGACAGGAAGGGAAGTTTCTTTCAAAAATCAGTCCAGTTTCATTTGTTTCATTAATCTTTACAAGAGACAATTTGCTGGAAAAGGACCCCAGAAATATGCTTGGCAAGACAGAAGGCGCTAAGGGACGAGACAAAGATGGATAAGATATCTGTCTTGGTGGAACAGGTCCCTCCAGCTGGCCTGCTGCCACTTCTGCTCTCAGCATGGGGTCGGGGGGTCAGGTATTTCTGTGCATGCCCTCCTCCCTGCCCCACAGCACATCTCTCAAATCATGTCTGACCCACCACTGCAGAAAGCTCCCTTTCTTGCGGAATTCGGTCATGCAAAGGGTGGATCAGCTGTTAGTCTCGCTCAAGGGCGGGGACTGGTTCCTCCATTCCTCCATTTGGGGAGCCTTCACAGGCTGCTGTCTGCTAGGGACTGCTCTGGGTGCTGAGAAGCAGCAATCAATAAGACCAAGAAGAATCTTCTTCTAGCAAATTCAGTCTCCAGCTACTGGTCCCTGCCACCAACTTAATTGGCACAGTTCTCCCCCCACCTGCAGAGGGCAGGAATTTTGCAGAAAGGGGGCCAGAAGAAGAAAGAAAGCCGACCAACCCAGCTGCCTTACCTTATTCTGGGGACATTCCTTCTGCAGTGAGAGCCTCTCTCACTTCCATGGCCGCTGACGCTTCTGGTGGCCTGTCCCCTGCTGCTTGAGCTCCTGACCTTCCTTCATTTCCACCAAATGAGGACAAGAAATAGCATTCGAGGCCTCTGGCTCCGCTGAGCATGAAGCAGAAGCAATGGATGGATGTGCTGGACTAAAAACCATCTGGACAGAACAAATAGAGGATGTGAAGCCTCTGGCGGATAAATCTCCAGGCGCATCCCAGTTGCCACACAGGCCCCCATTAACCTGTAGCAGTTAAATGCTGGGCTGACAGCTGCCCTCGGGGAGGCCATTTTTTCCCAGTCACACTGTTGCTTCTGAGGCTCCTGAGGCCTGTCCACAAAAGACTTGAGACTCTTGGGCCAGGGGCTAGGAGGTGATGAGAAAATGCAAAACAGCCTCATAGTTATAGGGCTGTGGAAGCAGATCCCATAGGGAGACTTGGGAGATCAAGTTCAGGACCTTCGATGCCTTGTCTCAGGAACAGGCTTGGAGAAAATGGCGGCATCCTCTTCATAACTCTAAAGTCTCTCTTCCCCGTCTCTTGCCTTTCTCCTGGTTTTCCCAAAGAGGGCAGTTTTAGCTCCCAGGGCTCAGTGACGCCATGAATAAAAGGTAAGTTTCACTCTTGGTATCAGGGGCCATCCTGGGAGCTGATTGATCAAGACCCCTGCTTATCGAACAGATTCTCGGCCTCTTGTGGACAGCGCCATCTCACTCTCCTCACTGTAGCAGGGCTTCACCTTCAGACTGGGCTCTATCCTTTCTTCTGTGCAACCTGCTTCTCCTGTCTAGCCTCAAGGAAGATGGGAGGCACCTTTGGATTTCAGTCAAGGCCCTGACTTTGGCTTTATTGGCCCTCCATGTTGACATTACAGGGCATAATGGAACGTGGTCCCGCATTAGCAAGTGTGTTGGGGAACAAGGGACAAGCTCTTTATACCATGAAACTAGGGACCTGAGCCCACCTGCATCTCCCCCCAACTTCTCCTACCCAAACCCGCTCTTCTTGACACACTGGAATCTGTATTATATATATTTTTAAGAAAATACAATGATAGTTGTCTGGTTTTGTTGTTTTTACAGGTGTTGTGGAATAAAAACCGTAAGAAAATTAAGTATTTAAAATGTTACAATAAAATGGGGGTTTTTTGGTTATTCTAATATATTATTGTGTACTTATTGTAAATATGAAACACTCCTATTTTGCAAGCCAAGGACACAATTTGTACTGTTGTTATATATAAATAAAGTTTACTGGATAAAAAAGAAAAGACATATCTTCAGATAAGCCTGGTTGTTCAGCGGCATATATGCAGAATAACATTTCATGGGCGTATCTGAGAAGCAGGCTACTTAGGAAAGATGGGCTAAGTGGTTTTAAGGGACTTCTAGAAGTCTCTCTATAGCCGGAGCTTCGTAATGTCCAGTCATCATCAACAACACACACACACACACACTCTCTCTCTCTCTCTCACACACACACACACACACACACACACACACACACACACACTGCTCCAGCTTGTACCAATGGGTGGACACTGCCCCCTAGCTCCAAGACCCCAGAATACAGCTTTTCCCCAACAAAAGACAGTGCAGAGACTTAGGGTTGAGACACTTATGCCAGGGAAGATGAGGTCTCAGGAGAATGAGGAGATCCATCCCTGGTCCTTCCTGAAAATCACATTCATTCGTTTACACAAAACGTGTATTAAGCATCTACCATCAGGGCATGGCACCCTGGCAAGGCTGGGGGAAGGGGCAGGAATAATAAATGAGGAACGCTTGGCCATTGCCCTCATCAATTGCCCTTTTAGGTTGGTGAAAAGCACAAGGATTCTGAAAAAAGGAATGTCTTGGCGACACCATGAGTAGGGTGTCTTTGTTGTTTTCCTTTGACTTTCAGCTAAGGGATGAAGAGGGCATCGGGGAATGATGCCAGATACTGTGTCCTATTAGATCCAGCTGGGGGGAGTGGGAGTGGGGAGCGGGGCTCTGGCGGGGGAATCAGTTGGGCGGGTGGAGTCCTGGCAAAGAGCCAGGGAGGTAGCAAGTTGACTGAGTTGATCCCTGGACCCGAGGATGCCACGCCTCCTTTCCTCTTCTGTCCTCTCATTTTTCTCTTTCTCCCTCTTGTATCCCCAAGTGTGTGGGTGACTGGGTGACCCTTCCACTCTCGGCAGATAAAAAGAGTAGACGAGGTCAACTAGATAATCTGTCAGTCTGACATCTCAGGAAACTGTGCATCAGGAGACCGCTGAAGGCTCATGACCACCGGGTCAGAGCTGTTCTCTGGGGCCCCAGGCTGGCGCCCACGTCAAAAGCAGAGGCTCCTGAAGGACGGACGAGATGCAGCTTTGCCTTTCGAGGGCCTCCAGTCAGCCGCGGGAGACCGTCCCTGCCTTCAGGGCGCCTGCAGTCTGCTGCGGGAGACACGGCCCCTGCTGTCAAGGCCAGCCCAGTCTTGCGGCGACCGCCAACACACGGATAGATGGGGCCTGGGACTCGAAGCACAAAACCATATAAAAGCGCAGTGCGGGCTGTGCTGGATTCAAAGAGAGCATCCCTGCTAAGATGTGCCACTGCTGACTGGGCGGCTCTGCATTTACGAAGTCTGTGCGCATGCGTGTGGGCACGCACGCACGCACGCACGCACGCATGCGCTGTTCCCGGAGAGACTGGAGAGATGCAAATGCTGGTCCTGAGGGTGAGAAAATGCAAACACGACACCCTGAAGAGCCAGGCGAAGAGCAGAGCGCTGAGGCGCGCCTAGCATGAGCGCGCCGTTTCCCACCGCGCTGAGGGTGCAGCGGCGGTGCGTTCCACCGCAGGGACAGAAGACCCTGCTGAGCCCGGGGGGAGCCCGGTCACCGTGTGGGGCGGGGCAGTCCCCGGAGACCAGGCTCGGCTGCGCTTGCTGGGATCCCGCCGTTGGCTGGCCTGGGGCCCCGCGCAGCCCCGACCGCACGGAGGAGGAGGCCATTTCTCCTCGGGCTCCCTGGGCCTTCGTGCCACTCCCCGCTCGTCCCTCAACAACTTGGACGTGAGATTATTTTATTATTATTATTATTATTATTAATATTGATTCATTTTGAGAGACAGAGTGTGTGTGAGCAGGGGAAGGGGCAAAGGGAGAGGGAGAGAGGGGAATCTCAAGCGGCCTCCGCGCTGAGCAGAGCGGGACACAGCTCTGGGACTGGATCCCACGACCCATGAGCCGAAGTCAAGAGCCCAACGCTTAAGGGACTGGGCCACCCAGGTGCCCCAAAGCAGGCCTATTATCAAATATCAAATATCTGCTTCAGGGAAGGAAGTGACGGGGAAGAGGGAATCTCCCCCCACACACACACACACACCTGTGTCCAGTTCACTGGTGTATTCCCAGGTCGAGGCACAGTGAGTCCTGCCCCGCCGCAGAGGCCAGTAAGAATGTTCTGAAGAATGGACAATTGAGCGCCCCAATTCTGTGGACCACCTACAGTATTCCAGGCTCTAGCAAGAACATCCTCTCATATGAAAGCCATGGTCCATTTTTACAGTCTGAGGCTCAGAGAGGTTAAGTGATTTCCTGAAGGTCGCAGAGCCATGGCAGATTTCCCACTGCATGCTCTTTCCCCCAGCCCCTCTGCAATAAGGTGCCTCTCATTAGCTCTAGGCCATTTAAGACCTGGAAGTCTTCCCTGGAAATGGGCCCTCCTTTTAACAAGCAGGTGCTGTGGGAGCACTCCCGTCGGGCTCCGCTAACATTCTTATTTGCTCAACACCGTCCTCATTGATTCATCACTTGAGGTGAGCTGGACACTAGATTAGGCACTGTTGGACATATAAAGGGGGAAAGAAAGCTAAGTCTTAACGTTGCAACTTTTTCAGAATTTACAGTCCCACATCAATAGCAAATCATTATTCTAAGAGAGAAAAATTCCGCCCTTTTCTTCGTGGGGAATTACATATCATTCCTATTACAAGTGCAAAATAATTTTGCCAAACTCCAGCAGTAGGATGCTCAGACAGCTGGGCCCCTCGATTTGAGGGAAACCCTGCACGAGAAGCCACTCGAAAGGACTTAGGGAAGTGGTAACCTGTGCTTGATCACAGTATTGATCGCAGTAACACCAGGAGCTGTCTGACCCTTTGCTCAGCGAATTAGCTGAAAGACGGAGGCGGCTCCCACCTGTGGCTCCAAGCTTGGAGCCAAATTTGTGACCTCCCTGTAGCACACATGTGTACCTGACCCTCAACAGCAAGTTATTATAATATTCATCCTCTTCCTGACTTTGCTTTATATCTCTGTCTTATTTATCTTGATTCCTCATACCCTACTCTTTTCTACTTGCTCAATTTTCTCTATCTATCCCTGGCTAAGAGCACAGGACTTCAATTCAGATTGCCTGGGGCTGAAATCCATTCCCATGCTGTGTGTTCTGGGACAAGTTCCATAACCTCTCTGCATATCAGTTCTCAAATCTATAAAATGAGGATACTGTATATTAAAGAGAGTTTTCGGAGGGGTTAAATAAGATAATGCATATAACAGACACCTTAGATTTTATAGTAGGTGAATGAGACAGAGAAAGTATTAGCCATCCTTCTTTTAAAAGAAGAACCATCCTTCTTTTATGGCCAGTCCAGCAGGACCTACAGGCGGGAGGAGATGAGGGTCTCTCTCTGGCTCTGGGAAGAAGCTGAATTAATGCTCACAGGTTTCACAAAGGAAACTGATGCCTGAGAGTTAAGTCCTTAGGAGCCTAGGTGTGGCTGTTGACCGAGGAAAACAGGAAATGGATCAAGGCTTTACCCAAAGGAAAGCCAGCCAAGAAGTGGCCAGTAGATATGCTAAAAGTAGATAGAAAACAGAGAAATGAATCAAGCCAAACCCCCTGGACTAAAGCCACAAAGAGAGTACAACCTGCTACAAAGTCAGTAGGTGGCTTCCTGAAAGCCTGACTAGCGCCAGGGTCCAAAAAATGTTTGGGGCCGCATAGGAAAGACACCCTTTCACCCAGAAAGCCAAAGGGTAGGCCAGGCCCTTGGGTCAAGGGCAGGGGCACCAGAGATGGGTACGCAGGTTGGAGGCAGAGGGCACATACCCCAGGAGGGCTGATGCCCAGTGAGAAGCCAGAGAAACAGAGCAGGAGAGGAAATGAAGGGCTTACCAGACCTGGAGGGGTACCTCCTCTCTTTCCCCTCAGGGGGAAATCTGGGCACCTCCATCCAACTAGTTCCAGGTGAGTGTATGTGTCAGGGTTTCCCAGAGAAACAGAGTCAATAGAGCAATAGGGTGTGGGTATGTGTGTGTGTGCATGTGCGTGTGTGTGTAGGGGGGGTAGATCGACAGAGACAGACACAGAGACTTTCTAGAACTGGCTCACATGACGGGCTGGGGGCTGGCAAGTCTAAAGTCCAAGGTGCAGGCTGGCAGGCTGGCAATTCGGGCTAGAGCTAACGTTGAAGTCTTAAGTTCCGAAGCCATGCGGAGGCAGAACTTATTTTTCCTTGGGAAACCTCAGTTTTGCTTTTAAGGCCTTCGACATTTAGAGGAGTCCCACGCATATTATAGGGGGCAATCTGCTTTATTCAAAGTCTACTGCTTATAAATGCTACTCACATCTAAAAAGTACCTTCAGAGCAACACCTAGACTGGTGGGTTTTGTTGTTCTCTTTTTTTTAAGATTGTATTTATTTATTTTAGAGAGAATGTGTGAGCAAAGAGGAGGGCAAAGGCAGAGGGAGAAGCAGACTGCCGCCAAGCAGGGAGCCCAATGTGGGGCTTGATCCCAGAACGCTGGGATCATGACCTGAGCCAAAGGCAGATGTTTAACCGACTGAGCCACCCAGGCATCCCTGGACTGATGTTTGAAAGAAGTGGGCACCATAGCCTCACAGAGTTGCTCCAAAAAATTAACCATCACAGGGAGGAAATGACAAGTCAACCCACTCTCAAACAGTGAAGCTAAACCCTATGCCAAGGATCCGTAAATCCATCCACTTGGAGGCTTTCTTTTTTTTTTTTTTCTTCTAATTGTAATGACATACACATTAACAAAATTGACCATCTTCTCCATGGGTCAGTGTACAGCTGAGGGGCATGAAGTATGTTCACCCTGTTGTACGGCCATCCCCATCCGTCCCTTCTCTTCTCATCTTGTCACACTGAAACTCCATCCCCACTAAACAACTCCCCATGCTTCTCTCCCCCAGCCCCTGACGACCACACGTTCATACTTGGATGCTTTTTAAAACCTGCGTTCTTTTACTCTTAATTTTCTGGTAGAAATTACTTTTTGAAAACTCCCAACCTTTGCTGGTTAAGCAAAGAAGAAAAGGGACGGAGATCATGGAGGTGTGGAGTGACCTCAGAGCAAAACATGACAAAGGGGCCGGGAGGGCTCCAGCTCCAGACCCCGGGAGAGGGCCTGACTCTGAGAGTCATCATGGGGAATAATGGGAAGTAGGAAAAACTGGAAATCATCCCCATCTCTGGTCTTTCTTTTAGGCATTCATAAATGTCCATTATCCTAGCCCATTTATTATCATACACCATAAGCACACATCAAAAACTGGTACCAAAAAAAAAAAAGCAAGCCTAGTTGTTATATCCCCCAAGAATCACGTGGAATTCCGTGCTGCCAGGTCCATCTTCCCAGTCTTGTCTTTCCATAGCTGCCCATCTTCGTTTGGCTCCATTTTTCAGTTCCTACTTGTCACCCCAAGTGCCCCCAACTCTGAGGATGCATTTTAGAAATGCTGAGCCTGGAGAGCTGGTGGGTGTCCAAGGTACCCCCAGCCAGATGGGAGGGAAGCCTGAGGTGATGGACCCCAGAGGGTAGGAAGGTGCCCGACTCCACCTCCACCCAAGATGACCCCCGGTGACTTTAAAGGCCACAGAACCACGATGGAAGCTAAGTCCCCGCTGATAGCCGTGAGCCTTGAGCTTGGGGAATTACAGGAACCCACCTCCTTTTCCTTTACTTTAGAGGCAGCTCTTAGTTCCCATTTCCATTCCATTTTCCTGTAAGAGGGTGAGGACGCCTATGGAGGAGAAGGGGAACAGACATGATCACTCCTCTTGGCCAGTTCGCCTGAGTTCTTTCTTCCTTGACCTTAAGGTTGAAAGTGTTAAGGTAAGGTAGTGTGGGAGGCAGGGTGTGCGCATGGGCTTCCTGTGGGGAAAGCCACCCAGACATGATCAGACTGACTCCTACAAACGTCAGAAGAGGAAATATTGCTTACTCCCATTTTAGAGATGAGAAAGCTGAGGTCAGAGAAATTATATATAGCAAACCCAGAATCACACTGAGGTTAATGACCTCCGTGGGACTTGATCCCACAGGTCTTCACAAGCTGTGCGTCAGGGGTCTTCGGGACTCATTAAAGGGGCCTCACCGGTTCCAGCACACAGTGCTCGAAGCAGAAGGGGTGGATGGTCCTTACAGCTCAGAGGCAGCTGGTGACAGCCGTGCTCCAGCTTTCTGGGCCCTCAGGCCTCTCCCAGCAGAACAAAGGCAAAACACAGAAACCACAAGACTCCTGGAGGTGTGGATCATGCTCCAGGGTCAAGGTGCTCAGGAATGTGCCCCAGTCATTGGGCCTGTCTCCTCCTAAAGCCCTAAGCTGCCAGTAAATCACTGAGGTGACCTTAACAAATTCTTTTTCTTTGTTCCATCGCTGCTTTCTTCCTTATAAATTGAAGGGGCTTTTAAAAGATCTGTGGTTTCCAAATTTTTACAATAGAAAGGCTAATACAGAATCCACATCCGAGTGGAGTTGCCCTGGTGGAGATAGGGAGTCAAGCCCCGACCCACTCTGCCTCCCCTTCCCGCCCCAGGTCTCCACCCCTTCCCACCACCCCCATGTTGCACCCCGAATTGCCCCTGAGAACTGTTAGGGCTCCAAAGAATAAGGTCCTACCTGGGGACCACCCTCCCTACCAGACAGGGGTGCCTCTGACCCACAGCCAAGGTGGAGGCCAAGTGGAGAGAAGTGCCAAAGGCCAGACTAGAATCCTAGTTCAAAACTCAACATTTGATCTGAGGAACCATGGAGAGAACAAGGACCAAAAATGGAGCCATCATGGCGACAGTGAAATCAAAAAGGGTAATGTTGGAATAGCAAAGAAGCAATAGTCCAAGGGACCCAGAACCACTCCAGAGTTGAGAGTGAAGGATACAGCTGCTGCTTATAGAGTTCCAGCCGCGCAGGAGGGGCGTTCTAGGTTCCCGTAAGGAGCTGCCATGCGCAAACATCCATCCCCCAGATCCAGCCTCCGCTCTTTTCTCTAAATCCTCAGTAGCCTCCCCGTGTCAGGAGATGATTCAAGAAGGCCAGGGCAAAAAAAAAAAAAAAAGAAGGCCAGGGCAGACGGTCGCTTAAGCATTGTAAGGAACAAAACAAAAATCACTGGGTCCTAAGTTACTCGTTTTCCATCTCCAGAGAACCAGCAAGATTCCCGCTGCGCTAGGAGACTGAGAACAAGGGAGAGGCCCCAAGGTGCTTCAGGCTATTGGGGGTGGGAGGGCGTTGAGAGAGGGAGAGAGAGACCCCCTAGTGCCACCTCACAAGGAAGGAGGAGAGACATGGAATCTGAGGTCAGAGCACCCAATCCGTTTATACTTGAGTGAAGACCAGGAATGCCCATGACATATGAGATTTATAGACTTTACTGGCCCCGGGTCTATTCTATTGTAAACCCTGCTTGTTTTCATCTGGTGAAGAGCTGAGAGGATCTTGAGAATGAATGGGGCTTGTGCTGTGAGAGCTGATCTGCAGACAAGACAGCTGGTACCAAGACAGAGGAACAGGTCATGTCCCTCCTCTAGAACCAAGAGAGAAAGGAATCGAAAGATAGACGGGACATGGCGCAGACATGGTGGGGACTAAATATGGCGCTTTTCCTTTCCCTCTTTTTTAAAAGATTTTATTTATTTATTTATTTATTTATTTATTTGACACAGAGAGCGAAATCACAAGTAGGCAGAGAGGTAGGCAGGGAGAGAAGGAGAAGCAGGCTCCCTGCTGAGCAGAGATCCCGATGTGGGGCTCAATCCCAGGACCTAAGATCATGACCTGAGCTGAAGGCAGAGACTTAACCCACTGAGCCACCAGGCGTCCCTTTCCTTTCTTTCTTGCCCTCTTCTAACTCTCTGTCCACCCAGGCCATGGAAAACTTCCAGGGACAATGCCTCTATGTCACCTTCTCAAGGGGGATCCAACATGGCCTTATCCTCAGTGTTAGGGAGGCTGGAATCCAGCTTCTTCTCACCAGCCTGGGCTTCCTATCTTCACTGTCCTCTCCTTATTCCTACCCTGCCATTGCCATTTCCCCCTTCTTCTCTGAGTCTTTGCCCTGGAATAAAATTGCACTTTAAAAGATTTTTATTTATTTATTTGACAGACAGAGATCACAAGTAGGCAGAGAGGCAGGCAGAGAGAGAGAGAGGAAGGGAAGCAGGCTTCCTGCTGAGCAGAGAGCCTGATGCAGGGCTCGATCCCAGGACCCCAATATCATGACCTGAGCTGAAGGCAGAGGCTTTAACCCACTGAGCCACCCAGGCACCCCTAAAGCATTTTATGTGAGATGCAAAAAAGAGCCAGGGGGACAGTGGACAAAAGTACACAGCTCAGAGATCTGGTCCAAAACTTCCCCTTTGAGGAAACTTTCTCTGATGTTCTCTGATCCCAGTCTTGAGAAAATTCTGAACTTGGAAAACTATGAAGTGATTCTTCTCTCTGAGCCCCACCCCCACATCCCCTAGGATGCCGGCCTTTCCTTTCAGGGTCGCCTTCCTTTGGTCCCTATAGGAGATGGAAAAGGACACGCACCCACCTACCACAGACAGCCACTCTTCCCTCCTCCTCAACCTTGAGCTGGTCTCTTTCCTTTGTGGAGCCGCCCCTTCTCTGCTTCAGCAATATCACTGACTTGCTATTGTTCTATGAAAGCATCACATGGGCAAGACCTGCTCCTAGGGTCTCATTCCAGTCCCTACCATACAGACAATTTCCCTAGGGGAGGTTCCATCAGGACCTGAGACCTGTGGATTGTCTGATCCAACCAGATCTCCAGGGGCTCAAACCCTACCCTGCCCCGTTACTCTAGCCCACTGTGCCCGGGTCTTTGTTCACTTAGAGCTTTCTGTGAACTGAGATAGAAACATAGCAAGATGGTGAGATAATTACAATAAGCCAAATAGCTCCCAGGCTCTGCCCGCGCAGCATAGCGATATGTGGCTGCTTCAGGCTGTTCCAAAAGCAGCTTGAAGGATGGCTCAGACAGATGGAAAAGATGAAAGACATGAGGCAGGGGTCCTGTAAGGAAACAAGGCAGCCCCAGAGCCCAGGTGGAAACCTCATGGCCCCCTCTCTCTCTTCTATAAAGCCTGGTCAAGTCAGAGCTACGGGGCTTCCAGAATGAGAGGCAGAAGTCCGGTAGGCACGCCATCAACAACTCAGAGGGAAAAACCCTCCAAAGGTTGCCGGGGGACTGGCACGAGTAATAATGAAGGGTGTCACTTCAAGGGAGTGCCAACCTCTGACATGAGTCCCAAAGCCATGAGGCTGGTTGGGGTGGCGTCTGCAAAGATAACGACTGACTTTGTGACCTTGAGCAAGTCACTTGACCTCCAGGGCCCCGTGTTCTCTCATCTGTAAAACAAGAGGGTTAAACAAAGTCACTGTGATGTCCTTCCATCTCTGTGGTTTCATGATTGCCACGAATCATAGAAGATCAAGGAAAATCTGAGAACCAGGGGAAGAAAGTATCAAAGACACACAAAGTCAATAGTAGAAAGTGCCAAGCTCTGAACCTAGATAGTGAGATTCCCTGCGTAGGGCTCTACCCTTCTCATTATTGGAATGATAATCTGCATTATGACGGTCCCCATCCCTCTAAAAGGTAAAATCCCCCCCATAGCCAAGTTTTATGTTCTCATGGCCAGATCTTTCGCTGTCAGTCTGCTCATGCATTGCCCATTCCAGACAGCGTACGTTTTGCTAAAATGTGGATCATCGATATGATGGAATGCTATAGGCCACGATGAGCTAAACGTGGGAGGTATGTCAATACTCGGGTATGTGAATGGGAACTGAACTCGAGTGGAAAAGGGGAGATCCCACGGTGTCAAGGACGCACAGACTGCACGGGTAGTAAAGTGACCTTGGGCTCCGTGTTTGTTGACCAAGATTAGACACAAATTTAGATTGTAGTCTTTTCTTAAAGGAAGATGAAATAAACAAATGTGTATTATTTTTAAATTCTGGCTCTTTTAGCCATTTCATCCACTGGTTTGGACAGAATGTGATCAGGTCCACAGAACCCTCCTTTAAGCAACAGGCTTCTCAACTCACAGGTTCCTTCTGCTCGCTCTGTCCCCATGCCCCACATCTCTGCTTCCCACCATCGGTGGGCACACCAGCTCTCCCCTAAACACTCTCAGTCTTGGAAGTTAGCGGTTACAAAGGCAAACTTGTCCACTTGGCAGAGAGGAGGGAACTACAGCAGGCTGAGGAGAGGGAGGGAGGGGGAGGCAGGACCGGAAGCTGAGCTTCTGCCATGGCCAAGAATGACATGGCCCCCCAACGTGACCCCATTAGCCTGGATGGAGAGAGGACCACTGAGCCTTCAACTCAGATGACCAGCTGCAAACATTTGGACCCCACATCACCTTATTCTGTCACCAGGACAGGGCTCAAGATAGCCCAAACCTTGGTAAATTCTCCCTCCCTTGTGGGAGGGGCTGAGGTTCTAGTTCAGTCTTCTAATATGTAAAATGCGATATTAGCTCAGGTAGTTCTGGTGAAAACTAGAGCAATGTATGTAAGGTCCTTAGCCCAGGCCCGGTGTGAAGCAGGCCCTCAAAGAAAGAGGTTTCTAGCAAAGCATTATTAACTTGCACCACCTCCCTGAAATGTTCTGGCCCTTCTTTCTCCCTCATTCGGCCCTGGAGACTGGAGCTGCCCCACAGCCAACATCTGGCCTCTGGGTGCTCTGAACTGTGGGAAGGACAGAAGCAGTAGACATAGGGACCCCACCTCAGTCACCACCACCCTTGGTGTTTTCTCAACTAAAACCCCAAAACCTGGCATCAGAGCGCTCCATCCCAGTCCCTTGGTCACTGAAAAGCTTCTAGACCAGAGAGGCTCAGACCAAGGGGCTGAGTGTTTTTAACAGGAAATGAATCCTGGTTTGGAAGAAGGGGGCGGAGACTCCAAGAGCCATCTGGAGGAGGTCGTGCTTCCAGCGAGCCTACTGCGGAAGACCAGACAAGAATCAAAATGGTGTAGCATTAGCACAAGAATGGACCGATCAACGGGATTAGGCAGCTCAGAAACAGACCCTTCTATGTATTTAAGGACTTAATAAATGATAATAGCCACTGTAAACCACTGGAGAAGGTGCGAGTGAAGCAAACGCTGGAACTGTGGGAAATTGTCTATTTGAAAAGGAATCAGTTTTGATCCTCACCATACAGTGCACACTAAAATTTCACTTAAAGAGTTAAATGTGCAAAAACAAAGAAAAGAAGGGGGGGGAACAACCCAGAACATGTCATTTTCCCCGAATGGCAAGACTGAATAGTACAAAGATGCAAATGGTTCATGAATTAAGATATATGTTGAATCTGATCCCTTTCAAGTCCCAAATGGGATTTTTTTTTTTTCTGTTTTGTTTTTTTTTTCTTTTTCTTTTTCTTTTTTTCTGGAGCTAGACAGCATGATTCTAAAATTCATCTGGAAAATGAACAGGAATGGCCAATTTTTTTAAAAAACAGAGTCATTGTGGGAGATTTGTTCTACCGGATAATAAAATGCTACATTTCATATACAAATATGTCATATTTTAAATTATGTGAATGTACAAGATACAATAATTAAAACAGTGTGATTATAGTGGAAGAACCAACTGAACAGAATAAGACAGCTCAGAACAGTGTACTGTATATTAAAAAAAAAAAATCAGCATGTGATAAAAGTGGCATCCAAGCCAATGGGGAAAGAAAACATTCTTTAATCCATGATGGTAGGATTAATGGTTAACTGTTTAGGGGACAAATCTATGTAAGTCCTTATCACACAACATGGAACAAAATACATGTCCGATGAATTAAAGGGTTAAGTGTAAAAAAGAGAGAACCATAAAATACTTAGGATAAAATATAGATTACTATTTCCATCTCTGTGGAGATGGAATTTCTAAGCACAAAGGCAATTGGAGGAGTCACAAAGAAAAAAAAAACAGATATATTTGGCTGCATAAAAATTCAAACCATCTCTACAAAAAAAATCATAGAAAATAAAAATAAACGGCAAAATCAACCTGAGAAAAATGTCTGCAACAAAAACATCAAAAAATTTATGTTCTTAAAATATAAAATAGCCTTTATACATAACAAAAAACCTCTAAACCCAAAAGAAAAATGTGCAAAGAACAAGAATAGGCTGTTTGCAGAAGAAATACAAGTAATGGTTTAAGCATACAAAGAAATGTTGAACCTCACTAGCAATCAATACCCTGGAAGAAAACACAGCAATGAAATATATTTTTTCACCCTATCAAATTAGCAAATACTTGTAAAAGTCAATGCGGAGTATTGATGAAGTTAAGGCATAATGATAAGGCCTCTCACGCATCACCAGCCCCGAAGAAATTTGTATAATGTTTCTAGGGCCAGTATGCCAAGAAGCTCCAAGAATCTTTAACAAATTCATTCTCTTTGTTGCAATCATTCCACTTTGATTTTGAGCAAGTGAAAATAAGGACACACATATATGTTCCTCTCTTCTATTTATAATAATAACTACAAACAAATTAAATATTCACCAAGGTCTGGATATCCACAAGTTTTGGAAAGTTAAACTGTGGTTTAGCTACAAGATGGAATATTATACCAGCATTTCACATTACAGCCACGGAGAATTTCTAATGATTGGGAAAACCATTCACGATATGCTACAATGTGATCTGAACAGTTTCCACAAGCAAAATGATGATTGTAGTTTTTTCTTTAAAAAACAATATTGTATTTCTGAACTCGTCTTCCACCACCGCTCCGAGGGGAGCAGAAGGTAATCTCCCACACCCTCATCCTGGCAGACCCTCCTCTTCAAGGTCCTTCACAGAGCTGTACCCCTTGGGGAACCCTTTTCCTTCTCTGATGGCGCCCAGTTAGGATGGCAGGTGGACCTCCACAGGGTGTGCTGTGTAGCCAGCCGCGCACGCGCAGAACCTGGCAGCCAGGAGAAGGCAAAGAGATGCCCCAGACCTGGGTCGTTGCCGGAACCTACCTGGGTTCTTAGGAATGCTGGCTGATGACCATGGGCCACTCACCCCCCTGGGCTGGAAAGGAACCTCTAAGAGGGTAGCCTCTCTCCCCTGTCCACTCTTGCCTCTCCAAAGCTACAGGATTCATACTGAATGAACGAATCGATGTGTCTTCCTGAAGTGGGTGAAATAAGCCCATTTCGCAGAGTGTGGCGAGAAGTGAATGTGCTCACCGAGGTAACAGTCAGGCCTGCACGAGGGATGCTCCGAGAGGCTGGGGCTCACAGCACACCCCGCTGACGGGGGACCAGGCCTCCGGCTCCCTGCCCTCCTATGGCTAGACAGCTTTGCTGAAGGTAGAAATGGTGTAGCCTTCTCTCTTTGAGTTTTCCCAGATGGTCTACAACACGTGGTTTTCTTTCTCTTCTTCTTTTCCTTTTGGTTTCCTTGGAATCGATTCTGCCACTGGTGAAGGGCAGTAAATTAATAACTAGATTTCCCCCCACGACAACAAGGCCCACAACTAATTGGCTCGATATCTCCCTGTTGCCGCATCACTTTGGGATTTTCTGGGTGAGATATAAATAAGCCCATTCTATTAATAAGCCATTTGGCCAAGGGAAGAAAATACAGTTCCGAGATCCCGAGGGGCCTGGGGAAGCCGCTTGGTGGCCCATGGAGCGAAGCATTCGATTACAGGAATGAAGCTTGCGTCCTCCGCGCCCTCCTCCCTGCAAATCCGGGCTCCCGGCAGATTCCCCTCGGTCCTGCGGGGCGGGGCAAGGAAAGCTTTGTTAAGTTTAAAAATTATAATTTAGATAAATCTGTGCATTCATTGGCCTGAGCGTGTGTCTGGAAAATAATAGTTAGCAGGGTAGAACCTGCCGCATTTCAGGGGCTTTATTGTCTCCTTATAATTAAGTCCTGCACAGAAATCCAATTACAAATGTTCTCAATCGCCCTGCAGCTAAGTGCTAACAGAAGAGGGGAGGAAGGCTCCCGGACTTAAATACTGTGGATAAAAATTAATATTGTGGCCGTGCTGGCTAATTAAAAGCGCCGCCTCTATTAGCGGGCCTTTATATTAATAAATGAGACTATTATTATCATATCCGACAACCAGGGTGCTTATCAAGTCTGCTCTGTCAGCCTTGCTCTTGAAAGCTCAAGTTCATTGCCCTAAGTTCAGGCTTCCGTGGGAACAGAGGGGAGGACTCCGTTCTAACCAGGCATCTACTGAGCTGGGCTCCTTGGCGAGCCCTGTCTGTGTGCTCCTTCCACCAGCCCTGTCTGCTACGGGGTAGGGTTCCCGCCTTACCGTGGAACAAACTCAGGCTTAGAGGTTCAGTAACTTCCCCTGGTAAGAAGCAGAGTCGGATTCAAACCAGCGGCTCAGGATCCTGAGTCCGGTACTCATTCTCCTGGCTCATTTTCCCCACTGGCTGGATGGGGCAGGTAGAGGTTTTTACTGTGTACTGGCACCTAGAAGGGGAAGAACCTCCCCTCCGTAGATCTGGCACATTCCTTTAGGGCCTCATGATTTACCTACCAGTCCCCTTCTGCAGACCAGGCACCATCCAAGGCTCTGGCCACAAGGCTGCCCCGGTTGCCCCAGAAACAAGCAGGTAGTTGTGATGGCAGAAAAGCCCAGGGTGCGGTCAAGGCCCACCAGGAAATAGCCACCCCAGACTTGGGGGATAGCGACCATTCCTCAAGGGGAGGTGGCAGCTAAGCTGACTTCGAAAGGACAAAGAGAAGGAACCCAGGCCAAGTAACAAGCCGAGGGGCTAATTCCCAGGCAAGGAAGTCCTGTGTACAAAGAGGTTAGAATGCCATAAGGTGTTCTCTGTGCCTGAAACACAAGATTCATGGTATGTTATGGACAAGCAGCTAAAGCTGGAGAGGGAAGCAGGGAAGAGCAAACCAGGTGAGGCTTTGCAGCCTCTACTCACAGTTTGGGCCGTTGACCCAAGGGCAAAAATGAATAAATACATAAATAAATCTTTAAATTTTTTTTTCAAAGATTTATTTATTTGAGAGAGAGAGTGAGCACATGAAGGAGGGAACGGGCGGAGGGTGAGGGAGAAAGATCTCAGGCAGACTCCATGTTGAGTGTAAAGCCCCATTTTGAATCATTCTAAACAGGAAAGTGCTGTGAGGCGGCTAGGTGTCTGCCTCTTGGTTTCAGCTCAGGTCGTGATCTCAGGGTGGCCAGATTAAGCCCTGTCAGGCTCCGCACTCAGCAGGGAGTCTGCTTGAAGATTCTTTCCCTCTGCTCTTCCCCCCACTTGCATGCACACGTGTTCTATCTCTCGAATGAATGAATGAATGAATAAAATGCTATGAACAGAACTGCATTTTGCACTTACTTTTCCAGCAGGAATGTGGAGATGAATTGGCCACACCTACCCTGGAAGAGAAGGGCCAGTGAGGAGTAACACAGGAGAGACACCAGGGTGACAAGGGAGGTAGGCAGCAATGGCCCCCTTCAAGGACTATGCAAAAAGTCACATCAGCCAAATTCGATGACTGATCACAAGGGCAGGGTCAGGAAGAAGGAGGACTCACATCTGACTCCTGTTTTCTAGCTTGAGCAAAGTAGAGAGATTCCAGAAGATGGGACAGGATGAGGAGCAGCTTTGGGGGAAAGACAGTAAGTTCAATTTTGGACACAAAGGACTTTCTGTTTCTGAGCAACAGTCAAGGGCAGTTGTCTAAAGCTGTTGGATATGTGGCTCTAGCATTCAAGGCCTGGAGATAATGGCCTGAAGATAATGCTTTGGGAATTTTCAGGTCATAGGTGAAGACTACAGTATGGTCCTAGATGAAATCATCCAGGAAGAGTGGGGAGAGGGGCCAGGCAGGTCCTCAGTGGCCTTAAAAATCTCTGTTCAGGAGCACCTGGGTGGCTCAGTGGGTTAAAGCCTCTGCATTCGGCTCAGGTCATGATCCCAGAGTCCTGGGATCAAGCCCCACATGGGGCTGTCTGCTCTGCGGAGAGCCTGCTTCCTCCTCTCTCTCTGCCTACTTGTGATCTCTGTCAAATAAATAATAAAAAAAAAATCTCTGTTCATCATTCCTGCAAAACATTTACCATGCATCCTCTGTGGGCAAGGGGCTTATCTCTTGTTACCTGGCATTTCCATCTGTTAGTGTACTATTTTCTTGGTGACAAGAGGTGAGGAATGTCATGTCCAGCTTTCAATCTAGGCTAGGTCCTCCCCCACAGCCCACATGGAAACGTTGAATTTGAGTCATCAATATCTGTAGGCAATCCAATGAATGAATGTGAATCAGTTCTGGTTCTGTACCCAATCTTGAGTTGGCCTCTGATTGACTCTGTGGCCCGAGCTATCATGAAACTAGGGTGACTGAGGAAAAGTATCCACATACTCTCCCAGTCGCAGAGAATGTTTACTCTAGGTCACAAGAGCCCCATAATGGAACCCAGACCTGATCATTCTAATGTCTAAATTTCAAAAATAATGATAATAATGAATGAAATACTGACTAGACTTAACAAATGAAAGTTTTACTTGGAGGTGGAGTGGGGAGCAAGAGGGAGGAAAGATAAATATCTGAAAACAACATCTTGTTTTTACAAAGTAATGGACTAGCCACTTGCCATCCATCAGCTAACAAATGCAGGAAAGTCTGGATTGATAGGAACAGCAGGAGAATGTGGTGGATTTTCTCATGATAAGAAGGTTGTTTCAGCCTTCACTGAAAATCTTTCCAGCGTGTCTGGTTAAGCTTTCCTGTTCTAGAAGTAGGCTGACTTTCTGATCCGGCTTCTATATGGACCTGGAGCAGGTGAGAGGTGAGCTTGGCCGGGAGAAAGTTTAGGAGGGAGGAGTTTCTTACACAAGCTTATGAAGCATGGTGTCAAAAGGCAGACCCCCAACACTGCCTCCGGAGAGGAACCAAGGTCAAAACCACTTGGTAAGTTCAAAACCAACCAAGAAGCTGGGCAAGAAGCCAAAGAGTAAGAATCAAAATGAGAGGTTAGGGGGTGGGGAGTTAGAGTCAGGGTGCTAAGGAATGGGGAGTAGGGGCAGTGGAGACAATTGGTGATGAAATGAGATGAAAACTGGTGACATACAGGTGTACTAGTTATCTACTGCTGTGTAACAAGTTACCCCAAAACTCAGTGGCTTAAAATAGCGAAAATTTATTATCTCAAAGTTTCTGTGTGTCGTAAATCTGAACATGTCTTAGTTGGATGCCTGTGGTTCAAAGTCTCTTGTAAGGTTGAAGACCAGAGCTGTGGCGTCCTCTAACGGCTTTATTAGGAGGACCCACTTCTTACGTGGCAGGCCTCGATTCCTTATCACACTGACCTCTCCATAGGCTGTCTAAGGGTCCTCAAAGTATGGTAGCTGGTGATGGGAGAGAGAGAAAGAAAAACCAAAAAACTGAGTGAGAAATTAGGAGACCACAAGCACCCGAGATGAAAACCACTGTCTTTTTATAACCTCGTCTTGAAAGTGACATGTTCTATTCTTTAAAAGCAAATCAAGAAGTCCAGTGTATACCAAAGGACAAGGGATGATACAAGGAGGTGAAGACCAAGAGACAGAGATCACTGAGGCATATTGTAAAGGTTCCCTACCACCCTGGGATAGCTTTTTAGTTCCCCAAATGGGACTGCATGTGTAGGCAAGCCTGGTTCCTTTAAAAGGACATTACAAGCTGGACACCAGCATGTGGAACCAACAATTTCCTTGATGGAGGAGAATCTTGCAGAATCCCTGGCTCATTTAGCACCCACATTGGTTATTGTTTTTCATGGCAGCGATGTTGAGATAGGAGGTTTAGACAGCTAACGTTAACTATTTTGTGATTTTCAGATATTCTCCAGAAATTGACTTTTTGACCAAATCACTGATGGCATTCTGACATTTGTCCCTTTACCCCGTTGATCCCTCCTCAAAAATGTCTATTGCCTGTGCTACAAATCTGTGTCTTACCTAAAGGGCACGAACCACTCATTGTCTGTGGGAACGTGGGGTAGGATGCGTGGTCAGGGTGACAGAACAAAGTCGTATTCTGGACCTGCGCAGGCTGCCTGGAGGAAGTTGACCTTGGTGCTTCTTGAAGGCCACAGAGAGAAGCTGGAGCCTTGGGAGTTCTGTGAGAGGCAAGCACAATGGCTCAATGTTTTGCCACGAGGCTCAGGCCTCCCGGGAGGTCCCCGTTGAGCAGGCATACTGTAAAAACCTCTTCTTATATGGTTATAACAGCCAGGGACCAGGTCAGGTCTACGGGGAGGAAAGAGAGAAAATGGGAAAAAGACAAGTTGACAGCAGGAGACTATGAAGAAGGGAGGCGATACAAGAAGGAAAAGAAACTAGAGAGAAGAGCCCAGGGCAGAAATGGCTGGGAGCCACCACACCCAGCTCCAGGCCCCACGACTGTATTTCCCTCCTGGACAAATTCACTTAGGTAACTTTAGTGAGTTCCTGCTAAGGTGTCGGCCCAGAGGACATAAGAATGAACAAAAGAGACATCACTGCCCCTCACGCAGATCACAGATCGCTCGAGGGGGGAGACAGAAATGAGGTCAGTGCAATGAGGCTCCCCGGGAGTATGTCAGACCATTGGGATGAAAGCGTACCTACAAAGGTATTAAGCAACCCCAGCACAGCGGTCTGTGACCTTCTGGCCTGCAGCCCATCCCTATTTATGGCCCAAAGCCAGGGCCAAGTTTTGGGTGAGGAAGGTTTGGAGGGGCATTTCCCAGGAAATGGGGGTGAGGAAGGTTTGGAGTGGGATTTCCTGGAGATATGTCCCTCCCAAACCTGGGAAATGCCCCCTACAAATCATCCTCACCCCAAACCTTGGCCCTGGCTTTGGCCATACCCCAAAAGCCCAGCGTTGGGGTTCCTGCCCTGACTCACACCCGCTTCTCCCTTGGCCTCTCACTGCCTTAACCATCCCTCAGGGTGTGGGCATTTTAACCCTTTCCCTGCCTCTCTGTCCATCCAGAATCTTTAGGAATAGCAAGGGCAAGAGAAGAAGCCAGCGGCTGCCCTTGCGGTGGGTTTGGAAGAGAGTATGTCCTCCAGTCTGCTGACGGGAAGAGGAAGGAAGTATGGCCGACAGAATTCTACCTGGGAGAGGTGCAGGGGCATCTGGCCCAAGATAGCAGAGGCCCAGTATCCCCACTGCTCTACTTGTTTCTTAATGGCACCGTGCCTCCTTGTGGTCCTAGGACAGCTGACCCTCTGGTCATCCTACAAAGAAGACAATTCGGTACAGAAGTAAATGGCAGCTGCTGAGTTTTTAGCTTCCAGGGAAGCATCTACTCACAGAGCCCTAAAATGTCTGTGGCTGGGGGGAGGGGCAGGGTGGTGGTGGCGGGGCGTGTTGGGGGGTTCTTCCGCAGCCTGGGAAGGGGTCAGCTAGCAGAGCTCTGGATGGATGGTTGAGATAAGTCACACTGTTCTTCTACGCCTCACCTACTTTTACGAGTCAGAGTTTCTCTCCAATGTCTGCCCTAAATCCTCCTGCTATGATTTCCTTCTACAGTTAAGAGCAAAGAACTGGAGTCAGCAAAATGTCACAGATTCTGGACCCTCCACAGCCCACAGAAGCCAAGTGCCTGAAGGCATTAACGGTTCGCACTGGAAAGCTGAGGATGTGGCATCTTGAGCAGCCCTTGAGAGGGGCAGCAGGAAAGCCAGGGAGGCCCTGGAGCCCCAGGGAGGCTGTGGGACGCAGGCCGGCGCATGCGGGTCCCACAGCTTGTGGCTCCACGGTCGGGCCCCGTGAACGCACGTCCAGACGCAAGCGATGGGCTCCCCCGTGGGAGCTCCGTGAGCCACCACCGCCTCAGCCCCAGCCCTGCTGCGGCTTGCCACAGAGCCCTTCTCAGTAGCCCAGCGCCCACTCCTTCTCCAACTCGCCTCCCCTTCTCCCACCCGGGGCGCTCCCCTGCACGCTGACCCATCTTTTGAATTTTCTGGTTGGCTTGGCAAATGGCTGATGTCCTCTCCCCGAGGTCTGGGCCTACACATGACTTCTGTCTGTCCGAGGCTGCCATGCCCCTTCTCTCAGCTTTCCTGCTCCTCCAACACCAGACCCCCACTTCTCCCGCAAGTCCGCACAACCACGCCTTTGGCCCCTGCCCTCTTCATCCCAGGGCTCTCTCCCTTCCTCACCCCCACCCCCAGACTCAGCAATGGGGCAGCTCCACCAGCCAAAAGGGGTGGGAGAGGGAGCGGGGAGGGAGGCTGGGAACGCAAAGCGCCCCCGCCGCCCCCCACATCCGCTGCTACGATGGCAGCCCACCCCCAGCTGACAAAAGCCCTTGTTGGAGCCAGTGGCTCTGGTGCCAGCCCGGCCCCTTGGAGCAATGACAGCCATGTGCTACATTTGCCCAATTCTGCAGCTGGGCTAATTACTGTGGTTCCCGAGCTCGGGGTCCAGCCCCAAACCAAACAAATTAGGACAAAAACCACAGGCTTCTTCATTGCTCTCATTCCCAGCCAGCAATTGCTGAAGGACCCCTATAATTGATAACAATGAAATAAAAACCCACCACCTGTCCTTAATCCTAAGGACCGGGAGCCCAGCCAACAGCTCAGCCCATCCCCCCAGCCCACAACCCTGTGGAGTTTAAGGGCCTCGCATTCCAAGTGCCGGCATCACCCCAGGAGCAACCTGGGACCTGTCATAGCCCAGGACAGGGTCCAGCCTACGAGAATGGCTGCAGCTGGGCGGGCGGGCTGAGCGGGGGGTGGACTCTGGGCCAGGATGACCCCTGCGGTCCCCCCCGCGGGGCCCAAAGCTGGTGTGAAAGCACAGGTTTGTGAGGGGAATGGCGGCAGTCGGTGGCCTGGGCCCTCAGGTTGCACGGAGGAAGGAAGTCCTCCGTGGTCAACTCCAGTGGGAAATGGCAGGAAGCCAGAGAAGGCTAAAGCCGGCAGTAAAGGCCGGCAGTCAGCAGAGGGCCCCGGGCATGGGCATCCAGGTTCAGGAGCAGAAAGGAAAATACAGACCCAGTGATGTACAAGAACCAGGTACTAGGGAAGGACATCAAAACACGGAGAAGGCGAGGCTCCACCAGCAGTGAGGGAAACTGGCTGAGATTGAACACCCCAACCAGGGCCCAGCTTAGGTCCAGAAAGACAGGTGATGGAAGAGGCCAGGTAAGGGGCAGAAACCGGCTTGTGACACCTGATGAACGGACCCACACTGTTCTCAAACCCGACTTTGCCCAGAATTGCCCAGAGGGTTTGTTAAAACACAACCGATTTGGAGTCCTTGATTCAGGATGTCTGGGGTAGAACCTGAGAATTTGCATTTCTGAGTAGTTCCCAGGGAACGCTGATGTTGCTGGTCTAAGGACCTTCTTACAGAACCGCTTAAATATCTGGGGACGAGACATGATCCCCACGCTGAGCGTGAGATTGTCTCAGACCGCTTCTCTGGTAGCAATCCAGGAACCAAGAGGAAGCACCGAGAAGGCAGGATTCTGGACTGAATATCTGTGTTCCCCTGCCCCTCGCACACCTTCCAAGTTCATAGGATGAAGCCCCAAGCCCCAGAGTGATTATGTTTGCAGACAGGGCTGTAAGGGGGTGGAAGGTTATCTGAGGTCATGGGGGGAGGGCGAACCCAATAGGGCTGGTGCTCTGAGAAGAAGAGGAAGAGACACAGCAGCGCCCATTTCCTCTCCTCCGCCTTCATCCCTCTCCCTTGGGAAGACCCCTTGCGAGGGCCATCTGGAAGCCAGGAAGCGCTCTCCCCCGCACTTTGATCCTGGGCCTCCAGCCTCCAGAGCTGTGAGCAAGACAAGTCTGTTGTTGACCTCCCCGGTGTGGGGCGTCCTCCCCGGGGCCGCACCAGTGGACTAAAGCCAGGCAGACTCAGGGACCAAACAACCTCAGGAAACCTGAGACTTCGTCAGAAGGGAGACAAAGTCTGCTGGTACACCTCCTCGGGCAGGCAGGACAGACAAGCCCACCGGTGCTTGTCTGCTCTCCCAGACCTGGGCTCGCCTTCCGACCCGGCCTTCTCCTTCGCCGGCCTTCCCAGACAATCTTAATGAGATGGGCTTTAAAATCTTTCGGATCTCTGCTCCCCTCTCTGTATCTCTGTCACTGCCCCAGCCCAGCCCCGAGGCAGACCTTCCTTCATCTGTGCTTCAAGGTCACGCCCTGAGCGAGTGAGTGGAAACCCCCTCCCTGTCCTCTGCCTCAGTCTCCCTTCACCTCTGCCCTCGGCTCTGGCCCAGATCAATCACCCAAAAAGCAGAGTCAGGAGAAGCAGGGATCAGTGGGGAAGATGAGGACCGAGCCAGCCAGGGAGGCCCTGCGGAGGCAGCAGCCACAGGTCAGGGAGGCTCGAGGAAGATTTATCGGCCACTAAACTCAGCTGGAGGGGGTGGGTAATCAAAGATTACACTCTGTTGCTCCGTCTTGGGAAAATAATTGTTCCACTGGAACATCACTACACTATCATTTTTCTACTCCTGTGCCACTTATGGGGAAATAGAAACTCACTTTCTTCTTCATAATAAGCTGCAATTTCAATAACTCAAAGGCTTTTTCTGAGATGGAGCCATTCTCCCCGCCCCCCACCCCATCCTCTAGTGATGTGGGCGAAGGCAGGCTCAGGCCAGGGGTGGGGGGCAGTGGAGATCTAACTAGCTCCTGGGGACAGTTGTCCCTTCTTCCTGACGTTCTTGCCTGTCATTCAGATAACCAACCGTCCCGATTTGCCAGGGACTAAGAGGTTTTCCTAGATGCTGGGCTTTCAGTATGAAAACCAGGCCAGTCCTGGGCAAACCAGGACAGTCACTCTATCCTCCACCAACTGGAGACAAGGCAGCAATGCTGCGCCGTGAAACAGGGTTTGTTAAGGACCTACATTGTGCCAGGCGCTCTTCCAGATTGCTGGGAAAAAAATAGATACCAAACACACAAAAACTTGCCCTCAGGGAGCTTGCATTCTAGTGGGGGAGATGGCGGAGATAGATAATGAGCACACTAAATAAGTACCTTATATAACAGACTAGAAATTGATGGAGAAAAAGCAACACAGGGAAGGAAGATTCACAATGAGGCACAGAGGAGTGTAATTTTAAATAGAGGGATCAGGGTTGGCCTCACCAAGTAGGTGGGATTTGAGGCAAGTTTGAAGGAGGTGAGGAAGCAAGTTACGGAGATATCTGGGGGAAGGACATTTCAGACAGTGAGATCAGCCAGTGAAAGTTTCAGAGGCTGAGTTCGACTCACATATTCAAGGAATGCCATGGCGGCCCATGGGCAGATGTAGAGTGAGCAAAAGGGAGGAGAGGGAGAGAGGTGGCAATTGTGACCAGAGACCAGACTTTGTAGGGTTCTTTGGATCACTGTGAGACTCTTTGGCTTTTACCTGGAATGAGAAGGTGAGGGAGCACAACTTCACTGGTGTCCTAATAGACTCGCTCTGACTACTATGGAAACCCAGGTAGGAGGCTGTTGACGTAACACCCACAAGCAGTGGCAGGGCCTTAGACCAAGATGGTAATGGAGGAAGTGGTTCGGAAAAAAAGAAGCTGGAACAATGTCCAGCTTCTTGGAAAGAACCAAGTTGTCCATTAACAGATGAATGGATAAAGAAGAAGTGGTGTATATATATACAATGGAATACTATGCAGCCATCAAAAGAAATGAAATCTTGCCATTTGCAACAACACAGATGGAACTACAGGGTACTATGCTGAGTGAAATTAGTCAATCAGAGAAAGTGAATTATCATATGATCTCCTGATGTGAGGAATTTGAGAGGCAGGGCAGGGGGTTGTGGGGGGAGGGGAGGAAAAAATGAAACAAGATGGGATTGGGAGGAAGACAAACCATAAGAGACTCTTAATCCCAGGAAACACACTGAGGGTTGCTGGGGGGTGAGGGGGAGGGATAGGGTAGCTGGGTGATGCACATTGGGGAGGGTATGTGCTATGGTGAATGCTGTGAACCGTGGAAGATTATGATTCACAGACCTGTACTTCTGGGGCAAATAATACATTATATGGTAATAAAAAAAAAAAGAAAGAAGAAAGAAAAAAAAATAAAAAACAAAATTTTAAAAAAAAGAAGAAGAAGCTGGATCCTGAATATATTTTGAAGGTGAAGCCAACAGATGGTCCCGACGGGGCTTGCGTATGAGGTGAGAGAGAAAGAAGAGTCTGCAGTGGCTTCCAGGATTTGAAAGTAAAGGGGCCATGAATGGATCGGAGAATACAGAGTCTACATTTCAAAGACCCCATCTCTCCCAAAGGACTTGCACTGGAGATACTGCTAGACTTGAGTTAGAGACTAAGATGCACGTCTAAATAGACTCATTAAGGCCGTGGAGCGTGGTCTCTAAATGCAGAGTAGATTTGCCCTCATCCCTGGGCCTAGAGCTGGATCATGGACCCCCTGAGGTCAGGCCCGCTGACTTAGGATAGTGCATTGGTTAAGAGGTTGAGCCTCCGCCTAAACTCTCTGAGGCTCAGTTTTGTCATTCAATGATTGTTGTGAAAATTGAATAAGATCATGTTGACCAAACGCTTAGCACAGGGCATAGACCCTAAAAAGAGCTTCGCTATCTGTGCAGACGGTGAATGTGTGGTATTGAAATTCTGGCAGTGGCCAGCAGAGGGCACCACCAGCAAAAGACAGTGGTGCTGCACCGCTGGGGAGCATGGCTTACTTACCTTGGATTCACTAACCTGGCAAAAAAATAATAAACTGGGATTTATTTTATAGCCCCTCATTGCAGAAACCTACTGCTGTGCAAAATGGATCTTCTTTTTAGGGTTTCTCAAAACAGCCCCCCAAGCCGTGGCATTAGAGGGAAATAATGCAACGCATCAGCCCGTTCTTACCTCCTCCCCAGAACACTGCAGGATTCCCAGAGACCAGATGACTCTTCCAGTACCCTGGGCGTGGGGAGGATGGAGACAAGCAAAGATAAGGTTTGTCCAATTTGTTCTGGTCCCTGGAAATTCTGCTTATCTCCTCTCCCATTGCTTCATCACATTGCCAAAATTACCTCGATAATATATTTTTTAATTTAAGAATTCATTTTCACTTCACGAAAGAGGAACACTGCAGTCAGATAAGAAACTCCATCTGTCTTCAAGAAAAAGGGTCGTGGATTTGGGTGTCACGAATCCTGTAATGTCTTAAATTAAGGTGCCACTTCTGAATGCTTTCTTCGTATTTATGAAATGATTATTCTACAGAGGTGCATTTAATATTGTTAAAATAATGATTGTGCATGTTTAATACATCAATTTAAGTTATTATCTCCCATGCTATAAAATGTGGAATAATTTCATAAATAATTATAAAGCATTTATAAATGGCGCCTTAATGCAAAGCATTCTTGCTAATCCTTTATCTTTCACAAACACAGAAATAACAATTAGATTCCTGGAATGAAAGAGGGAGGTTATGTTCTAGAATGTGTCACCTCCTTACTGAATGCAAATAAGGAGACAAGGAAAAGAATAAAAGACCTAGATAGACCCAGCACGCTTCCCCGCTTCTTGACAGATGGAAGATGTCTGTCCGTGGTTTCCTTATTGTAGGCACTGGAGCCTTCCTCTGAAGGGACCGGGAAGGGTTCGTTGCCTTGGGGTGGGGGAATTCTTCCAAGCCCTGTGAGGAAGGGTAACTCTGCCTCCTGCTAATTTCTTTTGGGAACTGGACAAGCTGCAGCACAGAGGGCTGGCCACAGGGTTGGAATAACAGGCAACCCCGACCCAGCACACACACACACACACACACACGCGCGGATGAGAATGGATGGGACAAGCCTAGGTTCCTGGAAATCTGACCCAGGTCTTCGACCATTCCAGAAGACAAACTGAGTCAGAAGGCACTAAGGACCATATAAAATTTAAAAAAAAAATTCTGTTTTCATCTTTTAATCCGCCTATCAATAATACAGACTTAGGGAGGAGGGAGATGCCCTCAAAGAGCTGACGTTTTAGTAAGGGAGTATGAATGTTTACATCTGAAATTTCAGAGACAGCACAGAATTGAGGTTAAATTAGCTAAATTAAAATTGGGTAGGTGTAAAGTTAATCCAGGAAAGCTTTTTGGAAGAGGTGAGATAGACCAGGTCACAGATCCATGAAATAGAATCAGTCAAAGACAGGCTGAAGATGCTGAAAGAGATCATTCCTTCAATGATCAATCATAGGAGATATTTGGGGATGCCACTCTTTGAATCCCACCAACTCAGCCGGGCTGGACAGTGGCAGAGATGACTAAGTAAAGGAGAAAGGAGGATAACCAGCCCAAAGGACACCCTGCAGGCAATCCAAACCCCAGCTCTAAAGGCACAAAGAGCTCCCTTCTCCAGGCAACTGTCTTTAAAGCTGAATTGTGGAGGAAAAAAATAGAAGGGCCAAAGCCCCCAGGGCCCTGAGGCTAGGACACCAGCAGCTTGTATCAGTGCGCTGCTCTTGGCAACCCAACAGAGCAAAGAGAGTCCCAGTTACAAACGGACCCCCTGGATCTGGGGTGCTTGGGGGGCGGGGGGTTGATCGAGATCAAGCACAATCAGTGGACTAGCCAGCTGGTCTGTGTCAGGCTCCAGCCTTAAAGAGGAGGCTATCAGCAGCTCCTGAGTGGGCTGGAAAGCAGGCTGCTGTCTCAACTCAGAAGGAAGGCCCTCAAAGAAGCTGGGAGCCACCCTTCCACTCCCATCCATCCCAGGGCCAGCAGGAAGGGCCACGAGACAAGATAGCCTGACTTCTTACAATTGATGGGGTTCCTGACCCTTCCCCTGCAAAAGATGGCCAATAACTCATGACCAGGAACCCATGCTAATTGCACCTTTCTCCTCCCACATCTGCACGTACCCCCGCCCCATTTCCACCACCTCCATGACCATGTCTGTAGGGGTCCCAGCTAGGGTCTCAACACATAGCTACTCCCAGGTCTGGCAACAAGGTGCTAGAGACTGACGGTGGGCAAAGGAATGGGCTTCCCTGATTCTCACACACAAACCCCTAGTCCTAGGAACCCCAGAGCTCTTATCATATGTCTATCTCCCTCCAAAGTATGTCCTCTGTCCCACAGTTACAGAAATCAGTGTTCCCAATCATAAACTCATCGAAATAAGATAGTTGCATAGCTTCAAATTATCTTCCCCATTGGGAAGATACCTGGTGGTTTTACCATAGCTCCAAAAATTCTTCGCCACTCTTTCTTCCAGAAGGTGGAGCTTAATTTCCATCTCCTTGGGTGTAGGTTGGACTTAGTGACTCACTTCTAACAAAGCATGGAGAGAGAGAAATAGTGACTTTTTAAAGAAAATGCTGATGGTCAGTTATCCAGAGAGGGTCAAGTGTGCAGCTTCTCAGGAACAGGAATGCTTTTCTAGTTCATCTGGACAACAAGGTGCGTGTAGGCAGGAATGTTCAATTATTTTGGAAAATTAGATTGAATCTACCCTTGGAGAAAGTTTTCAAGGGCTCACATCCCCAGTAATAAGTCATGTTGAGATCATGTGCCTCCTGGAATAATTCAATGTGAAGGATACTTCCCCCAGGTGGTATCCTTTCTAAAAACCCATAAAATCAGGGAATGTTGAGAAACTGTCACAGATTGAAGAAGACAGAGGACTGAAGATAACAGGGTATACTGAACGGGATCCTGGAACAGCAAACAAGACTCAGTGAGAAAATTGGTTAAAGTGGAATAAAGTCTGTAGTTTCCTTACTCGCACTGTACAGATGTTAATTTCTTAGTTTTGATAAATGTGCCGTGATCATGTAAGATGCTAACATTAGGGGAAGCTGTGTGAAGGGTACTCAGAACCCTGGACTATCTTGGCAAATCTGAAAATATTCAAAGTCAAAACCTTTTGGTTTTTAAAAAAGAACTCACTGTCTTGCTCCCCACTCCACACATGAAAACAGCACCACCACCACCACCACGACCTCTGGATCCTAACATCCACATTTATCCCCCATTCCCCATCGTTTTATTTCACAAAGTCAATGTCCCAGGGTTACCTCCCTTCCCAGAACATACCGGGCCCCCTCTTGTTTCAGGAACTTTGTTCACACTGACGCTGTTTGAAACTTGCCCCCCCCCCGGGGGGGGGCTTCCGGTCTTTCCACTGGCCCCACTATGCTAGCCCCAAAGATCCAGTCCCAGGCTCACCTTTCCCATGAGTCTCCCACTGTCCGCACTTCCCCACTTTGGATCTTGGGACATTTTTTTTCTGTCTGTAACACTCATCTCCATCTTTTGAACTGGAGAATGCCTATGCAGGCCTGACACTCAGCTTGGAAATGTGCACCACACGCTATCCCTCCCGCTTTCCCCAACCACTCCTCAAAGGCAGCACACCCCCAGTCTTAGGCGACAACAGCACAACAGTGCCTCCTGGTGACAGGCGCGGGGAACTGCCGAGTTGGCAGCGCCGCATTCCCTACAGGGCTTCAGGGCGGGTCTCCAGTCCAGGCTCTTCCCACTTGGGCACATTCCCATTCCGGTTTTTTTTTTTTTTGTGGGCTTTCTCCTGTGCACCCCAGGGTTCCTTTACTTCCTCCTTTTGTTACATTTGTGGACAAACTAATGGCTTTAATTGAGACCAGTGAGAAGGAGCCTTATTATTTAGCAATCAAGGAGCGATAGGAACAATCTTGAGTTCTCAGCAGAAATTAGATCAAATAAAGACGTGGCCCCATCCACTCCTAAAACTGTCGAAACAACTCAGAAATTCCGTTCAGATTTTCCCTAAGTCTCCCTCTACTTGCTCATCCCTTCCTAACTGTTTTTCCTCAAACTCCAATATTCAAAATGAAAAATTTCATCTATTTTTATTCAATACTATCATATTTCTCTTTTAATTACTAGCCTTGCAAGAGTATTGTTTTCTACTATTTTTCATGGCAAATGCACAGTACTTAATCTATACTATGGGTTAAATAGGTTTTTGGCAGCCAGCCCTGGAGGCTTGCCAGTACTGATATCCTTGTTGTTATGGGAAAAAGCTTCAGACAACTAATTCAAATGAATTTTTGGAACTCAACCCATTTATAAGTCAGGAACTGCCCAGGCTGTCTTGGATGGTTATTTGATTGGTTGTAGGGGATGTAGGTCTTTCTTGTTTCCCAAATGAATTCATTCAATATGCAACAAATGCATATTAAGGCCTAGTACAGACAGGCCCTGTGCAAGGCCCAGGGGATGCTTGGGGATTAGCATCCTTGTTGTTGTTCCTTGCAACCCGCGGAGAAGACAGGGAGTGAAGCAGGCAACTCTAAGACCAGGTTGTGGGTAAGGGATGCATTGGGGTCCATATTAGTCAGGGTTCACCAGAGGAACACCTATAGCCATACCTACATATAATATATGATGTATATGGTATGTGTATACCATATACATCATATATTATATGTAGGTATGGCTATAGGTTACTTTCTATAACATATATATTGAGAGACAGAGACTTATTTTAAGGATTTGGCTTATGGGATCATGAGAGCTGGCAAAGGCGAAACCTGGAAGGCAGGTTGGCAGGCTAGGTAAAAGTTGATGCAGTCTTGAGTCTGAAATCTGTAGGCCAGCTAGAAGGTGAAAAACAGGGGAGATTTTCATGTTGCAGTCTTGAGGGAGAATTACTCCTTCTTTGGGAAGCCTCTGCCTTTGCTCTTAAGGCCTACAATTCATTGGATGAGGCCCAAGCACATTATGGAAGTTAATCTGCTTCTCTCAAAGTCCACTGGCTTGATATATTAATCATATCTAAAACATATCTTTGCGGCAATATCTACACTGGTGTTTGAGCAAACAGCTGGGTACCATAGCCAAGCCAAGTCAACACATAAACTTAACCATCACACAGAAGCTCAGGGATCCATGAGCCCAAAGGCGAGGTCTTCCCCCGCTCTAGGGGAATAAGGTACAGGTGGGCCTGGAGGCCTCAGCCAGACGACAGTGGCCAGAGGACTAGCACATCTCTGCACATGGTGCGCTCACAGAGTAACACATTGCATCAGACTCACCCCCGACTCCAGCATGAACAGGCCCCGCACTTCCTCAGGACCCTCGGGGTACCGGCATCCACCAGTCTGCCCTGAACTCTCATGGCAAGTTCAGGCTTGCCCCAAGGGATATCAGCTGAAGGCCAGCAATGCAGACCCCACAGCGCAGGAAGGTGTCTCCCCACCCCTTCTTTCCGGGAGGTGGGGGAGGGCCCTCCCTGGCATCCCCCGCACATTCACGTGAGAGAATGGGAATCTCTGCCTTGGACCCCCGCGGATGGGGCGCAGGCGGCCCCTTCCCCCCAACCAGGCCCCTTCCCGCCCCCCCCCCGTCCCCCACCTCCTGACGAGGGGCCCGTGAGCATCTGGCGCTGCCGCCTGAGCAGTCCGTCAGCCTTACACCGCTGTCACCACGAGACGTGGCGGAACGAAAACAAAAGATGTGACAAATTTGTCCTTTTCTCTTTCATAATTAACCAAAATATCTCAGCATGTAGCAAAGCACGGCTCCTAATTAACAGACAGGCGAGAGGCGATTAAGAAAAAAAGCTGCAGCCCCTCTCAACGCCCTTCCCCCCCCACCCCTCCCTACCTTGCAGCCCCCCCCCCATCCCGGTAATTATATTTGCAGGAGAGAATGATATTCTGGTCAGACACGACAGACAGAAAGAGCCCAGTCCCCAGTGAGGCAATTAATATTTCACACCTGCCAAAGCAAAGTGGCCGAGGAGGGGGAGGCGCTGGGAGGGCGACGGCATTGTCACAAGGCCAGAGCAAGCAGAAGCCAAGTGGCGACAGGCCTTCTGTTGGGCTGCGGGAGTGGGCAGGCCAGGCTGGCACAGAGAACGGGGCTTTAGGGTGTGCGTGAAGTGGGGACAGGGGACCAGCAGGCAGAACAAAGAACGTGCGATTGTCCATATTCCTCTGTTATGTGCGACCCTGTTCCCCAACTGCCAGTGCACTTATTCACTCCATACATGTGGCCATCCGCCCCCGGGGAGGGGGGAGCAGCATGGAGAACCTGGGGGGGGGGCAAGAAATACAGAATAAATAGACACAAAACATGCACCCCTGCTCCCCACCCCCACCATGTGGGGTCTCCAGCACGTGAGTCATACACACTAGAGGCAATATTTATGGGCTGACCCTGCCTTCCGCAAACACACCCCCTCACCCCCTCTCTCGTGCCCCATGGGCGTGCACACACATATTTACATCGACTCACACTCACACTCCTGCTTTTATGCACTCACACACACAGCTGTTTCCCAGTCAAACAATCAGCAAAGAGTTAGTGATTATTTTTTATGTTCAAGTCCCTGCCCCGTGAGAGTCTAACAGGAGCTATAGAGATGGAACTGCTGTCGATTTCACAAAGAGGGCCGCTAGCACTACCAAGTCATGCAGGTATGTGACCCGCGGGAGGAACTTCCCGGCTCCCCTGAGCACCCCCCCATTGGCAGGTGGCTCACCAGTTCCCGCACGCCCCTTTTCTCCTTCACTGCCTATAAAAATCCTAAAAGGCGTGTAACACCGCCTCATAGTATATGTAAGAAGCCTGAAACTCCTGGAGGTTAGGCATCTGACCCCAGGGACAAAGCGAACCACGCCTAGACTGAAGCTTTGAATCCTGACGCAAAACTCCCGCTGCTCACTCACAGTAGCCGAGAGGGGGAAACGACCCAGGGCGCCCCCCCCCATGGAGGAGCGCATGAGCAACATGTGGCCTGCACGCCTGGTGGAATATGAGGCGGCCTCAAAAAGGCAGGTGATGCTGACTATGCGTCCGTGCTACAGGACGGGTGAATCCGGAGGACACGGGCTAAGTGAAGTAAGCCAGTCACAAACGGACACATGCATCTGATTCTGCTCATACGAGGAACCTCGAGGAGTCAAGTTCATACAGACCGAACATGAAAGGGCGGTTGCCAGGGACTGATGGGGCGGGGGATGGGGAGGTAGTGTTTAATGAGTTGATGAGAAAGTTCTGGAGATGGATGGCGGTGATGGGCCCCCAACAGCGTGACTCTACTCCATGCCACTGACATGAAGAGTTAAAAATGGTTGAGATGGTAACTCTTGTGGTATGTGTATTTTATGACAATTTTTAAAACAAACAAACAAACAAACAAAAAAACAAAACCAACTTACGTTGTTAACTGCCACCACCAGGAAATGACCACTGCAGGCTTGGTGGCCGGAGAAGGGCGCTGGAGGAGTGAGATGTGAACGGGGCCCCAGGGAGGCAGGGCGGAAGTGGCAGGAGGCAGGGTTCGGGGGAGGCAAAGTAGCAAATGAAAAGCAGGGGAGCAGCTGGTACCCCTTTGGAGGAGGGACCGCTGGAAACCACTGCAATCCAGAGGAAGCCATTTTATTAGCGAAGAATCTGGAAGGAAGTCTGAACTGAGGGAGAGGCTGGATAGATGCCATTCAGCTTTCCTCCAGAGTAAAGATTTTAGGATTCCCAAGGACAGCAAAGCCCCTTTGCAAGACAGAAGTGAGGAGCTGAGTCTGACTGAAGGGTGGGCTCCTGAGGGGGCGAGAGGCCACTAAGGCAAGATGGGAGCCCATGTGCAGGGAGCCGAAGCTGGGCTCTGAAGGCTGAGTCTCCACAGACAATGGGGAGCCCTTCTAGGGCTCAGCTGGGAGCAGCAGGGGATCCTGGGACTCGAGGCGGCTGCTCCGACAGAGGCTGAGGTGAAGACGCCCAGGAACAGAGTAAGAACGAGACCGGGAAGGAGAGCGCGGCCTCACGCTGTCAGCAGCAAATGCTCTTGGGGAACACCCTGGATGAGAGAAGGAAGAGGGTGACCAAAGGTGACTGTAAGACTTTATTGTTGAGAAAGGAGGACGTTTTCAACACCCTCAAGCACAGTAAACAGCCCATGTGGTGAAGAACCCCAATGAGGGATGGGGGCTTCATTCTGACCTGCACAGCAGTCCTAGGTCCCCAACCAGAAAAGATGGTCACCATCCCTTATGCTGGTGACACTTGTTGATTCTGCTTCCAGGACACGTCCCCATCCCATTGGCTTCTCTCTGACCCCATTGCCACCGCCCCTGTCCCAGCCTTGGCCTCCTGCTTCTCTGTGGCTTTGCTGAGTGGTAGATGCACACATTATCAACCCCATCTACCCACCAGGAAGCCAGGTTCCAAGAGGCGGAGTTATTTGTTTAAGGATCGTGTACCTAACACTGAGGGATCTTATTCGAAACCCTGAGCCCCCAACTCAAAATCAAGGCAACTGTCAGGTGCAGGGACTTATGAGAACGTTTGCCGTCACTGCCCTCCCGCAGGAGTTCACGATCCATTTGGCTAGTCAGTAATGCATGGAGGCAGAATGGAAGATGGGCGTCTGACTCAAGTAAGGAAGACAGGTGGCAGGGGGCAGGGGGGGCGGCAGTCACAGGCTTTAGCGACCGACGCACATGGCTGTGTTCTCACTGGGGCCCCTTCCTGTGGGGAGAGCATGAGGTCATGGCACATTCCTTAATGAGACTCAGTATCTTCACCATTCCATGGCCCTCTAGGTCTTTCTCTTTAGCAACTGCTGCCCATGCAGCCTCTGCTGCATTTTCCACTCCCCACTCTCCGAAGGCTGCACTGTCTGACCTGGAAAAGCTACTTGAGCTTCAGACTAAAGTTGATCAATCCCTAGCACACACTCTCCCCAGCCCAGACAGCCCCCACAGTCCTAGATGCTGCCCTTTGTGTGGGCAGCAAAGGCCCAGACCTCCTGGACGGTGTGGGGAGTGGCTGGAAGCAGCTCCTCCCACAGGTGGGGATCCCTTCCCAGGCCTTGTTACCACCTCTTCCTGACTCTGTAGCTCAGCGCATCTCAAAGGATGGTCCACAGATCCCTGGGGTTCCCTGAGACCCTATCAGGGGCCAAGGAGGTAAAAATATTTTTAACTATTTAGACACCATTTGTCATCTTCACGGAGTTGACATCTGCCCAGTAGTGGAAAGGCAGAGGTGGGAAGTCAGCAAAACTGCTGACACCTGCGTGAGCCAAAATACTAGCATCAAATTGAACAAAAAGTTATTTTATTTCTTCCTCACCACATGCTTATATTTAAAAAAAGCCACTTTTACTTATTAATGTTCCTTATGAAGCAGTAGAAATCATTAATTTTATTAAATCTCCACCCTTGAGTATCTTTTTAACATTCTGCCTGACTAGCTGAGACGTACACACAAAGTATTTCTGCTGCATTTCGAAACCCAATTCTCATCTCAAATAAAAAGCATTTGTGGGACGGAGTGGTGAACTGAACCAGTTACTCCTGATACGGAGCACCATTTTTGTTTGAAAGAACAACTGACGAGCTATAGTAACTCAGACTGGTGTTTTGGTAGAAATTCTCTCAAAAACGAACAAAATGATACACTATATATAGAAAACCCAAAAGACTCCTCCAAAAAAGAGCTAGAACTGATAAATGAAATCAGTAAAGTTGCAGGGTACAAAATCAATGCACAGAAATCTGTTGCTTCAATATAAACTAATAATGAAGCAGCAGAGAGAGAAATGAAGAGAACAATCCCAGGGGCACCTGGGTGGCTCAGTGGGTTAAGCCTCTGCCTTCGGCTCAGGTCATGATCTCAGAGTCCTGGGATCGAGCCCCGCACGAGGCTCTCTGCTCAGTGGGGAGCCTGCTTCCCCCTCTCTCTGTGCCTGCCTCGCTGCCTACCTGTGATCTCTCTCTCTCTCTGTCAAATAAATCTTTAAAAAAAAAAAAAAGAGAGAGAGAACAATCCCATTTACAATTGCACCAAATCCTAACCAAGGAGGTGAAAGACCTGCACTCTGAAAACTATAAAACACTGATGAAAGAAATTGAAGATGATATAAAAAGAATATAAAAGACATTCCATGCTCATCGATTAGAAGAACGAATATTGTAAAAATGTCTCTACTACACAAGGAAATAAAAAAGCCACCAGCATTTTTCACAGACCTAGAACAAACAATCCTAAAAACCGTATGGAACCACAAAAGACCCAAAAAGACAAAGCAATCTTGAAAAAGAAGAGCCAGTTGGAAGCATTACAATTCCCGTGAATTACAAGTGATATTATCAAGCTGTAGTAATCAAAACAGTATGCTACTGGCACAAAAATAGACCTAGATTAATAGAACAGAATAGAAAACCCAGAAACCAATGCACAATCATATGGCCAATTAATCTGTGACAAAGCAGGAAAGAATATCCAATGACTGTCTCTTCAGACAGTCTCTTCAACAAATCATGTTAGGAAAACTGGACAGACACTGCATGGATGAAACTGACCACTATTCTACATCATACACAAAAATAAATTCAAAATGGGAGACCTGAAAACATGTAAACCCTAGAAAAGAGCACAGGCAGTCCTTTTTCTGACATCAGCCATAGCAACATTTTTCTAGATAGGTCTCCTGAGGCAAGGGAAGCAAAAGCAAAAATAAACTAATGGGGAGGAGGAGTCAAGATGGCAGAGAAGTAGCAGGCTGAGACGACATCAGGTAGCAGATCAGCTAGATAGCTTATCTAACTATTGCGAACACCTACAAATCCAACGGGAAATCGAAGAGAAGAAGAGCAACAATTCTAGAAACAGAAAATCGATCACTTTCTGAAAGGTAGGACCTGCGGAGAAGTGAATCCAAAGCGATGGGAAGATAGACCGCGGGGGGGAGGGGCCGGCTCCCAGCAAGCAGCGGAGCAATGGAGAACAAAATCGGGACTTTTAAAAGTCTGCTCCACTGAGGGACATCGCTCCAGAGGCTAAACCGGGGGGAAGCCCACGCGGGGTCAGCATAACCCCAGGTCCCAAGGGGTCACAGAAGGACCAGGGGTGTCTGAGTGTTGCAGAGCTCGCAGGTATTAGAGCCAGGAAGCCGGCTACAGTGACAAAGCCGAGGAGTGAGCTCTCAGCTCTGGGTTACCTTGAACGGGTTGCAGGCTGGGTGAGCTCAGAGCGCAGCCAGAGGTCAGGGAGACAGGAGTAATGGGTGCTTTTCTCCAAGTGCGACCGATTGAGCGCTTTCCTCCAAGCGCCACCAAAGGCCAGGGAGACGGGAGCAGTTGGGCGCTTTTCTCTGAGGGCGCACTGAGGAGCGGGACTCCGAGCTCCCGGCTCCTCTGGGCCGGAGATTGGGAGGCCACCATCTTCATTCCCGTCCTCTGGAACTCTATGGAAAGCTCAGGGAACAAAAGCTCCCGAAAGCAAACCCGAGAGGATGATTTAGCCCAGCCCCTGGTAAGGGTGGTGCAATTCCTCCTGGGGCAAAGACACTTGAGAATCACTACAACAGGCCCCTCCCCCAGAAGATCAACAAGAAATCCAGCCAAGACCAACTTCACTCACCAAGGAAAACAGTGGAATTCCAGAGGAGGAGAAAGCAAATCCTATCTGGACAAAATGACAAGGCGGAAAAACTCACAACAAAAAAAAGAACAAGAGGCAGTACCAAAGGCTGGGGACCTAATCAATACAGACATTGGTAATATGACAGATCTAGAGTTCAAAATGACGATTCTCAAGGTTCTAGCAGGGCTCGAAAAAGGCATAGAAGATACTAGAGAAACCCTCTCCAGAGAGATAAAAGCCCTTTCTGGAGAAATAAAAAAACTAAAATCTAACCAAGTTGAAATCAAAAAAGCTATTAATGAGGTGCAATCAAAAATGGAAGCTCTTACTGCTAGGATAAATGAGGCAGAAGAAAGAATTAGTGACATAGAAGACTAACTGACAGAGAATAAAGAAGCTGAGCAAAAGAGAGATAAGCAAATACTGGACCACGAGGAGAGAATTCGAGAGATAAGTGATACCATAAAATGACACAACATTAGAATAATTGGGATTCCAGAGGAAGAAGAAAAAGAGAGGGGAGCAGAAGGTATATTGGAAAGAATTATTGTAGAGAATTTCCCTAATATGGCAAAGGGAACAAACATCAAAATCCAGGAGATGCTAAGAATGCCCCTCAAAATCAATAAAAATAGGTCCACACCTCATCACCTGATAGTAAAATTTACAAGTCTTAGCAACAAAGATAAAATCCTGAAAGCAGCCTGGGAAAAGAAGTCTGTAACATACAAGGGTAAAAACATTAGATTGGCAGTGGACCTATCCACAGAGACCTGGCAGGCCAGAAAGAACTGGCATGATATATTCAGAGCACTTAACGAGAAAATCATGCAGCCAAGAATACTATATCCACCTAGGCTATCACTGAAAATAGGAGAGATAAAAAGCTTCTAGGACAAACAAAAACTGAAAGAATTTGCAAACACCAAACCAGCTCCACAAGAAATATTGAAAGGGGTCCTCTAAGCAAAGAGAGACCCTAAAAGTAGTAGATCAGAAAGAAACAGAGACAATATACAGTAACAGTCACCTTACAGGCAATACAATGGCACTAAATTCATCTCTCTCATTAGTTACCCTGAATGTTAATGGGCTAAATGCCCCAATCAAAAGACACAGGGTATCAGAATGGATAAAAAAGCAAAACCCATCAATATGCTGCCTATAAGAAACTCATTTTAGACCCGAAGACACCTCCAGATTTAAAGTGAGGGGGTGGAAAACAATGTACCATGCTAATGGACATCAGAAGAAAGCTGGGGTGGCAATCCTTATATCAGATCAATTAGACTTTAAGCCAAAGAGTATAATAAGAGATGAGGAAGGACACTATATCATACTCAAAGGGTCTGTCCAACAAGAAGACCTAACAGTTTTAAATATCTATGCCCCTAACATGGGAGCAGCTAACTATATAAACCAATTAATAAAAAAATCAAAGAAATACATGGACAATAATACAATAATAGTAGGGGACTTTAACACCCCCCTCACTGAAATGGACAGATCATTGAAGAAAATGATCAATAAGGAAATAAAGGCCTTAAATGACACACTGGACCAGATGGACATCACAGATATATTCAGAACATTCCATCCCAAAGCAACAGAATATACATTCTTCTCTACTGCACATGGAACATTCTCCAGAATAGACCACATCCTGGGTCATAAATCAGGTCTCAACCGGTACCAAAAGACTGGGATCATTCCCTAGGTATTTTCAGATCACAATGCTCTGAAGCTAGAACTCAATCACAAGAGGAAATTTGGAAAGAACCCAAATACATGGAGACTAAACAGCATCCTTCTAAAGAATGAATGGGTCAACCAGGAAATTAAAGAAGAATGGAAAAAATTCATGGAAACAAATGATAATGAAAACACAATGGTTCAAAATCTGTCGGACACAACAAAGGCAGTCCTGAGAGGAAAATATATAGCTGTTACAAGCCTTTCTCAAGAAAAAAGAAAGGTCTCAAATACACAACCTAACCCTACACCTAAAGGAGCTGGAGAAAGAACAACAAAGAAAGCCTAAACCCAGCAGGAGAAGAGAAATCATAAAGATAAGAGCAGAAATCAATGGATTAGAAACTAAAAAAACAATAGAACAAATCAACAAAACTAGGAGCTGGTTCTTTGAAAGAATTAATAAGATTGATAACCCCCTGGCCAGACTTATCAAAAAGAAAAGAGAAAGGACCCAAATAAATAAAATCATGAATGAAAGAGGAGAGATCACAACCAACAACAAGGAAATACAAACAATTATAAGAACATACTATAAGCAACTCTATGCCAACAAATTCGACAATCTGGAAGAAATGGATACATTTCTAGAGACATATAAACTACCACAACTGAACCAGGAAGAGATTGAAAACCTGAACAGACCCATAACCAGTAAGGAGATTGAAAAGGTCATCAAAAATCTCCAAACAAACAAAAGTCCAGGGCCAAATGGCTTCCCAGGGGAATTCTACCAAACATTTAAAGAAGAATTAATTCCTATTCTCCTGAAACTGTTCCAAAAAATAGAAATGGAAGGAAAACTTCCAAACTCATTTTATGAGGCCAGCATCACCTTGACCCCAAAACCAGAAAAGGATCCCATTAATAAAGAGAATTACAGACCAATATCCTTGATGAACACAAATGCAAACATTCTCACCAAAATACTGACCAATAGGATCCAACAGTACATTAAAAGGATTATTCACCCCGACCAAGTGGGATTTATTCCAGGGCTGCAAGTTTGGTTCAACATCCGCAAATCAATCAATGTGATACAATACATTAATAAAAGAAAGAATAAGAACCATATGATACTCTCAATAGATGCTGAAAAAGCATTTGACAAAGTGCAGCATCCCTTCCTGATTAAAACTCTTCAAAGTGTAAGGATGGAGGGCACATACCTCAATATTATCAAAGCCATCTATGAAAAACCCACTGCAAATATCATTCTCAATGAGAAAAACTAAAAGTTTTTCTGCTAAGGTCAGGAACATGGCAAGGATGTCCGTTATCACCACTGCTGTTCAACATAATACTAGAAGTCCTAGCCTCAGCAATCAGACAACAAAAAGAAATTAAAGGCATCCAAATCGGCAAAGAAGAAGTCAAACTATCGCTCTTTGCAGATGATATAATACTGTATGTGGAAAACCCAAAAGGCTCCACTCCAAAACTGCTAGGACTTGTACAGGAATTCAGTAAAGTGTCAGGATATAAAGTCAATGCACAGAAATCAGTTGCATTTCTTTGCACCAACAAGACAGAAGAAAGAGAAATTAAGGAGTCAGTCCCATTTACAATTGCACCCAAAACCATATGATACCTAGGAATAATCCTAACCAAAGAGGCAAAGAATCTATACTCAGAAAACTATAAAGTACTCATGAAAGAAATTGAGGAAGACACAAAGAAATGGAAAAATGTTCCATGCTCATGGATTGGAAGAACAAATATTGTGAAAATGTCTATTCTACCTAAACCAATCTACACATTTAATGCAATCCCTATCAAAATCCCATCCATTTTTTTTCAAAGAAATAGAACAAACAATCCTAAAATTTACATGGAACCGGAAAAGACCTCAAATAGTCAAAGGAATATTGAAAAAGAAAGCCATAGTTGGTAGCATCACAATTCCAGACTTCAAGCTCTATTAAAAAGCTGTCATCATCAAGACAGTATGGTACTGGCACAAAAACAGACACATAGATCAGTGGAACAGAATAGAGAGCCCAGAAATAGACCCTCAACTCTATGGTCTACTAATCTTCGACAAAGCAGGAAGGAATGTCCAGTGGAAAAAAGACAGCCTCTTCAACAAATGGTGCTGGGAAAATTGGACAGCCACATGCAGAAAAATGAAATTGGACTATTTCCTTACACCACACATGAAAATAGACTCAAAATGGATGAAGGACCTCAATGTGAGAAAGGAATCCATCCAAATCCTTGAGGAGAACACAGGTAGCAACCTCTTCGACCTCAGCTGCATCGACGTCTTCCTAGGAACATCGCCAAAGACAACAGAAGCAAGGGCGAAAATGAACTATTGGGATTTCATCAAGATCAAAAGCTTTTGCACAACAAAGGAAACAGTTAACAAAACCAAAAGACAACTGACAGAATGGGAGAAGATATTTGCAAATGACATATCAGATAAAGGGCTAGTATCTAAAATCTATAAAGAGCTTAGCAAACTCAACACCCAAAGAACAAATAATCCAATCAAGAAATGGGCAGAGGACATGAACAGACATTGCTGCAAAGAAGACATCCAGATGGCCAACAGACACATGAAAAAATGTTCCACATCACTCGGCATCAGGAAAATACAAATCAAAACCACAATGAGAGACCACCTCACACCAGTCAGAATGGCTAAAATTAACAAGTCAAGAAATGACAGATGCTGGCGAGGATGCAGAGAGAGGAGAACCCTCCTACACTGTTGGTGGGAATGCAAGCTGGTGCAACCACTCTGGAAAACAGTGTGGAGGTTCCTCAAAAAACTGAAAATAGAGCTACCCTATGACCCAGAAATTGCACTACTGGATATATATCCTAAAGATACAAATGTGGTGCTCTGAAGGGGCACGTGCACCCGAATGTTTATAGCAGCAATGTCCACAGTAGCCAAACTATGGAAAGAACCTAAATGTCCATCAACCGATGAATGGATAAAGAAGATGTGGTATATATACACAATGGAATACCATGCAGCCATCAAAAGAAATGAAATCTTGCCATTTGCAATGACGTGGATGGAACTAGAGGTATTATGTTTAGCGAAATAAGTCAATCAGAGATAGACAACTATCATATGATCTCCCTGATATGAGGAAGTGGAGATGCAATGTGGGAGGGTTGACGGTTAGGAAAAGAAGAAATGAAAGAGGGTGGCATTGGGAGAGAGACAAACCATAAAAGACTCAATCTCAAAAAACAGACTGAGGGTTGCTGGGGGGAGGGGGTATGGGAGAGGGTGATGGGGATATGGACATTGGGGAAGGTATGTGCTATGGTGAGTGCTGTGAAATGTGTAAACCTGGCGATTCACAGACCTGTACCCCTGGGGATAAAAATGCATTATATGTTTATAAAAAAAATAAATTAAAAAAATAAATAAACTAATGGGACTATATCAAAATAATAATCTTCTGCCCAACGAAAGGAAACAATCCACAAAACTAAAATACAACCCGTGGAATGGGAGAAGATATTTGCAACTGACATATCAGATAAAGGGTTAGTATCTAAAATATATAAAGAACTTATACAACTCAACACCCCAACACCCCCAAAACAAATAATCTAATTTAAAAATGGGCAGAAGATGAACAGACATTTCTTCAAAGAAAGATGGTAAACGGGCACATGAAAAGATGCTTGTCATCACCAATCATCAGGGAAATGGGAATCAAAACTGCAGTGAGATATCACCTCCCATCTGTCAGAATGGCTAAAATCAAATTCATAAGAAACATCAGGTGCTGGTGGGGATGAGGAGAAGAAGGGCTCCTCGCGCACTGCTTGCGGGAATGCAAACTGGCACAGCTACTGCAGGAAACAGTATGGAAGTCCCTCAAAGAGTTAAAAATAGAACTCCCATGACATCCAGCAGTTGAACTATTGGGTACTTACCCAAACAATACAGAAACACCAATTCAAAGGGATACATGCACCCTTATGTTCAAAGCAGCGATATTTATAATAGCCAAGATATAGAGGCATCCAGGTACCCATCAGCTGATGAACGGATGGAGAAGAGGTGGTGTATATACGCAATGGACTATTACTCAGCCGTCGAAGAGAATGAAATCTTGTCATTTGCAATGACATGGGTGGAGCTAGAGTATTGTGCTAAGTGAAATAATCAGTCAAAGAAAGACAAATACCATGTGATTTCACTCATACGTGCAATTTAAACAACAAAACAAATCATCATAAGGCAGAAAAAGAGAGGCAAACCAAGAGACTGACTCAAAACTATAGAGAACAAACTGCTCACAGGAGAATAGGTCAGCGGGGAAGGAGGGGCACGGAATAGGTGATGGGGATTAAGGAGAGTACTCGTGATGAGCGCTGGGTGACATTTGGAAGTGCTGAATTGCACTGTGTTGCACATCTGAAACCAATATAATGCTCTATGTTAGCTAACTGGAATTAAAACAAAAACTTTGTTTAATTAGAGCAAACAAAAAAGAAAATGAACAAAATGAGCCCATCACTTAAAACAATTGACAAATTTGTGGCCAATGATAAAATTTGACTTTCATGTGAAAATTAGAATTTTGGAAAATGTGGACTCATCACCACAAACTTACCAGATTCCCAATATTTAAAATCTTTCCCAATGAGGTCACTGGTGATAATAACAAATCTGGTGGGGTTTTGAAAACCCTGTATAATGAAATGTGTCAACATTTGGAAAACCCACATAACTCAATGAAATCATATTTTCCAAACATCCAATGCATGGTTCTACAAGATCATGCATGTGTAAAAGGACCGTTGGAAGGAGATTCACCCATGTAGTTTATACAATACCTAGAATTGAGTATAAAAGTTTCATTGAGGGGCGCCTGGGTGGCTCAGTGGGTTAAAGCCTCTGCCTTCGGCTCAGGTCATGATCCCAGGGTCCTGGGATCGAGCCCCGCATCGGGCTCTCTGCTTAGCAGGGAGCCTGCTTCCTCCTCTCCCTCTGCCTGCCTCTCTGCCTCCTTGTGATCTCTGTCTCTCAAATAAATAAATAAAATCTTTAAAAAAAAAGTTTCATTGATATGGTTTCAAATTCTTCGCTGCAAATAACCTTTAAGAAATTATTATTGATTGAGTTTTAGTATAGTATCAAAGATGAATAGTCACAATTCTAAAAAAAAAACTATTAGAAACTCCTACCTATATACACAATGGGATATTACTCAGCCATCAGAAAAATGAAATCTTGCTATTTGCAAAGATGTGGATGGAACTAGAGAGTATTATGATGAGTGAAACAGCTCAATCAGAGAAAGACAAGTATTGTATGACTTCACTCATATGTGGAATTTAAGAAACAAAGCAGAGGATCATAGGGGAAAAGAGGGAAAAATAAAATAAGGTGAAATCTGAGGGAGACAAACCATAGAGACTCTTTACTATAGGAAACAAACTGAGGGTCGCTGGAGGGTAGCTGGGGAGAGAATTGGGGTAACCGGGTGATGTGCATTAAGGAGGCCCATGATGTGATGAGCACTGGGTGTTACATGCAACCGATAAAATTACTGAACCCTCCCTCTGAAACTAATGAGACACTATGTATTAATTAATTTAATAAAAAAAACTCCTACCTATTCTGACCATGCATTTGGAAGGTAGACTTCCTTCACATATTTCAACCAGAACGATATATCCCAACAGACTGACTGCAAACGCAGATGGGATCCAGTCAGACGTTAAAGAGAGCTGCAAAAATGTAAAACAATGCCACTCTTCTCACAGTTTTGGTTTTTGTTTTTGTTTTAATCTTATTTTGAAAAATAGCTTTTATAAAAATATGTCATTTAGGGGCGCCTAGGTGGCTCAGTGGGTTAAAGCCTCTGCCTTCGGCTCAGGTCGTGATCCCAGGGTCCTGGGATGGAGCCCCGAATCGGGCTCTCTGCTCAGCAGGGAGCCTGCTTCACCCTCTCTCTCTCTCTCTGCCTGCCTCTCTGCCTACTTGTGATCTCTGTCAAATTAAAAAAAAAAGTCATTTATATTAACATATAGTCGTTCTATTACTGTTATTCTTTAATAAATTGAAAATAAGTATTTTAACAGTTCTGATTTCATCTCTAATACAGGTAATAACATATTAGAAATATAACCCACATAAACATATGCCTTCGGAGGCCTCTATTCTTTTGAAGAGTGTGAAGGACTCCTCAGACCAAAAAGTTTGAGAATCCCACTCTAGCTCACAGTTTCCAGTCACCGTTATCACCTCTCCTCGGGCCTGGACCCCTAGTGTTCTTCATGCTTTCAAGCCCTAAGGTCCGGGTCCTAACACATAATATCAGCCCTAGATCTATGATGTTCTCCCTGGCCTCCGCAGGGATTCCATTCCAGGGTGGCCTATGAAGACTCCAGCCTGATACATGCCCCTCTTCCTTACCACGAACCCCTGCTCTCACACACACATACACACGGCAACAACAACAACAGCTCCTATAGACAGTGAAGACCCAATTTTTCCTTGGAGTAACTTTTGATCCTGGAGAAGTCAACTTCTCAGGCTTTAGTTTCCTCAACTCTAATTCCCAGCTGTTAACAGTTAAAGCCATCTTCCTTGGGTCATTGAACTTAAACGAGACAATGGGTGTCTTCTCCATCTGCGGGCCCACTCTGCACCTTCCCACACCCTGCTCTGTACCCCTGGAGGCTTTCAGCTGGGTTTGGCCAGTGACAGGCACTGGTAGGGGATGTGAAAGGGCAGGAGGAGAAAGTGATGTATGTGTACACACACATACATACATGTACGCACATGTGCACACACCCCCAGTTTGACTGTCTCTAGAAGAGGCAGAGTTCCTGTTGGACAGCCCTTCATATGGGGCATGTCCTCTTCTCTTTGTCCTTCAGGCCTAGGGATGAGCCTTTTCCAGCCCAGTGGTGCCCAACCGCCACCTCCACCTGCCCCCCCACATTGGTTTCCTTTACTAGCTCACACCTTTGTGAATAGCTCCTTCCTTAAATTCTCCTCAGTCACATTGTCTGGCTGTGCCATTTCGTTCCTACAGAGACTTTGACTGAATGATGCAGGTGTGAAACACTGTAATCTTAGACACATCCATACCAAAGAAATGTTCTTTTCTTTCTGACCTTGAGTTTTCTGTGACCACTGGGCATCTCCAGCTCCTGGCTCACCTTCTAAGGGAGGAAGAAGGACACAGGGATTTTTATCTTGCTCAGTGCTCTCTATTCTTAATGCCACTTGTGTCTAAGGCACTGCACAAGGGGTCTGCAAAGAAATTCAAGAAAAGGAACAAACGTCCTGTGTTTTTTCATCTTTATGCCTTTACTCCTGGTATTCTCTGCACCTCAAGTGCTCTTCTCTTTCCATCACTCAAAACCCTCATATTTCACCTTCCTAAGAAACCTTTCCATATCCTCCAACCATAAATAATGTTTTTCTCCCCTCCAAACACCTCTTTTAAAACCACTTATCTCTTTCTAACTTGTATTATTCAATGTGATTCAACACACATTTATCCAATGCTTATTTTATGCCAAGCCCTAAGCCAGACACTAAGCAGTGCAAGGAAAAACATTAAACATACCTGCCCTAGGGGAGCTCATGCTCTCACCAAGGAGACAGAAACATAAATACTTATGATGCAGAGGGAAAGGGGTCAGAACAGAAGTTTAAGCAGAATTCTATAGGTTGTGATTAGGGGAAGCACTATGGAAACATCTAGAGAGAGGTGGGGAGATTAAGAATATTAGAAGGACAGCGGCGTGCTCTCCAGGCAGTAGGTTAAGGGAGGCTGGCAATCTCGGTCTAAGAGAAGCCCGGCACCTAGACAGCCAACATGGCACAGAGCACCAAAGTAGTCATTACGGAGGGTGCTTGCCGCATCTGTGAGCCTGAGGCCACCCCTACGTCCCTGCTAGGTCTACTCGAGGCTTGCAGGGATGACATAGGACCTTCCTGTTCCCTGGTGAACAAATTTAGAGCTGCCTGGTGGGTCATCAGACGAGCAGAGCCTTGAGATCTGCTGAAAAGGCTGCAGGTGTTTCCCACCCAGAGTCACCAAACCGGACCCTAGTTACTAATGGTGGGTTCCAGCACGAGGCCTCAGACAAATAGATGGGGGCCTCAGAAGTCACCAGGGCAGGCACCAGCTCAGATCAGCCATTCTGCAGGAAAGAGCAGGCCATTGGGAATGATGTTGAGTGAATCTCAGACACCTTTCCCCTATGGCAGCCCATCACCTTGTAAGCCCTCTACCACAATGCAGAGGAGCGGGGAGAGGAAGAGGACATTTCCAAGACTGAGCATTTACCCACAAAGGATGAGTCACCAGTTCCCGAGGAGATGGCAAACTAGCATAAGCTGCTAGCTTCCTCACCCAAAATTAATGCTGGAGAGACTACAGCAAAGAAAATAAGTCATGTTATCTGAGGATCTAAACATAAAACTGTGAGAAATCCCTGGGAGACAGAAGGCTCCTGACAACGGAGAACAGTCTGTGTGTGAAAGGGACAGGTGGGTGTGTGAAGGGGAACAGAGGGGCAGAAGCTCCAGGGGAAGATTAGGGTGGCTCTCCAGCTCTGGTCTGACATGTCGTCACCCACCTACCCAGACGCACCTCCACCCCCGCACAAATACCCTCCCCCACCCCACCCCCCACACACGCACAGCGCTTCCTGAGATGACCACTGTCTACTTAGACTAAGCAGCATCACAATCCAGGCCTCTGGGATTCCAGAAGTCTTAGAAAAATCCTGAAATTCTGCTGGAATAAAAGTTAACGGGACCAGTAGTGCGCTTCCAGTCACCCTTGGCTGTTCACTCATTCAGGGGCTCTCTGCCTTGGAGCTCACACCTTCCCCTCTTCTTCAAATTCACCAGAAGGAGCAAACTAGGACTCAAAATCCTCCCCACAACACATTACAGACAGAATAACTGTATCCCCAAGGGAACATGGGTTTATAGGTCAACACAATTTGACCCTGGGGAATAATAGCACTCTAAAAGAAAGATAACGAACCAAGCACCATACATCCCATGAAGCAGGATAATTGGGACAGGTGGACCAAGATTTTTAAATATGCATAATAAGTATTTTGAACAAAAGAGACACTATTGAAACATGAAGTAGGTGGAAACCACAAAAGATGAACTCATAGAAACACCGTGTATGGATAATAATTGAAATAAGTAGAAAGGATAAATAGCTGAATGGATAACCCTGAAGACAGAATATGTAAGCTGGGAGATCACACTGAGGCATTCTGGAAGGCAGCAGAGAAAATACAATGATAGAAATTTTTCAAGAAACACTAACACAAGTTGTAACTAAACAGAAGTACTAATGCCTAAATAATGGAATTCCAATAAACTGAGGGAAAAAGAGGGGAGGGATTGGTTGAAGAAATAAGAATAAAAGATGAAAGACCCCAGACAGAAAGGATTTATAGAGTCCCAAATACGATAATAAGGAAAAACCCACATCCAGGCATATTTTGGCAACATTAAGAAATCAAAGATACAAAAAGAAAATTCCAAGTTTACCGAAAGAAAAACAAGTCATCTTAAAAAAGGTAAAGACTCAGCTTTTATCAGATTTCTTAACAGTATGTTGGATATAGGAACACACAGAGAAATACTTTCAAAGTATTAAAGGAAAAGAACATTGAACCTAGAATTTTATATATAGCCAAATTGTCGTTTATATGCAAGAGTGCCACCAGGATATTTTCAGGCATATGAGGTTTACCACACAAAATCCCATTTTGATAACTCTCTTGGAAGAGCACTTAAATAAAAACAGAAATAAATCCAGGAAAGTGCTGCTAGAAAAATTAGACGGAAGAATGATCAAATTCCTTAATAAATCTTGTCTAAAACAGCAAGTATCAAACAAGAGATTAGAAAAGAAAATGCATATTTATAAGCCTCAAAACTAAGATTTTAGACATTATCAAACACATAAACAGAAGTGTGGGTTTTAAATTAAAGGCAACCAATATAATAATAAAAATAGAAGATATAATTTTTACATAAGCATAAGAAAATCTATCTATGTAATGGAAATCATAACAGAAGAAAAATTAAAATCCAAAAAAATGTAGAATATATGGAAGGTACAAAGTGATATGGCAGAAATAATCCAGAAACATGCCTAAATACATAAAGAAATCTATTATATGATAAAGATGGCATCTTCAAATTACTGGAAAAAAGATGGAATTTTAGATAAAGGATGTTGAGACAACTGGATAATCATTTGGATAAAGATAAAATTGAAACACACCTCACATTCTGAAAATGAATCAGGCTCATTTGATGTATCAGTGAACACACAAGTACTAGGGGAAGACAGGTGAATTACCTTATAGTTTTTGGACTGGAAAAAGGCTTTCTCATTATGGCTCAAAATCCAAAACCAATAAAAGATAATTCAATGACATAAAAATAAAAACCTATACCTAAGATCACTATAAACAAAATCAAAAACACATTATACACTGGGAAAATCTATGCAATGTGTATCACAGATAAAAAGCTAATATCATGGCATGTAAACAACTCACAAAAATCAAGGAGAGAAAGTTGAAACAGACTAAACCAAAGAAATGGGGAGGAGGGGGGTCCTGAAATATATAAAAAGATCATTAGAAAAGGAGAAGATATGAGAAATGCCAGTTAAAACTCATTGACACCATTCAGCAACTTCAAGATGGTTTATAAATGTTTATAAAACATTCCATTGACAAGAATATGGGAAAATAGGCTCTCAAAGTTAAAACTGATGGGAATACAAAATGGTACAAAACCAGAAAGGATTTGGCAATATCTACCATGACTACATATGCATTTAATTTTGTACCCAATAATCCTATTTACATTTATTTACTTTGAAGATCCATCTCTGAAACAAAATATGCACAAGATGATTCATTGTAGCATTTTTATAATAACAATATATTGGGAATAATGTATATGCATATATGCAGAAGAGATTAGTAGAATAAGTCATCGTCTATGCATACCTTGGCATAATATATAGTTGTAAAACTGAATATTATCTCTGTTAATTGATGGAAAGTAATTTCCAGGATATTTTTAAGTAAAAGACATGGATAGTATGCTATGTTTTTGTAAGAAGGAGAGTAAAATAAGAATTTATGTCCATTTTTGAAAAAGAAACATAGGAAGGATAAATTAGTGAAACTGGTTACCTAACCAGAAGTGCTAAGAAAAGGACAGAAACTTCTCTAAATGTACTGTTTGTATCATTTGGATTTTTGACCCATGTAAATATTTCACTACACAACAGTGAAACTAAATCATTGAACATGGGGAGGGGGGAAATACCTTAAAATTAATGTAAACAGAAATAAATGAACCTATCTGTGTATTGAATCGATAAGATAACTCTACAGAAGGAAAAAAAAACAATTAACTTTTGAGCATAGTATTTGGGCTGTACAGTCTCAGTGAGACCGACTCTAAAAATAACTGCAAAGAAGTTTTGAATTTTATCCAACGGCATCGTTTTGAAGGTGGATTGGTATTGCAATCCAAAGCAATTTTGTACATAGTACGGCAGTGAGCAAATAAGCACATATACCAATGTTCCTGAGAACCAGGGAGGTTGAAAAGCTGTTGGAGAGAATCAGTGTGCAAGAATGAGATACACGTAAGGAAGGGGAAAGGAGGGCAAGGATCCTGCAGCATTAGATTGGAATGAGAGGTGATCAGCTGATTTTTTAAGTATTCATTTTCCTCCAACCTTATTGAGATATAACTGAAGTAACTAGCCACAAAGAACTGACAAACAATTCCCAAAAGTTTCTTTGTGCTCTTCAACATCCCTCCCTCCCTCCCTGTATGTCCATTTCCACGAAACCACTGATACTTTTTTTGTCATTATAGAATAGAGTGCATTTTCTGGAATTTTACAAAAATAAGAGTATATAGTATGTACTGGTTTTTTTTCTTGATTCTTTCATTAAATATGATGACTTGGGATTCATCCATGTTGTGTATCAAAACACATTACTTTTTGTTTTTATTCCTAAGATTGAAATGGCTCTCTTATTAGGTTTATGTACATTTGTAGTTGTTATGTCTTCCTAATGAATTACCCCTTTTATCATTATGATATGTTCTTCTTTACCTATAGTGATACTCTTTATCTTGAAGCCTATTTTATCTGATCTCAATATAGCAATTCTAGCCTTCTTACACTTATTATTTGCATGATATCTATTTACTTTAAAGCCACCAGTGTCTTTGTATATAAGCATGTCGCCTAAAGGCAGAGTATAGCAGGGACTGACTTGCTTTTTTATCTACTCTCTGCCTTTTAATTGAAGGGTTTAGACCTTTAGCACTTAATGTAATTATTAACATTGTTGGATTCAGTTCTACCATTTTACCATTTATCTTCTTTTTTCCCCTTTATTTTTGTACCTTTATCCTCCCTTTCCAGTCTTCCTTGGGATTATGGAAATAATTTTTAGCGTTCTATTTTTATTTGTCATTGGTATTTGGCTAAATCTCTTTGTATTATCTGTACTTTTTGCTCTAGAAATTATATATATAAATATGTATATGTATTTATTATTTTATATACATTTATATTTGTTCATATTAGTTATATTTATTTATATTAATTATTATATATTTATATAAATATATCTTTCCATATTTGAGTAAAATATAGAAGTTCTGCACTCATATAAACTCTGCTATTCCCCTCAACTGAGATTTAGCATTGTCATTTGTATTTTATCATCAGACATTGAAAATCCCACCAGAAAGTTTATAATCTTTGCTTTTTTTGTTCATGTTTGTTCTAAAAAAACTTAAAAGGAAAAAAATGGTCTTTTATGCTTACCCAGATATTTGTTTTTGTCCCTTTCTGTTTTTCTTCCTTCATTCCTCAAGGCCTATCTTTTGTTATCATTTTCCTTCAACCTGTTGAATTTCCTTAAGAATTCTCACAAAATAGGCATTCTAGTGACAAATTCTCATAGTTTTCCTTCATGTGAAAATAGCTTAATTTTGACTTTATACCTGGAAGATATTTTTGCTGGATATAGAATTTTGGGTTGATAGTTCTTTTCTTTTGGCACTTTAAAAATGATGTTCTACTGTCTTCTGACCTTCAGGGTTCTAATGAAAAATCTCCCGTCATTAGAACTTTTGTTCCTTTATATGTAAAGTGTAGTTTTTCCTCTAGCTGCTTTCAAAGGGTTTTCTTCACATTAATTTTCACCATTTCAATTATGATAAGCCTACATGTGGTTTTCTTTAATTTTATACTGTTTGGAGTTCATTAAGCTTCTTAACTCTTGGATATGCCAACATGAAATATAATAGAAATTCAATAAGATATTACTGGAAGTCTGAAATGGATACAATGAGGGCCCAGAAGAGGTGTCTTCAATTCTACCACATTGAAGGGGAAGAGATGCCAGGAATGGATACAAGCAGATATAGAAAGCAATGGCACAAGCAGGCTAGACACAGGGACAGCATGAACAAAACCATGAAAGGTGACACATGCGGACCCAGCTCTTCATTCTCCAGTGTTCTACTTCACGTCATCTTTTTTAAAAAAATTTTTATAGCCAGCTGGCTTTGTTCTGTGAATTTTTTTTCTTTTCAAGTTGACCCTGAGTTCAAGACCTGAGCCGAGATCAAGAGTCAGATGCTTAACAACTAAGCCCCCAAGGCACCCCTGTTTTGTGAAATTCTTAATGATGTGTTCAGGCTGGACGTGTTTCCTCAATCTGTTTTGTCCTTGTAAGGGCAGGAATAACATTTCTCCCTTTCCCTGCATGTTCAGAGAATGTCTAACACAAGACTTCACAAATTAAAAAAAAAAAAAAAAAACCTAAAACCAAACAAAAAACAACCCTGCTCTTTGGACAGCATGTGGGGATTGCTTTGTCACTTTGTGAAAATACAGTAGCAGAACAAAGAAACTCAGTTTTTCCTATTAAAAAACCTGCCTCTTTAGACAGTAACAAGTTAATTGGTTGAAGCAGTTTGAGACTGTTAGAAACAGAATAAGTAAAAAATTTCATTTTCTCACCCAAACTTACACCAATTAAAACTAACCCTCCAAACCTTAGATGTTTATCCAGCATTAATTACTACATTTAAGGGGCTAAAATTAAGTGCTTTGTTGGTTTCTGTAGATAATTTACATATCATTATTTCACAATTCATGTTGCAATAATTTTTATTAAAATTAGTCAATGAAAATGGAATAATATTACCTCTAAGCTTTCAGGACCCTAGGGTCAGAGTCATTTATTTTTTCTTCTTTAAAATTATAATTGTCAATTTAGAAAATATATATGTAGAACTTAATGATTTATTTTATGAAGGAAAGCATGAAACAAAAATGGGTTAGTATTTATGGTTTCCCTGGGCTTGTGTTAAGCCCACAATCAATGCTTTATAATATAGAAGGTGAGAAAAAAAAAAAAACCAACTAGGAAGAAGCAGAGTAAAATCACCCAGAGTAGAGAAAAAAAGGAAAGTTAAAAAAAAAAAAAAAAAAAAGAAAACAGAGGAAATGATGTTAACTTTGTTGGCCCAGCATCTTCAAATTTAACTGTGGAGCTCAAAGAATAGCCAAGCCCCATCAGTGCTCCCAGGGACACCATTTGGGAAACTCTGGTCATAGCCATCCTCGAAAGCCAGCCAAGATGACCATGTGTCATTTGTGCCAAAAGCATGGAAGTCCAAAGACAGATGCTTGAGCACTTCTGGGCTCATTAATTGCCAACAGAGAGAAGTGGCCCCAGGGGACCCCAGCTCTGTCCCTGGCACTGTCTTCCACTGTCTCTTAGGAGAAGCCTAGCCAAGGCTAGTCTGCAGTCTGGGGTGGGGGGACGTGGAGTGTTTGTGACGCACAGTTCACCTGTGAGAGGTTTCAGACTCTGGGGCACCCAGTGCTACTTCATATGAAGCTGGGGGGGACGCACTAGAAATGTGCCCAATCGTCAGGAGGCCAGCACTCTCCTGTGCTCTGGGGGAAACAGCACGATAGGGGGTGAGGGGACAAAGAAATCCAGACCATACGAGATGCCCACTCATCCTGAAGGCAGAGATTAGGAGTTCTTACAATAGACTTCCCCGTCTTGCTGTATTCCGTCCCTCTCTTCCCTTCCTTCTTGTCCCTCAGTGTTTTTTGGTTGTCTTTTCTGCTCCCTCCCCATCCTCATTTTTTTCTCCTCTCTCTACTTTAAGGTCCTACTGGCCAATAGGATCGTTCTGGTCAAATGGGGATCTGCCAGAATTTCCCCTGGGCCCTCTCTCCCACTCCAGATAAATGCCCCCACCTGCCACTTTCCCTCCATCCCCATCTCAAGACATCACAGGCACAGTGACAGAGGAGCCTGCCCTAAATTCCTCAGATGGGGTTGGAGGGGTGAGGATTGTTTGTTGTCCGTGTCACTGTATGTCTCTAAGCCAGGAGGGGGATGGTTGTTTCTGGAGCAGTCTTCTCAGACACCCTCTTTCCACTCACATCCCTCTGCAGAGAGGAGTTGGCCGGTGTGACATTTCCTGACAGCTCTGACAGGCCTCAAGGAGACAATTAATGCCTCACAGCTGCCTCTATCAGGGAAGGTGCTGGAAGAGGAGGAAGGCGGAGGAGAGAAGTGTGTAAATTTACAAAAAGTTTTAAAGTAAGAGTAGAGCATAGGGAGGGAACTGAATCAAAATCTTATTGAACAAATTGCTCTTGGAATCCCCTTAAGAGCCAGAGAGTGGACACTTGAGGCAAACTTATGGAATCACCACAGAGGCAGACTAGGAAGCTCTCTGCTGGAGCTTCTGGAAAGGAGAATGCCGATGGCAGATTCCCCCACCCCTGGCCTGGAAGCCTGAACTGTTGGACCTTGAACCCTGCCTGCCTCATGGACAGGGATCCAGGCTGTCTCAGGCTGCAGGTGCCCAGTGGCCAAGGTCTGGGAGAGGGAGGGCAGCCCCTGGGAAAGTGCTTTCTGATATAGTCAGACAGACAGAGAGATGGACGGGACTCCTTCCCTCCCAGACACCCCCACGTCTGCCTGGGCAGACAGATGGGCCTTCCTCTGGGCTTTATAGATTAATGCGTCCTTCTTATCAATTATGGAGACAAGAAAGTGTAATTTTCTCCCCATGTTTATACTGTTCAGGATTAATCTGCCTGTAAATGGATAATCTGTCAGCTTTCCGAGACACTGAAGTGGGTAGGGGGTGGGGCAGGAAATGGGGAAGAGATTTACCAGTGGGTAATGCCATCTGCTTTATTAGGTTGTTTTATAAACCTGACATTCAATTTGTTCTGGAGGACTCGGTGACGGATTATTCTGTAAATTCCCAAATAATTACGATAACCAGAGAAAGAGAAAAAAGGGGGAGAGGAAGGTGAGTTTGGAGGGGTGGGGGTTACCAGCACAACTGTGAGTGACAGTTCCAAGGGACAGCATCCAGCCCCAGCCCCCTCTGAGGGGGGCTGGAGAAGGGGTAGGCCTCAGAGGCCAGGGGGATTGACAAAAAGGCCCTGGGGAGCCACCCCGAGTCTCATCCCTTATCTCCCTTCCCCCATCTTCCAACCTCAGAGTCTCTGCTCTCCCCAACAAGATGGCGAATTCAAGCTAGCCGGGTCTACTTTCTCCTGTCACCCGAGTCTGAATCCCTGGGGAAATTATTTCAACTCTCTGTGCCTCAGTTTCTTCAACTGTAAAATGGAGACAGTAGTGGTACTTACCTCCTCTGGATGCTGCTGCTAGGATCTATCAGTTCCTACAAGCAAAGTGCTTAGAATAGAGCTTAGGACCTACTCGCATTGACATTTTTCTCTCACAGGTCTGACCCTGCTGCTGACAATATAGTACGCTCTGGATAGAAATCTGAAGATTGGGTCTGAAAAATCAGAACGGGGGTATCCAAATCTCCTGCTGATAAACCCCTTAACAACCAGAGCCTTCACCCCGCCCCTCTGTCCCCTGCTAGAACACCACCGGGGACGAGGAACTCCCTCCCTACCATGCAGGCAGCTCACGCCATCATCAGACTGTTCCAGTGAGTCCTCAGACAACAAAACCTGCCTTCCCCGAGCAGAGCCCTCCCAAAGGGTTAACTCTGCTGGGTTTGCAGAGGGAGGCAGGGGAGAGCCCCTCAGGTAAAGCATAGTCTTGATTATGAGCTCTGAGAGCTCGTTTTTCAGCAGAATGCTTCTATTCAATTACCCCGTGCACGCTTATCTTTTACATTTCCAAATGCTGCCTTCCACGGCTTCTGTAATCTTATTTGCCGTTGGAGCTGGGGTGGAGCTGGGGGTGGGGAAGGAAGGCCACACTGTGTGTGCCCATCCTTGTGTTTCAGGGTACAAGTGGGTGGTCACGGATCCCCTGCAGGGAGAGAGGGCTGGACACTGCGGTCCTTATTACCTGCTCTCTCTGCCCCCCTCTGTGCCTTTGCCTCTCCCAGGGTAGTTCCCAGTTACCTCAGTTCATGACCAAGATAAAGAGGCTCAGGGAGCGTGGCCACTCTCTCTGCGGCTTCCCACAAAGAAAATGCCTGTGGCTAGAGCGACAGCTGAGACCAACACAAGCCCCTTGACATCTCAGAGCTCATTCTTGACCATCAGCCCCCATGTCATCGGTGTGTAAATATTACACACATCAAGAACATTCTTCTTCAGGTTAAATTGGTTGCATCTTGGGGAATCCATTCCAAGTGGCTTGGATGCAACTGTAGCTGCCCATCTTCCACAATTTGCCCAAGACTAGGAATAGTGCCCTCGGCCCCAGGAATCCAATCAAGGATGGTCCTGTGACCTAAACCAAGCCAATCAGTCCCTTCCATTGGACTTTGCTGCCAAAGTTCTAAGGGAAGAAGCTTATTTTCCCTGGAATTGCTGATCTGGTAGGACTTGAGCCTTGTGTTATTAATGGCCACCATGCTCACCATGAAGAGAACACCCGACTACAATTCAGAGAGACAAAGCCTCGATGACATTTGGAAGTCTTAAACCTAGCCCTACCTGAAGCTTAGATTCTATTTTTGCCCAATAGTATGAGTTGTGTTACTGTCATAAAGGCCTCATTAATATAGGGACTTCCTTCCCATCTCAGACTATCTCACAAATTCAAAAAGTGTCTGTCAAAGAAGGATTGGGAGCTGCGTGATCTCTTGCATCTCAATAAGAGTAGGGTTGCACAACTTTGGGGGAATCCCTCTAGTTCCCAGATTAAACCCCCCTTCCCTATCATTATTCCTGTGTGTACTGACTCATGTGTTTCTCCTTACAGGTTTTGTGTTTCTCCTACCCTTTTTCCAATGACCTTTGTCTCCATCTATAACCAAACTCCCTGGGGACAGTGCGAGGACCACTTCCAGGTCTCCTTTGTCTCTGTGAATTTCTGGTCCAGGGATCTCAAGTGTCTGATCTGGAGTCTGATGGTTTGAGGGTATCTCCATGTTTGTGTGGGTATGAGTGTGTTCTTGGGGATATGTGAGAATGAAGGGGGTGGACTGCCCCCAAAAAAGCATATATGCTGCAGATTGGAGAAGAGGGAGAGAATAAAGATCTGAGCCAACAGGATTCCAGTTTGCAATCTGAGAGGTTCTGCTCGGTAACTTCAGCTGACTTTATGTTAGCATTTACTCAGATCCATCTTCTACCAAGAGAGGTCTAAGGGAACTTAGAAGTATGGTAGTTGATGTGAAGAGAAGCATGACATAAACGCGGTGTTCATTTCCTTAATTGTGTGTCCTGTCCTGGCAACAGGCCCGCTCAGGGACCCCTATGAGCCACCCCACTTCCTCCCCTGCAGTCCTCCCCAACTGTCCTTCCCAGACGCTGGCTGAGCTGACTAGTGAAGAGCTTTCCCTGCAGAAGGTAATCTGTAGAAACTGGAAGAGGGGACCACTTTTTCCAACGTGCAAACACCAAGCAAATTTACAAGTATCATAAAGAATCAGGGAAGCATGACACCACCAAAGGAGAAAAATAAAACTACAGGGACTGACCCTAAAGAAATGGATATCAACAAGCTGCCTGACAAAGAATTCAAAATAATTGTCTTAACCAATGAAAAGGCAAGCTGCCATCTGGGAGCAAATATTCACAATTTATATATCTGACACAAGGGTCATATCTGGAATACATGAAGAATTTTTTATAACTCGATAATAAGAAAATAAAAACTCAATTTTCCAAAGATTTCATTCACAAAAGAAGATAAGCACATTAGAAGATGGCCAACACCCGTAGTTAAATTAAGACCACAATGAGATGCCTCTTCACCCCCAAGAGATCAACTAAAATGTTAAAAATAGACAATACCAAGCGCAGTAGAGGGTGTGGAACAGTTAGAACTTTCACACACTGCAGACGGGATGGTAAAATAGTACAACCACTTTGGAAATGAGTTTTGCAGTTTAAAAAGTTAAACACACACCAGCTGTTCAGTTAGTAGGTATTACCAAAGAGAAGCGGAAATATACGTCCCCATAAAGACTCATATAGAAATGTTCCTAGCAATTTTATTTGCAGTAGCCCGAGCCTGGAAACAATCTAAATGTCTATCAACAGGTGAATGGATAAACAAATCGTGGTATATTGATACGAAAGAATACTAGTTAGCAGTAAACAAAAGAGTGAACTATGGGCATATAGCTATGTGCATCAATTTAAAAAATCATATGCTGAGTAAAAGGAGCCACTTAGGCAAAAAAGGACATACTCCATATGTCTGTGTATATGACATTTGAGAACAGGCAGAATGACTCTGTAGTGCTGGGAATGGGACCAAGCATTGCCTGGGGTGGTGATGGAGGACTAACTGGGAAAGGTGCCCAAGGGAACTTTCTGGGGTGATGGAAACGGTCATTTCTTAATTGGAATTGTGGTTATGCGACTGGATACATTTGTCAAATCTCATCAAACTTCATACGTCAACGAGTGTATATTAGGGTCTGGCATATTCCCTAATGAATAAAACATTTCTCAATCAAAGCAAGAGAGGGGGAGGGGGATGAAAGCCCTGAGCACTCGTTGCCCCCAGCCTGTCTTCTACCTTCAAACAGCCGGACACAGGGACAGGGAGCCTTGAGGACCCAGTCTAGCGTTGGACATCACAGCCCGGGACCCCCAAAGCTGTTGATAGACAGGCCAAGTGTTATTTGGGACACAGTCCTTAATGGATCCCCGAGGAAAAAGTTGTTTCCCAGGTGTGGAAGGACACAAGCACGATCAACACCAAACCCCAAGTTCTGTGCCTCTGTTTACTCGGGCAACTTACCCGACCTCTCTGGGCCTCTGTTCCTTCCTGCGTGAATGGAAACAACGCCTGGGTCTGCTGAGGGAGATTCAGAGTAGCCTGGAGCATCTGGAGCAGAGGCCAGCAGAGAGGAAAGCGCCCAGGAAACGCTGGTTGAGGGTGGGCTAAGGCCACTGGAAGAATGAGCTCCAGCGGGAAGAGACCAGGGGCTGCGTGAGGGAGCAGAGGAGCCTGTGAAGTCTGGCTGACCTGAGCGTCCCTTGCCGTCCGCGCGGCAGATCCTGTCTCCTGGATGTGCGCATGCGCCGTACCTATTGGGGGTGGGGGCGGTCTTCACGCCCTTGGGCTGTTGTCACCCAGCACCACCGACCAGGCGGCTTGAAACAACAGAAATTTATTCTTTCCCAGTTGTGGAGGCAGAAATCCTAAATCGAGGTGTCGCAGGCCTATGCTCCCTCCAACATCTCAAGGAAAGATCCTTCCTGGTCTCTTCCAGCTTCTGGGAGCCCCAGGCATTGGTTGGCTGATGGCAGTGTCTCCCCAATCTCCGCCTCCATCCACCCATGGCCATCTTCCCTCCGGGCCCCTGTCTGTGTCCAAGTTTCCCCCTTCATGCAGGGAAGTTCATGCCCCAGACACATTGTACCAGGCCCACCCTTCCGCAGTGTAACCTCCTCTAAGCCTGTTTACACTGCAGAGACCCTATTTCCAAATAAGGTCCCATTCAGCAGCGGTGGTGGGTGGGTGGGGGGGTGTTAGACTTGAGCCTCCACTGGCAGGGAACGCAGGCCAACCCATGACACTGAGCCTCTGCCTCGAATGTATCTGGATGTTGGGTGTGCACGTGTGTGCAGGTCTGCCATCAGCCAGATCTGTCGGTGCAGTGGCCCATGTGGAACTGGGGGGAGGGGCGCACACCTGTGTGTTCTGTCGGCGCCCGTGCACTGGGCTCTCCGCAGGAGTCTTGGCTTTATACCAAACATGGGAGCCCCTCTCTTCACTAATGGTCTGGTGTTCTCCCCACTCTGCTCCGAGAGTCCTCATCTGCTCCCAGACGCCTGTGCCCACGCACAGTAGGATGGCTTTTCAGTGGCTTCTCACTAATAAAATAGTTGTTTCCTGACTGACACATTCCTTCCTCCAATTACACATTTCACTCCTCTACTGGCTACTTCGGGAGAAGAGACAAAAGGCCCGGGACTCGGGCTGACTCAGCACACACACACACACATACACTCACTCGCGCACACTCATTCACGCTCGCACACACCCGCATGCGCACACACTTCCACAGGGAGCAGTCATGGTGTCATTCTCAGAGCGTGTTCAGGACCCTGGGGGTCTTCTGGACGGAGAGGAATGCCTGCAAAACTTTCCAGAGCCCCTCATAGCACTGGGGCCTCCTGTTAGAACGGTATATATATATATATATTTAAAGACACAAATGTATTATCGTCTCAAAATACTCTTTCAAGGTAAAAATCCCAGTGATAATTCATCCCCAAAATATTATTCTAAGGCTGAGGCTGTTTGCTCCACCGGCAAGGGGGAGCAGACAGGCAAGGGGACAAAGAGTAGTCTTTGCCTGTGGTCTGACAGCTCGCTCTGAGGCTGGACTGAGGCTTGACTGACTGAGTTTGAAGGTGGGCCTGGGACAGCTGTGATTGCAATCACTCTGTGTGGCCTAGAGGGGACTGGACAGGGAGCCCAAGCAACAGAGTCTGTCTCTTTTCAAAGAAATACCCTTTAAGAAAGTGGGAAGAACATGGGACACCTGGGTGGCTCAGTTGGTTAAGCATCTGCCTTTGGATCCGGTCATGATCCCAGCATCCTGGGATCTACTCCCACATCCGTTCCTTGCTCTGCAGGGAATCTGCCTCTCCCTGCCAGTCTGCCTGCCTGTGCTCTCTCTCCCTCTCTCTCTCTGACAAATAAATAAATAAAATCTTAAAACAACAATAACAACAACAACAAAAAAAAAATGGAGATTTAAGCCCTCGCCACACAGAGGGGCAAATTGAGGTCGCCGGGTCTAGAAGGACATTTCTTGAAGAACATGCAACATCAGTGTCACCAGAGTCCACACCAGGAGCTTTCCAGACCCAAGCTCTGTCCCTGGCATCTCCCTCCACAGAAACCCTTACAGTCCCCCCCATCGCGGAGTGATAACCTACACAGAAGCAGGTGTGGAGGGGTGACGCCATAAGTCCCAGCATCCGCACCAAGGCTGAACGTGCAGAGGCCAGGAACGGGAAACACCCTCTAATGGAAGGCCTGACCTCTGCAGAAGTGAGAGTTCCTCGCCGCCCCATTCCTCACCTTGCTCTCCTCCCAACCAACTGCAGGCACTGGGTGACATCCGTCAGTGGGGATGGAGTCACGCGCGGGGAGAGCATGTAGAACTCAGAGCCCTAAAGAAGCCATTCCCTGGCAGACTACCCCAGACACGCAGGTGGAAAGAACAGAGGCAGAGGCCAGTGACGGGTTTTCAGGACAGATCTTTGTATCTCTGAGGAGAGGAAACACATTCCAAAGTAATCGCTGGAGACCAGGACAGGGTGGGACTCAAGAAGTTCAGGGACCACTCAGAATCAGCGATTAGGGGAGGACTCGCACACAAAGCGAGTGATGATGCATTTAAAGGGAACTGTAGGCCAGTCGGTTCCCGAAGCCGAGTGGGGCGCATAATTCTCGTTCCACTGTGGGTCTTCACTCTTCTCAGCTAAACCTTCCCTCTTTGGGGTTTCTTATGACTGGGTGGGTCCCCCGCGACCCCTCCACTCGTACCCCCACCTTGCAGAACGCCTGCCTCCCTGGAAGTGTTCCGAGTCCACACAGATTATGTCTTCGTGGGTTGGGCAAAGGAGCGCGTGGTATCCTCCCCCACCGTTTACAGCAGCTAGCTCTGACTCCCACGTCTCCACTCCCCTGCCACCCCGCCCTCTGCTCTAAGCCGCAGGGTTGTTTTGCCAGCAGCGCCTCGCTCAAGGTCAGGGATCGGGCGTTGGTTTCCAGCACTGCCATCACCTGACATTTACTTTACAGGCTGTTGACTCCCAAACAATACAGTGCACGCCGATTTGCCGGGTACCTTCCGTCTAGTTTTCCAGTAATCCATTCCCACCAAACAAACACGCAGGGTTCCCCTGGCCCTGCGCGGACCTGGAAAAACACAGCGCCTGGCTGAGTTCCCAGGGCTGGGTTTGCCCGGCCGCTCCCGGCCAGCGCCGGCCACGCCATGGCGCCCAAGTTCCACGAGAGGGCAGCCGCGGGCCGCAGAGCCTCCGACCGCGCCCGTCTGCCCCGGCAGGCTCGCCTGCGCCTGCGCGGAGCCGCGACTGCCCGGGCCCCTGGGCCCCGCCCGCGCTTCCGGCCGCTGGGGAGGAGCCGGCTGCTGCGGGCCCCGCTGCGGGAGCGGCGGTGCTGGGTCCCGGGAGGGAACAATGGGCGGATTTCAGCCTTCAGGGCCGGCCAGCCTTGCCCCGAGCCCCCCCCCCGAGTGGCGATAAGAGGAGTGAGCTCCGGCCGTGGCCCGGGGGTTGGAAGAATTACGGCGCCGGCGAAGGGCCGCGCTCGCCCCGCCCTAGATCCCGGCGGAGTCCAGGGTCCGCTGGCCACCCCGAGCGGCCTCCCCCTTTCCCTCCCGCCGTCCTCCCCGTGCCCATCTGGCTCTGCTTTGAGCGAGGTCGACTCGATCTCTTATTTCCAGAGGTCGCACTGACCAGGAGGCCCGGGGCGTGGGGAATGGCCACTGGGAACGCCCAGTTTACAGAGGGCCCAGTAAAGGGGCTGCGCGCCACACGCCCTTTCTGCACTTAAGGACCCGCGGGGCCAGAGCAGAAAAGGATTTAAGGAATCAGCCAGGCATTGGTAAAGAAAGGAGGAAGTACATTAGCCAAGGTCACAGAGTATGCCCGGGAGGAATAAATCAGACCTTGTCTGCCCCCTACTTAGGACCCAGGGATGGCTCCCCTAGTTCTTGGGAGAAAGTGGGAGCTCCTTAAAATGACCTCCAGGCCCTCCACCACCCTCTCCCCCTGCTTATTCTCCAACATACCCTCCTTTCTACTAGATTCTTCATCTTTGACCTTGCACGTTCCGCTGCATGATTCTAGCCTCCCCCAAACCCAGTCTCTGCTGACTAACTCCTGCTGGACTTTTAGACTTTGTTGTACACACCATTTCCTCTGAAAAGCTTTCCAGGCCTTCCCTGTACCCCTTGCATGGACGCCTACCTGAGAATCTTCTGGGAAGCCCACACAGACTGTCCCTGTTCGTTCACTCCCACAGTCCCCTTCTCCCCTCACCCCGTGAAAGGCCCACACTAAGTCCAGGTGCATACTATGCATCGAGCATCTAAACCAGTCCTGGACGCGAGAGAGCGACTCTCTAAGCATGTGATGAATGAATGGGTCAGCGCTAGCTCATCCAGGCCTCAATTTCTGGGCATGTGTATTTTTCACTATATCGCGCATTGGCCCTTTCACTCCCGTCGCTAAAATAAACAGATTTATGAGAGAGAAGAGCCTGTGATCGGGGACACAAGTGGGGAAACCAAGAGTCAGAGTAAAAGTCCGTTCTTGAAGGAATGTCCCATTCTTTGCTTCCACAGTGAGAAGAGTAACTTTCAGCATGGTGTTGGAACGTGATGTTCTCCCAATTTCTGTATTCCAAATGGTAATTTCTAACTCATTATTCTTGTTATGTTACTTAGAGAAAAGATTTCCCAAAACAGAGATTTCAAACCATGTTCTACCATTTGGCAAAAGTGCTCGAGGGTTCGATGTGCCCACTTTGATCAGAGTAGCACCATTTTTATTTTTTTATTTAGGTCTTTCTTGTGGGGAAAGAAAAGGAGCCAAGGTTCCTATTAATGCTTTCAGAAAGTTTTGAAGTCTAAGGCGTCAAAGGCTTATGAGGTAGAGCAGCTGAAGAGCTGTGATTGTTAGCAGCTAATCATTTCAGAGGGCCTACCTCCCCAGTGGAGAACATACTACAACTTGCCAACCTCCTGAGCATCTCTGCCTTCCTTTTCCGTGGAGTCCTGCTACCTGTTATTTCCTCTTTCCTGATAGCAAGGAGTCTGATGTTCAATGGCTAGAACAAGGAGCTGGGAGGTATTTTGTTGGAATTTGTTACATCTATACAAAAAGTTGCAAAAAGGGGAGAGCTGGGCATTTCATATTTCGCTTTTTAAGAGCAGACTTTCTATTTAATTGAAATTCTAGATTTTTTAAGTGCTCTCCTCCCTACCCCACCCCACCCCTCCATTCCCTCCTCCCCATGTCTCCAAAGACATCCAGGTCCTGGGCCCCGGAACAGGTACCGTTACCTTACATGGCAAGAGAAACTTTACAGATGTGATTATGGTAAGGATCTTCGGGAGATTATCCTGGATTATCCACATGGGCCCTATGTAATCAGAAGAAGGTCTTATAAGGGGGAGGTAAGAGGGTCAAGGTCAGAGGAGATGTGTCAGCGGAGGCTGAGGTTGCAATGTGAGACAGATTCTGCTGAATACCAATGGCTTTGAAGATCGAGGAACTGTCCATAAAGAGAGGAATGCAGGTATCCCCTAAAAGGTAGAAAAAGGCAAGGAAACAGATTCTTCCCCTAGAGCCGCCAGAAGGAACACAGTCCTGCCAATTCCTTGATTTTTGGCCAGGGAGACACATTTTGGAATTCTGACCTCCACAACTGTAAGACAATCAATTTGTGTTATTTTAAACCACCAAATTTGCAGTAATTTGTTAACAGCAGCAATAGGAAACTAACATACCTTGCCTCCCAGGAAAAAAGAAAATCTTGCTGTAGACCCATGTTCACAGAAAGAAGGGCATTAACTGGGGAGAGGAGACAACCCGGCAGGGGTTAATATGAAGATGAGGAGCTCCTACAGCGGGAGTAAGAATGTCAGAGGCTACTCAGATATATCCATATGTTCTCTGTTATTCCAGAATGGGTATGAATAGGCAGCACGGGGGTATACTGTATAGTACTTGCATGCATTGAGACTCTCACGGTTTTTTTTTATTGTTGTTGTTGGTTTTAAGATTTTATTTATTTATTTGTCAGAGAGAGAGGAGCGAGAGTGAGCACAGGCAGACAGAGTGGCAGGCAGAGGCAGAGGGAGAAGCAGGCTCCCTGCCAAGCAAGGAGCCAGATGTGGGACTCGATCCCAAGACGCTGGGATCATGACCTGAGCTGAAGGCAGCTGCTTAACCAACTGAGCCACCCAGGTGCTCCGAGACTCTCACGTTTTAACTATTTGTATGGTCCTTTTTATTTCCCGTGCTAGCCTGCACTTTTCCATGATGGCATTCATCTTTATATTCTGGTCCTTTCCTCTGCCTTGTATGAATAATTCCTCCTAGTGTTGATGAGGCATTTCACACTTCCCAAATCCCTTGTGTTGCCATTACCCACTTTGAGCCTTACCACAATTCTTGTGAAGTCAGGCGAGACCAGTATGTATTACTAATATATTTCACTGTAGTGCCCAAATTTCTCTGACACGCGGGTCCTTCTGTCCCCAGCAACTCACCCATTTCATCTGCAATGTGAATTCTTAACCACAGATGAGAAAGTTGAGGCACTGCCAGCCTCGCAGGGGTCCTGAGACTGAGTGAGCTTTGGGCCACCCAGAGTGACTTTGTGAAAATCCTTGGGCTTCTAACCTTGAACATGGGAGAAAAAATCCCTTTCCCCAGGGTTGTGGGGGGGAGGACAACTCCACAGCACTGAAGCCCATCCTGCCTCTCGAGGACATAGAGCAGTCAGTTGGATGGGAAGAAGGGTCACCCCCTGGTTCCAGGTGGGGTAGGGAGGCCAGGCTGTCAGGGGTCCCCTGTCTGAGCCCCTTCTGTTCCCCAGCTGTCCTAAGGAGGCTCTGCTGTGAAGGTTAGGCAGGAGGAATGGTCATGCTTCTGGCCTGGACTTCAGGGCCTGGCTGAAGTTCGAGTCGGAAGAGAATGGTATCCATAATTCTTTGGATGCCATCCACATCCTCACCGAGCCAGCACTGTCTCGGGTTAGAGACAGTTTCAGGTCATGGGTCCCAGATCGGTGGTCTAAGCTTGACAAGTCACTTTGCCTGGATTCCACTTCCTCTGTAGAATGTGGGTAACACCTATTCTGCAAATCGTTGAGATTTTAAAATTAAATATGGAAAATAGGAAGCACTCAAATGATAGCTATATTATTTACACTCAAGCAAACAGATTTCTCAAAGTTGGCCAACTGGTAAGTGGAACCAAGACCCCATCTTCAACCCAAGTCTTTAGTTTCTCCTCCAAAGGCCCATTTCTCGGAGCCTTCTGTGGCCCAGCGTGGGCCCCCCAAGACAAAGCTTTCCTGCCTCCGCTCGCACACAGAGCAACAGGGGCTGCTTCTGGGCGCGGCTCCCACCCAGAACCCGCTGGAAGCCGAGCGCCGCACAGCTGCACACATCTGGCACCCCGCCCGGCTGGAGCCCCGAAGGGCGCGCCGCTACCCGAAACCTCTGCGCGGGGAGACGCCTGCGCGGCCGCGTGCGTCTCCTCCTTGCAGGCGCTGCCCCGACCCCCGCCCCGGAGCAGAGGGGCCCTGAGCCGGCGGTCAGGGCGGACCCCGGGGCGGCGCCAGGCACAGCCTAGCTGGGGACACTCCCCGCGCGCCTCCGCTCGGGGTGCGGGCTCTTCGAGCCGGCAGCCCAATGTAGCGGGGAGGGAGAGGGAGCGCGGAGAGCGCAGGGAGCCAGGGCGCACGCACGTCGGCCAACCCTGAAGCAAAGCCCTCGCTCTGCAAGCGTGGCGGATCGGCGCGAGGCCCGGGCGGGAGGAACCCGGGGCGGCCCGGGGAGGCCCCGCGAATACTGCCCGGGGCGGCCGGGAGGCGACGGGAGAGGGGCCTGGCCCGCCGCCCGCAGGGTTCAGACCGGGCCAAGGCAGCCAAAAGGCGGCCGGCTCGCGCCAGCGCCCGGAGCCAAGGCTGACGCGGGGTGCTGAATAATGTTTGGCCGGCCGGCGCAGCCCCCGGGCCCGGACGGGACGCACGGCAGGGGCGGGCAGCCTCCCTCGGCGCCCCTGCCCTGCCCGCGCCGCCCGCTCCAGCGGCGGGACCACCCCCGTCCCGGGCAGCACGCGCTTCCTCCCGCACTCAGCCCCTGGGGCTCCGGGCTCGAGCCTGGGAATCCCTGAGTAGACTGTGGGAGGCGAGGAATTGCGGCCGCAGTCTTCAACGAAAGCAATCCGCAGGCCCCACGCGCGCTCCGGGGTCGCGCCGACCCGGAGCGCAGGGCTGAGATCGGCGTGCGCGCACAACTTCCAGAAGTGGACACCTGCTTGGGGAGGATCACAAGCACAGGAAACCATGAAATTCATCTGTGCGGAGCCCCAAATTACACAGCCCTGATTTAGTCTCCTACTGTCCTTAGTAGGACTGTGGACCTTGATGATCTGCACACTTTCAACGCCTCCCTAGTCTGTTTCCTCACAGCTGCCCGCCAAGCAGGCAGAGCCAGTACCTATTCGTGTTACAGGTGTGGAAGCACAGGGATGGGAAAGGCCGGTTTGTGCCATTTGCCCAGCTAGGCTCTGTCAGCGGAAGCTAAACCCCTTCCCTCTTCCACCTCCCTCCTTCCCTCTGTCCCTCAGCGGGAGGCCAAGTGTTCCTGAAGAGGGGTGACCTCTATTTCTCTGGGAATTAGGCCTTCTACTCACTGCTGCCTGGGAGGTGGTGATAGCAAGTGACAGGGAAGAAGGTGTCCCGACTTCGGGACAAATTCTGCAGTGGCCTTCTTAGAGGCTTTGGATCCTTGCTCTAGCAGTGGTTCTCAAAGTCTTGTCCCAGACTGGCAGCAGGAACATCACTCAGAACCGGTAAGAAGTTCACGTCCTCTGCTCCACCTCAGGAATCCTGAATCAGACACTCTGGAGGCAGAGCCTAGCCATTTTGTTTTCAGGAACCCTCTGGCCAGTTCTGTGATATTCGAGAAGTTCTGAGAACCACTAGAAAAGCCTCTATATAGGCCAGAAGCAGATTCTACACCCAAGAGGCCGACTGCCACACCGCCAAGGAGGCCCAAGAGGGCAAGGAATGAGCAGGTCCAGTGGTTAGCATCAGTGTGATAGGTCTGTTCCTTGGATCCTCTTAAGTGTGTGTGTGTGTGTGTGTGTGTGTGTGTGTGTGTGTAAACCTTTGAGGCCACATAGGGTATTGGATAATAATGGAGGCTTCTAGGACCTCATGTAATATTGCATTCACATACACACGTGACTCCCAAACACTGAGTGTCCCTGCTGTGGACCGTCCCTCAGCTCTCTAACGATGATCTGGATGTTCACTGATTCTTTGAGTTGAAAGAAACAGATGCAACCAGGTCATGTCATGAAATGGAACAGTGTTGTTGGGTGTGAGGAAGTAAGTAGAGCAGACACAGCTGTTTCATTCTCCCTGGCTGACAGAAAACTGACCCTGACCTGGTTGGGGTACAGAGCCAGCCTGTGCTGGGATGGGGGTACTGGGAGGGGTTCAGGCTGTGCTCCTCCCAGCTGGCCCAAGTGATCGATGTAGAAAGAAGTACCAGGTAGGATTTGAACCAGTGACGTGGCCAGGAAGCTTGCTGGGAAGTCAATGGAAAATTTTCCTCTCTCTTTGAAAGGGTACAAGAGACACACATTTTATCTTTTTTTGTGTCTCTAGATGTCATCACCCAGAACCACCTCAGTCTTTCCAAAAAGACAATGAAAGAGATTAGACTAGAAGAGGGGACAGCATATTGAGGGTGACAGTAAAGAAAGTCAGGAAACACTAGGGATCTTCAGGACATTGTTAAACCACTGAGTTAATGGACCTGGAGAGGTGGGGATGGGTGTGTCATTTGGGGTCTCTGATGACTCTAGGCACTGGATCATCTGGTCTTCCACACCTGTCTCGGGAGTGCCCTGTCCCACCACTGATGTGGCTCTGTTGCTTTTGCTGTCCACCCCTTTTTGTGTCTGTCGCCTCCACTTTCTACCAGCTGACTGGTGCTCACTATGGTTTCCCATCCAAATTTTCGAGGAGGAGAACCTGGTTGGCCTCGTCAAGCACCACAGCTTCTGATACCAGGCGATACCAGTTCTCATACCAGGCGTCCTCAAGGGTCACCAGTAAGTCCGTGGATTGGCTGTCGTTGAATCAGGGTCCCATTCCTCATCTGATCATCCATGGTAAGGAAAGTGAATGCAGAACGTGGCCAGCCCCACTCAGCCTGGGGCGGAGGCCGTGGGCAGGGAAGGTTCCCGAGTAAACAAAGCCTTTGGCAGGTACTGAGACCGACGCCCCAGCACAGACCTCGTGGGGAGCAATAAAACGGCAGTGCTGAGCCAACCAGGGTCAGAGCAAAGGAATCCGTTGCAACCACAGCCCCTCTCTGCTGTTGATCTGTTAGACACCCGAGAGTCAGGGGGTGTCCAGCCAGAATGTCAGCCCGGGTGCCTCACTCTGCCCCCAGACACACAGTCCTGCTGCTCATACACTGTCCCCCTCCTTCCCAGGTTGTCCCCACAGGAAGCAGACACAGCCGCTGCCCCAAAGGCGCACAGCACACGCGATTTTTCCATACGGCTCTTCGTGGCAACTGTTTTCCGAGTTGTTTTGCTGTGTGAGGCGTCGGGGGAGCCTGCAAGGCAGGCCTGGTGCTGGCATGTGGGAGAGGCAGCCGCGCCGGTGGGGCTGGAAGCAGCCGTGACAGCGAAAGGCCCGCCGCAGACGGTTCCCTAAATCAAAGCTCTTAAAAAGCATATGGGATACAAGCCACGAGGAGCCGACGTGGGAGACTGCGATGCGGTTTCTGTTGTGTTTGTGGTATCCTGAGAGTGTGTGTTACTCTTTCCTTAAGAGCGAGCAATCACAGGAATGGAAGAGGCACCGAGTGAGGTGTTTCTGTCACTTATTAGTTCTATATCCTCAGGCAAATTGTTTGAACTTCCTGAGCTTCAGTGTCTTTGTTGGTAAAATGTGTCTAATACAACTCTCCTTGCAGGCTTGCTGCATTCTTTATCTACGGTAAGGCACCTGAGAAAACGTTGAGCACATTAACAGGATCACGTTTTAAAGCCATGACTCTAAACGACCCCTTCCCCCCGGGGCAGGTGGGCTCTCGGGTCACTCTCAGAGGATCATCGTCCAGGCCGTGGTATTGACGGAGCCCTGCGATGTCTGTCACCCGCCCCAACAAACGAGCTTGCGATTCCCTGCGCTCACCTGATCAGAAATGAGGAATGGCTGGGAGGTGCCCGGCAGACAGGGCGTCTGGGGAAGAGGACATTCATTGATGCTAATCTGACCGGGACCTGGAGAGAAAGCCAAAGTCACTTCAAGAGCTGAGCCAGGGTGTCATTGCTCTGCTTATGTGACATGGGAAGTGGGTTAGGACCTAGGCCTGATACCGGCTACGGGTTCCGAGGGAAGAGTCAGAGGCCGCTGTCACCAGCCAGCAAATGATACTGAGGCAAACGACCCTGGGCACTAAGAGAGAGGCAGCAGTAAGAATGGGATTTGCCAGGGCGCCTGGGTGGCTAAGTGGGTTAAAAACCTCTGCCTTCGGCTCGGGTGGTGGTCCCGGGGTCCTGGGATCGAGCCCTCCATCGGCTCTCTCTGCTCGGCGGAGAGCCTGCTTCCCCCTCTCTCTCTGCCTGCCTCTCTGCCAGCTTGTGGTCTCTGTCTGTCAAATAAATGAATAAATCTTTAAAAAAAAAAAAAAAAAAGAATGGTATTTGCCAGATTTGGGAGCCAAAGGACCTTTAGGGGAGTGATACGTATATTTAGGAATTCTCAGGACCAGAGTCAAAAAGGGTCCACTAGACATCTAAGAGTGAGCACTTGGAAGTCCAGCCACACTCAAAGAGAAAATCAATGAGAACTGGAGAGGTTTTAGGGGTCCCTGAAGTCCTCACAAGGGGTACGAGACACTGCGGTATTATTTTAAATGATGAGGAAGAACAAGGCCTGTGGGTGTGTGGAAAACAATATTTCCTCCAGAGGACAAAACTCTAAAAGATGTTTCAGCCTCCCCACCCCGTGTGTCCCCTACACATCCTGCAAAATCCTTAGACCTGTGGAGACGGTGGACCTGACTGCCATTACTAGGTTGTGTTAAAATGCACAGTTGGCCTCAAAATAGGAAGAGTATCCAGGTGGGTCAGACCTAATCCTCAAAGCCCCTTAAAAACAGAGCGTTTACCTTAGCTGGTGACAGAAGGGGGCATCAAGGATCTCAGGCAGAAGGATTCAAGACACTGCTGATGGCTTGAAGATGGAGGGGGCCGCCCGTCAAGAAATGTGATGGCTTCTAGGAGAAGCAGCTCTGGTGGCCACCAGGAAGGAAAAGGGATCTCAGTCCTACAACCACAGGGAACTGAACTCTGCTACCACCAAGAATGGGCTGGGAGAGGTGTTCTTCCCCCAGAGCACCTAGATGAGAGCCAGGCTGGTCAACACCTGGGTTTTAACCTTGGGAGCCTCTGAGCGGGACCCCAGCCTCTCTCTCACAAACCCTGACTTGTGCATCCTAAGCTGGTGTTGTTTCAAGCTGTTAAATATGTAAGGATTACGTATGCAACAATAGGAACCTGATAAAGATCAGTGAGGAAATATGTAGTTCAGACTTAGGGCTTAGAAATGTGTCCACCATCTGATTTATACTTTAGTTCTTCCTACCTTTATTTCCTTTTTGTTTCCATTACCCTCTTTATCGTTTTTTCCTGTGCCAATTTACTATCTGATTGCTAGGAATCAGAAAGAATTTGACTAACTCAAGTGCTGATAAAATATAAGAAAATATAAGAAAAATGTAAAGTCTGTCCCTGCTTTTGCCCCTTAGTTTGTGCGGTTTGGGGAAATTTATTTCAGCCTCCTTCTATCTCAGTTTCCCATCTACAAATAGGGTTTGCAAAACTTACCGCACTGAAGTTAGACTCAAGTCACATGATGTATTTCAATGTGACTTCTGAAGTATAAAGCGGTATACAAGTGTGAACGACTATTTCCTTGAAGCCAGAACAACGAACAGGCTGCCAGCAGCGGCGAGAGTCCCCGCTAGGATACCAAGAAACCTAACAGAGAGGAGAAAATGAATAAGACGAACCCTTGGAGAAAGTGCTGGGGGAACAATTGCAAGGACTCTCCTTTTGAGTGTGTTTTTATCCTGTAAGTAAAAAAGAGCAGACTGGGAAGCCCGTGAGATTAACTCTCAGTATCCCCGACAAGAGGGTTTAAAATCCTCGATGGGGGGGGGGAGGTAATAGGACCCCCAGAATGGTCGACCAAATTATTTAGAAAGCTAAAGAGAAAAGGCAGCCACGCTGCAATGAGGACATTGCGTCATGAGGACATTAAACAGGACACATGAATGAAATTGAACACCTATAAAATAGAGGAGAAGCAGAAGGAAATTTCTTGGGGGAAATGTTGTCATTGGCTAAAGACAGAACATGCCTGTGTTTCACAATAGTGTATGAACCGTCTTAACATGGTAAAGAGTTGGAAAGGAAGGCTACAGGCACTGTGGGGCAGCATGTGGAAATTCAATCTATAACAAAGAAAACCAGACAAGAGATGGGTGCTAAGCACACCCATGAAGGACAAAAAGACAGATGTAAAAATCTGATGAGTTCTCCCAATGACTAACAGCATCCAAATTAGCAGAATGTTTATCGTTGATCAGATTACAATCGCTACCCAGAGAAATACTTTGGAGAAGATTCAGCAAAGGAAGAACCAGCACCAATGCTATATTTACTTAACAATAACAACAAAGTGTTTTGTTTCCTGCCTGTTCCAGTGTTTATTGACAAGGAAGCTGCATTTTTAAAACATGAACCCAGGTAGTATGAAAACACACACACGCAAAAGGTGAACCTCAGATAAATTTACAGAAATAATTAAAAGCTTTCGCTAGCACACTAAATTTTGTGATCATCCTAGAGAGGGACATAACTGAGACCCAGTTCCAGGAAATAACCTTGTGCCCCCAGAGAAGATCCGTGTTTAGGACCTGGAGTATACTTGAGAAAAGGCATAGGCTTGAGCTCTACTATTTATCCTTTTTGTAATACTGAGCATTTAAAATCAGCCTCTCTGAGCATCAGTTTCTTGATCTGTAAAACTGACACCGTGGGGTTTTGGAGAGGACTCAGTGGAATATTATATGTAAATATCTGGCATACAGTCAACGATAAAAAATGGTGATTAATTTTTAAACTACTAATGTCTTCTTAGCTAACTGAGTATACTCAGGATCCTTTTCACCTTTAAAATCTTATGGTTCTACCCTTTACATTATTGGTGGGAATATAAAATGATGCAATTGCTGCGGAAAATAGTTTGGAGGTTCCTCAACGAGCCAAACAGAGTCTCATCAGACACGCCAGCAATTCCACTCCTAGATACATACTCAAAAGAATTGAAAGTGGGGACTTACACAGCTACCTGTACACTGTTGTTTATTACAGCATTTTTTAAAGTAGCCAAAAGGTGAAAACTACCCAGTATCTGTTAACAGATAAATGGATAAACAAAATGTGTGAAACCATGCAATATCATTCAGCTGTAAAGAAGAATGCAGTTCTGTTACATGCTAGGACACAGATGAACCTTGCAGACCTTATAGTAGGTGGAATGAGCCAGAGACAACATATATTGTATGATTCCCTTGCTATGCAATATATAAAACAGGAAATGTCATAGAATCAGGAGGTAGAGCTTACCATGGGCAGGGGGAAGCGTAAGGGGGAGTTACTGCTTAATGGGTACTACGTTTCTGTTTGGAATGATGGACATGTTTTTGGAAACAGATTGTAATGATGGTTGCACACAGTATGAATGTGATCGATGGTACTGAATTGTACGTGTAGAAATGATTAAAGTGGCATCCTTTATGTTATATACATTTTTTTCCCACAAAAAAAAAAGTGTGGTTCTATCTTCCAGACTCTTCTCTTGTGATATGGTAACATCTAAATTAGATAAATGAATGCAACCTGCCTTTTTACATTTCCTACAGTCACAGGTATGGGCTCTGGAGACAGCTTGTGTGGGTTCAGACCCTCCTGTCACTTTGGCGAGCTGCTCTAATTTTTTGAGCTTCAGTTTTTCCTCTGATGTAAAATGAGATAAAAATAATCCCTACCTCACAGACACTGTGAGATGCTCATATTGTCCCTGGTATGAAGAAAGTACTTATGAAACACAGTTTCTTACTATTCCTTGATAAGTAGCACTAAAGTGGAGGTAGAGTGTCAGAGTGGGGTTCCTAGGGGGGCCGGGGCCAGAGGTCCGATCCTGATTTTCCAAGACGCTGCTCGTTGAGGTGGAAACACTTGGCTCTAGTCCCCAGATGATCAGAAGACAACATAGTGCTCCACGAAGCTCTACCTCAAGCCCACTCCTGCCTTCCCACTTTAGGCAGAGATCATTCTAATCCTTCAGTAGGTACCATCTCCCAGCTCTTCTGTCCAGTCCAAGCTCATGAATACCCCTTTCTGCTCCAACCATAGTGACCTGCTTACAGCTCCACCTGGAAACCTTCTACCTTGCCATCTCCCCGGCTCTCTGCTCCCCATCCTTTCAGTCTGACTCACTAGGGCTGGGTTAGATGCTTCTCCCATGAGCTCACGTCATGCTTCTTCCTCTATCCCTGCCATTGCATACTCACTCTGATGTTACTATCTGCTTTCTTATCATCTCTTATTAAGCTCCTTGTGCTATTAACCCTTTTATCCACAGTGCCTAGCACAGCGCCTGCAGTGCCTGGCTCATGGGAGCACACGCTACTTGAGTACATGAATGAATTCGAATGGATGGAGGAGCAGACGGCTGGATGACCTGGCATTGGTTCTATAAATTGCATCAGGTTGTAACACGGCAATATCAGCTTCTATAAATCGTTGGCCTTTCAGCCCTTTATCAGACCATTACGGACCCTTTACATCATGCCAATATTAATGGGAAATAATAAATGGCAGCCCAAGGGAGGTGTCATTATTATTAAATGACTCCCAACAAGGGAGGTGGGCAACTGCTCGGGCTATTTTTTGGTTTTGTTTTTTGGTGTTTTTTTTTGTTTTTTTTTTAGAATTTACTGCCACCTACTGTCTATTTTCAAATAGATTTCTACGGGTGGTTTCAGTCCCTCCACCATCCAAACCAACCTGGTTCTTAATTTTCCTACTTCTCCTGGCGGTGCCACCATTACCTGGGTTACTAAAACTTAAAATCCTCTTATTTTTGACTCTCCCGTAGCCCCTCAGATCTCTGCAGTCCCTCAGCCAACTAATGTGACCTCCTATCTACACCCACTTTCCTATTCCTACTATTACTATTAAAAAGTGCTTTGTATAAGGACAAAGCTCTATTAAAGAATGTTTTCCTCTACGTTGGGAAATCATCAAGGACACCCGGGCCACTCAACGTCATTTAATACGTAACACGGATTTGAGGCTAGCCTCCGTTTCTCCAGCACCTCGGGAGAACAGCACTCTTCGACTAGTTAGTCTCATGACAGAAACAGTACCAAGTTTACACGGCACCAAGTGGGGCAATGACCCAGCACAGCTCCTTTTTTAATCTTCATAATACTAGGAAAATTAGGGGCATGTCCCTCTGCCTTAGGAAACAGGAAGGCTAGCCTTTCTCCTTTGAACCAGAGGCATTGTTTTATTGTCTTTGACTAGGAAAGGTCTTAAGCAACAATTGAATTTGTACTTTAGCTATTGCCAGAAGGGACATTAATTAATATAAATTACACCGTAATTAAATCATAGAAATAAGTAAGCATTCATCAAAATTTAAAAAGAGCAATTTTATTTAATCTTCTCCAACTGTTTAAATTGAATCACTCTACTATTTAAGTTGCTTTTTCACACTATTACTTATTTGGGTCGCCTAATAGACACCTTCTTCAGCAAAAAGTATAGAATGATACAGAAGTTTGCTTTGGGAAGGTATAGACACGTGATCACAGCCGAAACCAGTTGTTAAGGGAAGTCTTGGTTTGCCAAGTTGTACGGACTCGAATTCCCAAGTCTGACCAGTGAGTAGTGCTCTCTATCAAGAGCAGGACCTCCACATTCAAGGATACGTATAGGTGACCTCTGAGCTCCCTGAGCTTTCAAGGCCCTCATCTGAAGAATGCGGAAAATAATGGTTTCTCCTTCACAGCGTTATTTAGAACAGGGCCCAGGACATTATCCAAGTATGATTCCAAGCTCTCCCCGCCCTTTGCCCCACGCCGTGGGGCTCATGTCTGTCTGCAGGGGTCAGCCTGTCTGAGAAAAGAGTTCAAGTCCAGCTCTTACTATTAACAACACAGAAGGACATGTCACTTTCCCATTGTGTATCTAAATTAGATAGCCATCATTCTAACAAACAGTTCAGAAAAGTCTATATTGTTTAGAGGCTGTCGTTGTTATTTCTAAGTATTTCACATGTGCATGGGGGATCGGAGAGGGTACAAGCTGGTAAACCGCTCCAGGTTTTATTCATGTGATTTTAGGCCAGGAAGGAAGAACAGGGTCACATGTTTTCCGCCTGTGGAGGTGCCTTACCACATAGCAGGTTAGTATGTAAGGGCAGCTGCTCGTCTTTAAGAACAAGATGGGAACCAACTGAATGACTCTTCTGTGCCACATAAAACCAGGATTATGTATCTTTCACGGTGTTGCCTCCCTTTATTTAAAGGTCCCTACATTAATTCTGTCTTGAGCTGTCTAGAGCTGAGTTTTAGTCTTCTTATTGTCAGAAAATGGGAACTATGTCATCTAAATATGTTTGGCGTTTGTGTTCACTTCCAGAAAGCTGATAGCCAGCTCATTGCCCATGCGTGCCCATCTGTTCAATGTGAGTGTCTGGTTGACCACTCTCTTTGCATCCTTTGACCGTACTCCATAGGACTTTGCTCTGAACTACCTTATCTTGCACCGCATTTTCTTTCTGACCCCTTTCTGAAAAAAGGGTTTTCAAGCTTAAATGAAAAAAATGAAATAGCAACATCAATAAAAGCAAAAATACTAGGTTTTATAAGCGAATGTGAGTAAATCGCTGGGTGGTATTCAAGATTTCTGTTCAGAAAGGATTAAATAGAAGCAATGAGTAAAAAACACTGGAGATGTTTTATATAGGCACATATAATATATAGATAGAGAGAAAGATACATCCATATGTGGATATATACACAGGTATCATATCTTGATACATATCCCATAAATCATATGTATTTTTATGTAAATACTATATATGCATATACAAAGTTATCAGATTCTAAAGTCAGACTGTCTAGGTTTGAATCCTAGCTTCACCCCCCACCAGTCTATGTTCTCAGGCTATGAGATTTATTGTCTCATTCTCAGGTTCATCATTTTAAAATAACAGGTAAAAATACTCTCAATAAATGTTGCTTTGAGGATGAATGAGATAGTTATGATGTGGCAAAGATTCAATAAATACCAGGTTTTACTCTTATAACTCCCTTTTACTCATTTATAATAACAATGTTCCTGACAAAGTTTGCAGGTCCCATATCCAGAATTTAAAGAACATGCTCACATGTTTTAAGGCGGTATCTTCCCAAAATACTAAGGGTTGAAAAGTCCTTAACTGTACTTCCTGTAAATAGTGCCTCACTCAAACTCCAGTAATCTACAACATATGAAGATCTTTAACAGGCACAGCTGGCTAGGACAGAAGCAGCTGTTCTTAGGAAAGAGGAGCTCAAGGCTTAGTAACCCAGAGCAGCCCCCTTCCTTCTGCAGGCCTCTCAGGATACACAAGGATCATGGTAGAGGGAAAAAGATTTTTTTTTTTTGCTTCCAGAACAGTAGTTGCATGAAGGCTTGCTTTGCTGCTTCCTCCAACCTCACCAGGGTCAGGTCTTCCGCTCAGTGGCCAGCCTTCCAGGTATATGAGGTCAGAGGAGGGGACCTAGCAAGATAGCAGACTGGGATGATGAGCTTCTACGCTGAACAAGCCTCACACCCTGACAGTCAGAGACAGGGTCACAGGGTGGGGTCGGTGGGTGGATGGTGACAAGGACATCTGCTACCTTACAAGCCCAGCCTCAGTTCTTGAACACCCGCCTTGGTCCCCTCTTCCCACATCCACCCCAACAGCCAATGCACAACACCCCAAAATCATCAGCAATCAGATGACACAGGGAAAAAACAAACAAGTGGGTTGCTTATTATGTTTTATTGTGTTGAATGGTTTAGGTGGGATAGTCTATTGAATATAATATGCAGTAAACAAAAATGTGCTGGAACTTGTGAAAGCTAGGTTTCTGAAGTTGAGTGTTCTTAATTCTTTCTTTTTTTAGAGATTTTATTTATTTATTTGACAGAGAGAGAGAGAGAGCACCAGCAGGCAGAGCAGCGGAGGGAGAGGGAGAAGCCGGTACCACACTGAGCAGGGAGCCCGATCTGATGCGGGACTCGATCCCAGGACGCTGGGATCATGACCTGAGCTGAAGGCAGCTGCTTAGCCCACTGAGCCACCCAGGCGCCCAAGTTTTCTTAATTCTTAATTTATATTATTATTTCACTATATCCTTACTTAGAGGAGCCACATAAATTACAGTGTAATTATATTTTTAAAGTATTGGTTCATGAGTGGTTTTGAATATTCACTGAAGGGAATGGAATCCAAATCCCCTGCTGGAGAGACTGGAGATTCAGCTAGGAGTCTGCCAGGGCTAGCTACTACATAATCCGAGACTGTACTATCCAATCCAGTGACCACTGGCCACATGCGGCCACGGCACCCACAATGTGGCTAACACCACCAGGGCACCACATCTTTTATTTTCCTTCATTGCTATAATTTTTGTGTTTCGAAAACTGAAGCAGTGTAAAATATTTTTCTAATAACACCCCTTGATCATTTTGGCAGGACCACACGTCACGTCAACCATTTCTCTGGCGTAATGGCGTACGTGGTGAGCAGGCGGGCTGTTTCTAGTATTACTTGTAAGCATTTCCCTGACCCTTTGGTGGCCACCTATGGATTCAATTAAAATAACTTTTTTCTGGGGCGCCTGGGTGACTCAGTGGCTTAAAGCCTTTGCCTTCGGCTTAGGTCATGATCTCAGGGTCCTGGGATCAAGCCCCACATCGGGCTCTCTGCTCGGCAGGGAGCCTGCTTCCTCCTCTCTCTCTCTGCCTGCCTCTCTGCCTACTTGTGATCTCTGTCTGTCAAATAAATAAATACAATCTTTCAAAAAAATGACTTTTTTCTGTATGCCAGCGGAATATTATGATGTGCTTATTTGAATGTTCTATGTAGACGGTACAAGTTTCAGGGATACCCATAAATCTAATTGGTAGTTAAATCAAAAATATTATTTTAGTTTTAGCACAATTTTCATTTTTTAATTCAAAATGGGGCTGTATGACTACTGCTGCATTGCTTAGAGGTCCAGGAGTTAGTACTGTCATGGATAAGATCTGTTGTAATTGTCACAACAAATGGCAATCATCATTTACTGAAGTGGTACGAGATGAGAAAGCTGATTTATGCATAAAAGTTTTTAAAAGATAACTAAATGTGCAAAAGTAAGAGACATTTTCACCAAACAGGTGGCGATGGTGAATTTGGTAAGTTTCCTCTCAATATTAAAAAAAAAAAAAATTGTTGAAATTATATTTCAAATTAGAGTCAAATATTTAAGAATTTTTTTCTTTTTTCCCTTTGTAGACAATCTATTTTCTTTCTTTAAAGTTTTTAATTTGGGGGGTGTCTGGTAGCTCCACTGGTTACGTGTCTGACTCCTAATTTTGACTCAGGTCATGATCTCAGCGTCAGGGGATCCAACCCAGGGTCAGGCTCCCTGCTCAGCAGGGAGTCTTCTTGGGATTCATTCTCTCTCTCTCCATTTGCCCCTCCCCCACTCACACTCTTTGAATAAATAAGTAAATAAATAAATAAATCTTTAAAGTTTTGAATTTTGCTTTTATCTGATGAATTTGACCTGTTGCAGTTAAATATTTAAGGTATACAGCATGTTTCTTTGGTACCTTTACATAGAGTCATATGATTGCCATTGAAGCAATATTGATCACATTCTGTCATGATAGTACAGCATTACCGACTGTACTCATTATAGCATGCATTAGATCTCTATGGCTTATTCACCACTGGTTATAAGTTCATACTCTTAAGCACCATCAATCTCCCGAATCCCCATCACTGGTAACCGCCATTTTACTTCTCTGGTTTTTTTAACAGGTTTGACTTGCGTAGATTCCTCATATTTTTTTTTTCTTTTTTACAGCTTTATTGAGGTATAATTGAAATATTTAAAACTGCACATACTTAAATGTAAATAATAACACCTGTAATATCACTGTAATGATATAATAATAACACCTGTAATATCACTACAGTCAATGAAATAAACATATTATCACCTCCCAAAGTCTCCCTGTGCCCCTTTGCTGTGTGTGTGAGCGTGTTAAAAACACTTAACATGAGATCTATCATCCTAATGATTTAAGTGCACAATACTATATTGTTAACTATAGGCACAATGTTGTACAACAGACCTCTAGAACTTACTCATCTGTTAGAAGTACATTTATACCGTTGAAAAATTCCCCATTTTCTCCTCCCCGCATCCACTGGCAACCGATATTCTCTTTTCTGCCTCTTAACTTTTCTGCTTTCTTAAGTTTAACTAGTTTAGATACTTCCTATAAATGGAATCATGCAGTATTTGCCTTCCCATGACTGATGTATTTCACTTAGCATGATATCTTCCATGTCTATCCATGTTGCCACAAAATTTTCAGAATTTAAAAGAGGATGTCAGCTTGTCATTTTGGCCAGATATAAAACTGCTCTGATTCTCACATACATACACACACATGCATATATTTTTAGATGGAGACATGGTAAAAGAAACTATTATTTCAGTTATAGAAATTTTATTGGAAAATTATGAGGAAAATATTTTTAAAAGATAGCTCACCAAAAGAACTTCAATTAAGGTACCAAACAATTGCTTATAAAATACAAGACTTTCTTAACAATATCAAAATCTGAAAAATTACAAGTTTTCATTCTGTTTTGTTTTAGCTTTAAATGGGTCACAAAATATAAAATACACTGCCCAGTGAGTAATTGGAGTTTATTTTGTCTCTGAGGACGTCTTACTTTATAAAGAAATATTGTCCATTCATAGCCTAAAATATCAAATTCATGGCGTAAGTATTTTTTATTTTATATCTGTTAAGGAAAAATTTTGGCTAGCTTTTAAAAAGTTAGTTTCTAGTACAATAAACAATCTACCAGCTATGTTAACTCAAATCACAGATTTATTGGAATTTTTAAAAAGGAACTGATGTTTCCTTTCTTTCTTTGTTTCACTGTATGATACAGCTTACAAATATTTACGCCCAGTTTTCTGAAGCAGACTCCATGAAATCTATCATGGATACAGTTGTTAAAATCATTCAGTGTATACATGCAAATGCAGTGAATCATTATAAGTGAATAGAAGTGTTGAAAGAAGTAGAAGACAGTGAATTTAATGGCCTCATGACTTCTTTGCCAATACTCTTAGATTGATTGAGTGATGAAAAAGTTTTGCTAGCATTAATGTACTGTTAATTCCAATTCCAAGGTTAATCCTTGAAAATAAAGGAATATCTACCAAATATCCAATAATCAGAGATAAAAAATGGCAACATGATCTATATTTTCACACCAATATCACATTGCATATAAATGAGCTAAATTTGGAGCTCCAAAGAAAGGAAAAGCTTATCAGTGACCCACCTAGACAGATGCAAACTTGAAATTGAAATCAAAGCTTTTCATAATAGAATCAATAATAATAACTTTTATACTTTCCTTTCATGAGTCAATAGGCAGAACATTTTCATTGTAATTGAAAGCACTATGTAAACTGGCTGCAAGAACTATAAGAAAAATATGAAGAACTCGATACTGACAGCTGCTTTTCAATCTGTCAATACTATTTTGAGTTCAATGTTAATACTGAATTAACATAAGAGTTAATGAATTTACTTAAGCAGACATCGATCTGAAAATGATGTCTTTTGCTTTGAAGTCAAACCTATTTTTTTCTAAAAGATGAATGGGTTTTATCAATGTGGACGTGACTATTGAAGGATAATGATTTTTCAGTTATGAGGAAATTTTAAGTAGGTTTGGAACACCTTAGGTATACGAATATACTTTTCTAACTGTAACATCTATAAAATCATACATTGCCTGTGCTAGAGTTGGAGGGGTGAGTCTTCCAGTCTTCTATTCCCCATAAAAACCACGCCATCCAAATTTGCTGTGCAGTATGTATAAAGTACGCTTAATATGAAGAAAACATTCTAAAATATCACATTATTATATTATATAGTGATTATATGTTGAAAGGTAGTATTTTGAGTACATTATGTTATATAAAGTATATTAGTAGAGTTAACTGACCTGTTTATTTTTACTTTTTAAATATGGCTGCAGAAAAGTTTTAAATGACATATGTGGCTTACAGTGTGTTGCTCTCAGACAGTGCTGACCTGGGGGAGCCTGCGAAAAGTCTCCTCAGTAGACACTGAATTTATGTGCCTTCAAAGGGGAGGAGGGGGGGAAGGGAGGAAGTCAGTCTGGGTCAATGACAGCTGCCCTGATCACTGGGAGAACTTTTTGTCCTGTTGGGTGTACAAGTGTTTGTCACTGCTTGCCATTGTCTTCCTGATTTTTCCTCTTCTGACTGTGAAAAGAAAAGAAAAGAAAAGAGGAAGGAAGGTCAGTTCTGGAAGCTTAGAGCCAGATTTCCTCTGGAAGTCTAGCCTGCCAGTTAACATACGTCAGAATCTATTCAGAGTACCAAGGAGTGAAAGAGAATGCCTTTCTCTAGTAAGTGAAGGAAATAGCTTATAGGCTTTTGACCCCAGAACAAGAAACGCTGAAGCAGAGAAAAGAAGAGACTGAGCTTCTGGGGCCCTTTGAAGATCCAGGACTTTTTGACACGGGCAACTTAGTCTAAGAAAGTAAAATGTTTTTGCAAAATAAGGAAAGTGGGGTAAGTACAAGAGGTTACAGTTAAAAATTGAAGTTTAATGGGGAAAGGATACTTAATTTGCCCCCTTATGTGTTTTACTGCTTTCGATTTTTCTCTAAAGTATACAGGAATCACGTGCAATGATTTGTGATTATTCGTGGTCTAATAATTCATGTTCTTATTTTAATAATCACATTTTGAATGAATGAATGAATGAATGAGTATGAATGATCCGACTGTTTGCTGCTTTGGTCATGGTTGGGAAAAGGTTTTGTTTGTTTGGGGAGGTGGAGTGCTAGGAGAAGTAACCCATTTACCTAGTGGCAGATACATGGAATCCAGACATGGAAACTGGGAGCAAACAAACACTTTCTGGAACAAGCTTACGAATTCAGCCGAGGTACTCCATCTGTGTCATAAGCAGCTCTTTGCCTGGCCTGGTGCCTGCCACCACGTAGGCGGCCAGCATCATTTGTTGGATTGAGTTGTAAAATGAGGTCATTTCCACAAAAAGATTTGTTGTCTAATCAGAAGACAGGGTGCAAACCATAAGGAATTAAATAAATATAATTGGTTTTATTTTTTGTATTTTTGAGCTTTGGATTTATTTTGTTAATTATAAAAACATTTTTCTTTCTTTTTTTTAAAAAAAAAAGACAGTGGGTTCACAGAAGACAATACAGACATCGAATTTACTACCTAATCACACTCTCCAAATATTCTCTGTAATGACTTGGAACCATTTTTACCCCACATGCATTATCCTAATTGAAATTCTGCTATAAAATATCTGCATGCTGGGACCAGTAAAAACTCATCATTTGAACACAAGTCTGGGCAAGAGATCATGGGGCACCCTGCGGTCTATCTTAGATGCTTCCCCTGTAAGATGGCTTCTCTCTTGTTTGTCTTGTTGGTTGGGTTATTTAAACTTGTGCGTTATCGCCATCATCTTCCCCCTCCCCCCATTGGTAAGTGAAAATGCCTTCTAAGAATGTGGAAAAGCCTATGAAAAAAGTACATGAAGAGGTCTAGAAAACCTTATAACTAAAAAGAGAAGAGAATAAAAACAGCATTTTGAAAAAAGAAAATGAATATAAAACCGTAAACAATAAGAAAGGACAATGTAACATGTATCAGCTACCAAAAAACATGGTCGCACAGAGCATTTGTCTACTCACTACTAATGAGTTCATTAAATGCAACTGGTGTTTTAAATCCATTATATCTTTCCAAAATCCTCCACGGATAATTGTGTATGTTTCTAAGAGTGGTTTAATGATATATGGGAAAACTGATCAGGATTTTAAGAAATGCTTTTTTATTCTTCTACTGAAAATAAGAAAATACAGGTTCAAGCTTTTAGGAATTTCAATATCCAAAATATTTTCGGGACTATATTGGATTTGTACAACACCGGATGCCCGAGGTCACAGAGTGAAAACGCAATTAGATGGTGTGATGAATAAATCTGTTTTAAGGTTTTCATATCTAGAAAGGCCTTTCAAACTACAAAGAACTTAATATTTTTATGTCACTTAGAGATATTTGGCAAACATCTGACTCTAGATAATGTTCCATACCAGAACTTCAAAGTAGTTGTATGATGTTGAAATAAAGTTGGAATCCTAAATCAAAATTCAAAAAAATACATTTGAAGTTTTAGAGATCGTCATAAACTCTTCTATCCTCAAAAAAGAAAAACAAAATTGAGTATGGAAGCCATAGGCCATCATGGACTGTTGTGGTCATTCCCAGCTGGATTCTCTGCCTCTAGTTATCTCTATCCCTTCCTGTCCCAGTAGTCACCATGAAGCTCTCAGAATTTTCTGGTGAAACACTGTTTGGTCATTACAACTTCTGGCTGAGGCAACATTCCCAACTCTTTTTGTGTCAGATTGAAATGTCTCTTTCCAAATGCCAATGTCTCTTTCCAAAGGCCAATGATCAATGATCAAGGTCCAGCCACATTACCAAGTTTTCTCTAACAGTCACCATCACTCTGTTACCCCGCCCTCTTTTGTGTGTTACTTGGTGGTTCTTTGAAACCTCATGGTTTGGCAGACCCTCTTGGGCTCAGTTAGGAACCCCATGCACAACTGTCTTGCTCTGTTCAGTTCTCCAGTAACCTTGGGCACAGGTACAACAAGGACATATCCACAAGTAGCTTCAAGCACAGCTCTGAGGATATGGGGTGAATTAATGTTTGTTAAATGAGTGAACGAGTATGACGTTATCTGCTTGAGGAACCACTGCCAGTCTTGAGAGACTAAAAATCTACAGGAAACTTCCATCTTTAATGATAGGCTGGACCAGATATCCTGAAATTTCCTGCTGTAAAACAAAATAAAATATAATTGACATCTGTTTAAATGTAAAGCTGAGCTCACAAGATAGAAAGAGAAATCCCTACAGAAACAGGAAAAGTCATAAATCTGCACTCATGCCAAGCTACTGAGAGTGGTTTTGCAATTGATCAAGTGAAGGTTTGAGTTTAAAGAACCATAAGGAAGAGAAGAGACAAAGCCCAGTCAATGTGGAACCTGGAACCAAGACCTCTGGAGAACGCTACGTGCTTGGCAAAAGGAGGATGAGGAAGAAACGCACTCTGCTTCTGGATATATATGGAGAATGAATACATCATTTACTGACATCCTTTTGGAAGCCCCACTAAAATCAGAACAAAAATATATTTTTAAATGAACTACTATGAGAACAGATTGCAGGAAACAATCAGTAATGGTAAAATATTAGAAACTTAAAAACCTATGGAAGAGTAGTAACGGACTCAGAAGACAACTTAGGGCACTTCATCCTAAGTCTGCAGTAGAGAAAGCTAAGAAACAGCAGAATTTTGACTGCCAATTTCCCCCCAAACTCACAATTGGCATGAGGAATCTCTAGGGGGGTGGAGGTAAATTTGAGGATAAAAATGAAATAATTGGTTGAAGATCCGTTTGGTTGAAGAGCAGTTGGCCCCCCGGTTTCCACCCTGATCTCACTTGTCCCATCCCACCATACCACAGGTGACTGCTTCTTTCAAACTGCAGCAAGATGACAAGAGTTAGTGGCTGATGGAAATAAAACACAAAGGCTCTAGACTGTCAGATACCAGCCCTTGTTTCAGACAGGTACATCATTCTGACAATAAGGGCCCAAACTGAAAGCTGGGATTCCCCAGCCACTTCCCAGTGATAGGCATCTTGGACTAAATCCTCTAGGGAAGACATTCTGGGGCCTCTGGCAAGCACAAGAGGAAGGGCTAAAGCGACTGATGCCAGGAGTCCCTCAAAGATACATCCCAGCCAGAACGCCCCTTCTGCAGAGACCACACCTGGCAAGCCAAACCCCTTTCTCAGCACTTCCAATCAGCTTGCTAGCATCCCATTCGTACAGATGAGCAGATACTCAAGGGTGATCACATGGCAAAGAAAGCCTCTATCGTGAAAGACACAAACCAAAACAAAAAAGTAAATAAACAAACAGGAAAAAGAAAACCACTTGGAGGAAGTGGAGACCATATAGGAGGAAGAATATTTAGGGGGAAGAAAGGTAGAATTACAAACATCCTCGGAGAGATAAGAGAAGAGATTATTTCCATAAAACAAAAATAGAAAGCCAGAAACAACAACAAGAAAGAAAGAAAGAAAGAAAGAAAGAAAGAAAGAAGAAAGAAAGAAAGAAAGAAAGAAAGAAAGAAAGAAAGAAAGAAAGAAAAAAAACAGTATTTAGTAAACAAATTAAAAAGCACTCTGGAAATAGACTGTAGCAGAAATTTAAAATATAATGAAATCACCCAGAATCGAGTAAAAACGCAAGATAGAAAATATTATTGAAAAGATAAATCCAGGGCACTGGTTCAGAAAGTCCAAAATCCAAACAGGCAAATAATTCAAGATATTTTCCTCCAAACAGGCAGGTATGTTTTTCCAGAGAAAAAGGATGCATTGATCACCCAATATTATAGGTGAACATAACCCACACCAAGACACCTCATGGTTTCTTGGAACACTAAGGAACAAAAGAAAATATCCCACAAGTTTCCAGAAAGAAGAGATCACTTCCAAAGATCAGGAATTGGAATAACAAGACTCAGGCCCAACAGCGATGCTGGGACCTTAATGACAATGGAGTAATGCCTTTAAAATTATAGAAGGAATCAATTTATAAAAAAATAATTATTTTCTTAGCTAAACTAAGTGTGAGAGTAAAGACCATTTCAAACATAAAAGATCTGAAAAGTTTTGCCTCCATCCAGTACATTGATTTGTAAAATGCTGGTGAAGGCTTCGTTTACCACAAATAGGGGAGGAAGCTCAGAAAAAGGAAGATGGGCACAGAAAACATGGGATCCAGCCCAGGAGAGAAACAGAGAGACTCCCTCAGGGGAGGGTGAGGGGACAGCCTAGGATGGGACGGTGCTTCAAGCATTAGATGGCCACCAGTCCTACCTGGAGCGCATTTGAAGGCTGCAAGCCATCCTTCTTGAAGAAGTTGCAATTGACGGAATGTTTGGTGTACCTGAACATCTTGAGAGAAGAATGCAATCATGGTGAAGAGCTTATGGTTGAGTCAGTGATAAGTGCATAGGGACTTAGGCAAACCAAACTTCAGGACTCTAGTTTTTCCAGAAAAGATAAACAAAACTAGTTCAGAAAAGGGAAAAAATATTAAAGTTCCTTGATTCATCTATATAAATAGAGTCTGTATAGTTATGAAACAGCTAGTGCCGAGCATAAATCATATAGTCCTATATTAAGATATAACTACATAAAATGAACCACTAACTGTCTTTCCCGGAGTTAACCTCGTGAGGACAAGGGGAGTGAATGGGTTGATGGAGGAGGTGAAGTGAAAGCCAGCCCAGCGTCAGGTGCCAACCCAGGGGATTTGCACGCAATGACTAAAATGAAAAGTCTGAAAGTAATAAGGTAAACATGTTATTTAGAGATCTAGAAGTAAATCCCAAAAGAATTAGCTAAAAGAGAGGACAGAGGTTGACCTGAAGAGGGAAAATGAGAGAAAAGGTATGTTTGTTTTTCTTTTTTCTTTTCTTCTTTAAGGTTTGGTGATAAATGTTATGCAATAACAGGACTCTTTAAGCTGTGTAGAAGTACATTTTGATAAAATGTGTGTTTATGGGTATGTACACAAGTAGGCATGTATGTGTATTTATAAATATGTGTATGTATAGGCAGTTTGATCTCTTTCAGTTTCTACTTACCAGCTTATATACAAAGATAAATCACAAAGTAGTTTTTCTATTTCTGCTTGGACTTTGGGTCTTGTGGTGAGACAAAGAGAAGAAACAAAAAAAATGTTTTCCTAAAACTCTTAACCCTCATAAGGGTGTTGGGTAAGAATTCTTACTTTAGAAGACTTTTCTTACTATATGTATTTTGGAAAACTTGGCTTACTGATGTATCCCACGCTACTAGCACAGTGTTTGCACGTAACAAGCACTCAATAAATGTTTGCTGAATAAGTAAATAAATGTATGAAGGTAAAATTAAATTAGTGGTATATAACAACATGTATAACAAAAGTGGAAATACTGATCAGTAGACTTTGTTAAAATTAATATACTTATTATTAAAGGTTTAAAGTTAGCATCTATAATAATTGAAATGGAATGTAAAACTTCCAAATTATTATGAGGAAAAAAATTGAATTAAAAAAAATGACCAATCTAAAAAAATGAGAAAAAAGAATAGAAAACATAGGGCAAATAGAAAACATGTAATAATATGTTAGAAATAAATCCACGTGGATAAGTAATCACAGTAAATGTAAGTGGACTGAAAATTTACCAATTAAAGGACAGAGATTATTAAAATGGATTTTAGAAAATTCAGCTTTATACCTTTACCAAAGACATATCTTAAAGTAAGGGTACAGAAATGTCAAAAGTGAAAGGATGAAGAGAGATATTTTAGGAAAATACTAGTAGAAAGAAAGCTCATGTAGCTACAATAATATCAAGCAAAATACACTTTAACATAAAAAAATTAGTGAAGATTAAGAGTATCATTAAATATTTTTTGAGTATCATTAAATATTGATAAGTTTTTCATTCACCATAAAAAATAACAATTCTATCCTTTTCCATATGTACTAAAATAATTTCAGTATATAAAGCAAAAATTGATAGAACTACAAAAAGAAAATAGCAAAATGAACTCACCCAGTGGTAAACTTTAATGCAATTCCCTCCAAAAATGATAGATCAAGCAGGCAAAAAATTAGCTAGAAATAGATTTGAGTAACGTAATTAACACATTTATTCCAGAGGCTATATATAGAACGCTGAACCCAGCAACTGGCAAATACACACTGTGTTCAAGCACACATGGAACACTTGTGAAAGTTAAATTTGTATTATTAAGTCAATTAAGCACGTCTCTGTAAGTGGGAAAGCTACCATATCACAGACACTATCTTTTCTGACTAAAATGGAATTACACATTTCTTTTTTTTTTTTTAAGATTTTATTTATTTATTTGACAGAGAGAAATCACAAGTAGATGAAGAGGCAGGCAGAGAGAGAGGGAAGCAGGCTCCCTGCTGAGCAGAGAGCCCGATGCGGGACTCGATCCCAGGACCCTGAGATCATGACCTGAGCCGAAGGCAGCGGCTTAACCCACTGAGCCACCCAGGTGCCCCTGAATTACACATTTCTTTAAAATAACATTTAAAAAAACAAGGATGTTTGAAGATTTTAAACATATTTCTGAAATATCTATGGGTCAAATAACAAATGAAGTTAGGAGCATGTGGGTATCTCATGTGGTAGAGCATCCAGCTCTTGGTTTAGGCTCAGGTCAAGATCTTAGGGCCATGAGATTGAGCCCTACCTCGTGGGGAATCTGCTTGGGATTCTCTCTCCCCTCTCCCTCTGCCCTTCCTCCCACTCACATGAGTGTGCACTCTCTCACTCTTAAATAAATAAATCTTTAAAAAACACACAAATGAAGACAGCAATTGGAAAATACATTAATTTCAAGTATAATTAAATAGTACATACCCGATATGTGTAATGAACAAAGGCGACGTTAGAGGAAATTTTTAAACTTTTATATTAGAAAATAAGAAAGAATAGAAATTAGAGAGCCAAATTTCTTAAGAAGTTAAAAAGACAATAGATGTACACAAAGAATGAAGCCAAAAGTTGATCTTTTTAGAAATCTTAAAACTTTTTTTAACTCGTTTTCTTAAAGAGAAAAAATAATTCATAGTAAGATTTACAAATCAGTTACAACTATAAATATAGGCTTAAATTTTAAAATACTAAGAAAATAGGGACTCCTGAGTGGCTCAGTTAATTAAGCATCTGATTCCTGATTTTGGCTCAGATCAAGATCTCTGGGTCCTCATCTCAGCCCCCTGTTAGGCTCCCTGCTCCCTGCTCAGCAGGGAGCCTGCTTCTTCCTCTCTCTCTACCGCTTCTACTCATGCTGTCTCTTACTCTCTCTCTCTCAAATAAATAAACAAACTCTTTTTTAAAAAATCTGGACCACAGCAAAGATGTCTTGTATCACTGCTTCCACTGAATATCGTGCTTCATGTTCTGGCCTGTGCAGCAAGTCAAAGAAATAAATGTTAAAAGAAATGTAAAGAAAGAGATAAAACTGTTATGTGCACAAACTTACCCAGAGAGGTTTTCTGGCTAAGCTGATTCTAAAATGTATATGGAAGAATGGATGTTCAAGAATGGGCAAGCTGTTTTTGAAGAAAAGGAATGAGGTGGACTGAATTGGAGCTGCCATCTCTACATCCAGACTTATTTTGAACTACGATAAATAAGACAGTGGGATATTGGCACAAGGATAGAAATATGTAACTGGAATAGGCCAGAGAGCCCAGAAATATGGAAAATGTGTCTAAGATTAAAGTGGCATTTAAGATTGATAAGGAAAAGACAGACTAATAATTAATTAGTTCTGGGTTCATTAACTTCTTTCAAAATAACAAAATTCCATCCCTGTATCATTCAATATCCATATCAATTCCAAATAGATTGAAGAAAAGCGAAAGTTAAGATTTGGGGGCAAAATTATAGGAAGATTTCTTTAAGACTATGATACAGACAACTTATACAAGATATAAAAGGCACAATTCATAAAGAAAAAGATGGATAAATTAAAGTATGTTATAATCTTGCAAAGATACTGAGGGATAAAACAAATTTAAAGAAAGCATACGGTACGATGTCGTTTATTTAAGTCACAAATGCATAATACAATAAATATCACTCAGAGATAAATACAAATGTATTTGTATACAATATAAGTATAAAGAAATACTCAGAAATAAATAAACAGCAAACTTGGATGGTGATTTCCTGTGGACAGAGTGGGGAGAAGTGGAGTTTATGATCAGAAAAGGAGCATGTAGTGATCTTTTATTGTACTGATAACACTCTATTTCTTAAAGAGAGTAAAAGGCTCACAAGTTCCTTACATCACTCTTTATAGCCTTTTTATGCCTGAAATATTCCAAAATCTATTTTTAAAGCAGCAAAAAGTCTTTTGAGGAGGCTGTCCAAGAAGTGGGGCTATTTTAATGAAATATTAATATGGAAGTTTCTAGAGACATCTAAAGATTCATAAAATACAGTGTATTCATGGGTTATTCTTGACTCTCCGTCTTCCTTCCTCCCACGGAAGACACTGTATTTCCTCTAGACCGGCCGGATCCATCATCTTCACGGCACCCAGATTCTCCTTTCTCCTCTCCGGGTTCACTGTGTCCTCAGCTTAGGAACATTCTCAAGCCTCTACTGTCCTCGATAAATGAGTAAGGACCCCCTGTCCCTGCAAACGTCTTGCCTTCCTCTCGCCGGAGCTCTTGGAGGCGCCGCTTACTCTGGCTACCCCGGCCCGTGGCTTCTCCTTCTGTAAACCGCTCCTCTCTGGCTCCTGGGCATGGGCTGGAAGCGCTCACCCTTGGTGACCACAGCCACGGGAAAGTCAAATTCCAAGTAACGGTTCGGTTTAATGGACGCCGCTGTCCCTGACGTCGCGGATCTCCTCCTGCTCCCCGAAGCAAGCTCCGTTCTCCTCACCCCTCTTACTCCTCTTCTGTTTGCTTCATAATCTCTGAGTTCATCACTTTTGTGATAAATCAGGTGACCAAATGCGCATGGGTGCGTTTCTGAATTCTCTCTTCTGTTCTGTTCCTACCCTTGTTCCAGAAACACACAGTCTTCTTAAGATTTGAGACCGAGAGAGTGCGCATGAGCGAGAGGGGGGAGGGGCCGAGGGAGGGGGGGTGGGGGGGGAGGGAAGAGTAGGTGGTTCAGCCGACTGAGCCACCCAGATGCCACCAGAGCCACATGATTTAAATTAATTACTACATCTTCATAATTCACTGTAATATAGGAAATATAAGATCTCCAGCTTTGTTTCACATCAAGATTGTCTTGGTTATCATAGGCTCTTTGAAATCATTTTTTCCCCTATATCTGTCCCCAAAATTTTTTGGAAATTTTTGAAATTCTAGAGTCTAAGAATATCAAATTTAGCTATTCTCACTCATGTCAAGGATTAATTTAAGGGACACTTTCTTCAGAAAACTGCCTATCTTCCCGCCACACGTGGCTTAAGGTCCCATCCCATATGTACTCATGATTTCCAAGGCTTGTTTTTTCCTAGATATATATTTGGGAATCATAATGATTATGTATGTGTTTATTATAATTTTTATTCACTCTCTCCTGTATCCCCTATGCGTTAGATATTGTTATCCCATTTAATAGATCAGAAAACTGACATAGAGAAGAGTAAACCTACTTGCCTTTCACAGAACAGGTAAATTTAAAAGTTGGCATTCAAATTAAGGTCGGTCTGATTCCAAAGTCCAGTTTTGTTTTGTTTTTGCTTTTGCTATTTACTCCTCCTCTTCCAATGACACAATATAATAATCACAGAATTTGAACTTAAGTTGTTAGAGGTGTTTTTTTTTTTTTACTTTTTTCACTTTTTTTTAATTTATTTTTTATTTTCAGCATAACAGTGTTCATTATTTTTGCAACACACCCAGTGCTCCATGCAGTCCGTGCCCTCTATAATACCCACCACCTTGTGCCCCAACCTCCCACTCCCCGCCCCTTCAAAACCCTCAGATTGTTTTTCAGAGTCCATAGTCTCTCATGGTTCACCTCCCCTTCCAATTTCCCCCAACTCCCTTCTCCTCTCTATCTCCCCAAGTCCTCCATGCTATTTGTTATGCTCCACAAATAAGTGAAACCATATGATAATTGACTCTCTCTGCTTGACTTATTTCACTCAGCATAATCTCTTCCAGTCCTGTCCATGTTGCTACAAAAGTTGGGTATTCGTCCTTTCTGATGCAGGCATAATACTCCATAGTGTATATGGACCACATCTTCCTTATCCATTCGTCCATTGAAGGGCATCTTGGTTCTTTCCACAGTTTGGCGATCGTGGCCATTGCTGCTATAAACATTGGGGTACAGATGGCCCTTCTTTTCACGACATCTGTATCTTTGGGGTAAATACCCAGGAGTGCAATGGCAGGGTCATAGGGAAGTTCTATTTTTAATTTCTTGAGGAATCTCCACACTGTTCTCCAAAGAGGCTGCACCAAAAATGAGTAGGAGGAGGAATGCCCAACAGAAGTTGTTAGAGGTTTGATGTTTACTTGTAGGTTATTAAACTTTACAGCACATAATATTCAACATTCGTAAGTAAGGGCCCGCAACATTCTCTAATTCTAAATAAAAAATATTGCTTATGTTTGAATTACCTATTGCTGAGTAACAAATCACCCCAGAACATACTGCCATCAAACAACAAGCAAGTCATCACATTCGAGAAATCTGTGGGTTAGGGCATACTAGGAGGGGTTTCTTCTGTTCCACCGCTGTGGGGATTCCGCTGGGGAAACCGGGATGGCTGGAGGTTCCTTCATTCATACTCCTGGCGCCTGATCTGGACTCTGAAAGGCTGGGCTCAGCTGGGGCCTTCAGCCAGGGCATCTAGATGGGGCCTTTCCATGTAGCAAGTGACAGCGGGGTTCCAGGAGAGGGAGCATGTCTGGAAAGCAAGCCTTCCCAGAAAAAGGAGGACACTGCAGGACCCTTTCTGATCTAGCCTCTGAAGTGCCAGGGAGAGATGGCATCATCTTCTCTTAGTCAAAGCGATCACAAACCAGCTCAGATTTTTTTTAGAAGATTTTAGTTATTTATTTGAGAGGGAGAGAGAGCGAGCATGAGTGGGAGGGGCAGAGAGAGAGGAGAGAGAAAATCTTAAGCAGATTCCACACAGCTCAGAACTGAAGGCAAGGCTCCATCCCACAACCCTAAGATCAGGACCTGAGCCGAAACCAAGACTCAGATGCTTAACTAATCGGGCCACCCAGGTGCCCTAAGCCTGCTTAGATTTAAGGGACAGGAACATAGAGCCTGAGCCTGCTTCTCAGTTGTAGGAGTCTCAACAAATTTGGGACTATATCCTAAAATCACTAGTTTACAAAAACATCAAAACTTTAATCATATGTTGTTGTTGTTGTTGTTTTTTAAATTTCTGCTCCCTAGTTTCTCTCTATTTATGGCTCATATTGGGTCTGGGAGTAATATCTTGACAGTGCTCATGGGTCTGTAGTTTCTCACAATATCCATAGTTAGATATATTCTTCAGGAGGGATATGACATTTGAAGAGGTCCCCATGACTCTGCACCTCAAGAAGATGTGAGATGGTACCAGATACAAAGTCTATATCTCCCATTCCTCTCTTCTGGAGTTTTCCTATTGTCACGAACCTTGAAAAAACTGGCAACATATGGTACCCAAGAAATGTAACCAGGAGTGTTTCCCCGGCTTAAGAAACTTTCTTTTAAATTATGATAACAAGTAATATATGGGGATATACTTAAATGAAAATAAATATTTTAATATTTCATTTGAAAGGTAATACGGTATGTTTATGGAGTACTTAACTCACCACTCATCAGTATCACGCTCAGCACTTCTTTGATCTTTTGAGATTCTGTGCTTTTTCACCTCAAAGTGCGGTCCTCAGACCACAGCATCCCCATCACCTGGGAGCTTGTTAAAAGCACAGAATTCTGGGTCCCAGCCCAGACCTCTTGAATCAGAATCTGCATTTTGGTGATTTGTACATCCTTGAAAGCTTTAACATCCTGCTTCATGAAGTAAGCCCTACCACCATCTGCCCATAGAAACTTGCTGAAGGAGCACAATTTTGAGTTAGCCAAGCCAGAATCCAAAACCAGGTCTGACTAGCTCCAAGACCCCTACCTCTGACAACTACTCTCAAGAAGTCTTCCTAGTAAATTCCATCATTCCTGTTAGTGAGGGTTTTGCTCTATGGACAACTGCTGTGCATTTAAAGGGAGGTTATGGGGCGCCTGGATGGCTCAGTCATTAAGCGTCTGCCTTCAGCTCAGGTCATGATCCCAGGGTCCTGGGATTGAGCCCCACATCGGGCTCCCTGCTCAGCAGGAAGCCTGCTTCTCCCTCTCCCACTCCCCCAGCTTGTGCTCCTTCTCTTGCTGTCTCTCTCTCTGTCAAATATGTAAATGAAGTCTTATAAAAAGATAAAAATAAAAAATAAAATAAAGAAAGGTGTCAAAGCCTTCCAGGATTCTGAAAACGAGGCTCTAGAACAGGTTTCTTCAGCAGAGCAGCTTCCATCACCTTCAGAACTGTCTGGCTCGCTGTTTTCCCTGAATGATTGAGAGTACCTCGAAGGTGGGACCATTGCCCTGTTTGTTTTTACATCTCCAAAAATCAGCACAGAAGCTGGCACACAACATAGCATCCGCTCCTTATGTGCTCGTTAAGGAATCGACAGTAGACCTGTTTGTTCAAGGGATCTGTATAGACTGCGGACAGTTAATTGGAAGCTGATGTTATTTACAGTGAAAGAAGGCACAGGGGGTTTCTCTGGCACTTGTTATGAGCCCAGAAGTTCAGCTGCAGAAAACCAAGGAAAGAAGCTGCTCTTGGCTTGTCCGCCCGGCTTATCTCTCCATGCAGGCGGCCCCCAACCTCAGCCAAGCAATGCAACTTCCTGAGAAACGTGCTCCTTTCTTTACCAGCTCTGGAGCACAGCTCCTCTGGGGTTAGAATTAAACTCCACCCGATTTATGAAGGACAGGACCTGTGACCCGCTGGGACGCTGGATCCCCACATTTCTGGGGGGGTCCTGCCATTTCTTGTCTTTTCCTCTTCTTTTCTTTAATCGGCTCTATCTCATCTCTTCCTATGGAGAGATCGAAGGAGAGGAGAACATGGATACGCAGCCACGGTTTGTGGCTGGAGCAACCAGACGTCCTGGTTTGCCCAGGACAGACTGTTTATGCTTGCTGTCCTGGCGTAGTTATTAAAAACATCCTCTTTTGCTGTCAAAAATGTCTCTGTTCGGATGATAAATGAGGGTGGGGGACCAGGGTCCCTGGGACCCAGTGATGGTTCTGAAGTCAGCTCCGGAACCAGAACAGGGCCGGTCCATCACGCAGGCATCTACTTTCTGGAATGGTCCATCATCCGTGGTTGGCCATTTCTCCAAGTGTGGTCTTCAGCCCACCTGCCTTGGTCAGTTAAGGAGGTGCCCGGGCCGCACCTCATTCCTGCTCAGTCAGAAACAGGAGCTTCCTGTCCCCCAGGGCCTTGCTTCCCTCAAAGACCCCTGAGGACCTTCTCTTCCCCCAGCCCACATCCTTCTGACCCCGGGTCCCCAAATCCTCAGTTTTCAGTCTCAAGGCTTCCAGCTTCCCACCATCCTCCAGCAGGGGCCTGAATGCTGCCCTTGTCTACACACCACGGTGCTATAATTAGGGGGTCGCGTCAGATGCCCGGCGGCCCTTTGATCCCCCCCAGCGGAGGAGAGAATCGCCGGAAGGGACAGGCCAGCCTGAGGTTAGATAGTCCTGCACTCCTTCCTCTGGGCTCCGGGTGACTGCCGGCCATCAGGAAGGAGCTGAGCTATTCTTAGCCAAGGTGTGGGAGCCTGGCAGGAGCGGCAGGCGCTGCCCCAAGGGTCAGAGACAGGAACTGGCCACCCACTTTGGCTGTTCCCCCACCTCCTTTGGCTGCTCCTCACACGAGGAAATGACCACCACACTCCCTCAACCCAGCAGCGACTAGGGCTCAGGCTCGGGCCACCCCCGGTGTCCCCTCAGCAGCAAGCACGGCTCAGGCTCCCTCTTCTGGGTCAGGGTGTAGGCACAGTTAGCCACCAGCTCACTTCCTTCATGGAACCGTCTCATTCCACAGATGCCAAGGCCGAGCTCTTGAGCGGGGAGGTGATTTGTCCGGCCCCCCTGGACACTCGGGGTCTGACCCAGAACTCTAACCAGTGCCAGGCAGGGTCCTAGGTTATGGGAACTGCAGGGTTGGGCTAAGGTTTCCAAGTGCCAGTCAGAAGGCATGGGCCATCTGTGACAACATCCTCATAAGTCCTCGGGAAAATGATGAAAAAATAGGATAAGATCACTAATCGTACTTCTGTAGAAAGGGTTTCCTTTTGAGCTTATGCTCTTTTCAACTTGAAGTTGTTTAAAAAAATGACCTTATTTTTATGAAATGACAACACTAGCATATGATAATCTTATGTCAGCCCCTAATATGAAAACATCTTTTTCTGATGTGTGAGGTGAAAACATATCTGCAAACCGATAAAGCAGAGAATATTGATAAAAAAAATAAAGCCACAGTTCATCCATTTATTCAGGAAATATTCAGGGGGGTCTCCTTACTGGCCTGCATGGCTCCAGGACACAAAATACACACGGGTCCGCCCTCATGCTGCTTACAGTCAAATGGGGATGACAACTGACCAACAAATAAGTGTATGACGGTCAAATGTCACAGGTGCTGTGAATGAGGTTTTTAAAGGACGGAGCTATCAGAGAGAAGCTTCATTTCAATCAGGCGGTCAGGGAAGACCCCACGATGAGGAGCCAGCTGACAGAAAGCAAGCACCGAAGAAAAGCAGTCAGTTAAAGGGACGGCTCAGGTGGAGATCTGGAGTTGGAAGAGACCTTGGCAGGATTTAGGAGGCTGACACAGCTGGTGAGGGGGAGAGTGGACGAAAAGGCCAGCCTCAGAGTGGAGGCTGACAGGCAAGGTGAAGCCCAGCCCCTTCAGATCTGATTGGCCACGGCGAGCAGTTTGGACTTTATTTTAGAGCAAAGGGAAGTCATTGAAAGGTTTTCAGCAGGGGAATGAAATGTCCTAGTTTTAATTTTAAAATTTTATTTCTGCCTGCTGTGTGAAGAATGAACAGGGAAAAGCTCAAGAATGGTCAGAGGGACACCAGATTAGAGGCCAACGGAATTTCAAGTGAGAAATGCAGGAGATACAGAGAAGTGATACTCCTTCCTCAAGATTATGTTCTGTTTGTAAGCAAACACACACACACACACACACACACACAATGCACACACACAATGAGTCAGATTATTAGGCAAATTCAATAAACTCAAATGTTTGGACACAGATCTTTGGAGACAAGAGCTGAGAACACTCCAGGACCTTCCCACTCCCTCTTCAGTTCTCATCCTCTGGCTTGACTATGGGGTCTTCGGATGGTCACCGTGCTTGTTCCCCTAGGTCAATACATCCTCGGAGACACTGTCTCTGCTGTCCCCAGCCAGTCCTCCCAAAGTTCCTCAGTTTGGATGTGACCATCTCTGGAGAAAACACACATCTGGAAAGCAGCTGCCTGGCCACTCTCACAAAATGCTTGTCGAATCCAGTTGAAGCTGGAGTGGAGGGAAGGCGTGGAGAACTAAGGGAAAACATGAAGCCCGTCCAAGATGGGATCTGGGTAGAGTGTCAGGGGCACCACCCCAACTTTGGAGACATGCCTCTAGGGTAGCCCTTGGGATTTCAACTGGCCTTTGTGCCTTCCTCTGATCCCTGCAAAACCAGATGTGTCCCACAGCTGTGTACCATCTGCTACCCTCCATCCCAGAGGAAGCTAGAGTTTGGGGGTTAAGGAAGTGAGGCAAAGACAGTGACTCTTCTTTGGCTCTGGAGGGTGGATTAGAGGATTGAGTCTAGACTTCCCACGAAGTAGGCAAATGGGCTGGAATCCATCTGCACAGTGGCTCCCCCAAAATTCTCCCCTGGCATGGAAAAAAATGTTAAAGGAAACTCAATGTCCTGGGGCTTCCAAACTCCTTTCCTACTGAATGGTTCATAGACTCTGGCTTAGAGATTTCATCTTTCCCATTCACTCTACTTCCTGCCCCTCTTCCTTCCTCCACACCCCAAGCACTTGCACCCCGAGTTTCCAAACCTGGATCATTACAAGTCTAGCAGCATCTAGTTGGGTTGACGTGCAATCTTCCCCAAAGGAAGAGAACTGAACTCCCATCCAGTAGATGATGTTATCAACCCCTTCCCTGATCTCAGAAGTTTGGTGCAACCCAGACATATGGATCTTTTTAGAGACTCATGCAATTTGGCAGCCCTGTTTCACACCCTCCAAGCCCTGCTGCTCTGACAGTGCTCTGCTGGGAATGCACCAGGAGAGGGAATGAGCAGATCTGTGCAGATCTATTATTCTTGTTCTTCCCAGTCATTTCTCCTGCCAACTCTCCACTCAATCTGGAAAACAAAAATTGTTTCTTTCCTGGTTCAATCTTTGGTTGAAAACAGAGAGAGAGAGAGTGAGAGAGACAGAGAGAGAGAGAGACAGACAGACAGACAGACATATGAGAGAAAGAACACAGAACTACACTGGTCAATTTTCCAAGACAAAGGCTCAGAGCTCCCCACTAGCTGTATTCTCTGCCTTGCTCCTCTTCCTCTTCTCTATCTCTAGTCACTCCAGGGAGAGCTATTCACATGCCACACGTGTGTGTGATTGGTGCTGCTCAATTGTGCAGTGCACAGCCTGAGTACTGTCTACTTCATCCCTGCCTCCTCCATCAGGTAATCCATCCTGAGCCTCTGGTGAGTAAATTCAGCCTCACTTTATATGTTCTAAAATGATGAAAAATGTTTCTATGGAGACAAAAAGAGGTCTCTGAACCTTTGCAGATCCACATTTGCCCCCTTCCCCCAGCCAGACACATAGAAGACTGGCCTGTCTTGGAGGAAAGAGAATTATCTTGCTGCCCCTAGAAGAAAGAACAACTCCTCTGCTTGGAAAGCAGCAGCCAGAACTGCCAAGGGAAGTATTCTGACACTCAGAGGTCTTCTCCCAGCATGAGACCTCTGGTGACCTCCCCCACCCCCAACTGGGGAATCTGTAAATTTTGAACCCTAAAGGGTGAGGCCATCTTGGATGAAGGCATTCACAGGAATCACAAATTCACAGGAATCAGGCCGTTCTTGGGCCATTTTCCCCACCCTCTGCCTCTAAGGTGGTCTCTTCTGGGCCCACAGAACCAACGCAGATGATAAGCAGGAGAAATGAGAATTGAGGAAAGCTTTGCCTTTTTCTTCCAGAACCAGGCCTGGACCAACCACCTTATTTTATTTTTGATGGTTTCAAGACAGAAAAGACCTCTACACAAAGCATACGAATCAATAGCTTGGGACAGATGTTTCCTTTCCAGCCACATTTTCCTGCCCCGAGTTAAAAATAGCCACCCTCTTTGCTTTGGCTTCCATAAGATGTATGTTATTAACACTCTCCAGTTGGGTTTGCAGAGACGAAGACTGATGGGTCCCCGAATTTTAAAGCCTATTGGCCTATGAACTAGATGCAATATTGAGTGCAAGAAGATCCAGCTCCTTGAAGGGGGTTCTAGGACCCCTTCATGAGGGAAATCCTTTCCCTACACCAACCTTCAGGTAGTACCAGACAGAATTTCCAAGTGAGGAAGGCAGTTTGCTAAATGGCGCCTCTTGTTTATCCATAAATCCTTCATCTTGGAATTTTCTTGAATCAATTACATGCTGACCCCCCAGGGCAGCCTGGACCCGCTTTGATACCCTGGCTTTAATGGAAACATACACGCTATCCACTAGCATTCATGAGCAATGACAAGATACACCTGCACAACCGGGAAGATTTACTGAAGGCCTAGAACAGACACAAGGGAAAGCAGCAGAGACAACACCAGAAGTACAGCCGCATTCCCAGTCACAAACGGTGGAGGTCTGACCCATTCTCGGAGCGCTGCTTCTCGGGACTTAAAAGATGTTTATCCAAGTTGGTTTCATCACAGACATATTCACCCTTTAGCCAAGCTGTGTTCAGAATCTCGAGGCCGCTCCCAGAGGGACTGCCCAGGTCCTGACAAAGCTAAAGAAAAGAACTATAATCATGAATAATCGCCACACTTCTCACCTTCTCAGAATGAAAATAGCTTTGCTTATTATTTTTGTTTGAAAATTAATGCACAGCTCTTGCAAATACCAAATGCACCGGCTGCCTACAGGAGTGGAGAAGAAAGTGAAATTTACCCATAACTTCACCATCACACACAACCCTTGTGTATGTATGTACTGGATACATGTTATCACTTCACACAACAAAACAGCATCACACTGTGACATGCTTTCTTCTCATATACATATTGCCAGCTCTTACCAGGTGCAGCAATGTCCAGAGAAGCTGTGGGTTGTGAGAAAGTCTAGCCAGAATGCCACAGCCTTTCTCTTGGACTCAGAAACTTGTCCCTTAGCAGCCAAACTGAAATGGTGGCCTGAGGCCAGTGCTTGGAGGGGAGGGGGAAATGAGACATTACATTTTATGCCTCTTTTCTAATCATCATTACATTTTTGCCTTTAATGATATCCCAAGGGGTCTGTGAAAGATGCCAACAGATTTTCTTGGGCGCCTACATTGGGTGGTCAATCCAAGCTCACTCCCTTCTAAGGAACAGCCTCACCCACTCAAATGCAATGAGGGGTGTGATCCCAACATGTAATTCCTGCATACATACATAAACAACCACGAGTCATTTAAAAACTCGTATAACTTAAAAATTTGTAACAAGTTAAGACACAAATTACTCACGAACAAGTAATGATCTGGATTAAAAAGGAAACATACTCCAGATAAAGAACAGATTAATGAGACAGAAGGAATTTTATCAATAACAATTTGAAAAGTTTGATAAATACATAATTGCCTAGGAAAATAATAACATTTGCTCAAGAAAATTTTTTTTAAACTGAGAACTCATAACAATGAATGGAATCAGTGTTTTAAAATGGTCTCACACTAAATACTGGGCCCAAATGGTTTCATAGGCAAGTTCTAACAGATCTTTAAGGAAGTAATCATCCCAATCTTATAAAAACTCTTCCTGAGGATAGAAAAAGAAAAAGAAAAGAAATACTCTCCAACTCAGTTTATAAGAATTTTATAACCCAATACCAATATCAAACAATGACATAGTGATGGAGGAAAAAATACAGGCTCATTTCATTTATGAACACAGAAGCAAAAATCATAAGTAGAACATTGGACTTGCAAATTAAATTCTACAGTTTATAAAAATGATAATAAACCATGACAAAGTTGGGCTTAATGCAAAGTTGGTTTAATGTTAGAAAAATCTATAAATGTAATTTACTGTACTACCATATTAAAGAAGAAAATGTGTATCATTCTGATAGATCTAGGTAAGACATTTTTAAAAATCATAGTAAGTTCATTATTAAAGAAAGAAATCTTTCAGCAAATGAGGAATAGAAGGGAACGTGTTTAGCATGATACAAAGCACATATAAAAAATTAAGCAAATGTTGGGGAAACACTAGAATATTAGCCTTTAAAATTGAGAATGAGGCAGAGATGTTTGGGATCACCACATCTTTAATTCTCGCAGCGGACATTCTTGCCAGGACATTACCTTAAAAAAATAATAATGATCATTCAGAGGGAGAAGGACTAGAAATAAGAAATAAAATTGTCACTATATGCAGCTGATATGGTCATTTACATAGAAAATCCAAGGAATCTACAAACACTTAGGAATAATAGGAGAATTTCACAAGGGAGCTCAATAGAAGATTACTATAAAACAATGTATTGTTGTTTCATACCCCAGCAACAAAAATAATTAAAAAGAAGATATGATTTACAATAGCATTAGAGGACATCCATCATCTAGAAATAAATCTAACAGAAGATGAATTACAACCACTGCAGGGAAAATCAGAAACTTTCAGGAAGACCCAAACAACGGAGGGCTATGCCAAGTTCACCGAAGGAAAGATTTGGTTCTCTCCAAATTAATTTACAGAGAAGTTCTGATCGAAATCCAAAAGGCTGTTTTGGGGGAAGAACCTGATAAGCAGATTCTAATACATATAAAAGAGTAAAGAGCAGAGAAAAGCAGGCTACTTTTCTGAAGAAAATTAGGGTCTTCCCTTGCCCTACCCATATCGGGACTTAGAAGGTGCAGTAGATGAGACAGCAGCAAAGGCCCTGGGGTACACAGGGTGACCAGCAGACAGAGTCCAGGAACAGGCCCACATTTATACAAAATGCTGGCATATGACAGGATGGCATTTCAGATCAGAGGGAAAGGGGAAGCTACACAGTAAACAGAATGGGAAAGTGGTTATCTGTGTGAAAAATATATGACATTGGATCAGTGCCAGTTACTCACCCTGGTCTCTAAGTTCCAACCCCACACTTCCAGACTCTTCTCTATAATGCTGGGGAGAGAGTGTGTTTGCTCCGTTATGGGAAAATATTCAATTCTTCTACAGAGGCCAAGAAAAGCAAACAGAATGGGCAAAATTCATCAGCTGTGTTCACTATAGATAATACATAAACAAGTCTTGCGAGACATTGGCAGAATCCAGATAAGCTAAAAGTAGGTAGCCAGTTTTTAATCTGCAAAGACATGTAAAAATAAAATAAATGGAATATATTGTAAAAACAATGGAATGAGCAAGAGTATTACTTACGGGTGGAAAGGGATAGAAAGATTAAGTCGCCATAGGGTAGAGAGCATGTCACCTCAGGGCTGACAACCAGGTCATTATCTCCCTAAATTGCCTGCCTGTTGGTGACACCATTCTGGTCCCTGTATGCTCTGCCCCTGAAATGCTAACAAAGGGGACAGCTGCACAGAACACTGACGAACTCTGTGAGGAGTAGGCCTGGGACCAGGCCTACTGCCCTTGCATCACCCAACAGAGCAAGTGGTGATGGCCACGTTGGCGCCAACCATGTTCTGTCTATTGCTCGCGTACCTAACTTCAGTTCTGGTCCTCACAACCATAGCATCGGAGCAGAACGGAAGACTGGGGTTCTTTCACCTGGCTTGCTCCCTATCCCACGCAGACTAACCTACCCCAACTCTTTCCTCTTCTTTCTGGCTGTATGTTTTCAACGGATTCAATAACCTTTGTGACCTGATCATCATAATTCGGCCTGAGACTTCTGGCTCTGTGGTCCCTAGAGCTGGTCTATGGCATAGCCAGAGGCTCCCGCTTCATGGAACTAATGTTCCACTAGACACTGGGGCCCAGAATTCACACGCCATATTTCCCAGACCCCCTTTCCTGTGGGTTTCCAGTTAGGTTCTGCCAAGAGGAGGCACTGGAGAGAGACTGGCAGGCGGGAAGAGGAAGGAACGGGCTCGCTTACGACTTTAAGTCCTCGGGGTCTCCCTGTGGCATCTGAACACCTCTGCCACCAAGGCTGCCTTCCTTGCTCACCTGGCATCTAAACCCTGAGAGTTTTTAAAGAGCCCAAACAAGTTTGCCACACGGGAAAAGGTGTTAATTCTATAATATGAAATCGGAAAATCAAAATGATTTTGTATTTATTATCCATAAAAGGTAAACTTAGCCAACTTATAAGCCACAATTCAACTCTAACAGTTTTATGTAAATGTACTAAAGTTTGAATCCTAAGAACCAAATGAAGTATACACTTTAAAACTCAAAAAAAATTTTAAATCATTTCCTTTTTTTTTTTACATCAGAGAAGTTATATTTAACATGGAGTGCAAGTCTATTTTAAATGGCTTGATACGATGTGTGCGTGTTGAGGCTGAGATGGAGCAATGCGCCACAGTAAGAATGGTCATGACCTAGAGGTCTGTACAGGGCCTGACAGAGCCTGTCACTCTGGATCTTTCTGTGGCACCCTCCACTATGAGCAGTGAAGTCACCATCCTCTTCTAGCACCAGATTAAGTGGTGAAGTAGGGGCAGAGACACCAACGGGCAGCCAAGAAAGTCTAGAGCTTTGAGGAGACTTGAGAACTTACCTCTCTCTGACCGTGAGGAAACAGGGGAAAACAGGAAACCGGAAACAGACTGTGAGGCAGGGGCCCCAGGATGGACTCCTCTCCAGTGGTCTAAACGAACCAGAGTGTGTGAGTGGTGGGGCCAAGCTTGTGTGTGCTTGAAGTGGTGTGTCTCAGTGACTCCGGAAAATAGGAAGGCTAACCACTAGTGGTTACCCCAGTGGCACAGGTGTGGTGCAGACCAGAGAAGAACAGCTCTGGTTTCTCAGAGGCAGGGATATGCTGGTTTCCCATCCCTTTACTCCTATTTTTCCTCCCGGAAGTCTGCCCTCCACTTTGCACCCAACGTGTCTTCTTTCTAAACTAGGGCTTCTTGAACTTAGTGTGCATAAGAATCCCGGGTACTGCCTATGAAATTGCACATTCCGGACCCTAACCTTGATTCTGTGTAGACCACGCTTTGAGAAGGTCTGCACCAAAGCTAGTTGAGAAATTCAGGTGCTAGAAGTAAGTTCTTTTCTGTCTCCTGTGGGCCAGCTAGGGCAGACAAACGACATTTGAAATAACCAGAAGAAAAGGCAAAGAGTAAGAAGAGCCATCTAAGCCAAATTGGTTTTCCTATCTAACAAGGATTAGAACCCACATTTTGTTCAGGACCTCTCATTGGGTGTGAAGCAGCCCCAGCCCCTGGAGCTGAAAAGTTGTGGGGGGAGGCGGCTAAGAAGGGGAGTGGGAGAGGAGCTCTCCTCTTTTCTTTATGATGGGGAGTCCCAAGGACAAATGCCTGATTTTAAAATGTATTTTTTAGCCTTTTCTGTCTCTAGCTGCAGGCCTTTGAGATCACAACGGTGATCAGATCTGAATCACCATTTACACTTTGAAACAGATTCATTCCATACCATTGTGTTCTATCAAATTTGCATCTTAAGCCTTTGGTTTTACTGCATGATGAAAGGCATTGTTTCCTACTTAAAGGAAAATTAGCCAACAGGATCAGAATAGAGAGCTTTGGATTTTGTTTTTAGGCCTGGACTGACTTCTGTACAAACCAAATAATAGTAGATCAGAGAAGGACTGTAAAGATTAGTCTACTTTCATGATGCTAGGGAGTCTGCGGGCCAGTAAATCAAGAGAAATCAGAGGGAGCTGGTCTGACCTTCCTTCCCCCCTGCTCTGGCTGTGTGGCGCCCACATCATGGAAGACGGTGGACTGGGTATTCCTAACCCTGTGATTCCATTCGGGACCTCAGAGCACATTCCGAGACTGTGGTTTATCTTATCCCCTCCCTGGTGCCATCATCTGTTCCTGCCTCGCCCTCTGTCCTCCAGCCTCTACCTCCCCCATCCAAACCAATCTGCGACTAGGCTGACTGCCCAGCTCAGTTTACCAACCTCTAGAACAACTAGTGAGGAATAAGGAGCTCCAGAATCAGTCAGGTAGTAGAGGGTGGGGTCAGGGAAGTCCTTTTCCTGAAGAAAGAGCAAGATAAAGCCTGCAGAGCCACAGACCCAGAGCTGGAGAGGGGGTACCCAACAAAGAGCCTCCTAGGGGTGGGGAGAGTCCTTCGTCTTTATGATGATGGTGACCGGCTCAAACTATGTGGGAAATTAGGGACGGTCACAGGAAAAGCCCTCCAAATTAACACAAATAGACAAATCCTGCAGGGGGAAAAGAAAGTGAGAAGAAAATCGACAAGGATGCTTTGGGCGGGTGAAACGAATGACTGCTACATTTATGTGTCCTGCTCTGTCTTTATGCTTCCTTACCATGCGGCACAGTCTCTGGTGTGACAGTCACGAAATGCAGCAGGCATGTGCCGAACTTTACCTAATATTCAGTATACTCACACTTGTAAACTCAGCTCCTCACAGCCAAGTCCTTCAGCGACACTGTTCTCGGCTTAAAGTTGAATATAAAGGAAAACAAAAAGGAAAGAACACACACGGAACTCCGAGGAAACCTGCCCCAGGCACCGGCCAGGCTGACACAAAGGGGTTAAAAGTTAAGTGGAAGTCGAGCTTGAAGGAGTAAGACAGGCCTCTATATAAAGTTGAACGAGTCGTCTGGGGCCCACACAAACCTCCACCTTTTTTGGCCTCCACGGCGGCAACCCCGGCCCCTGCTAACGTCCTCCGCCTGTGGGACTGAGCGGGGAAGCTCAAGATAGTGGCGGCCAAGGAGAGGGGCCGGCCTTGCCAGGAATAAAGAGGGAGGGGAGGGGAAAAAGCCAGCTCGCCCACCCCGCTCCCGGGCGGAGGGCGGGGGCAGCGCGTCCCGCGGGCCGAGCGCGTCTCGGGCTGAGCGCATCTCTCCGGAGCGGCGCGGGAAGGATGCTGGCTGGCAGGGGCGCGCGCGCGGGGCGCGGGATGCCGCGGGGCTGGACCGCGCTCTGCCTGCTCAGTCTGCTGCTGCGTGAGTACCGGCTGCGCGCCCGGGCGGCCGGGTGGGTCCTCCCTCTCCCGTGGCCTAGCGCGCAGAGCCCCCGGGGCGCGGGGGGAAAGGGACCCCGACCCCCACCCACGCCCCACGCCCACGGCGGCTCCAGGCTCCGGCTCAACCGGGGCCCTTTGAACCGCGCCCCGCTGGGAGCGGCGCGTCACCTGGGAAGCGGCGGGGTGGACGGGCAGGGCGGGGGACCCCCGCCGCCAGGGTCAGCTCCCCAAGGTGCGCGCCCTAGGCTTCCCGGAGTCGGAGCCCTGAGACTCCTTGGAGTTGTTTCTAAAGTAAAGCGCTTCGAAGATTGCCAGAGTCTGTTCGCGTGGCTAGAGGTGCAGAGCGCAAAGTTGGAGCCAGAGCCAGGAGAGGGGAGGAGAGAAGAGGGAAAGTTTTGCGTCTGGGAGTTGATTCCGAAAGCCCAGGCCTGAGCGGCTGCTGGGAAAAAAGCGCAGGCGCCCGCTAGACCACCGGGATAGGGATAGGGCAAGTCTGAATTGGACCTTTAAGGAACGGGATCGAGGCCAGCCTGGGAAGAGGCCCGGGCTCCGAAGCCCTGGAGGCCCAGGAGTCCCGCTGAGTTAGATGACCAGGGGAGTATGGAATGAAGAACAGACCTTGAAACGATCCTTGCCTTTAAGATGGGAAAGCTGAATTACAACTGCCTCTTCCCACACCCACTTCCACTCCCAATACGCTGGAGAGAAGCTGACGGCAGATGGAGTCTGTTCTGAGCACTGCCTCCGTCTCCCCGGGCACCCCCAACCCTGGAACCAACTGAAACTTGTTACATTTGGGGGCTTTTTTCCCCCTCCCTCAACACCCCCCCCCAAGTTCTAAAACTAGTGAAGAGGTTAGCATCCTAGTGGATGTCCTTCCACTCACCCACACTTGCCGCTACTCCTTAAGCTCTTGCTCTCACTTTGGTGAAGAGGTAATAGACGCTCAATAAATATTTATTCTTAATTGCTTTCATTTGGGGATAACGTTCTCTATCTCATCTCCTTGTGTTTAGAAGCTTTTCAACTTGGTTGGTTGTTCTCCCTTTTGTTCAAGATTCTGCTTCCAGCCCACTAGGGCTCCTAACTCCCTACTCTTCCTCCGAAAGACCACCCACCAGGGCCCCACAGAGTGACCTGGGCCTGCCAGCTAGGCCCCTTTGCTCTCATTGTCCTCTGCTGTCCCCCTCTGCGCCCACGCAGTTGGAGAGAGACTCTGGGCTTGAGAAAGCTCTAAGTTAGGCTCTGGGTTGACCAGTTGGCAGCTGTGGACCTGTTGGGCAGGCAGAAAAGCTGTCACGGAGCTGATGAAGTCCTAGACCGGGGAACTCCCCTGGGTGCTAGAAGGTGCCCTCCCAGCAGGGGGGAGTTGATGAACAGCTGATCAAATGTTCTTCTCTCCTTTGGCTACACAGCTTGTGATGACCTGGTCCCGGGCCGAGTGAGGCCCACCCTTTTTTTATTTCCTCAGCTGGCCAATTTCAGTCTTGCCTTGGCCTGTAGCAGGAGGTGGGGAGAGAGACTGAACTCTGGCAAAATCTGGGCCAGATATGTTGAGAATTCCCCTGTCTCAGCTTTGGGGGTGACAGCTGGGGCATAGATCCCTATTTGCGATCTTGCCAGATGTCTTGGGTCAGTCTGGAGCTTTACGTCTTCCCTGAGAACTTTCTAGGGTTTGTTTATTTATTTATTTTTTTTAATGCCAGGAGTCATTTTCTGTCCTGGTATACATTGTGGGACAAATGAGTGAGTGACCATTTGCTAACAGAGGAATATTGCAGGAATTTCGTGTTGTTACTGCAAATTTTCGGGCACTGAGGGGTTGATGGGTTTTGTGTCATGTACACTGACAGAGAGCTTTGTTCCTGGAGGTCTTTCTGTCCCCATGAGAAGTTGGCATAAGGATGGGCACAACAGCCAACCAAAAGTAGACTCCTCGTGCTGAGGATGGGCTGCCTGGGCGGTGACCAGAGTCAGAGTGGGAGCTCAGAGGCCACCAGGTAGCACTGCCATGCCACCAGCTGGGAGGAGAAGCTTTTCAGGGGATTAGGAAACCCTGCTTGTCAGGCTCAGAGTATCTGTTTCCTCCAAGACCTCCAGGGCCTATCTTTCCTCTGCCATAAGGACACCCCCCCCTCACTGTCCCGCCCCTTCACATTCCTCTTCTTCCTTTGGGTCCTTCGTGCGTGCTGACCCCACACCCATATCCTGTCTGGGGCTACATGTAAGAGGGGAAAAAAGAAAAGGGAAAAGAATTTTATCAGATATTTTCCAGAAGAGAGAGGACTCCACCCTTTGAATCTCTGCCACATGGCGACTGAGGAGGAGCAGCCTTGGGGACCTCTGACTAATTCAGTGGCCCCCAGTGGTCCCCCTTGGAGGGTCGGTCCAGCTGGCAGCACCTTTGCCAATGCGAGTCTCCAGCAGCATTCCTGTCTGACTGAGAAAACACGCCCGGGCATCTTTGTTCTGATCCCTTTGGCTCCACCTCCTGGGCCTCCTTGCTCCGTGTCCTCACCTCTTTGCTTCTCTGAGTCTTTTGTCTCCAAGAGCTCAGGGCAAGGAGTGCCAAACTGCAGCAGATAAACCCGGGCGCAGAGTCTTACAAAAACAAATTTTAAAAAGAGGAACAAATTCCACTTCGCAGGGCCTCGTTGCCTGATTTCCTTTAGAGCCCAGGCAGGAGGGCCTGGGCTCACTTTCAGGGCTGGATGGTTACCCACTCAGCTCCGCTGAGGGCGCCTGGCTTCCCTCTCTAGTTGACTTTGCCTGATCTCACGAAATGGTCCCGAGTGTGGGGAAGTGAGGACGTGAAGGTGTGGAAAAAGAACAAAGCACCACCCTCCAAAAGAAAACGCTCGGAGTTGCCAGGGCAGAATTTCCTATTTTTCTGGATTTTGACTTCTCTAATGAGAACATTCTCTTCCCTTCTCAGCTAAAAAATAAAAACACATTATCTATAATTTTTCATCCCGAAGGCTCCTGACTTTGCTGAGGAGAAAGGGGCATGCATCCTGGGGGAGTAAGCTGCACACAAATAGGGAGGGACCAAGGTGTCCTTCGTCATAGCACCTGTACTCTGGGGCCTCCTAAGTCTGCTTCCCTTTGGCTGTGAAGGAAAAGGCCTTTTGGCTTAATTGGGAAGCCTGCTTCTTCTTGATCTGTGGGGGAAAGACACTAAGAACCCACAACTGATACCTTATAGCAGAGCAGCATCTCTAGATGGCCAGTTTTGTTGTTAAAGAAAATGTCTTGGGACTCCTTGGTGGCTCAGTGAGTTAAGCCTCCATCTTTGGCTCAGGTCATGGTCTCAGGGTCCTGGGATCGAGCCCCATATCAGGCTCTCTGCTCCACAGGGACCCTGCTTCCCCCTCTCTCTCTGTCTGCCTTTCTGCCTGCTTGTGATCTCTGTCTGTCAAATAAATAAATAAAATCTTTAAAAAATAAAAAAAAAAGAAAGAAAAGAAAATGCCTTAATGAATCCCTGGGTGGGGAAAAAAAAAAAAAAACAAACAAACCAGGCCCTGTATATGCAGGGACAGACAGGAGACTGAGATGCTGAGCAGGATAAAAATTAAGTGGAACTTTGTGTTTAACGGGCCCAAGAGACGCAGGCTGCCGGGATCCAGAGGCCAGAAGGAAGAGAGTGAGAGGAGGGGAGGTCCCTGAACCACCAAAGAAACAGTGGTGCCCAAGGGTGGAAAAGTCGCTTCAAGAAGAAACTCTCGGTTGCGACAGGGGTGCTTAACACAGTGATGTCTAAGGAGTTCAAGCTTATGCCGTTGTCTCTTCTGGGTTGGGCTGTGAGCTGGAACCAGGCTCTCAAACCTCTGATAGACACACATTTGCCTGGTATTAGTGTGCTCTGGAAGAAAGGACTGGGTGCTTGGTTGGCACCAAGGAGAACGGCAGCAGCCTGAGGACAGGGAGACACAGAGCTGCAGAAAAGGAGTCAGTGGAGAATGAAGGAAGAGGGGGCTGGGGGAAACGGAGGGCCCCCAGGGAAAGCTCGGAGCCTGGAGTTCCAGGGTGAGTAGGTGGGGGCCAAGACCAGCTATTTTCCTGTTAAAGGGGAGTCCCAGTCCGCTGGTAGCCCCAGGCCACAGACACTTGGTTTATGCTCAACTTCTCAACTTCGATTCAGAGGAACCGTAGGAAGGTGACAGGCGGGTTCTTTGTGCCAGTCCAAGATGCCCAATCTCGATGAAACACCTAACAAGCACACTTCCTCATTGCTCCCGGAAAAGGAGGGTGGCACTTCCCCAGTTCATTCCATTTAAAAACAAAACAAAACAAAACAAACAACAATAATAAGACGTTGTTTTCAGCTTTCCTTTGTAGGACAATGAAGTTAGCTTTCTTGTATCTTCTAATCATTAACTTTCAATTCTGTTCTTAATTAGAATCAGTTAATCTTCAGGAACTTTTTTTTTTTTAAAGATTTTATTTATTTGAGAGAGAGAGAGAAAGAGCACAAGCAGGGGGAGCAGCAGAGGGAGAGGGAGAAGCAGACTCCCCCTGAGCAGGGAGTCCTATGTGGGGCTGATCCTGGGACTCCAGGATCCTGACCTGACCTGAAGGCAAAAGCCTAACCCACTGAGCCACCTGGGCGCTCCAATCTTCAGTAACCTCTAATCTAATTCTATTCTTGGAACGAGCACAGAACGAATGTGATCTTTCTTCCTGACAATCCTTACGGATCTGTCTGGCCCCACTAGATGATAAACTCCCTGAGGACAGGGATTATTTAATTTGGCATGACACCCACCCCACAAGGCAGGAAGGAATCTTCTCTTGTTCTGTGCTCCCCACAGCACTCAGCATGGTCCTTTAGACATCACTGGTGCTTAGGACAAAAAATAAGTGTGACTAAGTAAGTGAAATGAGTCTTGAATAAAGTCTTAAATAAATTAAGTTATTTATTCTCCCTTCCCAGATTCTTCTTTTCTGGATCAGAGGTTGGCAAACTTTTTCTGTCAAGAGCCGCGTAGTAAATATTGTGGACTCTGGAAGCCATATGTTGTCTCTGATGCATATTCCACCCTGTTTTATGTTACAACACTTGAAACATGTAAAAGCCCTTCTTAGCTCACTGGCCACACAACACACGGCCTGTGGGCAGTTTGGGTCCAGCAGCTGTTCGCCAACCCCCGATCTAGATGAAATAACTCCAGGCCCTCAACCATATGAGACTTGGTTTCTAGAGCTCTCCTAAGTCTGCTTATCCATCCAGGGTCGCTCCCAAACTTAATAAATTCCCTCTTCAACTGAATGAGACGGCTCTCCATAGAGGAGGTGGGTGTGAATATGCCTTCCACGGGCACGGTGCCATCTGAGGGCTTCTCCTGAGCTCAGACGGTCGTGCTTCACGCCCTGAGTAAAACTGATAAGTCCAAGAGACGCTTCCGACACTAAAGAAATTAATAATGTAACTGAGGCGACAAGACCTATACTCAGGAAGCAGCGTATATGATTTTGTGCCAGATAAGTGGCAGAGAGACGTGTCTGAAGGCCTCTGAGAAGCAGAAGGAAGGGGCCCCCGACTAAAGATAACCGCTATTTCTTGAGCGTTTACCAGCTGGGCTAACTGCTTTATGCCCCTTCTCTCCTCTGCTGCTCCAAACAACTAGGAGGTAGGGGAGGTTTTTATTCCCATTTCACAGGTAAAGTCTAGAGTGTGGAGGAACCCTCGTCCCAAGCCCTGACAGCAAGCACGGGGAAAAGAAACCTCGGTACAAGGTCTGAGGGCAAAGCCTACCCTTTACACGGAGGCTTCACTGACTTTTCAGAAACAGAGGCTGGGGGGCACTGGGTGGCTCAGTTGATTAAGCCTCTGCCTTCGGCTCAGGTCATGATACCAGGGTCGTGGGATGGAGCCTCACATTGGGCTCTCTGCTCCACAGAGAGTCTGCTCCCCGCCCCCACTCTGCCTGCAGCTCCCTCTGCTTGTGTGTGCTCTCTCTCTCTGACAAATAAATAAATAAAACCTTAAAAAAAAAAAAAAGTAAAGAAAAGAAAAAAGAAAAACAGGCTGGGGCTTCCCAGCAGAGGCAGCAGGCTGCTGCTTCCCAGTATACTCTCCCGGTGGGCTGAGATACCCAAGAATTCCTCCCAGAGACCCCTCTGGGGCCGGCTGCTCCCAGGATTGGAACAGAAGGGTCGGATGCAGCCTGCTGACCAGGAGATCAGGAAACACTTGCAACAACCCCCACTAAACCTAAGAGGGTCTTTGGAAAGCAAGACCAAGAGGCACCTCAGTGTCTCAGTCAGTTAAGTGTCTGCCTTGGGCTTGGGTTATGATTTTGGGGTCCTGGGATCAAGCCCCACAGTGGTCATAGAATCCTTGCTCAGCACAGAGTCTGCTTCTCCCTCTCTCTCTCTGCCCTTCCCTCACTTGTGCTCTCTCTTTCTCTCTTTCCCTCTCAGATAAGTAAATAAATAAAATCTTAAAAAACAAAACAGAACAAGTCCAAGTATAGTCTCCAAGACATGGGAATTTAGCTGGTTAGGGAGCTGAGTTTTCTGGATCAGAGATGCTGTACACCCTCTTTCAAGATGAAAAGATTCTCCATTTTACTTATAGGTAGAAATCTCTTAAAAATATAGTATCTTGGGCCCCTGCTTCCTTAGGGTGTCCCTCAAAAACAGGACTTTAACTTTTATGACTCAGTTTGATGAGGAAAATAATTTGGTTATGGTGCAACTCAGTGACTTTGTTCATGCTTATTAAGGTGTATGTATTTATTGACTCCTACCCTAAATGATTCCAGACTGGTGTGGGTTTTAATACTCACATCTGTTTTTTACTTATCTGTTTCTTCTTTTATAAGCTGTTGTTTCTCTTTATTGATAGCTTCTAAGAGTCTCTAAGTTTTAGCTTTAGCTAGGATATCTGATAACAAAGCTTGTTAGAACCACGTGGAAAGCAAGAATAATTGCCTCGGAATAAGTACTTATAAGTTAAAAGCATTACTTTTACTACATGACTTTCATGACCTCTATTTGGCCATTTTGGCTTCTTACCCTCATTTTGCTAACTACCTGATACCTTGTTTGCTCCCTTTGCCCCAAGATCAAACAGGTTACCCACAGTCAAATCAGGTGCTTAGGGAGACACAGCTAATAAAGGTAGAATCAGAAGTAAACAGCAGAAGATAGCCTTTTGTTTGATTTTAAATTGTACTTTTGTTTGATTTTAATCTGTTTGTAAATTTTAAAATGCTCTGTTGGGTTGGGGCTAAGGGTTATGTTTCTGGAAGGCTCCGGTCAAGAATGCAATGGGGTGGTGCTTTCACCATTGTCTCCTAGAATCTGTCTGGTAAGCTGCTGTAACTCCCTTACGGAGTTGGGGGAACGGAAGCTCAGATAAAGAAGGCTCAGCATTTGATGGTTTAATGCCATGGGGACGTGTGTGGGAAGATGGGATATAAAGAGACCTGGGGCCAGTCTTGCTTCATGTAAATTTTATTCCTGTGAGATGCAGTCTTCTCATGGGAGCCTTAGAAGCTGGGGAACCACGAGGTTCCCTCCTGGCCAGTCCCTCTGCTGCAGCCCCTTGGTTGGACTGGCTTCCAGGGCCCGACCACTGTGATCCCTCGCTCTACACCAACTCACAACATACCCTGTCACTGAGCCTTGCCTTTCTGGTCTCCATCTTTGATCTGTTTCTCCAGGTTCTCAGCAGGCATCCCTGCCCACTCCAGGCTCAGGGACGTGATTCTGAGGTTGAGCTTTCATTCTCTTTGCTGATGGATTCTGCTACCTGTTGCTCAGAATTTGGCCAGCTTGGGGGGCAAGAGGAGGCTGCGGCCACCGGGAGCCAGACCCTAGTGGGTCAGTAGCTGGCCCGGGTCCCGGGTTGCTTCACTCATCTGGCACAGACACCTCCGTCCTCAGAATGAGCAGCAGGTCTCTGCTCACATCTGGAAAAGTTCAAAACTGTTTGTCTGGGTGAAGGAGGCCCTGGGGGAGGGGATTCAAAAGCATGACATCACCTCAGTCAGACCCAGCTTTCTTTGGAAAGAGAAAAGGGCTGGGCCAGGCTGGGCTGGCCTAAGCCAGATAGGATTCCCAGGAATTGATGTGTTGGAAGGAAGAAGAGGAAAGGGTGGGAAGGAAGCATGATGTCAAGGGGGAGTTCCAGCGGTGCCTTGGAGTGGTACCCAGGGAGGATGATCCTTCGATTCAGTGACCATGTGTCCCCACCCTGTGCCCCCTTCAGTGAGTTTATACCTTAGGGGCAGATTGCTAAACAGGTCCTATCTAAGGGCAGTGGAAGACTGGATCTGCTTCCCATGTATTTTATCTTGATAAGCCCACTTTCCACCTGACCCAGATAGGAGCCCATTCTTTTCTGTCTGGAAGGGAGGGGGGAGGATGTATCCTGATTCTTAGCAGTTTAGACTCCCTGACCCTCTTGCTCCTTCCATTCAAGTGTCTGAGGCTCCATTGCTCTCTGCCCCACGTAAACTATGGCTTCCCCTCTTGGCCAAAACCTTGGCCAAGATCCTTATCTCTAAAATGAAGATGGTAATATCACTTCTTCTTCCTGCTTACCTGCACATAATATTAAGATATGATTACTGTCCTCACCATTCATATCAACCTACTTGTAGCAGGTGGGGAGGGAGGCAGATGTGGGAGCGTGAGACCGCTCACCGATTTTTAGGGCAGCATTCTTGGTCCCACGTGAATTACAATGAAACAAAACCCCAATTTCCCTCTGGATGCTGAGGGAAAGGAGAGGTGTCATTCTACATTGCTATTTACCTAGAAACCCCCCAAAATACAGACCTAGATCTTAATCAGGAAAATTTAAAAATAAGCTTTGTGTGGCCTGGGATCCTCAGGCATCTTTCCTTATAAGGCTGGTGCTGCTGGACGCTGACCTCTGGGTACCAAGTCTGTCCCCAACGTTCCTAAAGCCCAAACCAAGAGTAGAATAGAGGCCCTCAGTCTTATCTAAGTACTCCCAAGTTATCAGTTAGCTTATAAATGAAATATTCTCTAGCCCCTTACCTCAAAATACCTTCATGGCCTTCTGGAAGGCCAAGTTTGAATTTGGGACCCTGTCGGTCTCTGAATTCAAGGCCACAGTGTGGCTGAGCAGGAAGAGATGGCCTTTGGCCCCAGCGTGTCCTTCTGGCCTTTTCCCCCACAAATCTGGCACACATTGTGGGGGATCTTGCATACAAGTGATGCACACATCACCCACATGCTTCACGTGTCCCCCTTCTTCCTGAAACAGCCACCTCTTGGCCACCCTCACGCCTGGGAGGTGCATTCACCCTCCGCAGGATGGACGACTGGGAGAAAGGGTCCCATGAAGATCCTCAAGTGGGCAAAGAGCCATTTGGGCAAGAAGTTCTAGGAGTTCTGGTCCCCACCGTATGACCTAGAAGAGAGGGTACATCTCTGTTGGGTCCCTGGACTCCTCACGGTTTGGGGCAGGGCAGTAGGAGGAGGAACAAAATACAGACTTTAAAGCTCAGGGTCCAGTCAGGAGGCTTCTCCTCTCTGGGTGTAAGGATGGCACTGGGAGGTGCCCCAGGAAACACGGAAGGGCAAGGACCCTCAGGAAGATCTTCAGAGAATAATTAAATCCAGGAACAGTATGCTATACCAACTCAACATTTGTTGTTCATTTTCCCAACAATCCATGGAGGGAAAGACACTTACTCTTGAGATGGGTAAACTGAGACACACACAGAGACACACAGGCACACGCATTAAACTATGTGGTTATTGGCAGAGCCAGAACTAGGCTTTCTTCCCACCCCATTTGATGGGCAACCAGGCCTTATATTCTCTAATCCATCCACTGGATTCCTAGGTCAGAGCTTCTTGAAAGAAATCTTGGGGCCGGGGGGTGGCCTTCTGAGTTCCTCAACAAAAGACAAGGAGAGGAAGGGTTTGCAAACCATAATGGAAAGAATGGAGGGAGTTTGGGAGTGGGAAAGCCTTAGACTGAGAGAAGCTTTTCTTAAGGGGGTTGCCTAGAGATGGCATGACTCTAGTGATGATTCCAAGACTGTATTACTCTAGGGGATAGAGAGCGACAGAAGAGAGGAAGACCCATTAAAAAGGAAGTAAAGGTACTTCCTCTCCTATAGTTTAGATCTCTGTGATATTTATTCAGATAGAATTTGATATTTTAATATTTTATTTAGCATGTTACAAACATTGCCTTATATTCTCGTAGCTTTAGTTTTTTTTTTTCCCACAATTGTTTATCTGTGATGATTATGGTATGTGAAATGCATCTAGCATTTATCCTGTTGTAATTCATTTAGTTGCTTTCCACTTTCCCCTCCTGTAAATAGTACCATATTAGACTCTTGGTGCATGCAAGCTTTTCCTTCCTTATTTTCCTAGGGAAAATCTAGTAGTGAGAAATTAGTCACCTGTCCAGAAGGATATTCTTGATGTCATGATGTCATGAGACTCCAGGATGATTTTAATTCTGACTTGTCCTCCTTGTTTCTTTATAGCCTCTGGGTTCACAACTATGGAAAACATAACTTCTATTACCACACATTCAACCCCCCAAGAATTAACTTCAGCTGTTTCTACAAATGTATCCAACCAGGAAACCACCACACAAAGTCCTCTTGGAGACACTACCCTGCTCTCTGTCTCTCGGGACACCAGTGGGACCACAACCGCCATCTCAGGTAAAGTCCTTGTCTCAGGCCCCAGAGGGCTGCTGCTGGTGCCTGGGTAAAGCATTAGGATATTGCCACCACCAGGCCTGCTTTCCCCCACAGATGGAAACACGCAAGCCCCGTGAAATATGATTTGTGCGTCATGCTTAGGGGACCCTGAAGTAAGTTCCTGATGATTCTCCTATAGTGACAGCTTGCTCTTGGGCAGCTTTGGCAGCTAATCCTGATCAGCCATTCTCCTTGTACTCTGCTCTTGTGCTGAGTTCACGTTAGTGATGAAATAAGGATCAGATGAGGACTCCCTAGAAATCTCTAATCTCTTCAGGTTCAAAGTGCTTTTTGACTTCTTTAGGGTAGATCAGAATCCAGTTCAATGTTAGAATCCCAAAAGAACCTCTAGTAATATTCTCAGTTATAGCTGCGGTTCCAACAGCTGGCTTCAAATCAGTTTGGTAAGGGTTAGGACATGAAGTAGCTCTTAACTTCCCAAATTCCCTTTTCTGGGAAGTCCATGCCAATATCATTCTCTATAAGATTTTAATTCAAGATGGTGAACTGAGATGTGTGTAGGGGTGTGTGTGTGTGTGTGTGTGTGTGTGTGTGTGTATGCACACATGTGCACATGTACACTTGTGTTTTTGTCTATTTCAGAGACTACAGTCAACATCACATCTACCTCTGAGATCATCCCAGTGTCTGGGACCATGAACTCTACCGTCCAGTCACAGACCTCTTTAGCTACCACAGTAACTTCTATCCCCACCAACTTTTCAACTTCAGCTATGAGCTTGCAATCCAGCCTCCCACCTGGAAATGTTTCGGATCCTCCATACAATAGCACCAGCCTTGTGACATCCCCCACTGAATACTATACCTCCTTTTCTCTTATCCCAAGTATTATCAAGGTATGTGAATTGAGCCCAAAGTGGCAGATTGCCCCCTCACTTCATATTTATGCAGACCCTCTCTTCCTGTCAACCTCTTTTCATCCCAACCAGTGAGATTTGGTTCATGTACCAATTAATAAGGAAAATATGCAGCTTAGGAGTGCCTGGGTGGCTCTGTGAGTTAAGCGTCCAACTCTTGATTTCGGGTCAGGTCATGACGTTGGGACTGTGGGATCGACCCCCATGTTGGGCTCTGTGTTCAGCAAGGAGTTGACTGGAGATTTTCTCTCTTCCTCTCCATCTGCCCCTCTCCCTCCTCAATGCTCTCTTTCTGTCTCTCTAAATAAATAATTATTTTTAAAGAAAATAGGCAGCTTAAATATTGCTGGAAAGGATAGACAGGGAAGAGAGGAGTAGAGACAGGTAGCTGATCTATATTGTGGGTGTTGCATCTCTAGGGAATAAAAAGTCGGGGGTGGTTCTTGGAGGTCTGCTGTGGTTCTTGCTCGTACCCTTGGTCTGGGCTTTGACCAGGGCACCATCTTCCTTTGGGCATATTTGGAGACCATATTCCATTTAATGGGGTGACTTTTCCAAAAATGTTTAGGACAACTACCATTTCCTGCATGTGAGAGGGTTTGACAGTATGCCAGGAATAGAGAAGCCGTGAAGAACTGGGCAGACCAGGGATGATGAGCTCAGTGTTGGGGTCCGTGGTTGTCAACAGTTTTCAGCAGGAAGGGGAGAAAACATGGGGGCGTGGAGCCTGAAGTCAGGCATGAGGAACCTGTCTGGGTTTCTGTTTTTAAAGGAACCAGACAAGGAATCTGGAGAGTCCTAGGGGCCAAGAGGAAAAAGAATGTCACCAGGTTCTGCCTGGCCACCCCATTATCTGTTTGCTTGCATGGCCTTACTTGCAAGTATATAATCCATTGCAGGGAAAACAGCCCCAGTGAGAAAAGTTTTTCCCCTCTTCCTTTTCTGTACCATCTAAGCTAATGTTTACCAAGACTGCAAATAGCTACTTGCTGGCAAGCCTGGGCTCCTAACACAGGTTTTGACTATCTGATGGGGATGGGGGTGAGACGGAGGAAGGGAGGAACACCATTATATAGCTCTAGTCCCCTAACATCTTTAAATTTCCTTTTTCCTAAAACCCCTTCAGAGAGTACCTCACAGAAATTAAACTGGAAAAGCGGTAGGGGGAGGGAGAGTGGGGAGCAAAGATACTGGCTTATTTACTTGGTTTGTGTTTTAATACAGGGAGAAATCAAATGTTCCCAAGTCAAGGAAGTGAAATTGACCCAGGGTATCTGCCTAGAGCTAAATGAGGACTCCAGCTGTGTAAGTCAAACTCCCCTCCGTCTCACCTCTGTCCTTTCCTCCTCCCTCTTCTTCCACAATCCTTTCTGAACATCCTTAAGCCATCTTGGACTGGATGAGACTTTGGTGGGATGGGGAGAATTTAGCTTGGTCAGGCACTTTTCAACGCTGAGCTTTTGGGTTTAGGGAGGAAGAGGCCCCCTCTGGTGGGCAAAGAAGGCAAAAACAATTTTATTTAAATTGAGTTAACTTTTTCCCTCCTCTTGAGTACATTGAATACGTACATTGTCAGATTTAAGTTTACTTTTGTGTTAAGAAAGTCTTTAGTGAAACATAAACCGGTAACTTAAAATACCAATTTATTATTATAATTGACAAATAATGTTTTAATCTATATAGAGTATCTTTTTGCTGTAATGCTGTATTTTCCATGTAACAGATTTTCCTAACATTTATTGAATGATCCCCTCCATTGTTGATTGGAATGCTGGTTTGTTTTCTCTCTTTTTTTTTTTAAGCTTCTATTAAGTTTTTATATGTACCAGGGCATATTCTTCAGAGATATTTTATTTGTTTGATTTGTCTTTTTTGCCTATTTAAATTTTTAAAAATTATCATCCTTTTACATTATGGTACTTTAAATATCCATCTAGGAAGGTCGTTGCTCACTACACTGTAAATAAAAATGTATTTTTTGTCTATTCTTTTAGAAAAACTTCAGAAACATCTTGTCAAAATTAAAAAAATTTGTTTTTTCATTGGAGCCACTATAAATCCCTCTATATTTTTCTGGTCTACTCTTGTACTGTTCAGCATATTGACTTTTTAGTTTTTAAAAACTAAAAGCTATGTTTTTTCCCTGTAGGTTTTATGAACTTTTTAAAGTTATCTATAATATAGAGTCCCCATTAACTATTCTAATTGATCACTGGTGGTATATTAGAAAGTTGAGTTCTGAAATTTATCTTGGGTTTAGCCTTTTTCTTTAACTTACTTGTTACTTACAAGAGCTTTCTAGTTGATTCATTTTGTTTGTAAGGCCAGCTGTCATGTTACCTACCACTGCCACTGTACATTGTTAACTACCTCTTAGTAGTTACACTTTGTTTCAGTTTCAGGTCTATTGCATTGGTAAGACTATACAGTACGGCATTAACTTTTAATGGTGATAGCAGACGTCCTTGCTTTGTTTCAGTAATCTTTCCTGACAGTTACAATTTCCTCAACGAAGAATAGAATGACAGGACTCTTCCTATTAACTTGTAGGAAAAAACATTTCCTTACTGGTTGGGAATCCATTTAAGGGAGCCATGTATGTGGTGTGTGATTGCATAGATTGGAAAGGACCTGGGTGGACTATAGTCTGTAGAAAACATTTGCTTAGTTATTTTGTCCATTCTGACTACCCCTGTTTTACCTGTGATTAATCGGTTAGGTCATTCTGACTCACAGATCTTTTAAAATTATACCTAAGGTCTTTATTTAGCCTAGGACTTTTGAAAAAACAATGGCATTGCAAAGACACAAGTTCACACAATAGACTAACAAATGCAATTTGCAAAATAGTGAACTTAAACATGAATGTACAATGTACAGGTAATACTCTGTTTCTGATACTGATTTTCAACTCTACTTATTTTTTAAAAATTGCCAAACCCTTTGGTAATTATAGCTTTAAAAAAGTGAGGGGTGTGTGTGTGTGTGTGTGTGTGTGTCCTGGCTAAGCACTTATTTTCCTATGCCAGAATGCTGCTTCTTTGTCCCACCGATTTAGAACTAATTGCTGAGCATTCTAAGCATCTGTCCATTGCTCTTTTTTTTTTTTTTAAGATTTATTTATTTATTTATTTATTTGACAGACAGAGATCACAAGCAGGCAGAGAGAGAGGAGAGAGCAGGCTCCCTGCTGAGCAGAGAGCCTGTTTCAGAGCTGGATCCCAGGACACTGGGATCATGACCTGAGCCGAAGGCAGAGGCTTTAACCCACTGAGCCACCCAGGCGCCCCTGTCCATTGATCTTTGAGGTTCACATTTAACTAGGGTCATCATTCAAGACGAGTGCCGGAAACTTACTGCTACTCCAGAACCAACCCCTCTTACTGTGCTGTGGTTGCTTTCTCTCTGTATTCTTTACTGTCTCCTCTATTCAGGCCAGAGCTGAGGTCTGTGCTCCCTTCTGAGATCTGGGGAGGCTCTGTGTAGGGATGAGGAAAGGCAGCAAGCCCTCTGGCATCCTGAGGAAGGCTTCTGCGCCACTCATGATGAATGAGCTCTACGGTAGCACCCGATCCTGCCACCGGTTCCCTGGTCCCTTTGCCACTGCTGGTCCCCCTTTCTTCCTGAGGGCTCCTCTGCCCAGCCCCTAAGCAGCAGTACCTCCTAAGCTCCCCAAGGTAACTTTTCCCCAGTCAGCAATCCTTGCTCAGAATCTTGGGCCAAAGTTCCCGACTGTGTTTCAGATTCCTTTTCCTTGAGTCCCAGTGCGCACTTGTCTATGATCAGTCTGTTCCGGGGGCTGTGAGCGGCATGGTGCCTGCTCCTTTTCCTTGGGTTGCGTTTGTTCTCTTAGCATCAGAGGGCCTCAAGGCACTGGTTCTAACCGTGGGAAACTCAAGTCCTAGTCACAGCCTAATGAGAAGCATGAAGGACTTGAATTCCTGTAGCATCGTGTCCTTGAGTACTTGGGTCATGTTGGCTGCTCCGGCATCAGGGGTAGTGTTACCCATGACAGAGCTACGGATGCCTGTTCTCAGCCCTCCAGACGCTCGCTCTGCACTGGGCCGCACGGAGGATCCGACCTGACAGTGCTCACTGTGTGTATCAGACAGGCCTATCTTCTGTCTGTGTGTCTGCAGACAATAATTTCTCAGCCACTCTCCTTTTGCTCCCCAGCCTCACCTTTAGACAGAAATCACCTCTACCAGCTGGGGGAGGGAAGGCAACCCCATGATCTTCTCAAGCACCTGCTACCCCGTCTTCAGGTCCTCATTAGCAGTCCCTGTCACTCCGAGTCTGACTTTCATTCTCTCTGCCATGGCGCCAGGGCAATTTAGTTTTTGTGGTTATGGTTTCCCAAATACTTACCAAAATGTGAGATGACTTTGTTCTCTTAGACTCTACCCGTTTATCCAGGGGGGAATCCACCAAGAAAATTTTTAGTGCTGGCAAAGTACACATAACATAAAACATACCACCTTACCCATTTGTAAGTCCACATACCGTCCAGTGGTATTAGGTGGTCTTAAGAACATCCACATTGTTGTGCTATCTCCAGAACTCTTCATCATCCAGAGCTGAAACTCTACACACATGAAACCATTTCCCATCCCCCCACCTCCTAGGTCCTGGCCACCATCATTCTACTTTCCGTCTCTATGAATTTGATGACTCTGGGTACCTCACGAGAGGGGAGTCATACAGCTTTTATATTTCTGTGACTGGCCTTTCTCACTTAGCATCATGTCCTCAAGTGTCAGAATTTCTTCCCTTTCAAGGCTGAAGAATATTCCATTGTTCGTATAGGCCACATTTTGTGGATCTTTGCATCTACCAAAGAATTCTGAGATTGCTTCCACCTTTTACCACGGTAAATAACGCTGTTGTGGACGTGGGTGTACAAATATCTCTTTAACACTCTGATTTCGTTTCTTTTGGTTCGATGCTCGGAGGTAGAATTGCTGCATTATATGGTAAATCTATTTTTAAGTCTTCTAAGACTCCCCATACTGTTTTCCATAGCAGCTGTGCTGTTTTGCATTCCCACCAACAGAGCACCAGAGTTCCAATATGTCCACATCCTCGCCAACGTTTATCATGTTTTTTACACAGTAACCATCCCAATGAGCAGGAGGTGGTATCTCCTTGGAATTTTGATGGGCATTTCCTGATGATTGGTGATGCTGAACATCTTTTCATGTGCTTACTGGCCATTTGCATATCCTCTTCGGCGAAATCTCTATTCAAGCAATTTGCCCAGGAATTTGTTTTTGAGAACTACCTTTCTTTCTTCTAAGCCACATGTGTTTCTATGCCGAGGCTGTACCTACTCAGCCAGCTCACATCACCCTTATTCTGTCACATTGACTCCATCGAAGGCGGTTTGCTTCCAGCCTCCAGATCATCTCCCCCAGCCCACGCCTTCCTTGCCCTCTGCCCAAACACTAAAGGTCAGTTTCCATGCAGAAAAAAATAACTTACACAGATGGAGTACAGATGAAGACAGTGTGTGTGTGGGTCTCTCTGTCTCTTTTTTTTTAAAGAATTTTATAAAGTTTTTTTTTTTTTAAATTTATTTATTTGACAGAGAATGAGAGAGCACAAGCAAGCAGAGTAGCAGAGGGAGAAAGAGATGCAGGCTTCCACTGAGCAGGGAGCCTGATGTGGGGCTCAATCTCAGGACTTTGGGATCATGACCCTAGCCAAAGGCAGTTGCTTAACCAACTGAGCCACCCAGGCGCCCCGACAGTGTGTCTCTTGCAGAGAGCCTGAGATCTAGAGACCGCCTCACTCCTTGCCCTTGGCCCGCTGCCCCCTTGTCGTGTGACTTGTAGCAGGCCCTTCACTCTAGTCGCCAAATGAAAGCAAGGTTTTGCCTCCAATGTCAAACTCACACCCTAATAAAGTGGGAGAGAGAGAGAGAGAGAGAGAGAGAGAGAGAATGAGAATTGATTCTAAAATCTCAGCACTGAAAAACCTTAAGGCTCGTTTAGAAAAATACCTGTCCCTCTCCTCCCCACTCCAGTTTAACATGTTAAAAGTCTTGGCAGAGTTTGAGGATGCTACCCAGGAAAGGTTAGATGGCTTTATTATTGTCCGTATTATTTTTGCAAAGTACCATGTGTGAGCAGATGTGGCTAAGGGCTCACAAATCTGATTCTCATGAGCAAAATGGCAAAGGCTGTGGCTTCCTCCTGCCCACTCTCCCATGATATCTGCCCACAGCCTCTCTGGGGGGAGGATGTTTATTTCAAGCTTCCGGAGAAGCATTGTGCTTTGTTCAGGATCCACCTGCTCCTCTCCGGCCCCGACACAATTCACTGATGCCGCTGGACTCCAAAGTGGGAGGCCGGCCGCTGTTATTCCCTTGAATTCAGTCCAAGAAACTAAGCAAAGGGTGGAGGGACCCTGTGTGGAGGCCAAACCAGTTGGGACCTTAAGTTGAACAACAATTCAGTGAGTTCTTTTGTTTGCTTGGTGCTATGCTTAGGGCAGCCTGGGTTCAAAATGATGGAATTATGTAACGTACACCCACTCCCCCAGCTAAGGAGCCTTACAGTCTAGCCAGAATGAAATAACTCTGACCGTAAGGCAGAATATAATCAAACCTCAAAGTGTGGATTCTGGGGGATAGGGTGTGTGTAGTGTTGCTGTTATTGAATAGTAATTGTACTATGCGGTTTGTCCAGTGTCCCCTTAAGTTCTCCACACTTTGTGCGCTGCTCTTCCTACAACATCTCCTTGGTCACAACTCAGTCTTCAGCTGAGGAAACTCATACTCAGACTAGTTGCATGACTTGCAAAGAACCTAGTCAACAGCAGAGGCAAGGTTGATGTCCAGTCTACGCAAGATAGGACCACTTCATGGAGGAGGTGGGAGTCTTGAAAGATGGAGAATCCGAAGGAGAAGGCGGTGTCCTTCCATCTTCTCATAGCAAGGTTGTGAAGGTCACAGGCTCTCACACACTTGGGTTTCCCTTGTGGTACCCCACCCCGCACCGCGCCATCCGAAGGCCTGTCCCTACCAGCTTCTCCCGTACAGTTTCCCCATTCTCCAAGGTTTACTTTGTCACATTTCTGCTAACCCCAGACCTGATGTGTGCTCACCCTCCTCTGAATGTCCAAGCACTTTAGCGGTCGCTTTGTTGTGGTGCCTACCATGAAACTAGCTCTGTCACCTCTTTGTGCCTCAGTTTCTTCATCTGTCAAACGGGGAGGATGATAACACCCATCGCAGAGGGTTATGTAAAGCACTCAGAGCAGCACCGGAGACGTAGTAAGCGTCATGTATGTTCACAGCCAGGCATGCAGACTGAGAGCCCTGACCCCGGGGCGTTTATAGCTGCCCTCCCCCTGCCACCCCACCACACACTGGATACATGTGCAGAGATTTTCGCACAGCGTCTTACAATCTGGGCTTCCCACGTGTCAGAAGAGGTGACTATGGTTGAGGTGCAGCTTCTTAAGATTCTGTGGTTTGAGGAAGTCTGTGCCATTTTGTGTGGCTTTGTCTAGATTGTGCAGGAGCCCTTGTCCCTCTGCCTCTCTCAGGCAGGAGATGTACCTCAACCGGAGACTCCAGAAGCCTGGAGTCACCCAGGGCAGGACTTCTGTCCTCCTCATCCAGAAGGCATGGTTGGGGGCGGGGGTGGTGCTCACAGGGGAGCAACGGAAGGCTCCCCAAAGAGAAAGGGGCCTAGAGAAGAAGGAGACCAACCGCCTCCAGACTGCCCACGGCAAATGCTCTTTGTAAGAACCAGATTTTTCCAGAAACAGGGCCTCTATCCAAGTACTTCCTGAAAGACCTTTGCCTCAGGGGTGAAACAGTAGTGGCCGGAGAACTCATTTTTCTGTGACCTTGGCTCTTGAGGGCCTCCTGAGGCTCCCTCTGGACTCCTGTCTCTCAGACCTGGAGGTGAGCTGGCGCCGCTCTTCGGGCCTCCTCCGAGCCCAGGGAGCTGCCCCTCGACTCCCTTAATCCCAGCTGAGGGAAGAAAGCGGGGGCCTCGATCCAGTCCCGACTTTGCCTTGTGCGGGAGCAAAGGAGCCTGGCTTTCCTGCCGCGGGCCGCCGCAGTAGGAAAATACCCAGGCCGCCTTCCAAGCCGGGCGGGCCCCAAGGCGCGGCGCGGCCCCACAAACAGGAAGCGCGCCCCCCGGCGGAGGCTCGGCGCGGACGCGCCTCACACGCGCCGGCTGCTTTCCCCGGACAGGAAAGCTGTCGGAGCTGCTCAGGCATTTCCTCCTCGCCATCTGCCGTCCGGACCGAGCAGAGAGTCTTGGTTTCGGTTCCTTTCCTGGGCGGGGCGGGGTGGGGGGCGCCCTGACCGAGGCTGCTGGAACACCCCCCCCACCCCACCCCCGGACGAGCGGGGGACAGGGAGTTGGAAGGGCACAGCCGGTGATTGCGATTCATCCCCGTCCGGGGCCTCGGCTGCCCAAGAACCATGAGGCTGTGTCTGCAGGCGGCTGGGTTCCGGGGTCTGAGAGTCAAACCCGCGACCCGGAGAAACCTGTGACCCTCAGGGAAAGCTGGGCTCCAGGCCGCTAATGAGGAAAAGGGGGTGTTGGGGAAAACTCCATTTCAGTCTGACTCAGGCTCTGGGCGAGCCCCCTGGGGGGAGGAGGGAAGGGCCCGCGGATGCCACGGACTCTCTAGCCAGACATTTGTACTCTGTTCCTCACTTCCCTGGGGTTTTCCTCCAACATTTGGGGCTGTTGTAACCTTGAAACAAAGGATTTTTCTCTTCGTCAGTTACACCCTGTTCCTATTTTCTGGTCTTGGCAATTTCTTCTGAATTTAATTGGAAATACTCTATGTGTGCAGGGACGGTCCTTAATAATGTTCCCTGAACTCGTCCCCGGCCCCCTTACAGTACCACCTACGACACTGAATCATAGATGTTTTGGTACTGCGAAATTCTGGAGCTTTTTATTTTTTTTCTGATTAGATTTTTCCATGTATACAGTTCACAGGATTTTTTTCCCCCTCTAGTTATAATTGTAGGGGGAAGAAAGGGGCCTTCCTATTTAGAGAGTAACAGTGTGCCTTGAATCAGGATTGTTGCCTGACACTCCGGATGCAGTTCGGGGTTCGTGGGTAACTTCGTCTTCTGCTCGCCATTTCTCTCTGTCTTCCCAGGAGGACTTTAAGAAGGACAATGAAGAGAAACTGACCCAAGTGCTATGTGAGAAGGAGCAGGCTGAGGCTGGGGCCGGGGTGTGCTCCCTGCTCCTGGCCCAGTCTGAGGTGAGCCCTCACTGCCTGCTGCTGGTCTTGGCCAACAGAACAGGTAAGAGGTGCCTCTGTCTTGGGGTCTGGGGGGAGGGGGGGAGTGGGGCTGAAGTTCGAGGTTCCTGAACAGAAATCTAGTATTTGAGCTTAAAGAGCACAGGTGCTAGGGAGAGGACCTAACTATGGGAGAGGCTCTCCTGAGATGGACCATCCTGGCCATCAGACTGTCATCTAGAACATCCCAGGAGGACACAGCCCTTCCAGCTTCTAGATTCAGCAGCCCCTGTTTCTATTTCTAGAACGTTCCAGTAAGTTCCAGCTTCTGCAGAAGCACCAGACTGACCTGGAAAAGGTAAGTTCTCTAAGATGATGGGAATTCTCAGAGGGAGAACTGGGTCAAGGGAATTCACTCAAATAGGGGAGAAAGCAATTCCCTTTTTTAGACCCGTCTCTCCTATCTCTCCTTCCCTGACAGTCTTTACCTTTCTGTGCCTGAACCAAAATTTTATGGTGCAGCTTGATCAAGAGATGTCAGTCTTAAATACTGTTTAGAAAAATCCCTGAGGTCAAAGTCTTGTGTTTCTCTACTCTTTGGTCTAGCGTGGACTCCAGAACTCACATCCCACACGGAACGGTCTGTCTTTTCTGTGTCTTGCCTTCCAGCTGGGGATCCGTGGCTTCACCGAACAAGATGTTGGGAGCCACCAAAGCTATTCCCGCAAGACCCTGATTGCACTGGTCACCTCAGGGATCCTGCTGGCTATCTTGGGAACCACTGGCTATTTCCTGATGAACCGCCGTAGCTGGAGCCCCACAGGAGAAAGGCTGGTCAGTTTGGGGGTCCAGGGTGAAGAAAATGAGCAAGATAGTGGCCGTCTGGGGCAGTCCACAAATGTCATGAAGTGGGGGGAGGAGAAATCCCAAAAAAGGTACTTCTGTGCCCTCACACATGGACGTGCATTCACGCACATTACCGTGTCCTTTGGATGAGGCTGAGTGATATGGAACAGATTAGGGAGGGGGCCCTGGGGGGGGGGGGTCAGCCCATCTGCTCACTGGGGCAGTGGAGGGCTCCTGTCAGCTGTTTCTGATTTTGCCTGGCATAGTTTAGCTGGGTATAGAACAGGCTGCTAAATCAGCCACACTTATTTGCATGCATATTAAGAGCCCATGGGTCCCATCCAGCTCACAAGAAGGGGACACAGAGTAGGAAAACCTTCTCGTGAAGTGTTCTGGATGAGGGAGACAAGGCTGGGGTTTGACTCTTGGCCTCAGCCTGCTCCCTACTCTGGGGAGGTTATCCCGTCCTGGGGACTGCCTGGTTGCTGGCGAGAGCTGGTGATTGAGTCGTGGTGGCACGGTGTGGTGCCTCTCCTCTGTCCTTTCTCCCCTAGGAGCTGGAACCCTGACTGCTCTTCAGGAAGGAAGGAGTCTGCACATGCAGCTGCAACCCCCCTCTGTCCCTCCCCCTACCTTCATCCCCACCTCACTCCCCTGCTTACCAGATAATGCTCCTTTATTTATACACTGTCTAGGGCGAAGACCCTTATTACACGGAGAACGGTGGAGGCCAGGGCTATAGCTCAGGCCCTGGGTCCTCCCCTGAGGCTCAGGGAAAGGCCAGTGTGAACCGAGGGGCTCAGGAGAACGGGACCGGCCAGGCCACATCCAGAAACGGCCATTCAGCAAGACAACACGTGGTGGCTGACACGGAATTGTGACTCGGCTGGGTGGGGCGAGGCTGAGCAGGGTCTGGGGAAGGAGCCCCTCCCTGCACCTGACAACAGGCTGCCTCGATGCTGGAGCTACCATCCCTTACATTCTACCCTTTCCTGCCGCACACACCCTCCGAGGCCGTTCCTGGGGCCCCCGCACTGTACCAGGCTGAGGGGTTCTTTCCCCCTGGGGGACCGGGAGGTGAACCCTGTCTTTTCCACATTCAGCTCGCTAAGCCGAGAATCTGGTCTACTTTGAGCAAAGGTGTGAGGGGGAAATGCCAAAGTGCAGAGAAGCTCCCAGGGTTGCAGGGAGGAGGGGACGATCTTGCCTTGTTCACACGTGAGCTTCCCTCCCCCTCCTCTCTGCCTTATTGAAAGAACCCCCAGGGGAAGCATAGGCTTTTCTGGGCTCCAGTTTCCTCCCAGGAGGCTTTGCCTTTTCCTGTTTCTTCCTCATGTCTGTCTTCTCCACTTTAGGAAAACCAGAGCAACCCAGTGTACCCAATCCTTTGTAATGATATAACCAGCAAGACTTGTTGTCTTAAACTGTCTCCCTTATGCCCACGCCAAGTCACTGTGGATTCAGGCACTGGCTTCCCTCCTGCTCTCCAGGCTCCCCTGAGCTCCACACCTTCTACTCCCACATCTACCTACAGAAGCTTGCACTGTTTTCCGGCTGAGCCTGGAAGGAGGTTCCAAGTTTTTAACAATTTCTTGTGTCTGTTTGGGGAGACAGAGTAGGGGTGCATGGACATGTGCATTCCTACCTTTGGGGACAAATGAGGGAGAGGGAATGGCTCAGTCCTTGTCTCTCGGGCTCACAGAGACTCATCTTGGGCCTCAGTTTCCCCCTGTGGGTCCAAGTGGACGGGAACATGGGACCAGATCTTTGAGCCAAGCCTCTTGACCTGTGCATGTCTGAGGAAGCCCCTTGCTTGGAGTCTGGGTCCTGGCCTTATCCTCTGATCTGGATGGCTTCCTCCTTCCTCCCCCTGACTCCTGGGCTGAGCTGTGGACTCAGTCTCCCAGCAGAATCCTTTCTGTCTCTGCTTCCCCCACCCCAGACCTTCACTGCTCTGCACCCCCATGTAGTCAGGTCCCCTTGGCAATTCCAGAGGACCTTCGTCACAAGCCGCCACCTCTGTAGGTGGCCTGGGTTTTTATTTGCATTTTTGATTTTTTTTCCAGAGGGGTGAGCAGGGATCCTGGTTTCAATGACGGTTGGAAATAGAACTTTCCAGAGATAGGAAGATTGGGTGGATTTTATTTCGGAATACAAAATGGTGTGTGTAAATACTGTAATTAAAGTGATACCGAGACACATCTGTTCTGTGTCGCTGTCCCAGCCAGCTGTGTCTGAATGCCACGGAGGTGTCTCGGTCAGACTAGGCTGGACTTGGCGATGATATGGAGCAAGGAGGGTGGGCAAGCTAGGAAAGAGGTGGGCCCATCTCAGGGGACACCGGCAAAAGCCAGCGTCCTGTTCTTTGACCAAGTCTCCCTCCACGCGGGGTGCTGGAGAAGGCTCACGGAAAGGCAAGATGTTTCTAGTCCTAGAAAGAAAGACCAGACCAGAGTGCTGCAGAGGCCCTCAGGATGGAGGGGGGTGTGCGGAGGCACAGGACCTGGGGCCTCCGTGAGCACGTCTCAGAGATGTGGCACACTTTGGTCCCTGTATGCAAATAATGCATGAGCAAGAGAAGGAGCCCCATGCCCGTGGATTATCCCACCCTCTCTACCCCGAGCTGGGAGCAGAGCAGGGGAAGCTGGTGTGGGCAGCTTCTGCTCTAGAGACCTGGGGGCCAACTCCAAGAGGCAGTGGCTTCTGCCTTCAGCACTAAGATACCAGCCTCACTGCAAACACATCTGCAAGGGCAGCCCCCAGAGGACCGCCGCCCCCATAGGAAGTGGGGGAGGGAGCCCTGCCAGACACTGCACAGTAGCTTCAGGAAACACTCCCAAGTGTGTCAACAGTGGCAGAGGCAGTTGGGGCCAAACAAAGGATCCTTCCATTCTTATCTGGCCAAAGCCAGACCTTTCCCTTTTGCGCTCCCCCACCCCAACTTCCCCCCAGATGTTCTCCAACCGCTCTCACCACAGGTTCCTCTGCAGGACTCAGGGGGCAGGGGCAGGGGTGAGGGGGCAAGGAATGAGATCTAGAACTTTCCTTAGAAGGTGAGGCTGACCCTGGGGGGTGGCAGGAAAGGGAGACAGTCATCTGGAAAGAGAAGCCATTTGACCTCCATCTAGTCCCGTCCTGCCATGAGAGTGACCCGATGGGGTCTGGCAGGTTGTGGAGGGCAGGGAGAAGAGGTGTACAGGGTACAAGCTCCTGGGAAAGGTGGGAGGAGGAGAAAAAGCACCTGCGTCGTTGAAACGTGTCCAGCTTCAGGCCCAGCAACCTGCTATCAATCATTTTTTTACCCCGAGTCTGCCCACCGATGTAGGCTTTGGGAAGTAGGGATGAAGTAGGGGTGTGTGTGTATGTGTGTGTGTGTGCGCGCGCGCGCGTGTGTGTAGAGGGTGCCGTGGCAGCTAGTTCTCCCAGGTGGCTGGACAGCTTGCTCTGAAGGACTCCTTGCTTGTTTAAAAATCAAACTTTTCCCCACCTTTGGCCTGAGCACCCTAGTGCAGCAATGGCTCCACCTGCTGGCCATGCTGGGCTCCTACCGCTCAACTCAGTTCCCTTGTTTACATGTGGGGGTTCTCTTTCCGGCTGCCCCACCCTTAAATAGTCCAGTAGGTCTCATACATGAGGCTCATACAACTATGAAAAGTCACCGCTGAAGAGGATTTTAGAGACACATGCAACTGAACTCCCTATGTCACATTAAAGAAAAACTAAGGCCCAGAGAAGAGACGTGGCTGGCTTGCCCAGATGCCCTGGAACTCCAGTGTCCTGTACCCGAAGCTCTTCCCTTCATCCTACTATCCCACGCTTCCACCAGGCTTCAGGGTTTCTCCAGTTGGATGTCATGAGGCTGGCGAGGGCAGGGTCAGAATAGGTTTGGGGCTTCACCTCTAGAGCCTTTTATCGACATGTGTTCCCATGCCTGGACAGACAAGCAGGTCCTGGGGTCTTGGGACAAAGCAGAGACTGAAGACCATGGGAAGCTGTGAGGCTCCGCTCGCACATCTGTGCCCATAGCCAGCCCAGGGAATGAAGGGGAGTGTCACATAGTCCGCCGTGGAAAGCATACCCAGAAGTGTCTTCTGCCCAAGTTGCATCTGAATGGATAAACACAATCGTCCTCTGAGTCTGGATACGTGGGACATCCCTATTCCATCCCCTCCAGGTAGATTAACCTCACACTTCCTCTTCACGTACATCCGGTAGCAGGTAAGCAATATTGGGCAACAGGATGCTGCTTCTCTTCCAAAAGCCCCCACCCAAGGAGTTCATGGCCAACCTTGATTCATTCCAAAAGTTTCACAAAACACACCCTGCTGGGGATCGGCCCTGTGCCAGGGGCTGGGGACAGAGCAGGAACAAATCCATGCAGAGCTTACGATTCTGGTGGAGAAGAAAGACAATAAGAAAACACATTTATCTAAGTAAATAAATAAAGACCTATGTTTTCAGGTTGTACGAAGAGCTATGAAAAATACAAAAGATTGAGAGGGATGATCGGTACTTAGCATATGGTGGTCACTCCCACGGAGATGAGAATTGAGAGCGTAGCTCACTATAATGAAACGAGAAAGAGATCATGCCATGCAGGGGAGATGGCAAATGCAAACCTCTGAAGGAGGGCAAGAAGGTGGCCAAGGCAACATCAGAGCCAGTGCAGGGGGCTCAGCGGGCCCAGTCCCAGTAGGCCTTTTAGGCCTTGGTAAGGAGTTTGGCTCTTAGCTAAAGATGTGGAACCACTGGAGGGTTTTGAGCAGAGACGTAATATGAGCTGACTTATGTTTTTAAAGGGTGAAACTGGCTGCTGAGTTGAGAATGGGGGTACAGAGGTGAGAGAGCGGAAAGGAGGGGGGCAGGTGGGCTGATCGTAGCCAGAGCAAGGGTCACAGTGGCAGCTGGGTGAGAACAGCGGAAATGGAGCAAAGAGGTCTTGAAGGTCCAGCTAACAGGGCTTGGTCTCTCTGTGCATTTCTTCAAATACCAGAATTTAAACAGTCTATTTTATTTAATATTCACAGAAACCAAATGAAGCAAGGACTCTTAATCTCAGAAAACAAAACTTGAGTTTTCAGAGTAACAGGGAGCTGTGCTCGAGGCTCAGGGAGCAGAAGCAAAGACAAGTAAGGTACAAGTTTATTGGAAACCACAGAGTTTTAAATCTCGAAGAGAATACGATCAGTACCTTTAGACAACGACGCAGTAAAGTGCAAGGCAGGAAGTGAGCAGTAACACACGGAGTGCCAGGCCCCAGAGACTAATTGTACTGAGTAGGAAAGAGAAAACCACTGAAAAGTCCCCATTTATTCTTCATTTATTTGTTTATTCAACAACACCCCCCCCTTTTTTGGAGTGTTCATTATAAGCCAGATACGATGCCACTCACTTGGGATAAGATACAGTCTCTTTTGTCAAGTTTTTAGACTGGTGAGCATGGGGGGAGGCAAATGACATAACAATTAGCATTGAATCTAAGTGATATGGTGAAGGATACTTTGAGTGGAAGGGGCATGGCTACCAGGGAAGGCTTCCCAGACGAGGTGACATCCGGGACAAGCAGGGTTTTAAAGGAAGAAATTAGAGATCAGTTTTCTAGGAAGAGCAAAGTGAGGGTAGTCATTCCGGAAATGCAAGGGGTTCTTTTCGAGTCCAAGCAGAGAATATGATTCTTCTTTGCATCTTCTATTTCTGTGCTGAGACTTTCTATGTGTTCTTTTATTTCAAGCACGTTACAATGGCTCATGGAAGCATTTCTATGATGTTTTAAGATTCTGTTTTAAAATTCTCATCAGATAATTCCAAAATCTCAGTCATCTCAGTATTGGTATCTGTTAATTATCTTTTCTCATTCAAGTTGAGATGTTTCTGGTTCTTGATATTACGAGTGATTTCAAATTGCTATCCTGGATGTTTTAGGTACGAGGTTACGAGACTCTAGATTTCATTTCCATCTCCTGTTTTGGCAGACCCCATTTGATCAACTGCCCTGCTGGGGTGCCTCCTCTTCACACCAGAAGGCGGGGACGGAAGTCCAGGCCCCCCCATTCAACTGTTTGTTCCTGCTGGGGTGGGTGCCCCATTATCCTCGACCCAGAGTGGGAGTTCAGGCTCCCTGCTATCCCTCTGTTGATGCCACCCTGATGACGCAGCATCCTTTGAGTCATGAGGTCCCTCCCCTGCCTCACTTTACCTTTCAGAGTCTTCTTACTTTTGTGTTATATACACGATCCAGAGTTTTTAGAAGTACTGAGCCCGAGGACTAGGAAGAGGTACATCTGCTTCATCTAGTCTGGAACTGTAATTTCATGCAAACAAACATGAAGGAGGAGGGGCCCATCCCAGGCCGCGAGGCTGGAGTGGTAGGCAGGTTCTAGAAAGCTGTCCTCAAAGCCCTCTCCCACAGTTTGAAGTTATTGAGGACTTCAAGGAGCTTTTGGTTTTGAGAGTTACATCTATCGGTAATCGCTACATCAGAAATTAAATTGGGGGAATTTTTAATTACTCAGTAATTCATTTAAAAATGATCATTTTCTCCTTATATGAGTAGACAACTAACCTACCCATTCATGAAAATGAATGATATTTTCAAAATAAAAACACTGAGTGAGAAGAGGAATGTTGTTTTACCCGTTAGCCCATCTCTTCAGTATCTGACTCATAGAACACTCCTGACTCCCTTTGGGTCAGTGTTCTGTCTGTTGTCACGTTCTGTGTCACGTGGCCTCTGGAAAAGTATGGTATCTACACTTCAGAGAGAAGAAAAGTGGAAAATGGCAAACCACATTTTTTAGCATTATTGCAAAAATAGTTTTGACCCCAAAGACCTCTTGGAAATATCCCAGGGACCCCCAGGGGACCGTGGATCATACGTGGAGAGCTGGGGCTCTAGAATTATCCTTTGTCCGTTGCCGTGGCTGCTGAGCACAGAAGATGTGGCTCTTATGAATCAGGAACAGAACTTCCCATTTATTTCATCTTAATCAATTCAAATTTTAAAACCAAAGCAGGATGAGTTTTTTGTTGTTGTTAAATATAATCTTCCTGTTTGGGTAGGAATACATTTCACTTTAACCCTTGAAGACAACATCTGCTTTGAGATGTGCTGTACATATTAAACACACACTGGATTTTAAAGACCTGGGGGAAAAAAAGAAAAGAAGAGCCGTCTCATACCTTAATTACCTTAATTATTTTAATTAATTAAAAATATTTTTTTACATGGGGCTTGTGTTGCTATGGTAATATTTTGAATCTATTGGGTTAAGTAAAATGTATTTTCAAGATTAACATCATTTGTGTGTTTGGGGTTTTTTTGGCAATTGTTTGGAGGTTTTGTTTGTTTGTTCCACTTTTTAAAATGTGGCTACCATCGGCGTAAAGGCACAGGACTAGCTCATATTCGTTTCTGTCTAGCGGTGCTTCTCCAGCAGAACCTGGACGGTGAAGCTTTGCAAGCCATGTGAAGTTTATTCTTTATTTTGAAAGTAATGTGGAGCCACTGAAAGGTCTCAAGTAAGGCTTCGACATCATCAGATTTGCACCATAGAAAATTCACTCTGGCAGCAACGAGGAGCATGGATGGAGGGCAAAAGCACCTGGGAGGTGATCACACTCCTGAAGATAAGAGATAGGGGGGCCTGAAAAAAAGTGGCTTCACTGGAGATATATTGGGGAGATCAAATTAACTGGCATTGGTTCCTGGGTGTAATGATGACATATAGGAGAATGTCCTTATTCTTAGGAAATGCCGGCAGACATGTTGAAGGACGAAGGGTCCTATTATCCACAATCTACTTTTAAATCCTGTATATTCACATGGAAACCTCATACGCATACACGCACTGCACATCTGTGAGAGCCTGGGGGGTGGAAAGGCGAGTAGCATGTTACTATTATTATAAAAAATATGCGTATATTGCGAGAGGAGGTGGGGAAGAAAAGCAAATGAGGTATAAAATGTGAGTCGTGGTGACTCTCGACGAAGGGTTCTACTGAATAGGGGATCGTTTTACTCCCCATTTCGTCTTTCTGTCTGTTCGAAATTGTTCAAAATAAAAAGAAGGGGGAACATGAAAACGCGAAAACCCTTAACATGTTGATTGGATGTGGGAGAAAAGGGAAAGCGCAATCAAGAATGATTTTCTCATTTCTTGCTTGACAAGGGAGTGGACGAGGCTGTCGTTCTTGAGATGGAAACACAGGAGGAGAAATAGGACTGGGAGTGAGGATGAGTCCCGACTGGAAAGTGGGCACCTTGGGGACCCAGGGGGCAGTGTCCACCCCGAAGTTTCTGAGAGACAACTGTCTAGAGAGGCAGGCCCGCATGTTTTGGAGTCTAGACAGTAATTGAAAGTCCTGGAGAACAGGCTAGTATCAAGGGTGTGCGGAGGGAATGAGAAGAGAAGAAAACCTTGGGGAACATGGACGTTTAAGGGTCAGCAAAGGAGAAGGCTGTGGTAGACAGCCTACTTCCACGTGGTAGACACGCTCCTCAGGACTGGCTTCTCATACGTGTACCAGTCTGTGTGACAAGGGCGGAGGTGAGGACGCATCACTGCAGATATCAGATCAAGAAAGACACAATGGCTTTGATCTTGGCCACACAGGCTCATTCTTCTGGGATCACTTGCTCTGGGGGGAGCCATCTGTCACGTCTCGAACAGCACTGTGCAGAAGTCCACGTAGTCAAGAACCGAAACCCTCTGCCAATAGCCATGTGAGGCAGCTTGGAAGAGCTTGGAAGAAAATAGACACAAATGAATGGATGAAGGAATGAGTGAATGAATGAAGGCTGAGACCGCACGAGAAGTCCAGAGCTAGGACAGCCCAGGTAAGCTGTTCCACCCGGCTGAACTGCTTCCCAACTCCCAACCCTTAAGAAACTGTGTGAGATCATTAATGCTGGGTGAAGCCGCTCAATTTGGGGGGGAATTTGCTGTGCAACAAGAGACAGCCAACTTATACTGATGTCTCAGTGGAAACTTAGATGGGTGGACAAAGAGAGCCGCGAACTTTGAGACTGGGGTAACAGGAAACCAGGGAAAGAGAATATTTCACAGAGGAAAGGCTGGTATACTGTGTCAAAACTCCACCAAGTGGAAGAAAAATGGGGTTTTCCACAAAGGGGTGGTTGGCAACCTTGACGAACGTGATCAGTAGGGTGTAAGAGGGCAGAAACCAGATGATAGTGGACTGCCGCATAAGTAATAATAAAAGATGTGAATTTTCCATTGTCAAACTTAATTGGGGAAAAAACCCCTAGTGATAAGTATCATAATCCCTATTTCAGGGATGGGAAAGGCAAAGTCACCCTGCTACTATGGGGTCAAATCTGGCCCCCCTACATCAGTGGGTTATTAAAGAATTCTGTCTAACTATATTCATTACTCTTTCTGGGAAGAGTTCTGATAAATTCCATTTTGGTAACCTCATCCCATTGGCAGTGATGCTCTTGCATCCTTTATAATTTCGGTGTCCCAGACGGCTGCCCTGCGGGGATAGATGTCCCTTCGTCTAGTTCTGTCTAATTCAGCCTCCCTGCCTTAGGTAAGCTCTTGGGAAAAGAAATGACAAATTAAAGTGAGTGAAAAGCCATTTTCCCATTCATTCCATAGCTACTTTTTGAGATCTTTGAAAGAGCCTCAGCCACTGGGCCAGGCTTCTGAGACATGGTGGGCTACCAATGAGATGTTTTATAATATGAAGTCAGCATTCCAAGAGCAAAAGAACGTCGGCCTTATCTTCCTAAAGAGGGGGCCCCAGGCCAAGGTTGAAGAAAGCACTGCATCAAGAAATGAAGCAATCAGGTAATCACGCCATGGTGATTAATAGCGATAACTCCAGGGTGTCATACATGGAGCTAGAGATATGTAGTTATTTCTAGCTCTCGCTCTGCTCTAAAATCTTTGACCTTCACTCAATCAGTTTGCTTTCCTGTGACCCACACCGCCTCCCCCACTGACAGGTTTCCTGCGAAAGGCTTGCCTTGTGAGAAGAACCAATCTCGGACCTGCTAGAACTTTATCAAGTGACCATGTGACCTCGTGGTTGGTCTCCCTGGCTTGGGACTCAGTCCTCCCCTGGGAGTCCAGCTCTGGTGTTATCTATGTGATCTTGAGTGGTTTACATTTTTAACCTGTATCATTTCAGGTTCCTCACCTGGAGAAAAAAAGAAGGATCATATTTACCTCATATCATTACTGGAAGTAGAGCAGGGAGGAAAAAATTGTATATAAAAATATGACTGCCAAACTTCTTCATTCTAGGGTGGTGCAGGGTTTGTCTCAGAGGTACTTGGCTCATTTGTTGAGGAAAATGCTTCAGGAGACTTGAGTGGTTAAGAAAAGCAGCTGAGCACCCTCCTATTCACTCATTTCAGTTTCTTCTCTGACCCCAGATTGAGAATATCCTAGAACGGAGACATTTGTTCAGAGAGCTCAGTGTCTTTGTGTAACAAAGTAACAGGAAACCGCTGTTTCCTGGGAGAGGTGGGGAACAGTAGAGAGGTGGAAGAGAAGGTATCTTGGGAGGGAAAAATGGCCGTGGGCAGGGCTCTGGACAGCTGGACAGCCTGGAGGGCGCGAGGTGGGGGAGGTGGGGAGCCCAAGTGTGGTGACTTTCAGCTGTTTGCCTTCAGTGCTGCTACAGGCACCCTATCTTGCCTCTGACCTCCAGTAAGTCTTCCACACAAAATGGCCCCCTGTTCTTAGGGTTTCCGGGATCAAAGGAAGGAAGGAAGACGTCCAGCTTGCTATGAGTAAGAGTGATGGGTCAAGAGAACGGCATTGTCAGGAGGAAGATGCAAGAGGTTGAATTTAGCCAGAATAGGAATTCAAAAAGAAAAGTCATCATGAAAATGTCAGCCTTGGGTGCCTGGGTGACTCAGTTGGTTAAGTGTCTGCCTTCGGCTCAGGTCTTGATCCCACGGTCTTGGGATTGAGTCTTACATCGGGGTCCCTGCTAATCTGGGAGTCAGCTTCTCCCTTTCCCTCTACACCTCCCCCCTGCTTGTGCTCGCTCGCTCGCTCTCTCATGCGCTTTCTCACGTGAATAAATAAGTAAATAATATTTTAAAAATTATTAAAAAGAAAATGTCAGCTCATCCCCTAAGAATCTTTGAAAGTCTTAGGGGAGAACACAGACATCCCACAAAATCTGGTATGGGGACTGGACCTATTTCAAAAACACATGATTAGGGCACCTGGGTGGCTCAGTGGGTGAAAGCCTCTGCCTTCAGCTCGGGTGGTGATCCCAGGGTCCTGGGATCGAGCCCCACATCAGGCTCTCTGCTCAGCGGGGAGCCTTCTTCCCACATCCCCACCTCACCTATTTGTGATCTCTCTCTGTCAAGTAGATAAATAAAATTTTTTAAAAATTACAAAAACGCATGATCCGGGAAGGCTGATAAAAAATCAGGTTACATAAGGATTAAATGAGAGACGGTACAGAAAGCATAATTAGCTCAGGGCCCAGCCTGTGGTAAGCATGGAATTACAGGTAGCCTCTTACTATGATTTAGTGAGCAATTTCCTTTTTTCTTCACCCTTTTGAGCTTCAAGGCCTCACGATCTCCTTGAAAAAGATGATATAGTCATTCATTCATTCTACAAACATTTATCAAATTCCTTCTGTGTATCAGGTAAATTAAATAATCTCAGGCAGTGTTGGTCATCAGAGCTAATGTCACTCAGGGCTCAGGATGGGCCATGAACTGTGCTCTGTGCCTTACCTGGCTCACCTGGTGTGTTTCATACGATTCTCACAACACTTCTGGGGACAAACAGTTGTATTCCCGCTTTATAAATGACCAGACCGAGGCACAATAAAGTTAAATGACGAGCTCAGACGACAGCCAGTGGGGGAACCAGCATTTTAACCCAGACAGTGGGATTTCAGTGGACTCTTTTTATTATTATTATTATTTTTAAGATTTTATTTATCCATCTGAGAGAGAAAGAGAGTACAAGCAGGAGGGAGGAGCAGAGGGAGAGGGTGAAGCAGACTCCCTGCTGAGCAAGGAGCCCACTGCTGGTCTTGAACCCAGGATCCCGAGATCATGAGCTGAGACGAAGGCAGAGGCTTATAACTGACTGAGCCACGTGGGCACTCCATTCAGTGGACTCTTTCAAGGTTTTTGCTATTTTTGAATGCAACTACTTGTGTGTGAGTTATGCCCTGCAGGAGGTGAGGTATCATCAGGGAAGTGTCCTGGGGAGGTAAACCTACAAATAGGGGCAGGACTGTCTTGCTTCCTTCCTTCTCATCCCTCCCATTCCCTTTCTAGCTCTGAGCTTTCAACAGGGGGATGATATTGGAATCTCACAACTTCCATGTGTTCAGAGCTGCTCATCAGCTGGTTCTGAGTTCTCCCATTCTGCCTATGCCCACCAATAGCCAGGGGAAGGAGGAAAAAGAAAGAAGGAAAAGTCCCATTAAAGCAAGCAATGGACAATTAGAAGCTGGCTATTTTTCCATAATGCAACATATCAGCAATAAATAAATCAATCATTTGGGGGGTAGGGAATGACTTTCCTATAATCAGCTATTAAAGTCTTGTACCCCCTAATTAGTCTATTAATTAGAACTGTTCTCATCCTTCCACATGTTATCAGCCTGCCAAAGCAAAGAAAACTCAGCCCCACGGGCAGGAGATAAGAGAAGTAAGAAAGACGGAAGTAGCTGATTCAAACAGCTGGGCATGTGTGTGTTTCAAAAGCACAGCTCTTAGTGCCCGGGGCAAATCCACCTGCTAGTAGGGAAGGAACGTTTATCAAAAACCAAAGGGCTGTTGTCTTTGTTGAGCAGAAAAGGAAGAAACGATTTAATCTTTAAAGAGAAAAACCACCATAACCACACAGGGGGATCTGTGAAGGGCAGTTCCACTGGGTGTCCCCCAGGGCACTGGACACAGGAGAAGCACACATGCTTCATGCAAAGGCAGCGCTGTGAGAAGACTCAGGAACACAGCCCTCCACGCGCTGATGCTAAAGCAAGCTCATCTCGGGGAACCGGCCCATACTGAGTTCCTACTATGTGCCAGGCACACCTCTGTGTTTTACATTGGCAACAGCTTATTGGATGACTTCACTGACATTCTTAGGGCGCCCTAGAGTTATTTCTGGGAGTTCTCAAAAAAAAGCCCCATAGGAACCCTCACAGCTGTGGTCATCAAACCATGGTGGCTGGGCTCTTCCTCTCCTGTTCTGACTCTCAGTGGTTCGTGCCCCCTGCCCACCGAGAGCTTGAAAAGGCCTCTCATCACTGAGGCTGACTCAAAGGGCCCAGAAACTCACAAGTCATTCTCACACGAACAGTTCAAAGAGCCTCTGGGTTCCACCGCTCTCTCCATGTCCTCAGGAGGGGCCCAGCAGGGAGGACTGTGGCCTTCAGACTCCTTCCTTCTCTTTTCCAGCACCTCTGCTCCCCTCCACCCTCCCCTAGTTACCGAACTGACATACCCATGCACTCAAATGAAAACTAGCAGACACGGAGGGGCGTGTCGGAGGCAGGTGTCTCCACCAGCAACAGCCCACCAGCAGCTGTTAGGTTATCTTGTTTAATCCTCAGAACAACCGTGTGACAGGCTATCATCAATCCCATTTTGCAGAATGGGGGATCCGTGGCTCAGAGCGATGAAATCATTTGGCCAGTCTTCTGCAGGCAGTGACAAAGCACTTAGCAAGATCTCAGTAAATATTTGCTGACAGATGGAATCGGAAACATGAAGGCAATGGAAGTTCTCCTGTTTGGGGGCACCTCAGAGCTCTCAGGGGTCCAACTATGTGGCAAAAGGGGGCTGTCAAGGGAGATAACCACCAAAGTGGCAGAAGAGTCAGAGAGAAGGAGTATAGGGTCAGCCTCAAGGTCATTTTCTCTCTGCCCTACTCCTTCCTGCCCTAATACCTGTTGTTACTGATTTTACTTTCTAGCAACAACGCACCACTCCTCCCTCTCAAGGAAACCTCTTCAGAAATAGTAAGTGGTGACATTTTCCAGCTGCATGATCCTCAGGATGTCAATATGAATGGGTCCCCACTCTGCTTTCTACTTCGGGGATGGGACGGAGGGGCGGTGGTGATGTATGTTTGGGGAAAGCCTGGGCTTGGGAGTCAGCAACCAGTCCCTGCTCCCTGACAACTAACTGGGTGACCTCAGGCAAACTGCTTTGCATTAGCTACCTTCAGTTTCTTCATATGCAAAATGGGAAATGTCAGCTGCCTACCCCAAGTGTTATTGTGAGGATCCAGTGAAGTAATGCACAATTACAAAATATTTCCACAGTTCTCTCTGGCAACCCTCGGATCCTCAAACCCGAGTATGATTATCCCTATTTTTCAGTTGAGGAACTCAAAAGACTCAGAGAGACTGAAATTCACTAAGAACAGTGAGCAGTGCAATTACTCAAAAGCAGGCTGGGGCGCCTGGGTGGCTCAGTGGGTTAAGCCTCTGCCTTCAGCTCAGGTCATGATCCCAGGGTCCTGGGATCGAGCCCCACATCGAGCCCCACATCGGGCTCTCTGCTCAGCGGGGAGCCTGCCTCCACCTCTCTCTCTGCCTGCCTCTCTGCCTACGTGTGATCTCTGTCTGTCAAATAAATAAATAAAATCTTGAAACAAAAAAACGAAAACAAAAAAACAGGCTGCCTGGCCCTACCACACCTGACTTCCAGATCAAGCAGCACCACCATGCCCTGGGGTACGTGTCATGTTCAAAGCCTTCATTCATTCGGTAAATATTGGTTGCATTTCTACCCGGCACCAGGGATCGAGGGCGCTTTGCAGAGCTCCCCGTGTGGCGGAGAAAGCAGACATCTTATACGTAAGGGACAATCCTGTGTGATGAATGTTAGAACGCCCTAGAACAGGGGAACGGGAGGAGACCGTAGGGCAATCTGTAGAGGAGGGCATAGCTTCATAAAACATCATGGAAGGGCGTTCTCAGCTCAAGATGGGAAAGGGCATGGTGTTTAGGATGACTAAAGCATAAAAGGTAAGAGGAAAGTGACAAGAGAGGAGGCTGGAGGGACAGTTGAGCTGCTTAGACAGGCCTGGCAAGTAAGTAAAGGAGTTTGAACCTCATCTTTGGTGCAATGTGGAGCTACCCTAAAGGGTTTTTTGTTTGGTTTTGGGTTGCTTGTTTGTTACCTAAGATTTTTAGCAGGGAAATGGTTGAGAGCATTGGAAGATTTTTCTGGCTGGGATGTGAAGAGACTGGATCTGAGCCTCCAAGACTGGAGGCAGAGAGAGCAGATACATGGAGAAAAATGCAGAAATTCAGGCCAGAAATAATGGTGAGCTGAGCTCCAGATGGGGCCATGGGGATGAAGACAAGGACAACCTTTGAAATAGATTTAGGAAGTAAAACCAAGAAGTGGTGATTGATGGGGAATGTGCGTAGAGAGAGGAAGTGAGAGGGAAGGGTCAAGGATGACATTAGCTGGAGCAACTACTGGGTGATGGTTTTCCTTATTGGATAAGGGGATTCTGGGGATAGAATGTCTGCTTTCTAGCTATGAGATTGTATCCCAGCTTCCCCAGACACCTCTAAATTATAGCCATCTTGCCCAGAGGAGGAGGAATGGATGAAAAGACCCTGCTACCTTGAGAATTCCATCTGCCAGGCACCGAGTATGCACATGGTGGCTATACGTTGTTGGTACAGCATGGGAGAGGACGGGAGGCTTTGAGTTCCTTTTGGGCAAAGAGATTCATCTCCCGGCTTCCTATGAGTCTTCTGTTCCCTCAATCAACTTCCTTTTCTTTGGTTTTGAAGTGCTGTTGGTCAAGGGCATACCGTATAAAGCACATTAGTAGTTGCCAAGGGGGGAAACTGATTTAAAAGAGTTTATTATCTGGAAGGACCAAGAAGACAACCAACCACAAAATAATTACAGTTCCATGTGTATAGTGTTAATAGCCATAAGTGGCATAAAGTACATGCCTCCCGAGGTCGCAGATGGCACTTCTGAATGGGAAAATCAGAAGGAAGAGGCCTCTGGGTGAGTCTTACCAGAAAAGATGGAATTTCTACAGAAAACTGAGCTTGGGGTACAAAGGAGATATTCTGAAGGAAGGAACACTATGATAGAGATGGCAGTGGGTACAAGTAATCACCAGCTCAGCCTCCTGCTGTCTTAGGGTATCTGCAGACCCAGTTCTTAAACTGGGGTCCATGGCACTCTGAGAAGTCTGAGAACTCCCTGACTGTGCAAAACTGTGTTTATGTAGGCACGCAGACTTTACCGGAGAGCGGGCCCACAGCTCTTCTCCAATCCTCAGAAGGGTCTGGATCTGAGAAAAGGTAAGCAAATAGCACTCCAATTCCCCTGAGTTAGAATTTACAGGTGGCTGGAGGCTCGCTTGCACACCTGTGGGGTGTTTGCGTGTGTGTGTGCGTGTGCGTGAAAAGCTCCGATTGGGAATTGACCCGTGTATACCTGGGATCTTTCTGGATAGGCCCAAGGAGGACTTGGAATGCTAGCCTCATGCGCTTCCTGCCCTTTGCCCACCCCTGACCCCCCCACCCCCTCTCCACCAGAGTGGTCGCCACCAGTGCCACAGTCCCCACTGCCCTGGCAGGAATAAAGAAGGCAAGGTCAGAGGAGCGGGGTGGGGGGGGTGGGGGGGTGGGGGGGGGTGGAAATCCGGGAATCAAGCAAGAACTCTGATGCGCCTAGGGAGACGGGTTTGGAGTGCAGCCGTTCTGCCCCAAATCTGGAGTCGGTCAGTCGGCCCGTCAGGTCCGCCGCCCCACAGCAAGGCTTCGGTCAAATTCTGGGAATTTCCCACTCGGTCGGCCGGGCTGCGGCAGATTTTCCCGGACGCGAGCGTGCCGTGCCCCCCGCGGCCGCTGGGTGGCGCGGCGCAGGGCACCGAGCGTGGGAAGCGCGGGCGCGCGGGCGGGCTGAGCTCACACTCCCGGGAAGCGGCCGCGGCGGAGCCGGGGTCCGCAGCGGCTGCGCATCGCGCGCCTCTCGCTGGGCGCTTGGGGGCTGCAAGGTGGGCTGCGCGGTCCCCCGGGAGGGAGGAGGCTGCCGGAGGTGAGAGCGGGGCCCTGGCAGGGTGTCGGGCGTAAGAGGTGGGGGGGCACCGCAGGCCGGGCCTGCGTACGCTCCCCGAGGGCCCCGGGGCGGGCGCCGGGGGCGATGCCGGGGCCCCTCGGCTCGCGCCCCACCCGCGCTGCGGTGCGGCCTCCGGATGCCACTGTCCGGGCCGCGTGTGCGGGAGTGGATCGTGGCCGGGAGCAGCCCCGGGCTCTGGGGCCAGGGCTAGCCGGGCGGGGGAGGTGGCGGAGCAGCCCCCGGGCCCCGGCGCTGCAGCCGGTGCCCACTCCCACCTTGCGTTTCTCGGCTCCGCAGTGGGCGTGGTGCCCCTTTGCTGCAGAGGGGGCGCCCGGAGTTGAGGAAGGCGGTGGGGGAGGGAGAGCGCAGAGACAGGTGGTTGAGGGGGCGAGGGCTGGTGCGCTGAGGCTCGTGATATTAATGCGTATTTCTTTCTCCCCCCTTCCTCAGGGGGCGCGGAGGTGCGTGTGGAGGAGGCGGCGGGAAGGCCAGAGGCATAGCTCGGGAGAGGGCAGGCTGCCGGAGATGCCACTGGGCTTTCTCTCTCTAATCAGCCCCCCCATCCCCGCAAAAAAAATTGATAAAGTGGTTGGGGTGGTGAGGGTGGAGGAGTTTGATGAAGACCTGGCCCAGAACTGCCCTGAACTGCCCCTAGCCGGCCGCCTGGCTCCCTCGTGCATATCCGGAGCCCCTACTCTGAGCACTCTGCAGAGGCTGGGGGGCCGGGGCTGGAGGCGGGGTGGTCTGTGAGAAAGCCTGCGGTTAAAGAAGCTTCAGCAACAGAGTCAGCTCCAGAGATAGGGGTTGGGGGCTTGGGGTTGGAGGTGAGGGGGAGTCTCCAGGCGTATAGCTCAAGTTCATAGGTGGTAGGAAGTGGGGTCTGTGGGGGAAATAGGGTAATGTCCTAGGACCTTGTCTTTCTAGCTTTGTTTAGAGCTGTCGACCAAAATTGGGGATTTGGCATTTGCCAAATGTGCTTATTTCTGTTTTCTTTCCCTTTCGGTTTGTTTTGTTTTTTCTTTTTTTCTTCTTCTTCTTCTTTTTTTTATTTTTTATTTTTTTTTAGAGGAACTGCAAATGACAGAGCAGAGGGACGGCTGGCCCAGCCAATCCTGGAGCCGCTGCAGCACTTGTTCCCCAAACAAACATGTTCTGGTGCAAGGACAGAGAGGAGGGGGCTGCTGGCTCCCAGGTCCTCCTGGGACCCTGGCCCCCTTGCTGCTGCGCACTGGAAGGGCAGCCTGCGTTAGGCTGCCGGGACAGAGGCTGCTGGTGGGCTGGGGCATGATGGCTGCAGCCCCTCCCTGCTGCCCTGCGTGGGAAGAAGAATGCAGAGCCAGGCAAGTCTCTCTGTGTGTCCTCTGGGGTGAAAGGAGCAGGTGTAGACAGGCTGGGGCAGCGGGGCCTGGTGCTGCTTTGGCATTGGTGGTGAAAGGCCTGTACCTCCAGCCCCTTGGGTTTGCTTGCACCCCTGGCCCGTCCCTGGCACTCACCCCTGCATCCATGTGCTTATTGGTGCTACCATGTTATATAACGCTTATATAATCTCCCAGGGCGAGCGCTGTGTCTCCGCTCCCAGGTCACGCCGACACTGTGTCCCTGTGGGAGGCAGGATCTGTGGAAGCTTGCGGGTGGGCCTTCTCCCCCATACTCAGCTTGGCTCCTCTGCCTGATCCCAGGTCCCAGAAGGCGAATGGGAGATCAGGGGTCCATCCATACCAGCTGTTTGGGGCGAAGAAAGAGGAGGTGATTGAGCGGCTTCCTCGCCGTCTTGCTTCCCGAGGCCCCCCTTGTCCAGTGAACCGTCTGGTGGAGTGGTTGCCATCCTTGAGTTTTGAGGCCTGCGTTTCATCTTGGGGGCCCCCTGGCATGGCGGATGGGTGTGGTGATATGGACCCCAGATGTCGCAGTGAAAGAATACATGGTATGTAGGGTTGGAGGGAGAGGGGCAGAAATTAACTCTGCTTTGAGGTTTTGAGCAGAAGTGACTAGAAGGATAGTCGAGTGGCATTAGGAGGAATTTGGAGCAGGCCTCGGAGCTCAGGGATGGTCAGGGAAGGGTGTACAGGGAAGTGGATCAGACAGCAAAGATAAACATGGTGTTCTTTTACTGTACTCTCCACTGGGCTGTCCCTGGTTACCAGGGCAACAGAAGCAGTGATGAAAATCATGCCTTTCGTTCAGTGGAAAAATCTGGCTCCTCCTCCCGCCTCTTCCTTCTCTAATCGCCTGCGACCCATTGGGAGGTTGATGGCTCCAGGGATCAGAGACCCCAGTGTATCCCCATCAGGGCCCCTGTTCCCCATTTTTAAAAACCATCTTGCGCCTTTCTGCATCTCTTATCTCCCCCCGGAGCTCAGCATTTGCGCAGGAGTTGGATGGATGGAGGAGGAAGGGCAGGGACGTCATTGCAGGGCAGGGCGAGCAGAGCGTGGGCAGAGACGTGGATGCAGGAATGACTGGCGCATGAGAAGGGTCAGGCGTTGATCGGCTAGATGGCACTTGTTTCTGGGGCGGTGGGACCTGGGGGTGGAAAGGGTGGGTGAGGGCCTGCAGAGCCTGGCAGCATAGTCCCAGAGTAGGGATTAGGAAGGCCTCGAGGTTTCTTTTGTGGTCCAGGCTCCCGATGAAAGCTGGGGTTCATTCATTCGTAGAGACTACATACCTCCCATGTTAAGTAAGGTTTTCGGAGCTGGGAAGACAGGACCGGGCCTTGACCTTGAAGAGGTTGTGGTAGATGGGAGGAAGGTAGGTATAGATGGGAAGATTAGCCTGGCTTTGTTACAAGCCTGGAATCTGGGGCCCCAGGCAGGAGACTGGCCGTATTCCAGACTGGAGGTGATAGATTAGGGTAGAGCTTATCAGAATGCAGAGGAAGAGCAGTGCAGAGAGCCACTTTGGCTTATGGATAGGACGTGGGGAGGATAAGGGGTACGATACTGGGTCTTAGTGATTGATGGAAGAATCAGGATTCAGACTTGTTGAGGGGCATCGTGTTTGATTGGATTTCAGACGTACTGCCTTCAAGACCATGGCAGGGTGTCCAGGTAGAAATGTTCGTGGTCAGGGTTTGCAGTGGAAGTCAATTCTGGGACAAGACTTGTAGGAAATTGTATTACAAGGTCTTGAACGCGCTAGGTTGCTAAGAACATATACTGAGAGAGAGAGAGAGCCCAGGGTGCAGGGCATCGGCCTAGATGGGGTGAGGCTGTATGTCTTGTACTTGTTTTGGATCCCAGCACCCGCCCAGACTGCTGGACCCGTTTCTGCTAATGAACACGCACGTCCGCTACCAAACCACACCCCTTTTTGAAGTTCAGGTTTCTGTTTAAGTTTCCTTCTCCCTGGTAACTATGTCCAGGAGGACATGTCCTGGAAAGATAGATACAGACACTTACTTCTCCAAGCTTTCTCCTTGCCCTTTGGTTTACCATTCACTTAGAGATTCCTAAGAGGCCCCAAGACGTACCTGCTAGAGAGGCGAGCCATAGGTCCTTAGCCTGATGCCAGGATGGCTGTTTGTTCTCGTTCCGTCCCAGTCGTCACTCTAGAGGGGAAGAGTACTGCACAGAATGTCTGGAGCCTTTTGCAAGCAGTATGATCTTTGGCGAGGCACTCCTTTTTCTAGGGAAAAGGGCCTTTGTCTAAGAGGTCTGGTTTCTTCCATTTCTAAAGCCTTCAGATTTGACATCCAAAGTTTTATCCACCTTCGTCTGAATTTCTGGTGTGGGCCGCGCTTTTTGAACAAACCACCCAGATTTCTTCGATGCTTTGTGGGAAGGAGTAACAGGGTAGAGGTTTGGTCTCCAGAGAAGGCCCCTGTCTCCAGACTGAGTGGGAGCCCATCAGAGGGAGTATGGTTCCTATTCCTCTTGGGAGTGTGGAAACGCTGGAAGAGTAGATTTTCCCAGTGACCCGCAGTTGGCAAACCACAACCCATAGGTCAGACGCCTGCTTTTGTAAGTAAAGTTTTATTGGAACCCAGGCATGTTCATTGTTTCTGGACAGTCTGTGGCTGCTTTCCTGCCGCATTGGTGTAGCTGTGTAACTGTAACCAAGACCCTCGTCTATAAGCCTGAGATACTTACTGTCCTGCCTTTTAAGAAAAAGTGTGCTGTAGGCCAGCAAAGTGCTTAGATCTCTGCAGGGGAGGCCTACTGTAGCCATTTCAGATCCCTAAGGTTCTCGAAGTTTCTGCATTGGGGCCTTCCTTTGCTATCCCATGAGAGCATGGTGGGGCAGCTGAGATAGGAGAGTGCTGGAGTCAGCCCAGAGAAAGCTGTCCTGTGTCTGGGAGATCCCTATTTTCAGCCCTTTCCCAGAGCCTGGAGGTGCACCTCTCCACCCCATGTCTTAGAGCCTGGTGATCTGAATTCCTCTGCAGGGATGGGTCATGCCCTCACTGTGACCGCCAGTGCTCCCTCTCATCTCATTCTGCTTTCCCAGGCTGTGCAGAGCAGAATGGAGAAACTCAAACCCCACAAGGAGAAGGAGAGGCTGGTTGGTCTTACCAAGTCCTGCCATGTATTTCCCTTGCTATCTTTGCTTTGTCATGTCCAGCCTCACTGCCCCCTTTCAGTGCCAGGGCTCATGGCAATGCATTTGCCGAGAACCTGCCACCAAACCTCACTTGTCCACCCGAACCTGGCACTCATCCACTCCGACGGAGCAAGGCTCTCCGGCTTGGAGCTTGTGGGGCGTGTGTCTGTGTTGGCTTGCATCTGAAATCCGTAGTCAGGATTCTTGTGGCCATGGTTTATGGTCTCCTCTTGCGTCCAGGCTTTCACCCTTTGGACCTGGTCCTCATACTGGAGTCATCGTGAAGACTCCTGAATAGGAACAGTAGAAGCCACCCCCCTCCCTCCCACAGGATAGTTTTGTGTCATGGCTGGTCAGGGCTGGGATAGGAAGTGAGGCACTTTGGTGGCAGGAGGAAACCATGTTCAAGGAACGGCGCAGGCCGGGCGGGGGTGACTGAGGTTTATTCCCACTGCTGCTGGAAGGGAGGAGGCTGGCAGTGGGAGGAGGGAGCAGACAACCCAGAATAGCAAAGGAGAGAAGCTGAGCATACTCAGAGCTGCTTTTAGCTGGTAAGGGTGAGCCTGGCTCTAGGAGTCTTACTTCACACCTCCCTACACACGTTTTCCCCAGAGCCTGGCTCTCTGACTGTTCTTATTGCCCCCAAAAAAGAAAAAAGAAAGGGGTCTTCCTCAAAAGTTCTCTAAATACCTTTCATTTGTAGAACTTAGGGTGACCTCATCCTACCTGGGCTTGACCCGATGTTGACACAAGAGCACTGACTTGGGGAAATATTTGTTTACTGGATATTTATTAAGGGTGTGTTACACACAGGGCACTGGGTGAAGTTCAGAGGCTGCGGAGGGAAACACAGGATTCACCATCTGGCCAGGAAGGCGAGTGGACGGTTGAACCCATTATCCTGTGATCCGCGCTAGAACCCAAGCTTCCTGAGAGCACGTCTGTATCTGTCCTGTCCGTTGCTGTCAGCACAGTGCAGGGTATTGTGCTGGGCACGTCGTTTAACTGGTTGACCCTTCCGGATCTGGTGCATCCTGGAAGTGTGCTGAAGTGATCTGAGTCTGGGAGGAAGTGGAGGAAGAGGGGAGCTCAGGGCAGCAAATGTGGCCAATTTCAGAGAAGATGGGATGTCCCTGGGCATCCTGGTGATGTGAGGGAAAGAGTGTATAAAAGAGGTAATGCCTCTTGGGCATGAGGATCCTTTGGCATCAGGGGACCACGAGATAGGAGAAGGACTCCAGCATGAGGAGGTGGGTCAGTGGCAGCCCACTGCAGAGGAAACGGAGGGCTGGGGGGGTTGGGCAGGAGAAGCAGCGGGTGGCAGGAAGGTAAGACAGGGCAGGGAGAGTAGGAACCAGCAGGAGAGAAAGCACAGTGGAGTCTCCAGGCCCAGGGTGAAGCCAGAGCTGAAGCAGGTGAGTCCCAGAGGAAGACAATGGCAGTGACCGAGAAGACAGGTGTCAGCGGTGCTCTGTGGTCTCAGAAACGACCATGTGCAGGCGCGGCCCCCACACTAGCACATTTCCCTGCAGGGAGGGCGGGCAGATAGGAGGAAATGAGCAGCTGTCTGAGATCACGGTTACTCTTCAGCGTTCTTACTATGGAAATGTTCCTATGTGTGCGAAGATGGAGTTAGTAGAATAAGATTCCATGTTCTCATCACAGCTTCAGCACGTAATCCGCACGTGGGCCTTCTCATTTCATCTGCACCGCGCCCACCTGTTCCTTACTCCTCTCTGTATTTTGTTGCCGTGAGCCCCAGACATCCTGTTTCATCCGTAAGTTCTCCACTATGGATCTCTTAAAGCATAACCCCATGGTTGGATCATCCCGAAATCTCTCCAGTCTCTCCAGTCACCCACCCGGCCAGTGTTTACGTTTCTCTGCTGGTCTCCATTTTTTAACAGTTTTGTTTGAAATCTGGTTCCAAACAAGATCCACACATCCCCTTGAGTTGATGATTAATATCACGTTGTCTGCGAATAAAGATTATGAACGTGCTTAAAAGAGTTTGTTTTGCAGTTCTACCTTTTAGATTGACTTCGCTGCCTCCGCTCCGTCTCCCTTCAGCTGCCGTCAGTAGCTTTCCTGAGTTCTGTTGAGCCATTTTTGTGATTCCTGAGTGTACTTCATTATTGCTCCTGTCTTTGTGGTTTAATAGAACTGGTCAATTCTTTCTGGAGAGCCTGCTCCGCGCTGGGCGCTCTTCCGGGTGCTGCGCACGCAGCTGTGAGAAGTCATGCGGCTGCCCTGCTCCCTGTGGAGCTCACAGGCTAACCACGTGACAGTGGTTTCGGTCTGCCTGTTGTCTCTTTCCCCTACATGTTCACCCCAGCCAAGCTGGGCGACCAACATGGTCCTTTCTGGGCTGTCAGCTCTGCTGCGTTCTGGGGCTTGGCGTTCGTGTTCTTGTGCTGTCGTATATGTGGTTGACAAGAGATACCTCTGGAACCGTCCAAGAGGTTGGGTGTGGCTCTTCTGGTGGGTCTCTTTCCAAGCCACAGGATTGGGAGTCTAGCAGTGTCACCGACAGATGTGGCATGGATCCAGTTAACACTTCTGGCCTTGAGTGTCTATAGCTAAGCAAGTTAAGATGGAGAGCCTTCTTCCCTGGCAGATGGTGGAGAGGCTGAATGAAACATCAGGAAGGTGCTCTGACATGTTGAAGGGCTCAGCAAACACCAAGGAGTGCTAAGATGTTCTTTGATCAGGTTGGCTGTTGCTGTGATGTCGTGGATGTCAGGTTGCTCAGCGGCTTCTGTCTGTTCTGATTAGGTTACCTGCCTCGTTACCTGCCCACTTTCTCCATTTCCGATGAGGAATCTAATGGTACAGTTCAGGTCGGGCTTGCTAATAAAACTATTAACTCATTTGCATTTTTCCGTGTAAATAAATAATCGGACTTTCTGTTTGGACCCCGTGACACTCTGGGAAGGGTTATGAGTGTTGTATTTGTTTCCATTTCCAGTTCAGATGCAAATATGTTGCAGTTCGTGGGTTAGTGTCTGAGCCTTTAAAAAAAAACAAACCTCTATTGAGTAAATACATTCCCAGATATAAAGACTAATATTCTTGCACCTTTCCTAGATATTTTATTATACATTTAAGATAATAATGTAGAACGTATTCAATGTGCCGTGATATTTATCTCCTGTCATTGAAGGATTCATAGGTTAGAGTTTGAGGATATGTTTTATTTTCTTCTAATTAAGTGGTCTTGGACTCTTTTGATCAGGTAGCTGTATTGGTTAAAATTTTTGAGTAGATCCCCGTGTGTGTGTGTGTGTGTGTGTGTGTGTGTGTGTGTATAATTTCTATGCAGCACGTTGTGCTGATATATAATACAAAGTATAAAGTACAGAATTAAAAGCAGTTCTGGTGCAGTGTATTCTCCTCCTCCCCGCAGCGTGAACCATTCATGGTCCGGACTGAGGGCAGCCCGCCTTCCTGGCACTCCATTCCCACCCCCCCCCACACACACTCGGGACATTAGCACTCCATTGTTCCCTCCCCTGCCAGCATCACTAGTTCCCCTCCTCTCTCCTGGATCACTTCCATGTACCCTGGTGTCTCTTAGCTTACGATCTTTTTGACCCCATCTCTTCCAACTCCTGCCCCATTCTCTGCCCCTCTCCCCCCGCCCAAGAGGGTCTTCAGTGCCCCAAGTCTGCACTTCCTCTCTTGACTCCCTCTGGGCAGGTTTGTCCCCACCCCTCCAGGGGGAAGGGGCTCTCAACCAAGCCAGCCATGACCACCATGTTTCTAAATCTAGCCATCACGTCTGAGTCTTCATCCTAGGGGCTCCCGGCAGTTTGGCACAGCTGGCCGTACCCTTTTCTTTGAAGTTCTTTCTTCACTTGGCTTCCAGGACACATATTTCTGGTTTCCCGCCTGCCTCATGAGCTGTTCCTTTGTAGCAGTTCCTCTCCCTGACCTTAAAACATGGGCCCCCTCCTCTCCATCTTCTCTCTTTCTCTCTTGACCCTCTCCCAGCCCTTGGCTTTCAGTAGCATCTGTATGAATGATGTCTAGAATTTGCTTCAGATTTATCCTGAGAGAGAAATAAAGGTGGACTGTGAGTGGACAACAGTTGGATCTGGGTGCTGTGTACCTAGAGGTTATTATACTGTTCTCTCTAGTTTATGTTTGAAATTTTCCATAATGAAAAGTTAAAAACCTGTATGCTGATGACCCCCAGTTATTTGTCTGGAGGCTAGCCCCTCTCCTAAAGTACAGACCTATGTATCCCATTGTACTTAATACTTTAACTTGGATATTAATAGGTATTTCACACTCCCATGCCCAAAACTGAACTCCTGTTTTTCCCACGCAAATACATTCTCCTGCAGTCTTCCATCTTGGTTGTGGGAATACCATCCCTCTATGGCTCATGAGAATACCTACGGTCATGCTTGACGTCTCTCTTCTTCTTTCATTTTTCATTCATCAGCAAGTCTCCTTGACTCTACCTGCAAATATATGTAGAATACGACTCGTTAGAACTACGTTCATTGTCATCACCCATGTCCAAGCCATCATCCTGTCTCACCTGTTTCTCCTCGGCCCCTCACAGGTGACGTAACCCTCACAGTAGGCAGAAGGATCCCATGATAAAGAAACCAGCCTCAAAACCCTGCAGTGGCTTCTTTTCTCACTCACTGAAAGTCTTGGTTCTTAGGGTGGTCTGTCTACAGGACCCTGTAGTTTCAAAACACTGTCCACTAGGAATATCATGTGAGTTACGCATGAAAGCCACATGGGTAGCTGAACACTTTTCTGGTAGCTAAATTGGGAGAGGAAAGAGAAACAGGTGAAATTGATCTTAATAAATTAATCCAGGATGTCAAAAATACTTTGCTTTCTGATGCATATTGCAGGGCTTTTCAAACTAAGTCACACCCAAAGCACATCTCAGTTTGGGTCAGCTATGCATCTTGGGCTCCACAGCCTCCTGGGGCTAGTGGTTCCCGTGGTGGAAATGCACGCCTCTGTGATCAGGTCCCACTTGGTTTCTGTGTTCTCATCTCCTACAACTCTTCCTCCATTCACTTCATTCCAACCCCACTGACCTTTTTGCTGCCCCTCCAATAAACTAGGGATTTCCTCTTTTAGGTCCTACTTCCTGGGTTTGGAATGCTTTTTGCCAGATAGCCCTGTAGCAGACTCTTCCTTCTGCTGGGTCTATGCCGGGATAGTACCTTTGCAGTGGCTCAGTCCAGCCCCACACATTTGCTGCATCTCCTGCATCCCTTCCTGCAGCGCTTTCTGTCCTTAACACCTTCACCCAATTAACATACTGTGTATTTCTCTTACCTGGTATATTTTCCCTCTCTCCCTGCTGGAATGTGACCTCCACGAGAGCGAGGTTCTATGTCACTTTTATTCCCTGCTGTATTTCCAGAGCATAGAACAGTGCCTGTCACCTGCTGGATACATAGATGTTTCTGAAGAATTAAATGGGATGAATTATTAAGAACGATTCTTTTTTAGTTAAGAACCATCCCGTTGAATGCACTTTATTGGGTGGCGTCATGTTCTTGCTGGGTAGCAGTTGAAAGGTTTAGTTCAAGACAGGGTAATTTGAAAGAGATCTCTTTATAAAGCGGGGATTATGGGTTCAATGTATAATTTAAATGGATCCAAGACCCCCGAAACACTGCATTTCATTCATTTCCTCGGGAGATTCTGAACCACGTTCAGAACAATCTGCTTCAAGTGTGTGCACAGACACGACATTTCAGAGGTGATGTCCTCACATTGAATGTGACAACATTGTCACATGATGGTGGAAATGGTTTCCAAATGCCTGTTTTCTAATATGTTCTTGCTGTGACGTCAGTCTCTTTCCAAAAGTAAAGGCTTTCTTACCCATTTTTTTAGATGTCACCTTTACCTTGAAAGGACAGATTGAATAGCTGTTTAAAAATATTTATCAAGTAGCATTTTACTGACAGGAACTCACTGCAGAAGAGGTCAGCAGAATTAGAACGATTTGTTTTCTGCTTTAAAAAAAAAAATGCGTGATTCCTCGTGAAGTGCAGTACCTCGTTCAGGAAGTCTGCTGGTATTGATCCGTGTCAGTGCGGTCAGGTGATTAGGGTCTCACCCTCTCATTACAGAGGGCTGTCATTTGCTGTAGGCGAGACCGTACCCTGAGATTTGCTGCACTGGGCACGTCAACTGTAGTAAAGTCCACAGACAACGGGGGTGTCCCTGACCATCCTGGAGTGTGTGTTGAATCTCCTGCACAGGGCCAGGCATGACCGTGACCCCTGGACAGAAACGGAAGGAGTCGCGGTGGCATCGATTCACATGTGTTTCATTGCTTGTTTTCAAATAAAAATAAATACGGACATCCTACTAAACTCTTCTTCATCCTGGTGGGTCTTGCACTTGCCACATCCGAGGTGATGGCTCTAATTGGTGCTTTTTTTATTGAGCGCGTTTCTCTCACTTTAATCCAGTTGAGGGTTGGGTCTTCTCTTCTCCGTTGCTCCTTGTATCTAACAGGGCTGGGTGCACCAATATTTGTTGGCTGAACAGACTTGGGGGATAGATCTATTCTCTGACCTCTGGGCCTTTGTTGGACAACCAGGTCTGGTAGCCAGATTTCTTTAGTAGCTTCTAGAGCCATTTCTTTAACAGCGTGGAAGGCGTAAGTGCTTCGGAATGGGGCGGTGCGGTGCTGACGCTTGATGAGTGTGCTGTGTCTTCCATTCACTCACCTGTGTGCTGAAAATGTTTGTGCAAGTATGCTTTTGATCCATGTTGGCAGTCTGGGAGGTATGCCCGCTGGACGTGGACACTGGGAGTTGATTTTCTCACTGCTGGGACCGGAAGCACCACTTCCAAGACATGTGGCTGGAATGCGAGCTGCAGACTGTGCCAAGAGCAGAGGCCCTGGTGTCCGTTCTGCCATGCAGATGACCTCCCATGTTCCCCCCCCTTGCATCAATGCACAAGGCTTGTCCCCAGTGGGCCAGTCTTTGCTACTTAGACGACTAACCTGTCCCTCAGCATCTGTTCAACGACACACATTTGTACAGGGACGTTTGGGTGAAAGGCTCTATCTTTTGGATGGAATGGGGTGGGAATGGGAAAGGAAGGAATATGTTGTGTGAATGGGACATGGTCTCTGTCCTCAAGGAGCTAGAGGTTAGTGAAGGGGAGAGACACCCCCCCCACAACTAAAACACAAGACAAAGCGTAAAAGTAATGTGAATGGAGAAGAAGGGGGTGTAGGAGCCAGAAGGGCTGTTGGGAATTAGAGAATAGCTCTTGGAACATGAGGAGGAAGATCTTGTCCCTCTTGTTCATTGCTGAATCCTCAGAGGCTAGCATTGTTCTTGGTTCCTCTCTGGTGCTCAGTAATTATGTATGGTTAATAATTGGGCACTGAAGGTGTAGGCCTTCACCCAAAGGTGCCATGCAGAGGCCCAGGGGTGAAGGAAGAAATGGCTTCTTCAGAAACTAGTTGGTGTGCTCTGAGGGCTGTATGTGGCCGGAGACGAGGGTCTGTATTGCAGAATTAAGGATGGTCTTGGGAGAGCCTTGACCAACTTTCTAAGAATTTGATTATAGTTGTTCTTAACCTCTTTTGCACCAGTACTCATTAGGAATTGCATGGAAACTATTAGTCTCTTTCTTAAAAAAATGAAAAGACTCACAATAACCCATGATCTGGCCTATACAATCAGAGGGCTCACAGATCCCAAGTCCTAAGACCATGCTGTCAGCTGGGGGAGCTGTCAATGCTCACTGAGATCTCATATGGGATACAGGACACTTGTTTTTCCCTTGGATTCTTTGAGTATTTATTCCGATGAGTGTGTTTGGGGGCATTCCAGCTTTTAAGGACCCTGATAGGTGGCAGGTTCAGTAGTGATTCCAACAAGCTCAGAGAAGCCATGGAGAAGATGGGAGTGGTCTCTGTCCTGACAGAAATGGGGAGATCTAGTGTTTGTTCCATTTAGCACGGGACAAAAAAGTTTACCTAGGGAAAAAAAATAGAAAAAAAATGAACCTTTCCAACTTACTAATTCAGAATATGAGATGCTTATGCTAACTTTTTTCTGTGACATGATTTCCAACTCATACACCTGGCCACCAGACACCAGCAGTAATTATGGATATAGAGAGGCAATGTTTGCATTTTTGGGGAACAGTGATTGTGGAAAGGAGTCATTAGAGTTTCATGTTGCCTTGGCACAGGGTTCGAGGAGGTCCTTAGCTGTCCCAATCCATCAGAGGGAGCTGCCTGGAGGAGGTGGCAAGATTTCTCAGGCTGCTTCAAAAAGCAGGGAGCTGGGGCTGAAGGTAGTTTAAAATTGGTTTGTTTTGCTCCTGTTGTCATAAACCTCCTATGAAGAAAGAGTATTTGTGTACCTTCAGTTAAAAAAAAAAAAAAAAATTGACCTGACTTCCTTGACCCGACTTCCTGTCTGCCTTGAGTTCATAGTGTCCCTCATAGACAGACAGAATATTTGGAGATTTGAAAAACCTGATGTGGGCAGCACCGTGTTGACTTTTCTGCCTGTGTGTGTCCTACGAAGTCCATCTGTGGAGGTAACGCTTCATCCCAATGAACGAATCGGTTAAAGATGAGCCCTGCATGCGGCCATGTTCCCTGCTGGCAATGGAAGGCACCACTGGGGGTAGAAGAGGGGGTGCCCTTGAGCTCCGGACCCAGGAGCAAAGCAGTGAGCAGGCTCGGGAACCCTCGGGAGCAGCCAGTGCTCTCCCTCCCCTCTGCTGAGGCTCCCCACTCGTGTACTCAGTGGGATTTTCCTTTGGGAGATGAGTCTGTGAGTGGGCTTTAAAGATTTTTTCAAGGAGGTGAGCCCCTCCTGTGTTCCCCGGAGTTGTGTTCTGACTGCAAGTCCAGACACCTTAATGGAGGGTGAAATCAATTTAATGGGTTGAGACCAACATTTTTTTTAAAGAACATAATAGAAAATACTAGGCTGCCTCGTGCGTGGTAAAGAGGAGTATGATTTCATGAAGGTTTGTTTCAGTTTTATGTATGTTTATATCGTTTTATAAGCTTGCATACATATCTCTCATATACAAAGTATATGCGTATGGGTGTGTACAGGGTCACCTTGTAAACTTTATTTCTTACTTTGAATCAGGGTCCAAAAGTTCGAGAAACCGTCTTAGAAGGTTTTCTTGGCTCTTGTTGTAGACAGTGGGTTCCAGCCGCTTCCCCAGAGGCCATCTCTATGGAGACAGATGTGGTGAGAGGGCTTTTTTTTTTTTTTTTTTTTTTTTAAAAAGAGCCGCAGAGTCAGGCTCTCACAACGTGATTCAGGCTGTCTGGGGCTGCTTACCTACGCCTGTCCCCCCCCACTACCCCCTTCCCTGTGGCCTGTTTCCTGCCACAATGGAGTGGGCAAGGGAAACCATACCAGGTGATGGGAGCAGGGCTCCCCTTCCCGTCTGTTTCACCAGATATGATTCCCTGGAGTGCAGCGTGGCCTCTTCTCTCTTGACTTGATTAGCTATATCCACACCAAGGTGAGGGCAGAGAGAAGACCGTGCCAAACTATTATTTGGCCCTATTGTTCTCTGTTTCTCAGACTCATTGGGTAGGGATGTGAGGTCGTAGGATCTGGGGGAGATTCTGGCCCATGGGAATGAGCCAGCCCCACTCAACGATTCCCTTTGGCTTTGTGATTCTCTGCCTCCATCTTTCCCCGAAAGGGGAGGAGTCTTTCCTGGATACTCGCTGCCTCCCCTTCCACCAGCTGCGCCAACCGGCCTGCAGAGCGCTGACCCACTTGTCGTACCTCAAATAGAGGTTTAAATTAGGACCTTTAATCTGTAAGAGGCTTACAGCCTGTTGGGTGGCCAGCTGCTCTCGACGTCCATGGGGCAGAGCTGGGCTTTGCCTGGCTGTTGTTGTGTTTAAGGAACCACAGGGGTCTGTGGCTTCATGGCAGGAACGACCAGGCACGCAGACTTGCTTGTGACTTGTTGAGAACCAGGAAAGCAAGGTCCTGGGGAAGCAGAGATATTTGCCTGATACTCCTTTGGCTGTCAGCACAGTACACAGGCCCTGGGAGTGGGTGGGTGAGATCGCTTGAGATGGAATGGGGTGATGGTGTGTCTTTTTAATGATGGAGTGGAGAGCCTGGAATTCCGTGGGTCTTGGGTGCTGGCCTTGCTTCTCCGGGCAACTGAGCCTGGGTCCCTGCCAATGTGCATTTAGTTCTATTGGGTCAACATCTGTTTTTATTCCACAAATGTTTATTAATCAGTGTGGTACTAAGGGCTGTTGGGGACACACAGAAACATGAGAATCTGGGCCTCCCCCAAATTGTTCATTGTCTTTTTGAGACCAGACGAGGACATATTAAAATGTTCATTCGTCCCACAGGCTGGTACCTATTTGGCTAGCTGCTGCTTAGGGGAGCTCATAATCAAGTTCCAAAGTAATCGGCATGGCAGGGGTGGTGTCGTTGGAGGTCTGAGAATGGACAGAGCCCCAGGCTGGTCAGAGCTGGGCCCTGAGTGGTGGCATTGAGAAGGATGGGAGAGGGAAGGACATGGAAGGTGGGAGGAATGGCGTGAACAGGCAGGAAGAGTGGGCAGTTCTCTTCCTGCATGCGGTGGCTGCCGCACCCCCCCACACACCCCGCTTCTAGAAACAGTCTGTCTCAGGCCTAGAGAGACAGCTCTTGCATTCCCTCTCTTTTCTCCTGCTCTTTGTCATGATAATAACAAGAATAATGATTCCTAACTTTCACTGAGCACTTACTGCATACCGCTGTTCTGGCTGCTTTTCCGTGGATTTTCTCAGGAAGTCTGCACAGCACCACGGATCTGCCCTTTCCAGTTGACGGCACCGAGGCGTGGAAAGGTTGAGTAACTCGCCATGGTCACATAGCAAGGAAGTGGTTGGGTCAGGAGTCCAGCTGGGGCAACCGGAGGGCAGAGGCCCATGGTCTTAACCCACTGGTTCCTGAACTTGTCTGAGCACTGGAATCACTGGGGGAGCTTTTGAAATTTCTGAAGTGCGGGCCAATTCCATTACACCCTAGAGCAATTACATCACAGTCTCTGGGGCTGGGACTCAGGCATCAGTGGTGTTTGAAGCTCCCCAGGTGACCAGGTTTGGAAACCACGAGGTTAACCTCTGAGTTTTGGTTAGGAATTGTGAATATTTGATTGAATACAGTTGTGTCTCCAAGGCAACAAGGCCTTTGGCCCAGGCCCATCTGATGCTCTCCCACCATGGCACAGAGCGTGACTCTAGGATTTAGGGCAGGACCCCTCACACCCCACAGCATCTGGGACCCCCAAGAATGAAACCTGGGTGGGCTGAAGTGGGCGGGAGGGGGTGTTTTCCTGAGGTTGCTGTCCCTCTTCCTTCGGAGGGCCATCTTGGGGCAGGGACATTTTCAGAGCCCTGAAGACCTCCAAGTGTGGTTTCTCACGTCTTCTGCTCCCCTGGGCCCCTGACTTCAGCGGGGAGGGGCAAGGGTCACTCGAGGGCAGATCTCTTCTCTACAAGTCCTGCTCTTCTCTGCCTGTCCCTGGGTGAACCTGAAATGGACACGAGGAGCAGAGTCGTTTGGGTGGCTGGGAACAGCACTAAATTTAGCAAAACTGTCGCTGGTGGGGGGCCGGACTGTAGTGAGCCAAACTCAGGCCCGAGTGGACTAGATTTATAGTCAGCTATGCAGCCAGCGTTGTCTCTGCTTGGGCAAGTCTGTGGTTGCACAGGATCTTTCCCTTTCTGAAGCCTGGAAGCTTGTCAGCCTGTCCTGCAGAATCTCCTGGCGCTGCCCCTGGGACGCTTGGCTCCACCCCCACAGCCCCTGGGGATTTGGTTCCTCCCGCCTTCCCTCACGTGTCTGGAATTCTCACTTCAGTACGTTAGCCTTGGCCTGCACATTTTTCCATGCCTCTTGGCCCTGTTGCCAGCCTTGATTCTCAAGGCCCTGGAGAGCAGACGGGAGCTCTGGTGGATTGCTCTTAGGGCGTCTGACATCTTCAGACACCTTTTGGTCAAGATCATTGAGTGGAGCAAAGAAAGGAGCTGGGATGGTTGGCTGAACAAGGTTTTGAGGGACTAAGCTGTCTTTTCCCTCCACTTGAAGTGAATTATGATGTGGAGTGATGGGGTGAGGGTGTGGACAGAGCTGCGAGATGCTTTAGTGGTTGGAGATTTCTTTGGTTGCTTCGTCTTCTGCTCTGACGTGGACCGTATCTGGAAGGAGGTGGGTTTTGTGAAACTGGAGAGTGGAGGTCGGCTGGTCATCTTTCCCTCCTAGACCTCTTCCTCCCACTTCTCAGATCTCCTGGTGGCGCCTTGCCTGGGGAAGTCTCTGTTGCCTTAATGCCTTAGGAGATTAATGACCAGGCTACATTTTCTCAGCCCTTTCCAAAGTGAATAACGGTTATGTTCTGGCCACGGCTGGGGTCTTGTCTCTGTGACAGGATTTGTTTTGAGTCTAAAGCAGTGGTTCTCCTCCAGGAGCATTTCCCCAGGGGACCTTTGGAAAGTGTAGAGATGTTTTTGGTCATCACAGTGGAGAAGCAGCAGGGGTATTGTTGGTGTCTAGTGAATAGAGGCCAGGGATAATGCTAAATATCATACCATGCACAGGGCAGCCCTCACCACAACAGAGGATTATTTAGTCCTCTGTTGAAGTTGAGAAACCTCAACCTGAGTTCCCTTCTACCTGAGGTTGAGAAACCCTGGTAGAGGGAAACAGGATTATAGAAATGGCCCTGAGAGTTCATTTTTTCTAGATCCCTGCTCCTGTTAGTAATGACTTGATGGGCATCTGGGTGGCTCAGCTGGTTGAGCATCTGACTCTTGATCTCAGCTCAGGTCTTAATCTCCAGGTCATGGGTTTGGGCCCTGTGTTGGGTTCCATGCTGTGTATGGAGCCTACTAAAAAAGAAAGAAAGGAGGTGGAAGGAAGGAAGGACGGAAGGAAGGAGGGAGAGAAAAAAAGCGAGAGGGAGAGAAGGAAAGAAATGACTTGAGACCAAGAGCTGTCTTGCCATTGTCTTTTCCCTTTATCCTCCAGGTTTCCCCCTCTCCCTAGCATTTACATTGTCTTATATGAATATAAGACACGGGGAGATTCTTGGGCCTTATATGGTATAGCTTCTCATGGAAGTCCGCCATCTAAGCATGTGTGTATCCTCTGTCAGTCCTATTGGTGGGGAGCAGCTGTGTCCCCCGTGCACCTAATTCAGCTGTGGTGTTAGCATTTGTAGATGCTGATACTTTTGGGGTGACTTTTCAGTGCAGCCGAGAAGCCCCTCCGAGCAAACATCATGTGGAATGGCGGGGGGTCTCTCTCCCACCTTGCAGAACTGAGTGGTGCTTGCTAAATTCTCTTAAATGCAGGAAACATTATCTGTTGCCCTGGAGAACATGATGTTGCTTACCCAATAAAACATCGAACCTGCTGCCAGGTTACCTCAGCAGCCGGGCACATCTCTCATCTGCCAGCACCCTTCTCCTGCGGTCGGCAGGGCTGCTCTAAGGCCAGAACAGGGAAATGAGAAGTCTCCCAGCGTGAGGACCTTCACTTACTCTATGTGGTGGAGGTGGGTGGTGGCTGTGTACAGATTCTAGAATGCACTGACTTTTTACATTTCAGGACAGGCTCCAAGGGTCTTTCTGTGTGACTTTCCTGTCTGACTCTTTAGCAGTGAGTGCAGCTTTCCAGCTTGGGGGGAGAAGAGATGGTGAGAATGGGGTCAGGACAGAAGCCAAGGGAAGCCATGCAGTGTGGAAAATGGACAGATACTCCCTGGATGCATTGGACCTCCTGGCCCCCAGGTCATTTCTCAGTGTTATTTCCTCTGTCTACTGACACACACACTTAATTTCCATGCGCTCTAATGAGACCAGTAGATTTTTGGATGAGCCCAAGCCAAACAGGAAGGTAATTCTACTTGGAGGAGTAAATACAAATGATGTGGGGTTCCCTGTTTTGTGTTTTCACTGAGAGTTTGCCGTCCCCCTTGGTTGGTGGAATTCGCTGGGAGATGGGTTATAGGGCAGATCCTGATGTTCCTGGAGTTCAGGTTCACTGCTTCCCTTATTCTCATGTTCAGGACCAAGGTGCTATCTGTGGGCTAAGTACCCCAGGTTCTAGATTACTGCTTGCTAAGCAGGCAACTAGGGCAGTTGAAACCAAAAGCCTCCAAAGTCTTGTTCAATGACAGTAAGCATTTGAATGCAATGAACAAATGAGTGCGTGTATATTTAGAATGTCACACCCCATCGAGAAAGAACCCCCAGTAAGCCTAGCTGGCTCATCCCAGCCACAGGTCTGAGCACACCCAGGGTCATATCCTCTTATTCCATGATCAGCTGAAGTCACTTCCTTATGTACCCAAGCCTACCCACACCCAGCCACTATTTCCTGCTCCAGCTCAAGAAGTGCCCATCACCCCTTTCATAATTTTGTAGCGTCTAGTCACCTACCAGCCTGCTGAGCCTCCTTCTAGCCGCCATCTTGCTTCCTGATCTTGCTCTTGTCTGGGGATCCTTGGTTTCTGCTTGGACTCCCTGGCTTCCAGGCTCAGAGTGAATTCAGTTGCCCAGTGGTCACTGGAAATTTCAGCCCTGGGTTGCTGGTTTGGAGCTGTGTTTTGTCCTCAGTTTTGATTCTTACTCCTTGCACCCTGGTCCCTGCCACTTCTGTCATGTTAAAAAATCTGATTTCTCTAGGTCAATCAGAGAAAGACAATTATATGATCTCCCTGATAAGAAGAATTTGAGAGGCAATGTGGGGGGTTTGAGGGGTAGGAAAGGGAAAAATGAAACAAGATGGGATCGGGAGGGAGACAGATCATAAGAGACTCTTAATCTCACAAAACAAACTGAGGGTTGCTGGGGGGAGGTGGGTAGGAAGAGGGGGGTGGGGTTATGGACATTGGGGAGGGTATGTGCTATGGTGAGTTCTATGAAGTGTATAAATCTGGCGATTCATAGACCTGTACCTCTGGGACTAATGATACAGTATATGTTAATAAAAAATTAAAAATTAAAAAAATCTGATTTCTCATAAAAATTACTCCTTCTTTCAACATGGGCTATAAACCCAATGTGATTGAGTCATTGGCCCAGGCCCATCTGACACTCACCCCCTGTGGCACATTTTCAGACTCTGTTTCACAGAACATAAAGCTTAATGAATTAATTTAGAGTTTTGAAAACATGTTAATTTTATAAGGCTTTTGAAGTTTGATAGAGTAACTTCTCTGCCATTTATTAAATGGCAACAGGAAAGTGATCAGAAATGTATATGTGTCTTTTATATTTCATGAGTGGAGAGTAGATACAAAAATCTATTGGTGCTAGAGCAACAACCCATTTCGATAAAGGTTCATTTTTTTCCTAGGGTTTTGAGTTTTTTTAAAAAAATCTTTCTTGTTAGCTACTTTTTTTTAAACTGTATTTTTCTTTGTTATATAACATATGTCCAGAAAAGCAAACACAATCGTAGACTTTATTTTATTTTTTTTAAGATTTTATTTATCGATTCAACAGAGAGAGATCACAAGTGGGCAGAGAGGCAGGCAGAGAGAGGAAGGGAAAGCAGGCTCCCCGCCGAGCAGAGAGCCCTAGGCAGGGCTTGATCCCAGGACCCTGGGACCATGACCTGAGCCGAAGGCAGAGGCTTAACCCACTGAGCCACCCAGGCGCCCCCTAAGACTTTAGCATAAAGTGTTTACAGCCTCTAACCAACATCTGGGCCAAGCAAAGAAATAGAACATTACAAGACCCCTCCCCTCCACACGCTGAAAACGTCTTGTACTTCTTTCCAGTTACTAACCCGCCTTCCCAGGATAAACACTATTTTGACTACTAAAATTTACCCATCTGTTTGGCCTGCTTTTCAGCTTTATATAAATGGACATTCTCTTTTGTGTCTGGCTTCTCTCATCCGCCATTTTGTTTGTGACATTCATCCACAATATATGCTCTTGCTGCTTTCCATCCTGCTGGCTGCATAGTATTCCATTAATAGACCATGATTTATTATCATGTGTGGTTGATGTTTGGGCTGTGTGGATATACACCTAGGAGAAGAACTGCTGGATCATTGTTTCAATACATCGTGCCAAAGTGGCTGTACCAATTACATTCCCACTAGCAACATAAAACAGTTCTGGCTGCTCCATGTCCTTGTCGGCATCTGGTACAATCTCCTTTGTCCATCGTACTCTGGCGGACAGGAAGTAGTATTATACTCTGTTCTGCATTGGGATTTTCATGATACTGGCCATATGGATATCCTCTTGGGAAGGGACTGTTCAGGTCTTTTGCCTATTTTCTATTGGGTTGCCTATCTTTTTCTCATTGGCTTGTAGGAAACTCTTCATATATTGTTAGTTATTTGTATCGTAAATATTTTCTCCCTTCAGTAGCTTTTGGGGTCTGTATCTTTAGGGATATCCCCAAGTGTAGCCCATGTGAAAGCATTGGGATTAGATGTAGTACTGTGTACAGGGATCTTTTTTTTGAAGAAAGATTTTATTAACTTATTTGACAGAGAGAGAGAGAGAGAACATAAGCAGGGGGAGTGAGAGAGGGAGAAGCAGGCTTTCTGCTGAGCAAAGAGCCTGATGAGGTACTCGATCCTAGGACTCTGGGATCATGACCTGAGCCAAAGGCAGACTCTCAATGACTGAGCCACCCTGTCTAGGGATCTTTTTTCTGTTAGTGATGCTTGGCTTGCAGTATCCTTCTGTCAGTACTCACCTACAAAGGCGCTGTTGGAATACTGGTCATGTAGGGTGGGACAGGGATTCTTGAAGTTCTTGGCCTACTTAGGTACTGGTCCCTTTGGAGTCCCCTAAAAATAAAAATTGTGATATCCAGGTGCCTTGTAGTACACTGTTGTAAGCATTTTGTATGGGCTCTCTCGTTTATTCCTTAGACATGCTTATCTGTTAGTTACTACCCTCATCCCCATTTTCAAGTGAGGTCACGGGCTCAGAGAGGTTTTGTCATTCCTGAGGGTCACCAGCTAAGACTCTGGCTGCAGAGCTCATGCTCCATAACCATTGTACTACCTAGAAAGTTGCACTTCCTAAAATCAATGTTTTATTAGCGTGTCTGGAACTGCGCCTGGCACATAGTAAGTGCTCAGTAAATACTCATTGAGGGAAAGAGCTCGACAGTGGGGAGCCCAAGTCTTCGTTGAGTGGGGAAGTTTGTCCTGGCAGTGGATCTGTTGGTACGAGAAGTAGTGCTCCATCCTGCTCTGCGTCTTGCCTAGAGCCGTGCCCGTGGTGGTGTAGACATCACAGTGGGCGTTTGTGGAGTGAATGACTCAATCCCAGACAGACTGCAAACTCGGCTTAGCGAAGGGGATGAACTCAGAGGACACTGCAAGGCCCAGGGCCAAGACAGGCATGCCACGGGGGGCTGTGGGGATGGCCCAGGGTCGATCCAGAGCCTGGCGAGCAGTGCCCTGGCTGTTAACCGCCCCATGTGTGGAAACAGAAACAGGGTCCAGTGTCAGCAGGCAAGGCTGTCCCAGTTACAGGCCGTGAGGTCAGAAGAGGTCCCAGCAGTGGTGCAGGGCTGGCAGGGTGCAGGGTCAGGTAATCCAAAGTCACAAGGTTGCAAGCAGTAAAAGTTCAGGCTGGCAGGAAAGAGAGCCAGGGAGCGCTTGGAGGGAGTCGTCTCCGAGGCTGGATTCCCCTCCTGAATGAGGCCTTTCTTCGCAGGCTGTGCAGTGCCTGCAAGGAACACTCCAGACCTCAGGGCACGGTGATCCAGAGACTTCTCCTGTGCGGGAGCTAGCGGCAGCCCTCCTGAAGGCCTTGTCAGACTCTTTATTTAACAGGCGAGGAAATGGAAGCTCCTAAGTGCAAGGCTGTTAGGAGCCAGGGGTAGAACCTGGGTTGAAAACAGGCACCGCAGTGTTGCTGCTTCCTCGGAAATTAAGAGGTGATGGAAGTGGTGATACTGGGAAGGAGGAAGGAAAGGTGAGAGCCTTAAAGAAGGGTGATCGGGAGAATGATGGGCTACGGGGAAGAAGGGGGAGCTGAACGACTGCAGGACACACCCAAGAAGCAGGGCAAGCTGTGGTATTTGGGGAAGGAAACTGTGTGACGACGGCCATCTTGACTCCAGAATGTAAGTTCCATGAGGACAGAGTCTTTTGCTTTTTTACTGAAGCGTCCTTTATGGAGGCGAGCTGCCAAGAGGGGAAGTGCTGCTTTCATTGTGACAGATACATATAATATAGATTTGCCATCTTTTTAAAAAATTTCTTAAAGACTTTTAAAATGTACTTATTTGAGAGAGAGAAAGAGTGAGAACATGAGTTGGGGGAGGGGCAGAGGCAGAGGGAGAAGCAGACACCCTGCTGAACAGGGAGCCTCATGTGGGCCTCGATCCTGGAACCCCGGGATCATGACCTGAGCTGAAGGCAGACGCTTAACCTACTGAGCCACCCAGGCGCCCCTAGATTTACCACCTTCACCGTATGTAAGTGTACAGCCCCAGGGGCATTAAGTGCATTCACACTGTGGGGCAGCCACCTTCGCTGTCCATCTACAGAGCTGTTCTCATCCTGCGAAGCTGAAACGCTTAACCCACTAACAATTACTCCCCGCTCGCCCTCTCCCCGGCGCCCCCCGCCCTGGTCCCGGCAGCCACTGTTCTTCTTTCTGTCTCTAGGAATCTGACTGCTCTAAGGACTCGTGGAAGGGGAATCCCACACTCTAGTCCTTTGTGACTGGCGTGTTTCACTTGACAGAATGTCTTCAGGTGTATCCATGTTGCAGTGCATTTCAGAATTTCCTTTCTTGTGGAAGCTGAATAACGTTCCGTTATATGGATACACCCCATTTTAGGTATGCACGCATTCGTCAGTGCGCACATTTTTACAGGGTTTTCTGATCAATAACCAGAACAGGTCCTGGATCAACAAGGTGCTCAACAAGGAATTGTTGAATGAATTTTAGTTGTGTTGAACATGAGGTGACAGAGGGATGGGTACTGCAGTGGACTGCCAAGCTGGCATTCTAGGATAGCTCAGGTCTAAAGGGGAAGGGAGGGATGAAGCCAGTGTGGTGAAGATATTCCCCGGGCACGGGGCCTGAGCGTCAGGAGCAGGTGTCTGGGCTCAGGACAGGTGGAAGCATCACCGAGAAAGATGCAGGACAGGGGGTCTCAGGGTCATGTACTTAAAAATAGAATAGCGGTTTTAAGAAGGGGATGCTGTTAAGTAACATCCAAGTCAAGAGAATGAGGTCGAGGAAGGAATGATGGAATTGGCAAACAGTGATGGAACCAACACCTTGAACTCGGGTCTGCCTGACGTCATTTTGGAAAGAACTTCCTGTTGAGTTGCTAGTGGTGGTACAGGCCAGAATGGGCCACAGGGGAAACTCACCTGAAGCAGCCAGAGAGCTGCTGACTGCTGAGGCACGAGCACTGGCAGCAGGTGTGAAGCAGCAGAGAAAGATTCAGGAAGCACAGGTCGTCCTCTGGCCTCTCGGGAGTCTCGAACCTGACGGTGACCTTGGAGGATGGCTGGAGCTCCTTGCTGTTACGATGAGAGGGGAGGGCACCCCAAGTGGAAGCAGGGAGGGAAAGAGCTCTAGGGAAAGAATGGGGGTGTGCAAGGGGATGACCAGGAGAGCAGATCGGCGAGGCAGCCTATTTGCAGGGGAATGTGGGACACACAGTTGGCACTTCTGTTATTTCCTCCATTTTCAAGATGATTAAAAGATGGCGGGTGGGGGAAGCTTGAGTAATCTCCATCTCAAGTAATGCAGCCTCGTTTCCGACACCGGAGAGTCCCCAGGACGACCCCATTGCCCTGTAAGTGTAGTAGAATATTCTGTCATGGACACTGGTGGTTTTGTAAAGATTCGGTTGCACGTCACAGACGCAGCTGCCTCCGATGCGAGGGTGGCTGTTTCTGAGTTGAGTGCTGGAGAATCAGAGCCTGCGCTCCGTGTAACCAGCGTTCCCGGAGCCCCCGCTGAGGCACGGGATAGAAGGCTGCGATCTAAGAAGGAGGACGTGGGCCTGGACTGCTCCTCGACTTCTCCCGAGTCTTCCAGACTTTCCTTCACGCAGAACCGGGGAGATGTTGGACTGGAGACCGAGAAAGTGGATGGCACATCTGCCCCCATCTCGCTCTGGGAAGCCTCTCCACGCGTGCCAGGCTGCCCACGCGCTACCCTGGGACCCGGCAGAAAGCTGTGCACGCACACATAACCCTTTTGCAAAAGCAGTTTGATAAATTCTTGCGTACACCCACAGGATTGGCCTCCTATCTTAAGCAAATATTCAGAAATGGATTTAAAGGTAATATCCAGATACCCCTCACCCCCACCCCGGTATATTCCACTGCCTAGAAGCTATTTATCTCAAGGAAAATACCTGGAGCATCCCCACGGGATGTCAGTGAAGGATCCAAGCCTGTGGAACGGGGAGCCTCCGTGCCGGGAACCAGTCAGATGCTGCCTCCCAGTGCAGGAACCTCGGCAGAGAAAGCATGCAAGGCAGGAGACACCCGAGTCCTCGCCTGCTTCAGAGTACCAGGGTTTGCCTGGCAGAGCTGAGAAGCATGAAGCATCACCTGCTTGCCTCCGCTCTCTCTGAGGTGCTAGAAAGGAACCCAAGACCCCGAAGGAGGCTTTGGATCCCTGCAGCCTTTTGCCCGTGCGATCTGGGCACTGAGGATTGCTCCAGCCCTGAGCAGGGCCCCTTCGCTGCCAGCTTAGTCTGACCCAGCCCCTCAGAGCCCAGATTTCTGGGAGACTTACAAAGAAACCAACAAAAAAGAGTAATAGCACTATTTATTGAGTGTTGACCGTGTTCCAGGTGTTAGTCTAACTGTTTTCTGCTTATTAACTCGTTGAAACCTTACAGTGACTCTGTGGGGTCATTGTTTTTGACAGATGAGGAAACTGAGTCACAGAGCAGTATAAAGTACTTTTCCCTGAGATCAGCCAGCTAATACCCAGGTGGAGGCGGAAGTCGAACACATCCGGAGCCAGTGACTCTTCAGGGAAGGTGGCCCCAGTGGGACATGTGGGAGCCACCAGAGGCCAGAACAGGGAGGTCAGCTGTTGACCAGTCAGACTCCTAGATCCGGTTTCTCCCTGTTGGAGGCGGCTGCCCCTGTTGCTTCAGGGAGGGGACGGCTGCCTGGTTGTATGACCCACGTTTGCCAAGAGGATTAACCTCTTCCTCTTGTCAAAACAAGCCAAGCAGGAAAAAAAACCAACAAACGACTCATGACTTTGAGCAGAAAGAGCTCTGCAGCTTCTCCAGCTGAAGGGGACACCCCAGGGCAGGGGCCCAGAAGGTGTCTAGTTATGTCCTTGTCAGAGGCATCTGTTCTTAAGAGGGACCCTGAGACCCCTTGTTTCAGTGCTCAGGGTCCCGAGGCCCGAGCCACTTGGCAGTCAGGCCCTGTAGCAGCCCAGCCCGCCTTCTCTCTGCTCGCCCCATCACACCCTGTGGGATGTGAGAGTGTCTTGGACAGCTCACGGGCAGCCCAGACTGTGGTCCAGCACCAGCTCGGCCCCGAGCTAGCTCTGCGACCCAGGGCGGTTCCAGCTTCTGTCGCATGACAAGATTGAACGTGAGCAGTGGTTTTCAAAAATATATTTTTGTATTGCAGCAGAACCTGTTCTTCAAATAAAACGTGACTGACAGCAACAGAATATGAAACAGTTGAAAGCAGAGGTATAACTTTGCAAAAAATAAACAAGGGAAAGAAAACCTTAGGCCGGTCAGACTTCCCTACAGATTGTTCCCCGAGCCTGCAGAGTTCTGCTTCTATGCTTTTTCACACATTGTTCCTGCCCCTCGGGTTGCCTTTGTTCCTCCCATTTTTACTGAAAGTTTTGGATTTTTCAGATTTCCCCCTCAGCTTCTACCTCCCTTGTGGAACCTCTTTGCCTCTGGTGAATCCTCTCTCCAGATTCCTGTTGCATTTATTAACTATTTTAATTATTAGGGTCCTCTGTATTGCTTAGGGGTGGCTTAAAGGAATTTACGTGTATAAGGTATTTGTAAATACACATGGTATTTACATATACTGGGTATACAAATAGCATATATTTGCATGCATTTACATATATGCAAGTATACGTGTGTGTATGTGTATGTACGTGTGTGTGTATGCTTGTGTGTGCATACACACACATAGCCTTTAGAGAAAGGCCATGTCTTTGTGTCCTCCAGCACCTGGTGTATAAAAGGCCCCCAATAAAATTTTAATTGTGGAGATCATCTTCTGTGTTGTCCTGAGCATCTCGCCCCTGTCAGGTACGCAGTAAATACCAGTGTCAAATGATTACGTGATAGGGTGTGTTGTGCCTGGGAATGCCTGGCCATGAACCTTCGTTCTGCCATAGCGGAGCTGTCACTTTGGGAAACAGACTTAGTTTTTCTTATTGATAAGTTGGAAACGATAATGCATGTCTTCCATATGTATTTACTGAGTGCCTACTGTATTCCAGGCACTGTTCTAGGCCCTGGGGGTTCAGCAATTTACAGAGCAGACAAGGCCCCGTCCTTACGGGTGTGTACATTACAGCCATTCTCAGGTGGAGCCCCCAGAGCTGCTCAGAGGAGAGGGGGAAAGAAGAGTCCTTCTGCCAGTCACAGGTGGAAACATTATGTGGGGGTGCCTGGTGTGGGCCACGGGGACTCCCGGGTGGGATTCCTACTGTGAGTAAGGAGAAGAGGATGGGAAAAGGCCACCTGGATTGGCCTGAAAGGGCAACGAGTCTGTCCCCTGCTCCCAGCCGCATTGCTGTGCCTGACCCTGAGGTCGCACACCCCTTCTGCATGGCTGCAGCTCCAGGAGAGCAGGAGACCCCAGGCCTGGTAGAGATGCCCCAGGCTGAGGGCCCCGGCTCCGCAAGCCCGTCCCCGGCTGGGCCTCAGTGTTGTGCCAGCCTCGTCGCTCCAGCCCTCCTGGGTGGTGGCAAAGGCTTGCCTGAGATGGGTGCAGGGGCTGCCGGGCTGGATGGGGCACGGATGTCCCCTGCCACGCAGAGGCTCACAGCCATGCAGGAACAGGAAGAAGAGGCCTTTCCGCATCCCCCGGACATCCCTCCCACAACTTGTGCCGGGGGGGATCGGTGCTGGAGTTGTGGAGCCCCGAACAGATGTGGGGTTAAGTTTGCCTGCTGACCTGGGGTGAGCGCAGATACTAAGGGGAGCTGCTGTGGGTTTGGGTCTCTGATCACATCTTCCCGTGACAGTGATTGCTGCCTGTGTGCCTGTCCCCTTCCTGCTTTTGGCTTTCTTCCTAGAATGGGGGAGGGCAGCATTGGGTGATGTTCTACCTCCTCCTTGCAGGCTTCTCTTTGCCAGGTGGGAAGCCCCCACGCCCAGGGTGACTGTTTGGGAAGTAGAGGGGGCTTGCTGTGTAGCGGCCATCCTGGTGTATGGCTCTGTCCATGACTGTTGTCACCGCTGACTGTCCAGCCATGCCTTAGCGCTGACACCAGCCTCTCTGCTAGGGATGCCCCGTGTCCGTGGCTGTCTGTCCCTCACTTAAGGTGACTTTGAAGAAGTTTTACGTGCTCGGCTTTAGTTCTCTCATCTATAAAATGGGACTGGTCATAATTGCACTCACCTCATAGGGTTAGTGAAAGGATTAAAGGAGAGACTATAATGTGCTTAAAATAGTGTCTGGCTCATGGTAAGTGCACTGTATCTGGTAATCCTAGATTACTTGCCTCATTTGTGTTGTGTCGGTGGGTCGGTTTGGCCTGAGGACCACGAGCTCACCGTGGGCAGTACGTCCTAGGTATTCCTGTAGTCTCGGTGCCTAGCCCTGTGCCTGGTCCATGGTAAGCACTCGGCAGACATTTGTTGACAGAGCAGGGACCTCGGATTTGGGCCAAAGGCTGAGTAGGCAGATCCCAGGGCAGTATGGGAGGAACACGGAAACTCGTGTCAGAGGGGTGGATTGAGACCAGAGGCGAGGGGGCCTGGAACAGTAGGAGAATACCTAGGCAAGACATGGGGGAACCGTGGAAGATGTCTGAGCAGGAGGACATGATAGTCCGGAATTTCAGGGAAGATGCTGGGAGAGGAATCTAGAGTCTGAACGGCAGAAGAGAGAGCTTGGTGCTAGCAGGGCCACGGGCTAGGCGGCGTTGGGGACACAGCTGGGAGTCACGAGCTGTGTGGGCAGGCAGCGTGCTCTGTGCTCCCCCTCCCTCCCTTCTCAGCGCCCCGAGGAACCCAGCCAGCCTGTTGTGACCTTCCCCTGTCCAGCCCTGACTGTTCCCAGCCCTGGTACTTGACTGTGCGCGTCCCACTCCCTCTGACACACCTTCCACAGGTTGCCAGGCTACGGCGGCCCTGTGCTGCGTGAGTCCTTGCGCCGCAGCTCCCATGGCACTTCACTCTCCCCCCACCCTGCGCTTTCCAGCCTCTCTCTGTCTGTGTGTTTATTATTTTAATCTTAAAGTGAGAAACAGCGAGGTTGCTAGAAGTAGGCCACAAGCTTCTATTTGCTCTTCTCACCAAGGACAGGCATGTTCCCAAGCCCTGGGAGCAGAGCCCCGGAGCCCCGGGGGAGGGACGTGTGAGGCAGAATGTGGAGAGGAAGGCTCCCGTGTGCTCAGGCCAGCCCAGCCCTGCGGCCGGCGCCATCTTGTTTGTGGCCCACAGCGCCATCTTGTTTGCGGCCCACAGCGTCATCTTGTTTGCGGCCCACGGCACCATCTTGTTTGCGGCCCATGGCGCCATCTTGTTTGCGGCCCATGGCACCATCTTGTTTGTGACCCACGCCGCCATGGACTCCCTGACGGTCAGGGAGCTGTTCTCAGCTTCCCCATGGTGTACGGTGTTCGGGGGATCCTGTGCCCGGCCTCCCCAGCAGGAGAGCACAGGTCCTAGGTATCATGCACCTGTGTATTCGTGGCCTGCTCGGGCTGTGTCCTGTGAGTCTGTGGGAATGTGGGACACCCTGGACACCCAGTCCCTGCCTGGGCTGCAGGGAGTCATAAAAATGACTGCTGTAATGAGTGTTTACTGGGTGTTGATCTGCGTGCTGAGTCCTTCATATATATATATATATATATATATATATATATATATATTATCTCATTTAATCCTCATGGTAATCTTGTGTCACAGTTGTTATTAGCACTTGTTTATGGATGAAGAAATGGATTAATTAACTGGCCCTGGGTCACACAGCCAGTGAGGGGGAGTCTTCCTGACTCCCAGACCCCCACTGTCAGCCCCAGGGCTCTGCCACCTCTCATGCTAGCATCAGGCTGTGCTGTCTGGGGGTCTGCGAGTCGGGGGTCAGTTAACATTACTCTGCTGCTCACCGGCTGGGCCAGCCTGGTCAGCTCCCCTTGCTTCTCTCATTTGCTCATCTGTGAAAAGGAAGTAAGTGTGTCTTCCTCACAAGGCCTCCAGGGGGGATGTGATAGAATAATCGGTCATAAAACTCCTTTGTAAACTGGAAGGAGTTACACATACATTACACGTCATGTAAATGAGTCCGTAGTAAAAACCTATTTTAAAAATACTTATTTACAAAAAAGACATGTATGTTTGGCTGCTTTTTCTTTTCTTTTTTTGTAAGAAATGTGGTTAGTCTCACCTTTAGACTGGGCTTGTCTGTTGGGAAAGTGGGGAGTAGTTCATTCACAAAGGACAGGTGTTTGGAGGAAGTTTCCGGAGAGGAAGGGATGTCACTAGCATGTCTAGCACAAGGGTGAAGAGGCTGGGCTTATAGGTCTGGTTATTGGCTGTACATCCTTGAACATGCTTCTCAGTTCCTAACTTTTGAAGTGCAGGCAACAGTAGTCTCCGCTTCGTAGCACCATTGTGAAGAGCGAGTGCGTGTGAGGCCTACCAAGGGCCCAGTACCAGGCCCGATGTCTGACAGGCTTCATGAATACTGAGCTCCACGTTCATAAGGAGGAGGATACTGTTTGGGGACATCAAAGGCAAGGGGCATCCGAGTTTGGGGACTTGGCCTTATTTGAAGGCTCTTTCAGGAGGGGGGCCAAGGGAACATCCAGATCTGTGGCACTGAGGGCAAAGGCCACAAGGCAACTTTGGTAGGAAGGCAAACTCTGGTTAAGGCCTCTAAGCCAAATAGAGGCTCTGCTACTATTCCTCACCTAGGGGTCAGCAGGGGTCAAGGTTGCTACTGTTCCTCACCTAAGGGTCAGTAGGGGTCAAGACTGTGGAAGAGGGAGGTAGCCTCTGCCTGCAGTCCTGTAGGCCCCAGGGAGAAGGCCATGTCTTAGAGGTCAACTGGGCAGATTCCATCTCGGGTCTGAGCAGGTTACAAATCAGCAGGAGGAGGGATGCCTTCTGTGGTGTGAGTTAGCGTCATCCTCTTGGCTGAGGAGCAAAAAGTTTCTTCACAAAGAGTTTTTTTTAACTTGTTACTTGGTGCTATGTGTGAAAGACAGGGGAGCCAGAAGTTGGGGAGGGAGGTCCATGTTGGGCGTGGCTTGCTAGGACACATTTTTTTATTCCTTGCACAAGGTGGTGTGTCATAACTCTGAGTATAGCCTCATGGTAAGAAGTGGTCAGTCAGTAGCATCTTGGCATTTTATGATCTGAAAATGGGAGGTACACATTGGTGTTTGGGATATTTCGAAGTCGGCCCCAAAGAAGTTGTGCTGTATTCCCATTCTTGTGTTCATTTGTCCATTCAGCTAGCAGATGATTTCTGGAAATGGATGTAGCCATCATGGTGGCATCAAGGGCCACGAGACGCAGTCCAGGTCCACGAGAAGCTTCCTTGCAGTTAGGCTGTTTTATAACTGCTCCCAAATCATGTTAGCTCTGGAGGCTATTTTAAGAACTCCTTTGGTTATGAACCATATCTTATATTTAATTTTGATTCTCTTTCTCCTCCTGTCCTGGATTCAGTAACAGCATCAACAAACACTGTGTGCCTGGCGTTGTCTTCAGCATTGCAAGTATTTAGAGGAATCAGAAATAACTTGGTAAGAGCTCATTAATTCACTAGACCCGGCACAGCCTCCCAAGGACCTTGGGCCTTCCCCATGTGGTCACCACTTTTCATGTCTCGGAGGACCCTGAGCTTCTGTCTGGAGCATATCAGTATCAGCGAAGTATCTGGAGCCACAAGGTGGTGGGCTTTGCCCCCTCTTTTCCTTTGTTCATGATGTTTGTAGTAACAGCAGGAATTTTGGCCCACCCCAGGAGGCCCTGGAAGGTGGCAAGCCTCCAGCTTTCCACCTGCCTCCTGGGGGCTGTGGATGTTGTCCCTTTGCTCCTTTTCTCTTCATCTGCCGCCAGATCAGGTGAGGACAGTGTTCTATTCTTTCCTTAGCCGAAGTCCAGTTAATAGCTATGCGGAACTGTTCGTCTCTGGTCGTTGATTCTTTGGATGTGGCTGGGTTTGACAGTGGTCTTCCCCGCTGTGGGGTGAGGAAAGCTGATTTCTGGGTCCTGCATTCTTTACCTTGCAGGAGGCCACAGGGAGAACCATGGAAGGGAGGGATGCCAGGGTTCAGGGTTGGGGTTCACTGTTTCAAGCCTAGCACCTTCCTAGAACCGTTCAGCCAGAAGGCGAGGTGATCACTCGTGTTTGTGAAAGCACAGGTCAGATGTCCCTTTGGCATGTGCTTGAGAAGCCTTTCTAGAAACTAGAGTAAGATGAGTAAACTCGTGCTCGACAAGTCTGGTTCGAAGGAAAGAGAGAGCAGCGGAAATCAAGGGCGTAAGAAAATGGCCTTGGACGAATGGACCCATTTCCAGCGTGTTTGTCAGGGACTCAGAGTGGTCGTGGTGACAGGGAGGCCTGCTCTAGCCCCATCAGCCATTCGACAAGGACTGGCTCAGTGCCCGGGGGGAGTTGAGCTTCGGGAAGAATGAAAGAACTCCAAAGCTTGCTGGTGCCCCATCTTTGAAATGTTCACGCTCTATCTAGGTGGAGATGCTGGCTGAGCACACGTGATGACACGTGACTCCAGACTCCCAGGCTCTCGCTTGTAACATGGGGCAATACCCGTTGTTGGTGTCTAGACAAGGGAGAACATCGTGGTGGCCAGCGTGTGGCCTGCCTGGAAGAGAATGGAGAATGAAGGTGGATGTATTGCTTCGTCTTGCAGAGACCACGGCCTCAGATTCTGGGCCAGCATCCGCCGTGTCCGAGCACCTTCTCCTTGAAGGAACATGGCCAGGAAGAAGGGATCCATCCAGGGAGCACTTGGGAAAGGGGGGCAGGTAAGCTCAGGATCAGAGAACAGGGCTGGTTTCCTAGCTGAGGGGGATAGAGCAGATGAGTAGACATAATACGTGCGAAAGCATCTGGTTTAGTGTTTTTCATATAGAAATAATTCAGCAAAGGTTCGCTCGTCTGTCCCTAAGATCACGGTGAACATGAGAGTCCCAAAGAAGACACCAAGGGAGCGTGGGGAGTGAGGACAGGAGTGGAGGAGCAGGGCAGCCGCACCGGACTGAGCCAGAGACAGGAAGGGGGGAAGGAAGCAGGCTCTGCCGGAGGCCACTGTGCTGCCCCCTGGCCTGCGAGGGCCGTCTCTGGAGCATTGTCATTGCTCCCAATTAGGAGAGAAAATGTCACACTCGAGCAGGTAGAGAGGAGGGGTGGCTGGCCTGTGAAACCTGGCAGTATTGATCCCGGAGAGGGAAAGGTTTCTGTGGAGTGGGTTTGCTGGGTACTTATTTGCTTTGTGTATTTAAAGGACTGTCAGGTGATGTGGGTGTTGGGCTTACTCTGTGCGCTCCGGAGGGCAGCTCTGGGGCCAGTGGGTGACCGTGGCAGAGAGGCTGAGGCTGGTGCATGGAACTTAAAATATTCTCCCAGCGTTTGAGCTGTAAAGGATGTGAGGGAGGGAAGATGGGTGATCCCCATGGGGTAGGGAGCTCTTTCCACGGGGTCAACAGTGTTTCCAGGTAAGCAGAGGGGCCACCTCCCATGGATGTTGATGATAAAAACGAGAGCTACCCCTCCGTGGACTCCTGCGTACCAGGCGATGTTAACGAGTGCTTTACTGGTAGGGACTCATTTGCTCCTCACGGGAACACCAAGAAGGGGTATGAATAGCTCGTTAGCCCTACTTTACAGGGAGTAAATTTGGGCACAGAGACAGTCACCCAGCCAGGGCCCTCCACCTTGGCCTTGAACCTAAGTCCAATCTTGTTATTGGTGAAAGGTGAGGCCAGATGACCTTGAGGGTTTCTTACATCACCAGGACTCTAAAGGCTTTATCTGGAGGGTTATACCGGGCCTTTGCTTGGGGCTGGGTCACTCTGTTAGGTCTGGGGCAGAGATGGTGTTACTGCTCTAGCGGTGACTTCACGAGCCGTGCCTTCGCCTGACTGCGAGGTCATTGTTAGGTGGGGGGGGCTCCTCGAAGGCTGTTCTGATGGCTGGTAGGCTCATGTTCAGGGTCCTCTACAGTTGTCTAGGGACTCTGGGTTCTCAGAAGGATTAGTGGCACCCTTTCCATGTCACCCTACGCAGAAGCTTCTCACTGGTGCTGCCGGTGCACCTCGTCTCCTGGTCTGCCCCCACCACTCAGCTCTGCCTCTCCAGAAAGGCAGGAAGTGATGCTTAATGTGCTGTGGCCTGGAGGGTGGCAAGACTTGAGCCCCCTCATTTGGGGGGGGTGCAGGGTGCGATTAAGGAGCCAGTTGTCATCCCAGTGCCCTGCTTTTGCAGATTACCAGCCTCTGGTGATCTGGGAAAGCCCCTGCTGGCCAAAGTTGAATTCCACAAAATGTGCCTAGCGCTGTGCCTGATGCACACACAGTAGGCCTCAGGCACACTTTCTGGAATAAATAGATGGTCCCTATTGTAGGACATGGTTCTTGTTGTAGGACAAGCCTCCTTTTTTAGTAGTCACCGGGTCCCTGAAGGTTTTGAAGGTTTTTAGAGAGAGAGTGTCGGTGAGGTGAGCTGCCCCACTCACCTCAAATTACGTGGCATTGGGGGAAACCTCCTAATGTGATCTATAGTTTTTTAAGGCAGAGCAGTTATTGCTGGTCTGCCTTCGGGGAGAGAACATTGACCTAAGAGGCCTGCCCCAGATCCTAACCTGAGAGTAACTGCGGCCTACCAGTCACAGTCAGAGCCCTGCAGAAGAACATTGCTCCCAACACTCTCTCTCCGTCAAGAAGACAATCACAGGACTGTCTCTCACCCCCAACAATTCTGGTCAACAAACCCTCCACGCTCATGAGCTCTCTGTAGGCAGAGGATGTATTCATTCACACCATCAAAGATTTTTGGAACCTTACTTTGGGTGAGGTTTCATCTTATGAAAACAATATCCAGAAATCAAAAGCAGTGTTATGAAAATGCATTCCCAAGATCACCCCCAAACACGACATTAACGATCACGTTTTGGACTGCCCCCGGCCCCTCCCCCACCCGCCGCAGCCCCAGAGGCCTTGTCCCCGCTCCAGCTCCTGGCAAGGCTCGCACTTTGCGGAAAGCCCAGACTTGCACGCTGGCGTGCGTGATGGCCCCGGTGTCTTTCCTCTTCCTTCTTGGGCTGTGGGGATGGGCACAGGCATGCCCCTGTGTGGGGGAGAATGCGGTATGGAAATTAAAGCTCAAGTCAGAGTTGTTTGGGGAACCCCCGTCCTACTAGTGTCTGTGACTCCTGCTGTCTAGATCTGACTCAGCGAAGCAAAGCAGTAGTTTGTTCTGGAGCAGGACAGAAACTTCATTTTGAGCAACATGGCGCTAAGCTTGTGTGTTCACACAAAGGTCAGTACAGCTCCATGAATCATCGGCTGCCTAGGATCTGCATACCCTAGAGACCTCTCCTCCTGCCTGGAGCTTCCCTCCTGGATTGAGACAAAGCACCCCAAGAGCAGCAGTAGCATCTAAGGGTCCCAGCCTGTGCCGGAGGGCAGCTGGGCAAGAGCTCTGACAGCACCACCACCACCCCCGCCCCCACCGCCCGGGCACGTGGGCCCAGGGCACAGACCGACTGCATATTCCACTGGGCAAGGGTGGGGTGGGGCTCCCTTCAGCCCACCTCACGTGGCCCAGCCACATTCCATTTCTCTGGAAATTATTTCCATCCGTTGACGGGCCAGGATTTCAACAGCAGCCAGCCAAGGGGTGCGTTGGGTTACTCCCTGAGTCCCAAGCAGACTTTGTCCCCCTGTGATTCAGGTGGCACCAGAAGCCCCTGGTCCAGGGATTTAGGGGCTTCGGCTGGTGGAGTGCCTGTTCAGCCAGCCTTGGTCCATTGTCCAAGGAGCTGGTGCTGGTCCCGTTGTCAGCCTAGGTTTTGTGTGAAGTTGAGCCCAGAGACCCCTGTGGCCGGAGCTTAGATTTCGTGGTCAGTGGCCCAGGACAAGATAGACATTTTAGCCTCTTTCTCTTTCCTAGGAGGTGATGGGAGCCAGCTTAGGCAGGACGCTTTGGAGCCTGGACTTTTGGCCAGAGAGGGAGACTGAGCCAGTCTGCCCAGGAGAAGGCATCTGCTTACGAACAGGGCATCCTGGTCCCAGCATCTGCCCTCCCAGGCCTGGCCACCCCCCTCGCCCGAGACAACAAACACACCCCGTTATTCTGTTTCCCTTGGGCACATTCCACAAGGGAGTCTCTTTTGGTGCCGGGGCTCCCTTCCATGGGTGAGGTGAGCTCAGGCCTGGCCTTGGCCTTCACTCCTCTTCCCTCACCGCGCACCCGTGGGAGGCCTGTGCTCTCAGGGCCAGCGTCTGCCAGGCCACTTACTGTCGGCGGCGGCCTGGCTCCTGCTCCCCATCTGTGGCGACATTCCGGCTCTGGATCTGCATCTCACCTCTGCCAGGACCTACCCTCCAGCACAGGCTGTCCCCAGCCCTTGTCTCGGATTTGCACTTGGCACGTGGTACTGCATTGTGTCCTTGGGGTGTTTGTTGCCACTGCTGGGCCGAGTTTTACTTTAGCTCAGGCATCTGGGTAGAAGTGCCATGGTCCTTGGGTTGAGGATTTGAGGGGAGCGACTTCTCAGTGGCCCTGGGGGGTTGTTCCAAGAGACTGACAAGACGCAGTCTTCAGGCTGACCGCATCATGGTCATCATTATTGATTGAAGCTGTTGGCAGCACTGTTCCTTCCGGAATCTTCTCCCCATCAGACTTCTAATCTATGAGCACTGTGTCTGACACCCACGCCTAGCCCAGCATCAGTTGAGACTTTGTCTAATTGTATAACATTTGCAGATCCTATGTTTTTGTTTCTTCTTACAGTATCTAGAGATTAGAAATTATTTTAATAAGCATTTAACTGTTACAGCAATTTGGCTTTTACTTGGCACCTCTAACCTTTCTTCTTCAAGCCCTTCCTCTGCCTTGGACCTACCACTTGGACACACTTGATCCTATCTACTACTTTGTCTTATCACTGTGAAGCGAGGCTGCCTGTGCCTGGTTAATACTTGGATGTAAGACCAGGAATGCCAGGGACTGTAGGGCTTCCAAGGTGTAAGAAAGCCTTTCCTTCTAGGGCCTGATAGTACCATCCCCCAAATCATTATTGTCTGGCATCGTTGATATCATCGTCATGATAGCTGGCACCAGTTTGAGCATTTATTTTGGAGTACTTTTCCTGAATTTTTAAAAAATCGTGATTGAAATCTAATTGACATACGCTGTTATGTTAGTCTCAGGTGTACAACACATTGATCCGACAATTCTATACATCACTCAGTACTCACCACAAGAAGTGCAGTCACCATCTGTCACCATGTTCTTACAATATTATTGGCTCTGTTCCCTCTGCTGTACTTTTTTATCTCCATGACTGACTTATTTTACACCTAGAAGTCTGTACCTCTTGGTCCCCTTTATCTATTTCACTTATCCTTCCACTCAGCTCCCCTGTGGCAGCCCCCAGGTTTTTCTCCATATTAAGGAGTCTGTTTTTTCATTTCTTTGTTCACTTATTTTTTAGATTCTACATGTAAATGGAATCATATGGTATTAGTCTTTCTCCGACTTATTTCACTTAATATCCTCTAGGTTCATCCGTGTTGTCACAAATGGCAAGAGCTCACTCTTTTTTATGGCTGAGTAATAATCCAGTGTGTGTGTGTGTGTGTGTGTGTGTGTGTGTCTACCACATCTCCTTTATCCATTCATCTGTGGATAGACACTTTACATGTATTGACTATTGTAATAAATGTTCCAGTAAACATAGGGGTGCGTGTATCTTTTTGAGTTACTGTTTTCGTTTTCTTTGGGTAAATAGCCAGTGGAATTACTGGATCAAGTGGTATTTCTATTTTTAATTCTTTTTTGAGGAAGTTCCGTACTATTTTCCACAGCGTTTGCACCCATTTACATTTCCACCAGAAGTGAGATAAGGGTTCCCTTTTTTCTCCCTCCTTGCCAACACTTGTTAAATCTTGTCTTTTTTACATTAGCCGTTCTGATGGTGTGAGATAAATATCTCATTGTGGTTTTGATTTGCATTTCTGTGATGGTTAGTGATATTGAGCATAGATGAGTATAGATTCGTGTGTCTGTTGGCCATCTGTATGTCTTTGGAAAGGTGTCTGTTCATGTCCTCTGCCCATTTTTTAATTGGATTGTTTGGGGGGGGTTGGTGTTGAGTTGTGTAATATAATTACGTATTTTATATATTAACTCCTTACTGGATATATTGGTATCTTGCCCTATTCAATACGTTGCCTTTTTATTTTGTTGATGGTTTCCTTTGCTGTGCAGAAGCTTTTCATTTTAGTGTAATCCCAATAGTTTGTTTTTGCTTGTTTCCCTTGCTTGAGGAGACATATCCCTAAATATGTTGCTGAGTCTGAGATGACTGCCTAAATTTTCTTTTAGGAGTTTTAGGATTTGAAGTCTAACCTTTAGGTCTTTAGTCCATTTTGAGTTTATTTTTGTGTATGGGGTGGCTTGTAGTCCATGTTCACTCTTCTGCTGTCCAGTTTTCCAAGCACCCTTTATTGATGAAAAGATTGACTTTTCCCTGTTGTATCTTTTTGCCTCTTTGTCATAGGTGAATTGACCGTCTGTGCATGGGTTTGTTGCTAGGCTCTCTGTCCTGTTGCATTGATCTGTGTGTCTGTTTTTGTGCCAGTACCATACTACAGTTTTGATTACTTTAGCTTTGGGTAGCATAGCTTGAAATCTGGGATTGTGATATCTCCAGCTTTGTTCTTCTCAAGATTACTTTGGCTATTCTGGGTCTTTGTGGTTCCATAGAAATTTCAGGATTATTTGTTCTAGTTCTGTGAAAAGTGTTCTTGGTATCTTGCTAAGGATTGCATTGAATCTGTAGATTGCTTTGGGTAGTATGGACATTTTAACAATCTTGGTTCTTCTTGTCCACAAGCATGGAATATCTTCCTGTTCATTTGTGTCGTCTTCAGTTTCTTTCTTTTTTTTTTTTTTCGTCTTCAGTTTCTTTATCAGTGTCTTACAGTTTTCAGAGTACGAGGTCCTCTTTAACCTCCTTGGTGAAATTTATTCCTAGGTATTTTATTCTTTGGTGCAAATGTGAATTTGATGGTTTCCTTTATTTCTCTTTCTGCTACTTCATTATTAGTGTATAGAAACACAATGGATTTCTGTGCATTAATTTTGTATTCTATAACTTTACTGAATTCGTTTCTCAGCTCTGATAGTCTTTTGGTGGGGTTTTCTAGAAGGGTGTTCACTTGTCAGACATTGTGCAGAATGCTTCTGTATCTCATTATAGCCTTACCAAGAAAGCCCATAGGAACTATGGAGGAAGCTGAAACTAGAAACTTAGAAAGGAGAAATAAGTTGTTCAAGTCTACATAACAAGTAAAGAGGCTATACTAGAATTTAGATTCAAACCTGTCTCATTTTTTTCGTCTGAGTTTTTAACTACTATATATGCTGTTTTTGTTTAGTGGTATGTACTCACTAAATGTATGGGTTTTTTGTTTGTTTGGTTTTTTTTTTTTTAAAGATTTTATTTATTTGTTTGAGAGAGAGACAGTGAGAGACAACATGAGCAATGAGAAGGTCAGAGGGAGACGCAGACTCCACATGGAGCTGGGAGCCTGATGCGGGACTCAATCCTGGGACTCCAGGATCATGATCTGAGCTGAAGGCAGTCGCTTAACCAACTGAGCCACCCAGGCGCCCTAAATGTTTGTTGAACGGCAAGACTGCTTCAGCAGTTTAACTGGTCTCCATTGTGTCACTAACCATGATGAGGGCAGCACCCGGCATCTTTTTGAATACGTACAGTGGTAGGCCCTGGACTGAGTGACGTATGTCACTTAACCTATTGAACTGCACAGCCCAATGAGGAAGAATTTCCCCATTTTGAAGATTAAGAAACTGAGGCTCAAGAAGGCTGAGTTAACTTGCCCAAGGTCACACAGCTGGGTAGTAGACAGGCAGGATTTGGAGGCAGGTTACCTCTTGCACCGAATGAATCTGTTCTCTTGATCATATGTTACTGTCTACAAAAAACAAGGCTCGTTTTTACCACTGTCCCTTGCTTCTTCCATTCTTTCTCTCTTCCTGCTCCTCTTTTGCCTTCTGAGAGGTCCACACTGGGGCCCTCTTCTTGGGTTATGCCTGTCTACACTAAACTCACTTTGCAAAATTTGTTCCTTGATTTGTATTTTATTCAGCTTTACTTGTTGGCAAGTCCTCGTGTTAAAATCACCTGCTTTAAGTTTAGTGCTCTGTGACACAGTGACAGACCTATTCATCTGTCTTATTTCTGACCAAAGGAATGGAACTGGGAGCCCAGAATCAGACCCAGACGTATCTGGACACCAGACTGATGACAGAGGGGGCTCTGCTGAGCAGTAGGGAATGACAGTCATTTTAATATACAGTGCTGGGACTGACTGTAGGATAGCCACAAGGAAAGAAATGAATCTCGACCCCATCTCACTTCATACACAAGAATAAAGTCAGAGATCATCCTTCTACATGTACGGGTTCAGACGAAGTAAAACTCCATCAATGGGATAACACAGAAGATCTTCATAACCTTGAGGTAGCCATACATTTTTTAGGAAGACCCCAAAAGCACTAGCTATAAGGGGAAAGATTGATATGCTGGATGACATGAAAAAGAGAATCTTCTGATCCTCAAAGGCATCACTAGAAGAGAAAAGACAAGCTGAGTGGAGAAGACACAGGTAGTACCTGTAACGGGCAAGGGGATTTGTAGCCAGAATATGTAAAGACTCCCAAGAAATGCACAAGAAAAAGAACCCTTGTGCTCAAAATAGGCAAACGAATATCCCACAGGTATACAGTTGTGAGCCATGTAGTTTCCCTCTCCCAGTTCCAGGTTCCATTCCGTTTGTCCCAGATCATTGGCACAACCTGGTGGCTGTCCTTGGGAACTCTTTAATCCCGTGGCTCCTGCTGACATTTCCCTTGTGTGTGGACTGAGGGCCCTTCCTTTCGCGTGTCCTGACGCACTCAACTGTTTGTTCTGCCACGATCACCTCCTTTCTCATGAAGACGTAATGCGTAAGTCTCTTCCCCTTTTCCTTTGGGTTGTTAACTTTTGATCAGCTATTTTAAGAATATTTCTCTCCGGCTTCTTCCTCCCCGCCACCCCCTCCCCCCCCCACACCTCTTTTTTCATTTCCCTTTTTTGTGCCTCCTTGTTTCACCCAATAAAACTTGTGGTGGTAAAAGTTATCCCGAAATATCTGAACGTGTTTGGGGGACTAGGGTTGTTCTCGTGGGTTCCAGGGGCAGAGCAAAGACTGGGGGCTAGTAGCTAGTTACGTAGAGGGAGAGTTTATCCTTAGTTATATTCTGTTCTCTGAGACCTCCCGAGCTGGGATGGGAGTTACTGAACCAAGGCGAGGTTGGACAACGCCTTGGTCATCGTGTTGGTTTCTGAGGACTCTGGGCCTTGATGGACGGCTGCATTGTCCCTTTCAATTTTACCAGCAAAGCCCCAACAGACCCTTGGATGGCGTGCACAGTAGCAACTCCTAACTGGAAGAGAGGGCCAGGATGCTGGAATGACTGCCTTGTCTTTCTGGTGGATCAGGATGAGGCATAGGTACTAGCGCTGTTGGGTCTTCTGGGTGGCTCCGTCGGCTCTGTGTCTGACTCTTGATTTTGGCTCAGGTTGTGATTTCAGGGTCATCTCGCTTAAGATTCTCTCCGTCTCCCTCTGCCCCCACCCCCCAGATACCAGCTCTTCAATGGTAGCATCTATATTTAAAAATAACCCTAGAGCCCCCTTCCGTTCATAGGCCTCCACGTAGGGCTCGCTGACACCCACTGACCTGAAGGCTGAGATTGTCCTTACTTTTCTCTCTGCTGTCCTTTTCTTCCGGTACCAGCGTCTGTGAGGTGAAGTTTTTTGCAGTTACATTCTTCATTCCTTCATTGTATTTAAACCCTCATTCTGGAAGTACTTGCTTCTGTCTTTTCTGTAGCAAACATGCTGTATTTTGGAGCCATTACCTCAAAGAAAACAAATTGGACGCTCTGCAGGAATGTTCTGACATTTAAGAGTTTTTGACAGTGTTTAAAAATTGAAATAGGAGTCTGGATTTCTGTCTTCGCCCGAACAACCGGACGATGTGGGCTCCTGGTGGCCTCTGTTCGCAGGTGGCCTCCAGCAGGCAGGGCTAGGGTGGGCTGCCAGTGAGGAGTGGGGACCTCCTTCCAGTTGGCACGCTCCCTCCCTAACTCACTTCCCACCTTTCCTACCTGCCTCGAACGCAAGGGCATTGGGGTTTGTGACTTCCTGAAGTGGGTCAAAGGGGCTAGCCTGGGAATCCAGCCGATGTGTTTAATGTCATTTCAATGGGAAAATGAATTCCAGGTTTTAAAGAGCATATTTTTGGGGTGACTGGGTGGCTCAGTTGGTTAAGCATCTGCCTTCAGCTGGGATCATGATCCCAGGGTCCTGGGATGGAGCCCCATATCTGGCTCCCTGCTCAGCAGGGAGTTGGCTTCTCCCTCCCACTTGTGATCTCTCTTGCTAGCTATCTCTCTCTCAAGTAAATAAAATCTTTTTTTTTTTTTTAAGTAAAGAGGACATTTTCAAAATATCAAAAATTACCTGTTGGGAAGTTGATAAGGGTCCTCAGCTCGTATGCATAGGTCTTAGGGGGATGGCCTGTGTCTTCTCCTATGCTGTGTGTTGGCTTAGCACGTAGAAGGTACCTGATAAATGATTTACCTCATGGGGCCACTGGGGGCCTGTTGTCTGATGCCTCCCAGGTGGTAAACCGAAACACTTGTCTCGCTGTGACCCACCTGTCAGTTTATCTAGAACACCTACTCTAGCCCCAGACACTTGCGTGGAGTTTGAGATCAGCCCGCCGCACAGCTACCCTGTCTTGAGAAAAACCCTTTCTTTCCCGATGAGAGGTGCAGTCACCGTAGAGTAGGCCCAAATGAGGTGAGGAGAGAACAGAGGCCTGCGCTGAGCCTCCTTTCCTGTCTGATGCCCACCGCCCCGGGGTGTGTGGCGGTGACCGAGTGATTGCTTTCCACACCCTGGACAAGGACTGAGTAAAAGTTCAGCACCTTCTCTGTAAAGAAAATAATTCTTCATGTCTGGCATTTTATAGTTTTGACCCAGATCAGTCAGAGGCCACAGAGAGCTCATGTGGACTATAAAGTGTGCGTAGCTTCCTGGGCCTGTCGCTGCGGAGAAGCAGAAGGGAGCAGGGAACCTGCTGGGCCCGGGAGGAAGCCCTGCCTTTTCAAGTTTGCCGTGGCCCAGCCTCCCCGGGCCTCACGGGGTGGACGGAAGGAGCCAGCACCTTCTCCTCGCTCAGAAGTTATCTTTACCCCCTGAAATCAAACACTGCGTGCAGCGCCCTGTAAAACTTCCTTGTAGACGCGAGTGTGCTGGCTAAGTAAACATCCTCCCGTGTTTTAGAACTGAATTCATTTCTGCTTCCTGGTCATCCCATTCGGGTTTTTCTGTTGTGGGCCTTACGCACAGTCGGGTTCATAGAAGGAAGACCTAGAGTGGGGACAGGGGTGCCTAAAATGACCGTTTCAGTTGTAGGAAAATTGCGAGAGGAATAACACAGTCATGGGAAGAAAAAGCAAAGACTTCGATGAAAAGTGAAACGAAGAAAAGCCTCCCCAGACATAGTGCCATCCTAATGCGGGTCAAGTCAGACGGGGGCCTGGCCGAGTCTCCGAAATGGGGAGACCGGTCTCTGCGTGGACCCAGGCTCCGTGGTGCCGTGGTTGACCACGGTCGGCCTCTGCCGGTGAATCCCGTGGCTGCGTGCGGCCCTCCTCGGCCCCTCGCTTGCTGCTTGCTCTGTCTCTCGTGACTTCTTTGCCTTTCCTCTCTCACTTCCACCCACCCCTGACATCTCCATCGCCCTGGCAGTGAGCAGCCGCGTCATTCACCAAGTTCATGGGGGTGATGGGCCAACTCCGCTGAGCCCTACTTCCCTCTGGTTCTCCCTCCTGAGGCAGGAGGCTCCCTGGCAGAGTCCAGAGCCCTTTGTTTATTTGATCCTGGGCCCTTGGATAAATCAGGAATGTCCTGACATGAACTTAGGCATGCTTTTTTTCCATGGAAAAGGAAACTACGGCAAACGGTATTTAAGTAGGCAGAGGACCATTCTGAGGGACCTGCTTTAGTGCCATCAAGGCCACATTCCTTTGGTCATCAGACCAGTAGGTGACTTCTTTATTGGCACGCACCACCCCGGAGCCCAGAAGGTGTGAATTCGAACCACTTTCCCCCCTGCTGGGAGCCTGGCACAGATGCTCTGGGCTTCTTTTAAACCCGTGGAGTGCCACGGTCGTCTTCCGAGTGGTCTTCTTTCTGTGGGGTGAAAGCTTGGCCCTGAGCAGTTGCCCGAAGAAGACTGCTTGGGAAGCAGGGTCCAGGACAAGGTGGTGGCCTGGTCTCTTGTTCTCAAGTCCTCTTCTCAGAAGTCGTAAGGTTCTTGATGTGACATACGTTTTGGGTCAGCTACCCCAGGACCTGAGTGTATCGCTCACTTCTGGTCATGTCTAGGCTCATGTGGCGTCACTGGTTGTCAGAAACCCACGTGGGTCTGCATTGTTTGGACATAGTGTTGTGGGGACCTGACACTCCCCAGATCTTTCTGGGTATACAGGGTCTAGTGAATTAGCGTCTAAGCTGATCCCGAAGCATTTCTGGGTCTGGGGGTAGAAAAATGTTGGGAGCTCTGTGGTTTAGCTGCCGCAGGGACCTGTCAGTATCCCAAAAACAACCCCAGGCGGCCTTCACAGCGCCGTTGGGAAAGCCCCGTCCCTGTGAGAGTTCCCAGGTGTGCGCAGGCCTCCTGCCACCATCACGGGGGCTGTTGGGAGAGCTTGTCGGTGCTCCTCTCCCCGGGCTGCCCACCCCGGGGAGAAGAACCCAGCCTTCGGCCACTCCAGGTCTCGCCTTGGCCGCTGCTCTGTTTTGCTGCTTTCCATGTTGTCAGAGGATCTTCTTGGGAACAAATGACTCAGCAACCTGAATCTCTGGGACTGAGTGGCCTAAGTGCCTTTTGAGAAGTGATCGGACATTTCCACGGAGGCCCTAAAATCCTGAGCCCGGAAAGAATCAAGATCCAGACTGGTTTTATTCTGGATTTTTCGGGCTGCTGTTTAATTAGTTTTCTCCAGCTCCTGCCCCGATAAAAGGATAGCATTCGTGGGGTAAGCAGGCAATGTTTTAATCACACTTTTTTGGTCCTTAAGAAATTCCTGGGAGAAAAAGGTCCTGGTGTGTGGCAAAAAAAATAAAAAATAAAAAAAATAAAGGCAGCAGACAGCACAAGTCAAGCCACGGTCGTCATTCTGGACATGTCCGTGGCAGAAAGAGTTAATAGGATGGTGGTGTCAGGGTTGGTCTCCTGTCAGGGAGAAGCTCACACGGTTCAAGAAAAGATGAGGCAACACTGAGTATGGGACAGCCCTGTCTGGGTTCCAGGCGCTGTCACTCAAAGAGTTAAGCTGGTCTGGTGGCTGGGAAGCCCTCGGGGAAGGCAGGAGCCTGCAGGGACCAGGCCCTCTCTGCCCCAGAGCAGTGAGGTGTATGGGGTAAGAAAATGGGCTGCAAAGTGTGGCCAGGGAAGTGGAGTGTAGGCCCAACTTTTTTTTCTTTTCTTTTCTTTTTTTTTTTTTTTTTTTTTTTTTTTTGCCTTGTTTGACCAGCCTTGGCACTGCCCTCCGGCTCTCCAGGGGAAAAGCTGCAGTTCTGCTCTTGCAACACAAGGAGCAGACTGGAGAATTTAGATCTGCGTCACAGAGCTCAGAGAGAGAGAGGAGAGAGAGAGCGCTCCGTCGATAGGTCTGCTAGCAACAGCCGTGCTGCAGCAGAGAGAGAGAGAGAAATCAAGAAACAAGTCATAGCAACACCGGGCACCAGGTTCTGCCAGCTCACTTGCCAAGCGTTCAGAAATCTGTCGGGGGGCTGGAGGCCTCTGGGTAGCCCGGGCTAAGGAGATGACACGCAAGGTGGCACGGGCGGTTCCCGCCGGGGGGAGGTGGGTGGTGGGGGGGGCAGGGGTGGGAGCAAGAGGTTGCGGGGCGATGGTGGAAGGTGGGACCGATTTCTGGAACATTCGGGACTGCGGCACCCTACGGCCAGACCAAAATTTGGGTCTGCGCAGGCGGCGATGGGTGGTCCGACGGGCTTCAGGACTTGATGGCGTAACCCCCTTCTTCCCCCACGTACGTATTTGCTGGGATCGGGGGCGATGTCTCTGCGTATGTGGGTGCTCTGTCTTTCTCACCTTCTTTCTCGCTTTTTGCTATTTTTTCTCCAAGAGAGGGCTTTTTGTTGTTTTTCTTTTTTTTTTTCCCCCACTTTAATTTCTTTTCTCTTAGTGTCAGCTGCTCAAGCCTGACCGGGGTAGAGGAGAGAGGAGCAAGCTGTCCCTGGCGTCCCACCTGACCTCCCAGCCTTTGCCCCCATTTCCTTCTATTGGACAGACAGACTGGTTTTCCAGGTTGTTTGGGTGTCAGCGTCTGTCTGTCCGTCCATGAGATTCTTAGGTGGAAGGTAGGGAGTGGGGAGGAGAGGTGCTGGGAGGAAGGTGAAAGGCACAGCTTTCCAGGGGTTGCCTTATTGAAATGTTCACCTCTGGGCACCTGGAGCTGGTGGGGAGCAGGTGGGCAGGATGGGGCGTGGGTTGGGAGCAGTGGGGTAAAGCTGGTAGGTTTGTCACTGCGTAGTTGGGAAAAGTGGGGAATGGTGACGCAGTCACTGTTGCATCTCGTTAGGAGCTCCAGGGGGACAGGTAGTGAGGCTCCCGGCATCTGTAGGGCCAGCTGAGAGGGGTTAAGGATGAGCTGAGAAGGGAAGCTAGCATTTAGAGATTAAATGTCATCCTTTTGGCGTTGGAAAGTTGTTTACCTTGTGCTCTCTGTGTCTCCATGTTGGCACCCTTCCAGTTCACATGTGATGGCCTTCCTTGTACTGCTGCATCATTAACTAAGTGACTGAGCTGGCCTTCCATTGGCCAGGGGAGGGCTCTCACTCCAGACATTTCTTCTGATTGGTGGGCGGGCCAATGGCAGGTGAAAACCTTTTTTTGATTGGTTGAGGGCAGGGTATCAAATCTGAATTTGCATTTCACTTGCTTAAAGGGGAGGGGGGAGAAACCCAGCAGCTTTCTAAAATCTGTTTAGGGGTGTGCGTATGCTCCTGTGTCAGTGCCTGCTTCTGACTGACCGGTTGAAGCCTCTTGCTCTGCCTTTCTTATTTCGTGCACTCTAAGGAAGAAGAGCTCAGGGTTCCCCAAACTTTTTTTTTTTGAAGGAGGAAGGGTTGGAGAGATGGGTGCGCAGAGAGTCGACCCAACTGGAAGGAGGTACCTGTCCCTTAGTTTGGTGTTGGAAAAGGGAATTTTCGGTCTGCCACACCTCAGTGTTGCGGCAAAATAATTCTTGGCTCCCCTGGAAACGCACGGGCAAGGTAGGACAGAGCTGCTGTTGCTGACACTGCCACCACCATGGGCTTCCTGCTGCCTCTGGGCTACTCCCCGGGGACCAGAGATTTGCATTGACGGGGCTGTCCAGAGCTGAGCCTAGTGTGGGAAGGACCTGCCTTCTGGAAGCTGCTGCTCCCTGGTGCCGGGAAAGGTGAGGATGAGAACCGACCCCAGGGGGTTGCTCAGAAACTGCGTAGTTGGTGGGATTTCCAGGAAAGCAGCTGGACCTCGAGAGGTTTGGAGGTCCCAGGTTAGAAAGGTTTGTCATTCTGGGGAGTGAGGAGAGTGAGAGCAAAACTAGGGCAGCAGGCTGTTCGCCTGTGGCTGGGGGAGGGAGACTTGGAAAAATCAGGGTCCTGGCTCCCCGTCGGGTCCTTGTGGGAGGTCTCGTGTTTGTGGGGAGGGGGTTTCTGAGCCCTGCGCCTTGCGCAGTGGCCCCCGCCCGTGACTGCGCATCGGGGAACGCAGTGCGCCCTGGGTCGCCGGCCTAGGACAGCACCGCCCTTCTTATTACATAACGGAGGCATGGCTGTGCCTTCTCGGCCCTTCTTTGCAACCCTGTCTCTGGCTCCCCAGGGCCCACAGAGCTGGGGAGGGTCTGGTTGGGAGCAGTGGAAGACTTTGCTCCCTCAGAGGATTCCCTCTTGTCCAGCCAGTGGTAGGAGCTAGGTTTGAAGACAGAACGGGGTGCTCTCCCCCTTCTTGGAGTGTTGAACGTAGAATGTCCTTCTGGATGCCCTGTGTCACCCATGGACCCCAGAACCTCCCGGGGGCATGGGGTGATGCCCTTCTTGCCCTCTTACGCTCTCTGGGTTTTTAGAGGAAGTTTCTGATGGGAAAGACGTGACAGTTGTAAGAGTGAGGAAGGGTGGGGAGTGCCCAGTCGGGAGTGGGTTCACAGTTCATTCTCCTTGTCACTGGCTTGCCTTTCCTTGGGTGGGTTGATAATATTTTCGGACTCCTTTTTATCCTAAGGCTGCCATTTTGGAGGCATTTCTGCTGGTCTCTGACATGGTGGCGTTGGTTTTTCTGGTCCTGCTGTGCCAGTTCCGCAGAGTGGGCGGGGGGCGGGGGCTATGACGGAGGAGGGGAAGGGGGGGCAAAAACGCAGCAGAGGCGGGCACAGTGGTGGCTGCCGCAGTGAAGGTGGCCCCAGGGGCAGGACTGCCCAGTCCCACCTTCGGTCACAGCCTTGGGTGGGGGTTCCTCGACCGGGGGTCTGGGGTTGGCCGAAGGGTGGGTGTTGCACACAGAAGGCCTAGGTTTCCCATGCCCTCCTCGGCTTGAGGCTTAAAGCAGTCCAGAGGACAAGCTGAGTTTTGGGGAGGGGGGGGAGAGTGAAGGCAGAGATATGGCTGCTGAGATGTGTCAGACCTGTGGTTTGTGTTCCCCAAATAGGCTCTGTCTCCGGCAGTCTCTCTATGGGGACGGAGTGGGGGGGGGGCGGTCCAAGGCAGATTTGTTTGATGGCCCTCCCTTTTTATTGTTTTTCTTCTCTGCTCCTTGTCATGCCCCCTGCCAGTGCCATGGTTCCAGCTGTAGTCCTCCAGTGAGGCTCCCTGCTGCCCGTCCCTCTCCTCTCCAGGCCCTTCTGCGTGCAGCGGCCATCTTGTCTTCTCTTGCTTGGAAATTTAAAATGGTTTCTCATCGTTTCCAGAATAAAATTCCTCCTCTGTAGCACAATGCTGAAGGCTGTCTGTAACCAGCCTTAGCTCTCCTGTTCAGTCTGACGTCTCTGCGTTTCCCCAGGCAGACCACGTATTCCAGCAAAACCAGGCAACTCACTTTTTCTTGCTTTTCTGACCTCTCTGTTGGCACCACTGGTATTTTCCATGACTCTTTGGCTCTACCGCACCCACCTGCGGCAGCCCGCCGTTCTCTGTGGACCTTTGCGGATCCCCTTCACGAGAAGCAATCCTCGGAACCACCCCTGGGTCCCTCCGGCCAAGCTCTCATACACTTCATCCTTCTTGGATGCTACTTTGGTTATCGTCTGGCTCTTTGTGTGTAAGTCCTACAGTCACCTATTAGATGGTGAGCTCCCAGAGGCCGGGGAACAAAGAAGGAAAGCACTTACCTATTTGGTGCCTTCCATTTGCCAGGTACCATGTCGGGCGATTTCTCAGAACTTGTTTCATGTATCTTTTTCCCGCAGCGCTGTGAGGGAGCGTCCTATGTCTGGTAAGTGTTCTGCTCACGATTAGAACTCCTGTTCTCTCCAGAGTCTTTGCATTTTTTTACCTATTAGTTCTCCGTGTCTGCAAAATGCCTCTTATGAGGTAGATCCCCAGAATTTGTCTATTTAAGGAATTTTTTACATCCTTAATGCTGTATGGGCTTTGGGTGGCCAACCTTCCTGAGCCCAGCTTCTGGGTCCTTTAGTCATTCCGTGCTACCCTCCCTGTTACCCTCTTAACTTTCTCCTCTTCTTTTGTGGTCAGGTTCATGCAAGATGATGGCTTTTTTTTTTTTTTTTTTTTTTTTTTTGTGGTAGCTGCAGTTGGTGGATTAACAGCCCTCCGTTATCCTGGTCCCCTTCCTCCTAGCGGAGGAGGTGGAGGTGGGATGGTTGTAGCACCTTCAGAGCAGAAGGAGCTCCAAGACCCAGAATCAGTGGACCTCATACAAGGCAGGAAGCAGAGCCTTTGCACTTGGACTGCCCTAGGTTTGCATCTTGACCCTGCCTCGTCTTTCTGGATGGTTCTTCTAGGGCTTTGTGATGTCAGTCAGTGACAGGGAGCCACCATAATCTACTACACAGAAATGCCTAATACATTGCCAAGCAGATAGGATCCCTGCAGAAAGTGATGCACACCCCTTTCCCCTGCCCAGCTGTCTTATCGGGGCCTTTAGAAGGGACCATAGCAGGTGGCTGGAGAAGGAATGGGGGAAAAGGAGCTTGAATGCCTTCAGGGGTATTGGAAGGCAGAGGAGGAGGTAACCAGGCAGTCCACACCTGAAACCCGTGAGGGGGTGCCTTCTCCCACGTGCAGTAAAGACCCCTTTAACGTCTGCATCGAGGCAGCGCTGTGGGAGCGGAGCCGTGAGGACAGGGTGGGCAGTGGCAGAGTGAGGGTTAACCAGTGGTCCTTCCGGGGAGCCTCGTGATGCCAGGTTAGTTTCCCTTCTTTCTGATGGCAGCGGTGGCTGCCTGCTTCCTGATGCCGTTGCATCCCGTGGGAGGGGAGCTGGGCACCCTGGAACCCCTCGTCACCAATTCTGAGGCTGCAGAACAGAGAGTGACGACAGCCCATGAGTCGTCAGCCGACGGCAATGGGGACCCTGGTGACGACTGCTTTGTTGTTTTTTTCCTCTTTGGATGATGACTCAGTATGTCGGGAGCTGGGAGATGGAGCGCTCAGCCGAGTCGCCAGGGCGTTCTGTCACCATGAAAGCAGCAAGAACAGCTTGTCGGGGCTTGGAGCCGACCCCGGGGCTGGGGTCATTTTCAGGAAGGGCTTGGCCGAGAAGACCACTTCTGGGCATCGGGTTGGGGGTGACACCGGGTATCCCAACGGGGCTCTGTGGAGTCTTGAATTTTAGAAACCAAACAGAAAACGCAGCTGCTCACGTTCTTATTATTGTGCGCTCGGCAAACAGCCACTTTTCAACCTCCTCTCGCTCTTCCGCAACAAGAGGCATCTTCTCGGGGCCAGAAAACCCTTTGGGATTTCTCTCTGTGGCCTGGATAGAGGGTGAGTCCCATCTTGAGTATGGTGGGCCTCACAATCCCTAGTGAGCCCTGGCCTTCAGAGACCCCAGGAGGAAGTGCCCGTCATGGAGATGCGGCCTCTTAAGTGTCCTCTGCTGGCGTCACATGAAGATCCCAGGTCCGCATCACCAGCCTCGAGCTGAAGACTAGCCCTTGGGCAGTCTGCTTTAGCCTCCCCTTGCCTTATGGTCCCAAATCAGACTTCTCCCCTCCCCTTGCATCTTCCTCAGTTCCTTCTTAGGAGAAACAGTGGGCCTCGAGCCCTTGACCTTTGTGCCTGTGTATGTGCGTCATCATGGCGGCTCAGGGTTCCAGGCTTTTCTCGAATCTGCAGCATTGCGCCAAGCGCACGTCAAGTGCGCGTGACGTTCCCCCCTTGCCCCGCCCGCCCGGCCCCGCCCAACCGTGTCCAACCATGCCCAGCAGTGCCTTCTCGGGAGCAAGAGAGACCTGGACCTCCATTGCCACCGAATCGCAGGCAAGCCATTGCCCTCGGCATCTGGCTTCCCTTCTTTCCTGTTCTGTCTCCCTCGGCCATGGCTGGGGACAGAGAAGCCAACAGCTTGTGGGTGGGGATTGAGGGACGGCAGGGTCTGGGACCACCCGGCCTACGCATCCCTTGTGCCATTTTTCAGCCGCATGCTTTCCTTAGATGATGCTTAGCACTGACGTTTGTCACTGAGCACCTCCTCCTCTCCCCCAAGGACCTGCGGGCATGACTCATTTGGGATCTTTTCAGGGAGTGGCTTTGGGGCCTTGGGAGCCAGAGGGAGCAGGGAGACCTGGCTGAGGTCACTGTGGAGAGGTACACAGGGCAAAGGACAGGAGCCAGCTGTCCCTGCCCAGAGTGCAAAGGCAGCCCCAGCCCCTTTGTGTCATGTCTTTTGAGCCTGAATAGAGAGCAACTTGACCTAAAAAAAATTGTATGTATGTGGTTGTTAGATCCTTTGTGTCTTTGTCCAGAAGCCGTGCATATGATGAGAGCCCAGATTCTGTACTTCAGAGAGCTCTGTTGTCTCTCAGATTTGTTTTCCAAAAGAGACGGTAGGCCCTCCTTGATGAGGCCCAGTGCCCACTGGGACTGGCCTTTCTTCAGGACAAGGGGCCCAACCTTGTCTCGTTTCTGCCATTGACGGGTGATCAGCTGCTGAGGGCTAGGGTCCCAGGGCCACATATCAGCCCCAAACGGGCCCCCGATCTGGGCCCGTGCAAAACATCGCTCAGTTGGTGGGGCCTGAGAGCTGAGCCTACTGTCTCCTTTTCACTTCTTCCCCACAGAGAACCCAGGCGAGCTGAGCGACGTGAGTAGGTGACAGCCTCTTGGAGACTCACGCTAACTGAGGACGGAGCGGTATGCAGAAGACGGCCGTCAGAGGCCCAATGGAATGGCCCGTTTGCATTTATTTGGAGCTAAAGAAAGGAGAGGCCTGTCAGCCCGGCTCTGCAGGTAAGTATTCGTCTGTGTAGTCTTCTTCCTTCTAATGTCGGAAGCCCCCACTGTTGACTGAACCCACCCAGCTGCGGGGCCTTCTCCTTCCTTTCCCCACAGACCCCTGCCCCCAGTCCTCCGTCAGACAGGACGAGATCGATTTTCTCGTGCCGCTGGAGAGCTGCGGAGAGGCTAGATCTCAGTGTTTAGCCCCCGCACATCGCCCTCACATTCAGGAGACGTCGATTTTCCCTAAGACGGAGCCAAAAGCCCATGTCCCTCAGTGCCGTGTTCTTAATGGGCCGATGGGAAGGGCCCTGCCTGCCCTCGCTGCCCCCAGCAGGGAGGAGAGGCTCTCAGCTGGCTGGCTGGGGGAGGACGGTCCTTGCCAGCATCTAGCGTGGTTCTCTGCCAAGTTCTAGCTCCAAATCTCTAGGCCGCTAGGAACCTAGACTATATATAGCTTTGTGCTAAGCAATTCTTATCGGACATGTCTGCCCTCCCCTGCGGGAGAGGAGCCCTTCTCCCAGGGAACCAGAACCTCGAGAGTGTGAGCCATCATCTCCAAGGGGCCTTTCATTCCAGGAAGGGCTGTGTGTCTGCGGCTGGTTCCGGAATGCCAAGCTTTCTTTCCTTTTCCTTCTACCAGACGCTGCTAGATCGGAAAGTCTGATGTGGGGTGAGGGCCAGGCGGGGCTGATGGTTCTCGATGGATTTGGGGGCTCAGAGAAGGACAGGCTAGAGGCTGAAAATGTGGCCGACGGCACAGAGTGGCCCGTGTCACCCACCGGCCTCCCACATGTCTTCTTGGTTTCCTCTTTGCCTTGTGTTGCCCAAGGATGCCTTTTGACCTCTCATGCTTCTTTTGGGCCTCTTGTCTTCCCTGCCTTCCTCTACCTCTTCCTCCTCCTTCCTTTGATTTTCTTTAGGCTCTGTGACGGCAGATGTGGCTCCGGGCATCCGGGAACTGTGTCTGCTCGCCGCCCTCACCAGCCGTTGGGGGTTTCAGGGAGATCTGCCTTTAGTCAGCCGTTCTCGGGAGGAACTGGGTGGTGACTTTGCATGTCATCCTTGGTGGTAGAGGGCAGAACGGGCTGGATATTTGCCGCCTCCTCTCGTAGGTCCTGTGGAGCCACCAGTGTCTGTGGTTCTGTGATTCCAAGGGCCGATGACGGACCGGGACATGATCCGGTCTTATCAGTGAATCATCTCCAGGCTGCTTACTGGAAACCATAGGGTGCAAGAAAATGGGATTTAACCGCTTTGCTGCCTCCCAGGTAAGTCAGGTGTGGGCTACCGCTTCTGGCCTACCCGCAGCCCCTTTTCTTCTCCTGGCGACCATTTTCCTTAGTCAGTAGGGAATCCTCAAACATCTCCATTCAGAATCTCCCAAACAATGCCCTCTTCTTTTCATTCTCCCACTCCTGGCTTTTCTGTGAATGGTGTTCGTAACCAGCAAGGGCCTGGGGGAAGGGCTGACCCAGGCGATCATGTGGAAGAGGCTGGGACGTGTTGCTGGGTGTGGCAGTCAGTTAGCCGAGCAGTGCGGCCTCCCTCGGTGACTGGTCTAGAACTCGCCTTGGCCCCCAACATCCAGAGTGAGGTTCTGGGTTAGAGCCCTTTAGTGCCGGGGGCCTGCAGGCCTTCCCTTCCTTGTGTACCCCAGGGGGTGCTCACTTTTACTCTAGATCCCTTTACTCGCTGGAGTTTAGAGTGTGTGCTTGGTGGTGGGCTTCAGGGCCTACTTGGGGGAGGGGTTGTTTTGGGGCTTTTTGTTTGTTTGTTTGAGTGAGTGAATCACTTTCTTCCTCTGGGCCCTCATGGCCTTCACCTTAAAAAAAAAAAAAAAAAAATTCTGGGCCCAGTAAGCATTGCATAGCATCTCTAAGCAGTTGACGTAGAAATCTTTTTTCTCTGCCTCACTTGATGCTGGTCACAGTAATAGCGATGGTGATTAAATGACCATGAAAATGGTCAGCAGAACCGGGACGGGAGCAGGGGTAGTCTGTCATGTTCTAGAGACAGCTCAGGAAGCAGACTGTTGGCGCTCACCCTTCTCCCGACCAGGACGTCTCTCCTATGGAAGGCATTCCTGCAATGTTCTGGGTGAGCAGAGTCAGGTTGGAACAGCACCTTTGTCTGGGGTCTCCAGATAAAAGGAATGGTGCTGGGCAGTTTTAGGATATGCTTGGCTAATTTCTGGAGGCACCCCTGGGATTCCACCTCTGCTCTTGCCTCACGGATGTCTCCCCACCCGCCTCCCACCGCTGTCCGGGAGGGACTGGCGAATTCTGCCTGTCCGTGTGTTGTCTTCTCTTCTCTCCATTAGAGATGAGTCTGAGCTGGCGGTGAGCAGCCCGAGGACCTCACCGAGTGAGGCATCCAGGGCCATTGGGAAGAGCCCGGGTTCTCTCTCCTAAAGGAATCGGACAAGTCTTAGCCCCTCCAGCAGTAACGTAGGGAGGGATGTTGGGGTGTTGGGCCTGGAACACGAATAAAAAGGAGAGATGAGCTTGGGTGCAGCTGGGGAGATGAGGAGGAGACGGCCGACTCCCTCAAGACGTGCCGGCTAGAGTCCGGCCAGCACTGGCTGCCGGGCCAGGGCCAGCTGGGGCCATGGGCCATGCTCGGGCGCCCCTGCTCCCGTATGTGCGGTGCAGACCCGGGCCTGGCTTGGGGTCACCGCCACTCCCATGCACAGCCCTGCCCTGCCCTTGGCGGGATTGAGATAACCAGAATGGGAAGCAAAGGGAAAGTTGATTTGGCTCCCTGTGACGCAGTTGTCTCTGGGGCCTCTGGTGTTCCCAGAATTGGAGGGCAGGGGGGATGGGGGGGGAAACATCTCCCTGATGATTTTCCTATTTTCGATCCTCATTTAGTCTTTTCCTCTCTGCTTACCAGTCTGGCTTCCACTGACATGACACGGGCATTATGTC